>NC_044914.1:21923264-23123264 GCF_001633185.2 Quercus lobata
CCTCATGCATCAATTTTCTAACCAGGGGCATTTAGCCATGGCCCATCCATTTATAAAAATAAATAAATAAATAAAAACCAAAAAAAAAACTCACCCTTTTCTAAAAAACAAAGAGAGTTTAAGGTTTTCAAAATCATGCATCCATTTCCAAATTAGGAGCATTCGGCCATGCCTCATCCATTTTCTAAAAAAATTAAGTCATCTCTTTTTCTCAAAATTAAAAGAAATCATCATGCATAAATTTCCAAACTAGGGGCATTTAGCTATGCCTCGTTTAGGGGAGATCACCCATGTAAAGATTGGTCAGGTAAATTCAAATTTTTGCACTGCAAAGCTTCATCAGGAAAATAAAAGGGTACAGTCAAGCATCGTTTGGACTTCGAGTCTCCTAGTGGGAAAGATCTTCTTGGCCTGCTAGCAGGAAGATCTTCTTGGCCTATCTCTAGAAGAATCGCCCTTTGCATTCCCTTGTTGTTCTTGGTTAGTATGAAGTTGAGGCTCTTGCTGCCTATTCTAAAACTTGAGGTTCCTCGTCTTTCTTCCAAAGCTAGTGTGTTGGCATCGACATTTGCCATCTAATTATTCTGAAAAATCATCAAAGACAAGTGTCAAGTCCATATTCGTGAATTGCAAGAGAAATTTTGTAAGAAGAGATCATTTCTTACCCAGTTCACTTCATTAAGCACATATTGAGAGGATTGGGTGCATGCAACCTACTGCAAGCCTCCAATCATCCTCATGCTCTCCTCCACAAGGTCGACACCAATCTAGAACATAAGACCTAAATTCAGAAATAGCCATGAGGACAAAGAGCATAAGATAAAAGACCAAAAGGATTTGGAGATATATTGGGCCATTCCAAGGAACATTCGGAGTATATTTAGGCCGGTCTAATTTCACAAATTTGTAAAACCCATCAAGATTATGCCGGAAAATTGGGATATGTTTATGCAAAAGAAGCATGAGAACCACCAACATTGCTAGGAGGAGGAGGATTAGCCCTACCCCTAAAAGAATCCCCTACTCCATGGGATGAAGCCTAGAAGATGAAACATCCAGACACTTTCACAAATGACGGAAATGACAAACATGATGCTCCAGAGGCATCAACTAAGCGACCTTGCAAATGAGTCTTGACAAATTTGAGATAGTTCCTAGGTATCTCGGGATTGGTGCAACCAACTCTTGCATTGGCTACTTCATTATCAATTAAAAGGTTGGCCAACCAAACCGAAGGACAAGGATGGATAGGGATCACTTGAGGAGGGTATACATTATAAACCTGTGGAAGCACTCAATCTCCAAGATACCAATACCTCCCATTGCCACATTCGAATCAGACTTGACGCTCATTCAGCTCCAAAGCCAACATACACTCAACATAACCCTTGCATCCTTCCCAAGGACCCAAGTTCATCTAAAATTCACAAAGAGTCAAAAATTTAAAAGACATACCCACATGAAATAAATCAAATTAAACGTCCACCAATGAAAGAAAAAAGGAAACTCACATCTCCAATGTCTAAGCTATCAATCACCATTTTCCAAGCCTTCAAAGAGCACTTTGGAAGTGTTGATAGACGATTCTTAGGCATCCAACACAAGAACCTTGGAAATTCATTAGCAACGTCTTCCAAAAGTTATGGCCCCACCCTGAAATACTCATACATCCAAATCTACAAAAATCAACAATTGTCAACAACACAAATAACCTTTGCAAAATATACATGACCAAAAAAAAAATTAATCTTACCTACCAAACAAATGGTGCTCCTCCTAGACTTGAAAGACTACGCCTAGACAATTGGGTCATAAAGTGTAGTAGAGTAGCATAAGCCACGCCACCCCAATCATAATTTTTAGTGCGCCTAATGCCCCTCAAACTTCACAAATAATGAAGACTCATAGTACTCCCCAAGTTAGGATACAAAAGACTCCCAATGAAAAAGAGCATGAACATTCGGGTGCCAGTTTTCACATTCTTACACTTTTCAATATTGAAATATAACCACATTAGAGACACACTGTTACCACTAACTCTAGGAGGGTTTACACCTAAGTAATTCTTAACCTCAACCGGTGAAATGGTGTCATGACCTTTAATCCTTTCACCACCCAATTTCAAGCCAGTAATGATTGAAAAGTCATAAGGTGTTAACATAACTTCACCAATACTTGGAAAATGGAAAGTACAAGTGGTATCCTAAAACCTTTCAGATAATGACACAATCAGTTGAAGATCCTTATATTCAGTGGTATCATAATTCCAAAGAGCTCAAAAAAAGTTCTGAAACTAGCATCATTGATAACATTTCTAATGTCTGGTGACAACACATACCAACTTTGCTTCAATAGTTGAAGACTACCCTGACTCTTAAGGTTCTACACGAAAAAAAAAAAAAAAAAAAATGGCCAACCACAAAATTTTTCAAGAATGCCCTCTTCCAAGAAATGTTCATTCAAAAATCTTGCCAACCAAATGAAAAGGTCACCCCCCCCCCCCCCAAAAAAAAAAAAAAAAAACTTACCCATGATAAAATGCCATTGTGCCAACAAAATTCTTTCACAAATTAAAATTCAACAGTGCCCCAAGCAACAGTTCAAAAAATAATTTCCATATCCATGAATTCATTCAACAATGCCCCAAGCAACAGTTCAAAAAAAAAAAAAATTCCATATCCATAAATTCATTCAACAATGTCCCAAACATCAATTCAACCTAAAACATTTTTCCATACCCATGAAAAATAATGTCTAAACATTAAAGCAAAAATTTCCATACCCAAAAAAAATGAGTCTTGTTCAACCATGCCTAAAAATTAAATTCCCACAATTTCATACCGATTGAAAATTAATAAAAAAATCAAAATTCATCCAACAATGCCCAAAACTACATACAATGCAAAGTTCCACAAATCATAACATTGCCCAAACTTGACAATCTCAAACAATTCAACAATTCAAAAATACCCTAAAAATTAACATGCCTATACACAATGAATTTCCACCCAAATTATACAATATCGAAGAATTCTCAAAGGAGCAGATAGTAACAAAATGACAATGTCCATCACAAATTTCTCAAATACCAAGCAAAAATTAACAAATTAACCAACAAAAACAAAAAATGAACTCACCTTGAAGTCCTTGGTGGAATGGTATGGAGCATGCTTAAGTGGGTCTTGAAGAAGTCCCTCCTCATCATTCCACTCAATGGATGGATCATATCTTTTCCCATGATATGTGAGGAGCCTAGGTGGCTTAGGAGGAAGTGCCATTGAAGTTAAAAAAATAAAGATTTGAAAAGCAGTTCCCAAAAAAATAGGTTTTTCAAAGATGCCCAAAAACTCAAAAATCCAAACAAATTTTATAGAAGATAGCAAAAATCAAGTTTGGAAGACTATGGAAGTGATTTTCTAAGGATTTTGAAGAGGAGAAAATTCAAGAGAGATGAAGCTTGTGAATGGTAATAGCGGAGGGAGAATGTAGAGAAGGCAAAGGAACCAAAAAAAAAAAAAAAAAAAAGATGAAGGAAGAGTTTGGGAGGCCAAAAACTCGCCCCCCCCCCCCCTCCCCTTTGAATGCTAAGTCAACTCAAGTTTGACTGAGTTGACTAAGTCAAACTTGAGTTAACTCACCCTTAAAAAAAACAAAACAAAACAAAAAACAAAAAGAGGGAAAATAAAAATTACTATGGGAAATTTGTTTTCAAATTAAAAAAAAAAAAAAAAAACATCTTCAAAGATTTTCAAAACTTAATAGTTCAATATTAAAATTAAAAAAAAAAAAAAAAAAAAAAAAAAAAAAAAAAGGAAGAAGAAGAAGAAGAAGAAGAAGAAGAAGAAAAAAGAAAGAAGAGAAGAGATTTTTGATTTCGCAAAATGAATGAAAAGAAAGAGAAAGTAAAGAAAAGGAAGGAAAAAATTATTTACAAAATTTTTCAAAAACTTTTTGGCATTAGTTTCATTAACAAAGAAATTTTTTCAAAATAATAATAATAATAATAATAAAATGAATGATTTAGGAAAAAGAAGAAGAAGAAGTGATTTTTTTACTTTTAAAAAAGGGGGAAAAAGATAGATACTTCACCTCACCAAGATTAATCATTCTCATGAAAATTACATTTGGTTCAATTTACCAAAATGCTAATTTGAAACACTTCTTTTCTTTGCAGAGATTCTAGACTTGAAGACCCAATCAGTATTGTTGTCTATGCAGAGATTCTAGACTTGAAACATTTCTTGTCTATGCAGAGATTCTAGACTTGAAGACCTAATCAATATTTCTTGTCTATGCGAAGATTCTAGACTTGAAACACTTTTGCCTTCTAGACTTGAAACGCTTCTCATCTATGTAGAGATTCTAGACTTGAAGACCTAATCAATGTTTCTTGTCTATGCGAAGATTCTAGACTTGAAACACTTCTTGCCTATGTAGAGATTCTAGAATTGAAGACCCAATCCATATTTCTTGTCTATATAGAGATTCTAGACTTGAAACACTTCTCTTCTATGTAGAGATTCTAAACTGGAAGACCCAATGAGACACTTCTCATCTATGTAGAGATTCTAGACTTGAAGACCCAATCAATATTTCTTGTCTATGCAAAGATTCTAGACTTGAAACATTTCTTGTCTATGCAGAGATTCTAGACTTGAAACTCTTCTGGTCTATGTAGAGATTCTAGACTTGAAGACCTAATCAATATTTCTTGTCTATGCGAAGATTCTAGACTTGAAACACTTCTTGCCTTCTAGACTTGAAACGCTTCTCGTCTATGTAGAGATTCTAGACTTGAAGACCCAATCAATATTTCTTGTCTATGCAAAGATTCTAGACTTGAGACACTTCTTGTCTATGCAGAGATTCTAGACTTGAAATACTTCTCGTCTATGTAGAGATTCTAGACCTAAAGATTCAATCATCCTTTCTTGTTTGTGCAGACTCCAAACATGAAAACCAATCACCATTTCCCATTTGTGCAGAGACTCCAAGCGTAAAATTTAATGATCATTTGTGTAGAGACTCCAAACATGAAAGCCAATCACCATTTCCCGTTTGTGTAAAGACTCCAGACGTGGTATTCAATCATCCTTTACTGTTTGTGCAGAGACTCCAAACATGAAAGCCAATTATCATTTCCTGTTTATGCAGAGACTCCAAATGTGGAATTCAATCATCCTTTCTTGTTTGTGCAAAGACTCTAGACAAGAAAGCCAATCACCATTTCCCATTTGTGCAAAGACTCCAGGCATGGAATTTCATCATCCTTTCTTGTTTGTGCAGAGACTCCAAACATGAAAGCCGATCACCATTTCCTATATACAAAATTCTTCATTCAGCTGGCAAGCTAAAAGTCAACATTTCTCAATTTTTTGTTTAATTTTTTAATTTTTAATTTTACTTTTATGTCCCAAGGTTCTAGGTTCTTGGGCTAGAGAGCCTTTGAAAAATCAACCTTGATTAAATCATGGTTGCTAAATTTAGTGTCTTCGTTTTACATTGAAATTCTTCTTTCAAGCTCTGTCAATGAGGGGCATTCTGTAGACACTCAATTTTGCACAAAGAATTTAATCTTAGAAGATGACTGAAATGATTATTCTAAGTACCCCAAAAATCATAACTGCATTTTATGTATTAAATCTGATAGTTTTTAGACCCCTTAAAAAACACGATTGGATTAACCTAGATAATTAGCCAAGTTGTTACTTAGTTCAAATTCCAAATCTAGGTTATCATAATCAAACAATCATATCATGCAAGGCAGTGGAAAGATAAATAACACAATGATATGATCACCCAGGAAACCAAACCGGTAAAAACCTGGGGAGGATTTAATCTAACTATCCTCAAGGTAAACCCGAATCCACTATGAAAGAATCGAAGTTGTTCAGTAGGACTTAGACCACTAACATCCTATTGCTACCCACCAGTAGAAACTTACTGACATGACCACGTGCAAGCTCCGAGACCACAGACTCCTTCTTTCTTAGATTCTCTAACAAGTACAAGCACACCCTCTTGTGTTTCTTTAAGTTCTTATGGCAACAACTGAATGATCATCAAGCTCTTGAAGAAATCTCCTTCTTGATAATCCTAAGTTTGTGTAAAGGAAAGCTCCTCATAGATCTCACAAGAGATTTACATAAACAGCAATATGAGCAACATTAAAATGTGGCTAGGGTTTGCCTTATATACCTGGGGCAAAAACACAAAACCCTAAACGTTTTAAATAAACTAGGGCTGAGTTGGAATTCTATAGAAAAACGCATCTGACCCGATTTTCGATTGATCGAGCCTAAACTTCGATCGATCGAACTAGGCCGAGAAGCAATATTAATTTCTGCATCAACTTGTTCCAACTTTACACAAATGAACCAACTTTGAGCAAGTATAAACATGACTAAACATCTTGTTTTAATCATGGTTTGCCAACAATACACATTAGAGTTCTAAATACATAAGATCCTAAGTCTTTAGAACCTAACAAAATCATTCATCACATATAATAAAAATGATCTTGAGATTCTAACGATCACAACGATATGCCTGATTCTCAAATTGAGCCGTTGGATTGAAAGATATCATGAAATCAAATTTTCACATGTGATTAATTGAAATTAACTTTGATTGGTCAATAATTAAAATTAATTAAATAATTTATGTGATTGGTTGTTGAATTTGATTAAAAATGAGTTTGGTTGCATAGGAATAAAATGGATAATCTGATAATGTGGGAATTGTTGAAAATGAGGC
Source organism: Quercus lobata (assembly GCF_001633185.2). Lineage (NCBI taxonomy): Eukaryota > Viridiplantae > Streptophyta > Magnoliopsida > Fagales > Fagaceae > Quercus > Quercus lobata. The sequence continues at coordinate 21,930,021 of NC_044914.1, forward strand.
TTTTATAAGTAATTATCTTTCAGATAATTATTCTTTTAAGGATTTAATTATCAAATTAAAATGGATTTTATTTGGAATATAAGTTTGAAAAATGTCCAAGTATAATTCCTGGCCCAGAAAAAACCCAAAAAAGAGTTCAAAATGAATCAGAAGAGGAAACTGAGCCAAGCACTGAGGATTGTCAATTGGCACTTCAATGGTGCAAATCAACACTTGAGGAGTGCCGACTGGCACTTCCATAGTTCCGATTGGCACAGGTTGTGAATTAGGCCCGAAAACGATTTGCTCAAGTTTAGATCTATCAGATTCGATTTTTTAGGGATAAAACTTGACCTAATTCATATTTGCTAATTTTCTAAGCAACCCTAGTTTATTTTTTAAGCATAAACACCTCTATAAATAGTAGAGAAAATCAAAAATTCAGAACCTCTGACCCCTCTGCCCTTAATGTTAAAGAAACTCTAGAAGTCTAACTTTAAGATTTCTTTTCTGTTAAGTGATAATTCTTTAGAACTTAGAGAGACTCACTCTCTCTCTAACTCTAAAGTAATTCCCCCTGCAGAATTTATTCATGCATTGATGCAGGTATCACTTCTACTCTCTTATTAACATATTGATTCTTTCATTAGCATGTGCATTTGTTTATATTTTCTCTGTGAACATTAAATGGTTGTTTGTTCATGTATTTTCATATGTTTGATAATAGAGATGTAAGATAAATGTGATATAATATTAGATCTGTTGTTTTTAATAAAAAAATCAGATTTGAAAAATCTCTTCAAAATCCATTCTACTTTCTAATAAAAAATTCAGATCTGAATATTCTTTTTAAAACCCATTTTGTTTTTTTAATTAAAAAACCAGATTTGGAAATCCTTTCAAAATCTATTCTACTTTCTAATTAAAAATTCAGACCTGAAAATTCTTTTTAAAATTCATTCTGTTATTTAATTAAAAAAAACCAAATTTGCAATTTCTCTTTGAAGTTCATTATGTTTTTTAATTAAAAAATCAGATTTAAAAATTCTTTTCAAAATCCATTCTGCTTTCTAATAAAAAATTCAGATATGAAAATTCTTTTTAAAATTCAATCTGTTATTTAATTAAATAATCAAATTTGTAATTTCTCTTTAAAGTTAATTCTATTTTTTAATTAAAAAATCATATTTGAAAATTCTTTTCAAAATCCATTCTGCTTTCTAATAAAAAATTCTGATCTGAAATTTTATTTCAAAATTCATTCTTTTTTTTTTTAATTAAAAAATTAGACTTATAATTTCTCTTTGAAGTTTATAAGTCTAATTTTTTAATTAAAAAAAAAAGAATGAAGTTTATATGTCTAACTTCATTCTCTTTAAAGTTATATTTTAAAAAAATCAGATCTGAAGTTTTATTAAAAATTCATTCTAATTGTTAATAAAAATGTCAAAGATGATATTTTTCTTTAAAATTTACTCCCTTTTTGTTAGTTAAAAAATTATATCCGAAACTTTTATTTTAAATTATTCTTTTTCATAATTTGAAACTTAATCTGAAATTTTTCTTTAAAAATCACCTTTTATAATTAAAAAAAAATCAGATTTAATTTTTTTCACACAAAAGAACTACAAATCTAAGATTTTGTATAATATCTAACCATAGATTTAAGAATATTAATACCATGTTGCATGTCATTGTTTAAGGGTACATAAGTGATCATAAAAAGTGTAGAAGACTGGACTCTATCCAGGCAGAATGGGTGTCTAACACCGTCTCATTCTATAACCTAGCCCCTGAACATTAAAATCTTAGGTTGGTAGAACTAGTGCTTTATTTTGTTTTAGTAGATTGTATCTAGGACCAAAGTTTTGTATTTTGTATATTTTTTTTTTTTTTTATGTAGATTGTATTTAGGACCATAGCCTTGTAATTATATTCTACCAAATTGTATTTGTATATTCAATTAATTAAACTTGAGGAATTTCAAACATGTAAATTGTGCATCATAGTTTTTTTTTTTTTCTTATTTCTTAGTAATAAAAATAAATGGCGGCTCCACATCAACCCCAAAAAGAGAGGTGCCAATACCTTTCTCTTTTGATTGAGAGTACCCCAAAAGGACAAAAGTTTCGGTCTCTCACAATATGCTAGTTTCCAATTAAACTAGGATACATTATCAAGAGTAAAATATTTGATCCTATGTACAATTTACTATAATGCTTGATCCAGCTAGTTAGGATCATGTTCACTTATTAAGTTGTAAAACTCACCCTCCTTCCCCCCCCCCCCCCCCCCCTCTTCTAGAGATTCAAATTACTAAGAATAGTAATTTTTTAGACTTTTGTTGAATTATGCGCATGAAAGGAGCTTACGAGCTTTGGAATAAGATGATCTTGCAATAATCAAATTTTTTTTTTATTCGTATTTATTTACATGAATATTGGATTTTTATTCATATTAATACTTTGGAGATCTTTTCATAATTGCATTACTGTGGATATTTTTGGATTTATTCAATGTAAATTTATTTGAGGATAATTGTTAATCTCTAAGAACCTCTTGTGCACTTATGTGCTAAAAGCTTTATAGGTGTGTAGTCGTTATCGCATGCCTACATGCCTAGCCTATTCGTTGGGTTGAGGGTGTGACAAGTTCCTTTTTTTTTTAAAAAAATGTATCGTGATGGCTTAAGTTGATATATATTTTTAAAAAAATAGCACTACAAAAAACTAGGCCTATAGTGGCGTTTTGTGAAATGCCACTATAGGCCCTAAAAACGATACTAGAGGCCCATTTGGGCTATAGTGACATTTGTTACTGTCACTAAAGAAAATGTCACTATTGTACCATGACTATAGACCTATACTGGCGTTTTACAAAAACATCACTATAGGTCCATACCCTATAGAGCCAATTGTAAAACGCTGCAATAGGCCAATTTTTTTTTTTTTATTAGGCTATAGCAGCATTTTAAAATGACACTATAGGTCCATACCTTGTAGTGGCATTTTTAAAATGTTGTTATAGACCCTTATATTTTTTTTTTATTAAAAATTGGCTATAACAGCATTTCAAAACGCCACTATAGCCAAAATATATATTTTTTTAAAAAAAATTGAATACCAAAAATGAATTTTTGGTAATCAAAAGATTTTTTTTTAAAAAAATTAAAATTTCAATTTTAATTAAATTAAGAAATTCAAAGCAAGAATACAAACCCCAACAAATTCAAATTATAACACAAACCCAGAAAATTCAAAATCAAACACAATTATGTTCACAATACAAACACAACATGCTCCAAAATACAAGAACACAAACCCATAAAAATCCAACACCAAATCCATTCAAGGAACACAAAAGCGCAAGCTCAGAAACACAAAAGCCCAAGCTCAAGAACACAAACATCATAACTATTTGATGGGGACTATCACATTCGAGGTACATCTTATAACTCTCATATCTCCTAGAATACACGCTTGCTATCATATATAAAGCATTTTGATCTTTTTGCTTTTATTTTTCTTTCCATATTTTTCTTTTTAAGCAAACTATGCATGGGCATATAAGAGAGAGAAAAGAAATACCCAATTAAGTTTAGCATTTGAAATTCCATTTTTGCTATGTCGAAACATACAAATGTCATTTCATGATTGGCAAGCAACAGTGGTGAGATGGTTATTTATGCCTTTCTCCTAGGATTTTCTAGTCCTTTTTGTCAGAAAGAGTGATACGAGTGTTAAGTACAAGAGATTACTTAATCTTACTCTTCACAAACACGAGCCACAAAGCTCACTTGCTTAGTTGTGCATAGAGATACTCATCTAAGCTACAAAAGATACAAAATTTAGAAATCTTTGTTTCAATGGCCATCCAAGGTACACAAGTACCAATGTATACAAACAAATGTGCTTTTTGTATTTTTCTGATTTTTCAAATTTTTTTTATATGAAAAAAAGAATAAAGCAAAACTAAAAAATAAACAAACAAAAACATGTTAAACAAAGCAATGCATAAAACTAGACTGACTCAAAACAATAAAGCAAAACACACAAGTAATGCATAACAAAAACAAGAAGGGGAGAGAGAAATAGTGACAGAATCACTTGGAGCCCTTTTCCTTTCACACCTGGGAAGAACCTTTCCGTTTAGCAAATCCTTGATCCGATGGTGAGGGGGAAGAATTAAAACCGTTCAAGTTCAAAAGGAACATGAGGGCTTTGAGAAGATCTCCAAGTGGAGCAAAAGAGGATGGAAACTAATTCTGGTCTCCTGACATGATCATGCTGTTGCTCTTTTGAGTGGCTAACCACTTGTAGCAATTAGGTCGAGTATGTCCAGCTTCGCCACAGTGATGACAAAAAATGCTGTTTTTTTTTATTAGGCTTTAGAGAGTGTCCCTTCCTAAGATAGATTTACCCTTGTTTATATTCTCAATAGCTAATTCATTTTTAACATCATTGTTCTCAGTTTCAATATTATTAGCAAGAGGAACAAAAATAGTAGTACTAGTAGAAGCAATACTAGGAGAAGAGAAATCATACCCTAAATCGGTTTAATCGAAAGTAGATTTCTGAAGACTGAGCATTTCATCGTGCATAGTGCTTGAAGTCTTTTTCAACTGAGCTCTAACTTGGAATAGTTCTGCCTTAAGCTTCTTGGTATTCTCGGCCAAGAAATTGTTTTCAAATCTCAGTGCTCCAATAGTTTGATTGGCTTCATCAAACTTTCTAGAGATTTCTTCTTGCTCAAGCTCCACATCACTAAGCTTCTCGGTGGCCAACCTATACAACTTCTCATGCTTTTCGGAGACCTTATATAGCTTTGCATAGGTTGTGTGGATGTCATCTTGTTCATCCATCTTCTCAAACTTAGACTCCACTAATTCCTCTTCTTCATCCACATCTTCAACAATCCCCTCAGTAGGATTTACAGTGGCAGTGAAGTCATTTAGAATTCTATCATCCTCATTATCGGAGTCATCCTTAGGCTCGATGTCGGTCAAGGTAGCAGCAAGTGCCTTGCTTTTTCCGATGGTCTTGAGATAAGTAGGGCACTCTTGTTTCATGTGACCGAAACCTTGACACCCAAACCACTTTGGTCCTGAGGGAACAGTGTTCTGACTATCATCCGTAGCATCCTTTTTCCCTTTATCTTGGTTCTTGAACTATGAGGAACTGGATTGCTTTCGGTCCTTATCAAATCTTTTTGCATTAGCATTCTTCATAAACTTCGTGAACTACCTCATGATATAGGATTTCATCTTAGAATCTTCATCGTCTGAAGACTCATCAGTGTCACTGCTCTTGGCCTTCAATGCCATACTTTTGCTCCTGCTTGATTTCCCAATCCTTGTCAAACCTAACTCATAGGTCTGCAGATTTCGAACCAGCTCAATTAAAGGAATTTTGTCGATGTCCTTTGATTCCTCAATGGCAGTGATCTTGGCATAGAATCTCTTGGGTAAAGATCTGAGCACCTTTCTCACAATCTTGGGTTCAAGAATGGTTTCCCCAAGATTAAAGGCTAGTTTACTATGTCCTTGAGCTTGGCATAGAACTCATCAAATGACTCATCCTCCTCCATCTGGATCTCTTCAAAGCTCGTAGTAAGCCTCTAAAGCTTTAAATCCTTGATAGCCTTAGTTCCTTCATAGGTTGTCTAGAGAATGGTCCATGTTTCCTTAGCAGTTTCAGTGGAGGATATCTTCTTGAATTCCTCATTAGTGACTGCGCTAAATAGAGCATTCAGTGTCCTACTGTTAAAGTTTGCCGCCTTGATCTTAGCATCATCCCAGTTGGTCGGCGCTTTCGTAGGCTTGGTGCAATCTATCTCCACAGCTTGCCACACCTTTTCATCTAATGACTGCAAGAAAGCTCTTATGCGTACCTTCTAGTATGCATAGTTAGTGCCATCAAATAAAGGAGGTATAATAAGAGACTGTCCTCTATCCATGACAAACAGGGGTTAATGGATCACACAACAAAGATTAACCCTAATCAGAGTGTGCCCGCTTTGATACCACTTGACAGGCCAAGAATGTATTGACCCCTTGTGATAAATTAATTGATTAATTAGGCAAATTTGTTAATTAATCAAATTAACATGCAATGTATGTGGCAGCATAAACAAATCACCAATTAAACTAAGTATGCAGTAGAAAACAAATTGACACGGTGATTTGTTTATGAATGGGGAAAACCTATATGGCAAAAACCCCACTGGGTGATTTTAAGGTCACTACTCCCGAAAATCTACTATTATCAAAACAAACGATTACAAGTAAAGAAATCCCAGTACTTTATTCCAACCTACAGTTGAACCCTTACCCTAATACCCAATTGGACTTGTTCTGTAGTGATAATCTCTCCTTTCACTTGTTCTGTAGTGATAATCTCTCCTTTCAATGCACGGCTCCCAGTACGTGACTAACCAATTGCGCGAATCCCAGTACGCGACTTGATCACCAACTTGAGAAGGATGTTGGCTGCAAAATTCTTCAATTCATCACACGATGAAGATCATGAAGTTACTTGGTCACAAAACCCTACGATGTATAAACACAGTAACTTCTTCAAAAGAAAGAAGAACTAGGGCAAACTAGGTTTCCGGTCACACCTTTCTTCACACTTGTGGAATTGTGCTCTTGTGCAACAGCGCGTAACCTTTTATGACCCTTAAAATAATCCTTATATATGTTTAAGGTTATTAGAAAAGAAAGCCCAAATATATACCCACGGATTGGATTGAAATCAGCTCTGAAAAACTGAATTTTATAAACCTTAATAGATAGCCATCTATCGAGCTAGTTGTCGAGCCATGGGCTTCAGCAGCTTTTAAACCTCAATAGATGCTAGCTGTCAAGCTTTTAAATCTAGCACTTCATTACTTGATTCTTGGACAGACTTGCATGACTTTAACACTTGAACTTGAAACCTTGTTTCTTGAAGCATTAAACACATCCTAGATCTACCTAATTACAAGTAAAGTGTGTTTTGTCAAAAGATTAGCCAATTACATAAAATATTGACATATGTTTCAAACATTGAATCACATATGTCCTAACATTTTTTTTTCCTAAGGGACCTATAGTGGCGTTTATGAATGCCACTATAGGCCCTTGTATGACTAGGACCGATAGTGGCATTTATGAAATGCTACTATAGGTCCTTTTTGAAAAAAAATTGGTTGAATTTTTGTTTTTTTTTTTTAAGGACCTATCATTGCGTTTTGAGAACGCTACTATATGCCCTTACAAACGCTGCTATAGTCCTAGTGTTTTAAAATGCCACTATAGAGCCCTCAGAACGTGGCTATAGATAAGTCTGCGTTTTTAGAAAATGCCACTATAGGCAACTTTTATTGTGGTGTAGTATTTAGTTTTATTTTTTAAGTATTAATTTAGTTTTTAATTTTAGTATATTTCTTAGTCTTGAATCATCAAAATTTGTTATATCATATTTTGCCCCATCCCTTCAGTCAAAATCTTGGCTTCATCCTTGTGTGTGGAACAATGAGACTACACACATGTAAGAGCAAATTCAGGTATTCAAAGAACTCTAAACACCCTAAATAATTATGTTCATTTTAAATTTCTGGTAAACAATTTCATCCAATCTGTCAAAGTCAAAACACCAAAAAAAAAAAAAAAAAAAAAAGGAATAACACTATTCAAATAAATAGTTGTACATCACATAGGATAACAACTAGTTATGTTCATTTTATATACAATAAAACTAGTAACAATTTAATTTAATCCAAATCTTATGGGACAAATGTATAGTCTATAGATTAAATGGAAATACGGTTATTAAAAAAAGATTAAATGAAATTATGAATAAATTATAATTTATGATTCTAATTATTAATTTATTATTGCCACCATCATCATTATATCGGTTCCCACCTTCATGCCTTTTTTGCTGCCAATATTAGCCAGTCCATTTCCGCCACCCCATCACCACCACGCCATTCACACCAATAATTAAAAAGCAATTAAGGATAAAATAATGTCATGGTTTCTATTTACACGTTACATTTCTGCAAATCTCAGACAAAACGATCCTTTCTTAGTCCAAAAGTTAGGGCATATTCTAAACTTAATACAAAAATTTGAAAACTTTGGTGTTATTTAATTATGTTCATTTGGTTGATGTTTTTATTTTTTTAATTTGTATGTTGGTTTTAATATTTTAAAATTGCAGTGGTTATTCACTAAAGTCAACAATACTTTTGCTTGATTCACAGATGCACACAAAAAAAACGTGGCTATAGACCATAAAAATGTAGCTATAGGCTATAGTCGCGTTTTCTATAGTTGCATTTACAAACACGGCTTTTGCTTCGCGACATTAGCCCCCTATGGGGTCTATAGTTTTGTTTTTTAAAACACGGCTACAAGTCCCCCCTATAGCTGGGTTTTTCCACCCCTTATAGTGGTGTTTTTCCACCTCCTGTAAGCTGAGACTTATAGCTGTGTTTTGTAAACCCGCTTTGGGCTGCATTTAAAATGTAGCTATAGGTACAGTTTTCACTGCGTTTTAAAAACGCGGCTAAGTCCTCCTACAGTTGCATTTTTGAAATGCGGCTATAGGTTTTTTTTAAACAAAAAAAAAATTATGGGTTTTTTTTCCCCAAAAAATTCAAAATTCAAACCAAAAAAAATTCAAAATTAAACACAAACCTAGAAAATTCAAAATCAAACACAACATACTCACAATACAAACACACCCAGATCCAAAAAATTCAAATCAAAACTCAAATCCAAATCAAGACATAGACACAAATATTGCTAGAATATCCACTTCATTCAAAATTTTCAGCATTTCCTCCATTTTCTTACTAACTAAACATAGAATAACAAAAAAATAAAAATAAATAAAACTAGTTCTATAAACAAATCAGTGTGCTTGAGATGAAGATAAAAAGAAAGAAAGAAAAAAAGGAAGAAGAAGAAGTAGCTGCAAAGAAACAAAGAAAAAAAAAAAGAGTTGTGCTGGAGTGAAGAAGGAAGAAAAAAAAAGAAAAAAGGGAAAAGAAAAAGAAAGAAGAACCTAGCGTGACTTGTAGAAGAAAGGAGCAAAAAAAGAAGAAAAAAAGAAAGAAAGAAAAAAGAAGCAGCAGCTAAGGTTCTCAAACCCGGACCGTTCATTAAATCGTAAAAGGGAGAGGTTCAAGGTTTTTGAGGTCGAACCGGGGTCGAACCGTGATGACGTCATAATTAATTTAATAATTATTTTAAAAATATATAAAATCATTAAATTGATAAAAAATTAGAAAAATTAACTAAAATAGTCCAAAACAAATATAGATACTATTTTTTATAACATAACTTTCATAATACAAATAAAAATTATTAAATTCTAAAAAAACATAAATAGCTATTGAGTTTCTAAATTATTTTTAAGTCATGACAAAGCACACTTTAGTACCTAATAATTTTTATTTTATGAAACCCAATAAAATAGTTAAGAGACAAATTAGTTTATTTGCTCATGGCCAAACCCATTTGACTGCCGATTATTTTTTTCCCAAGCCCATTTGAATAGTCACTGTTCACCATTTATTATGAACTAAAAAAAAATCAGAATCAAAAGCTAGATCAGAAGATGTCCATGCATTTAAAAATTGTTAAAGTTAAATAAATAACAAAACCCAAGAATGAAGTGCTTGACAGCAAGCAAGCATTATATGTTAGTAGTTGACAGTGACACTAAAGCACGCAGCAGTAAAGAAAAAGTCTCCAGAAGCAACAAAGAAGTCTACAACATTTTTAGCAATACTTTTACAACAAAATTTATGTGAAAAGTTGTTACAAGTTTTAATTTGAACCTATTATTGAAATTATTTTTTTACTCACCAATATTAACTAATAACAACCTGTTACTTAAAATTCATTGTGAAACATTATAAAAATATTATAGTAACATTTAATTGTGATTTTTTATTCCTTTTATTCATTTTCCTTTCTTTCCTTTCACGTGGAGAGCTCATCTTTTATTCAAAATTTAAAAGCTTTCAATATTTCCAATGCTAGGTAGCTAGTGTCAGTGTACTGTAGACACGTGGAGAGCTTAGGAAGCTTTCAATATTTCCAATGCTAGCAGCTAGTGTCAGTGTAGTCATAACAAATACAAGGAAAGAGAAAGTGAGAAACCAGAACACATACATAACAAAGTTCAGCAAAAAAAGGAGAGAGGGAGATGGATAGAGAAGAAGAAGAAAAAAAAGAAAGAAGAAGAAGAAGAAGATGGACATATCATTTTTTTGCTTCATGGCGCTACCCCTGCTTCGTCATCGTCTTCTTCTTTTTCTCCTTTTCTGTGTTTGTTTGTTTGTTTTTTTTTTTTTAATGTTCAGATTCAATGGAAAGTAGGGAACCGTGAGAAGCGGTCTGATTACAGTTCTCAGAACTGTGAGGTCTGACCGTGGTTTGCACGGGTCCCTGCTTTTTTCCATAGAACAGTTCTTGAGGCTAAAAGAACCACAAAAATGAACGGTTCGAGGTTTTTTCGGTCAGACTATACAGTCCAGTTTGGGTTTCAAAACCTTGGCTGCAGCTCCAAAGAAAAAAAAAAAAAAAAAAAAAAGGAAGAAAAGAAGAACTTGAAGAGTTGCGCTGGAGTAAGTGAACAATGAAGAAAGAAAAAAGAAACAAAAGATGAAAGTGAGGATGTAGGTGGGAAAGTGGGGGGTACGTGGGAAGCTGAAGAAATTTTTTGTTTTTGTTTTTTTGGGTGTTACATATAGCTGCGTTTTTAAAAACGCGGCTATAGATCCCCCTTAAAAAAATTATTCGGCTAGACCTATAGCCGCATTTTTAAAAAATGCGGCTATAGGCCCCCTTTAAAAAAAATTATTCAGCTGGACCTATAGCCATATTTTAAAAACGCAGCTATAGGTCAAGTCTAGAGCCACATTTCTACAGATCAGCTATAGTCACTTTTTTGTAAATGCGGCTAAAAAAAAGGCGGCTATAGCTCGCGTTTTTTGTAGTGATGTAAGTGACCTAACAAATAGATACTTGGAAACTCCAATAGATTGGATTCCTGGAATGAAAAATATGCGTCTTAAGTATTTTCCGAATTTTATTAGAACTATAGATCAGAATGATATTATGGTTAACTAAGAGAGCTCCAAGAGCTTCAGCTGTCATTTTGAACACATATGATCCCTTTGAACAAAATGTGTTGGATGCTATGTCCTCAACACTTCCTCGTATATACCTAATTGGCCCAGTACTTGTGTTGCTTGCAGATCAGATTAAGGACGATAAATTGAAATCAATAAGGTCCAATCAATAGAAAGAAGAACAGGGGTGTCTAGAATGGCTAAATTCAAAAGAACCCAACTCTGTAGTATATGTAAATTACGGTAGTATAACTATCATGACACCTGAGAAACTTATTGAGTTTGCTTGGGGGTTAGCAAATAGTGAAAAACCCTTCTTGTGGGTTATAAGGCCTGATCTTGTGAGAGGAAATTCGGCTGTTGTTCCTCATGAATTCGTTACCAAAAATAAACATAGAAGTATGTTAGCAAGTTGGTGTTCCCAAGAACAAATCCTAAAGCACCCATCAATAGGGGGGGGGTTAATGCATAGTGTGTAGAATTTAATACAAGTTGGAGTGCCAATGATCTCTTGGCCCTTCTTTGCGGAGCAATAGATGAACTGTCAGTACTGCTGTTTGATTGGGGCATTGGAATGGAAATAGATAATAATGTTAAGAGAGATGAAGTGGAGAAGCTTGTAAGAGAGTTAATGGATGGTGAAAAAGGTAAAGAAATGAAGAAGGCAATGGAGTAGAAGACAAAGTCTGAAGATGCTGTCAAACCTGGTGGTTCTTCTTACCAGAACTTGGACAAATTGATAGCCGAAGTTCTATTAGCCGGAAATGTTTAAGCCAAACAAAATTTACTTTCTAGCTTTGAATGAACTAGCATTCTCAGTCTCATTTACTAGATGTGTTTATTTATATATATAATTGATTCCCACTTTTGTCGTAATAAATTCCAATTAAATTGTGTAATTTTTTGTTAATTTTTTTGTGAAAAATTGAATTGTGTAATTTGGTTAATCAATGTTCTATTAGATAGTGATAATAATTGTCGTTTGTGCTGCAAATTTGTTCATTTGTATTTTTCAATTCTTGCTTTTCATAAAGGTAGGTAAAAACCCGTTTAAGATTTTTAAACCTGATGCGTTTAAGATAAGACTTTTGTTGGAACTTGGAAGCTCATATTTTTCTATTTGCTTAAAATTGGTTTACTATTGTTGTACTTAGAAAAAAACAAATTGTTAAAAATTGCACATAAAAAAATAAACAAATAAGTTAGGAAAATAAAAGTAAAGACTTAGTGCGCAAATATTCATTTTATGAATTGGTTTATTTTTCTAGTTAACTTGTGAAAAGTTTTTGAAACATCATGTGTAGGTTACAGTGAATGGCGGCTCCAAAAATTCTTTTCAAGGTAGTCATTAAAAAAAGTTAAATTAAAAAAATTAATAACAATAAAACTTGAATATATTAATATCACAAAATAAAAACATACGCAAATGCATAAAGTTTTGAAATTTCCTTTCACAAGTTTTCATACTTTGAAATCATTAGCTACATCTTTTTCAATGTATACAACCAAACAATTATTAAGCTACTAACCACTCATCCAATTACTAACATATTGCCTAAATAAGTACTTATATAAACAATGCATTATCTTTTTGAAAAAAATATATCATATAAATCCAACAAATTTGGAAAAAGATTTGAGTGTTCGAATTAATAACAATTAATTAGCAATCCCAAAATTTAAAGTTGGTCCAAAGAACACAAAAAATAAAAGTTGACAGCTAACACAAGTGCAACTTCAAATTTTGAAAAATTATCAAATATTTATGTATTTATATTTACTCTTTCAATTTCTACCGTTAAAAGTAGGTTCTAGTGGAAGATGCTTTTCAAACAAGACTATTTGATTTTGTACATTAAAAAAGAAATTGCTATGAAATTTAGCACATAATCAATTATAGATGATTTTTGGTCTTAAGAAAAAGTTAAATATGACTTTTGATAGATCATAAATGATAGAGCTAAGATGTATTAGGAAACAACTATTGCATAACTTCTCTTTGATTTGTATTTATTAATATTGAATATATAATGTAGGGGGGTGGGTCTCAAATCGTACTCACGGGTTCCACTAGTCATAAGCCTATCCAAGAGATAGAGCAGGTCGAGGTAGGGCCTAGATCGAGCTCAAGGGGAGAGCCTAGACACCCGATAAAGGGAATGAAGAAAAGCCATAGAGAGTTATCACACCTCCTCGGATAAATGACCAAAAATATACGGCTCATCGACCCCAATACAATCGATGAGTTGAGTTCTAAGGTCTAATAAAGCCAATGAAGACGAGAATAGTCCAAGGAAAAATGTCCAAGGAACTTGAGAAGGTGGCTCTAGGATCAAGAAGCAATCAACTCCGCATTAATTAGATGTTTCCTTCTATCATTAGCCACATTTATTACCAAATGACTGGCCTGAATAGTAGTTTATGCCCCAAAAGTTCATTTTCATCATTAAAAAAGGTGAGGAGACACGTGATGGAATAAATATCTCCTCACCCCATTATGACAGCCTATTACTGAAGAAAACTTGAAGGGTATAAATAAGGACGGAGCGCACACATAGAATGGATCCGGAAATTAAGAAAGAGAGAGGAAGAGAGAGCTTGTACTTGCTTTTGGATGCTTGCATCCTCAGCTAGAGTTGTATAAAAATCATTCCACATAAATAAGACTTGCATCATCAATTTAATACTCATGTTCTAATCTCCCATTGTGGATTATCCATCTCCCAACCTATATAAATTAATTGTGTTAATCAATGCCTAGCTAACTCATCCCTTGTTTCTAGTTTTCAACTCCCACATATAATTTTTTTACTGTTTTTATATTAATTCAGTTTTGAAATTTAGTATATTTCTTACTCTTAAATGGTTAAAATTTCGTAACCCATGCTTTTGCACTCATAGATAAAATTTTGAATTAGTCTCTGGCTATACTTTTAGTCAACTAATTTTTCAAGTAAAAACAAATAAAAAGAGTATTTGCTTCCCCACTAAAAAACCCAAGGTAGGGAATTTTTTTTTTTTTTTTTTTTTTTTTTTTTTTTTTTTTTTTTCGGGTTGCGGATTAACATTGAGGCTTTGCTAGTTTGGCATAAAATGATTTTTCTTTTTCTGTCTTTCTTTCTTTCTTTCATTGTATCCTTGAAAATAATCTAGAAAACATTTTATGACGTGTGTCTCATACAAAAAATCACAAACTCTCTCTCTCTCTCTATACATATATACATATATATTATAGGAACTTTAAATCACCACTATACAACATTAATATATACAAAACAACATCTAACAGGTATAATTTCACAAATATTAACATAATGAGCATAAAGCCCACAATGCTAACCGTAAGGATTTAGACCTCTAAAAACACAATATGTTTAATCTAATTTATTAGCCAAGTAGTTATTTAGGTTAATTATTCAAATCTGGGTTAAATATTCATCACATGTATCAAACACAGCGAAAAAGTAAATAACATAAGAAGTGATGTCCTAAGAAAACCAATGAAACAACTCGTTTCAAGATAAAAAATATGGGGAGAACTATCCCAAGAAAACAATTCACTATATCAAATTGAAATTTATAGTCAAGAATACCAATTCATAGTAAATCTAACACAATTACCAAACCGGACTCTGAACTCCTCAAACTTCTTTGATCTGGATCTGTTCTCACATAAACCACCTGTTCATGCCTTGATCTTCAGTACACTTGATAGTTGAAGGCTTGGTTGTAACTTTACTCCACTGGTGCTAGCAATATGGATTTGATCTTCGTTAGGAGCTTGATAGAGGTAGAAGTTACAAAACCTCATAGATCTCACAGCAGTAACTCTCAAGACTTGAAAAACGTGTATTAGGATTTGCCTTTTACATTTAACAGTGTTGGACTCAAACCCTAAACGTTTTATGGACTGTTGGGCCTTATTTAAAATTCTCCAATTTCATAGTTCGGTTGATCGAAGCTCTTTCCCGATTGGTCGAGCTCTTCAGTTTTTGAATTCTCTTTTCCACAGCTTATACATTCTTAAATCATGACCTGTATTAACTTGAGCAATGTCTAAAACACTTCAAAGACCCTAATTAAGATTTAATCCTAGATAAGTTTTTGTTCTCGGTTTGCCAACATAGAACATATTTAGAACCTAAACATTTATGACTAAATATTTAGAATCAAACACCAACATCTCATCTAAGAAACAATAAATCCAACAATAAATGTATCCGACAAAGCATGTAAAAGTTTTTACCTCAATGCTTTCAATGCCATAAATTATAGAGAAATGCTACTCCAAAACATTTTCACAATAAATCATAGGTGGCATGTTGTTATAGATTTTTAATTTGAATCCACTACTGAAATTACTATCTTGCCCACTAGTGATAGCCCATAATATCGTGCCACTTAAGATATATTGTGAAAATCTTGTGGACATAGTATTTCTCTAAATTTTAAGTCGAAAATTTAAAAGTGATATGATTGGAAATCTCATAAAATTATTTTAGAAACTATATTTTTTATAAAATTATAAAAATAGATGGATAGATAGAAAGGCATATAAAATTGAGAGAAATTGGTGTAAGGAGAATTGTGATGAGTGAGATCCACACAGACAGAGAGAGAATGGGACAAATAAAATTGTTAGTCTCATTCTAGACATTGTGATGAGTGAGATCCACATTGATATAGAAAGAATGTGATGAGTGAGATCCACACAGCTTTTAACTTATTTTGCTACAGTACTTTCTGCAAAAAGTTTTCAGCTTTAGCAAAATAAGTGGTTTCCAAATAGACCCTCAATGTTTGAGCGTGGTTTTCAGACCCGGTTCAATGAATCGTAAAAAAAAGAGATTCAAGGTTTTTGAAGCCAGACCGAGATTGAACCAAGGTCAAACCATGATGACATCATAATTAATTTAATAATTATTTAAATATAAATAAATATATTAAATTAGTATAAATAGAAAAATTAAATTAAATGACCCAATTAAATATAGAAATTTATCTTTCAAATGTATTTTTTTCATATCATAACTTTCACAGGACAAATAAAAAATATCAAATCTTGAGCATACATAGATATAATATTTATTTATTTATTTTTATGTTGATTAGTTAAACTCGTGATAGTAATATTGTAATAATATAGAAATTATAAGGACACTTACATTAAATAAAATAAAAAATTTAAATTACTTAGTAATTTTAAATTAAAATAATTATTATATACTTAATTGTATCTGTTGCCTTTTTTTTTTTTTTTTTAAAGTTCTAAAATCATATGCTATTTTATAATATTTTGTCACAATAATGATGAGACCCACTATTTTTCCTCTACCATTCACATTTTGCTACATCATAATTATGACAAAAAAGTTGTGAAATATTTTATAACATTAAATATTCTCATTTAATAAAATTGTAAATATTAATTAAAAGTACTTATAATATTTTATTTGTTACATATCAATCTATCAATATAAGTCACATCATGGGCTCAAAGCTGCAAAAATCTAACGGCTGATTTAATTCAAAAATCAAAAGTTTTCTTCCTTCCCAATGCAAGCCACGTGAAGGGGCTTTGGAAACATAAAAATGAATTCAAAACAAATAGAGAGAAGGTGAGAAACCACAGCAGTGGAGACGGAAAGAAGAAAGAGAAGAAATAGAAGCAGGAGATGAAGATGAAGATGAAGGCCGCGATTTGTGTTGGGTTGCTAGCTTGCTGCTTCAAGCCTTCAACTTCACATAGCCCTTACTTTGTCATCATCTTCTTCTCAATTTGTTTTTTTTTTTTCCCTCACAAATATTTTGGTTCCAGATCTGAAAAAAGTCCAAAGTGCATGCCGGCCAAATCTTTAATTTCAGCCGGTATTTGCTGAAAAAAAAAAAAAAAAAAAAAAAAAAAGGAACCATGAGAACCGCGAGAATCGTTCACAATTTTAAGAACCGTGCAGTTCAACCATTCAAGATTTTAAGAACTGTACAATTCAACCACGGTTCGCACAGGTCCATGCTTTTTTGGCAAGAGAGGTTCTTAAAACTAAAAGAACTGCAAAAAAGAGGATTCATGGTTAACTGGGTCGGACCATATGGTCCGATCCGGATTTCAAAACCATGTTTGAGGATAATTGTTAGTCTCTAAGAACCTCTTGCGCACTTGTATGCTAAAAGCTTTATAGGTGTGTGGTCATTATCGCATGCCTACTTGCCTAGCCTATTCGTCGGGTGAGGGTGTGACAAGTTCCTTTCTTTTCTTTTTCTTTTTTAATGTATCATGATAGCTTAAGTTGATATAGATTTTAATAATCTATTTTTATTTTTTAAGTATTAATTTATTTTTTAATTTTAGTATGTTTCATAGTCTTGAATCATCAAAATTTGTTAATTCATATTTTGCCTCATCGCTTCAGTCAAAATCCTAGCTTTATCCTTGTGTGTGGGACAATGAGACTACACACATGTAAGAGTAAAATCAGATATTCAAAGAACTCTAAACACCCTAAATAATTATGTTCATTTTAAATTTCCAATAAACAATTTCATCCAATTTGTCAAAGTTAAAAAAGAAAAAGAAAAAGGAATAACACTATTCAAATATATATTTGTACATCACATAAGATAACAACTTGTTATGTTCATTTTAAATACAATCAAACTTGTAACAATTTGTTTAATCCAAATATATATTTGTAGTTTTGTACATCACATAGGATAACAACCAGTTATGTTCATTTTAAATACAATCAAACTAGTAACAATTTAATTTAATCCAAATCTTATGGAACAAATTTGTAGAGTCTATAGATAAAATGGAAATAAGGTTATAAAAAAAAAAAATAAATTAAATGAAAATATGAATAAATTATAATTTATCCTTCTAATTATTATTGCCACCATCATCATTATATCGGTTCCCACCTTCATGCCCTTTTTGCCGCCAATATTAGCCATTCCATTTCCACCACCACGCCATCATTGCGTCCACTCCAACAATTAAAAAGCAATTAAGGATAAAATAATATCATGGTTTCTATTTACACATGACATTTCCGCAAATCTCTCTCTTTATATTTATATATATATATATATATATATATATATAGATATATATATAAAACACTTTTACAACTCAGACAAAAAGATCCTTTCTCAGTCCAAAAGTTAGGGCATATCCTGAACTTAACACAAAAAGTAGAAAAATTTGGTGTTATTTTTTAGTGTCATCTGGTATCAAAGCCACTCTTAATTGATATAGAACCAGGCTTACTATAAAAAGTTTAGACCCATTTGATATTTAACAAGATAACCTATGGTAATATTATTGGATGATCCTAATATTACTGCTTACATAGTGATAACCTCCTGATATTTTTGATCAAACAGTTCTAGCTTTATAAGCAGAATGAAAAGTACTTTCAACAAAACTAGTTTTATAAACAGTTCTAGTATCAACTTTAGGAATATTCCATTTATGAAAATCAGGGAGCAACTCATTATCATCAATAGTGTGATCTTCTACGTTTACAATATCAGGAGGACAACTAGTCCTGGAGTTGACAGAGGAGTTGGATCTCCACAACCTATCCATACTATCCTAGGTTCAATACTCAATTATCATGTTTTTCTCACAACCGTTGCATTTCGTAACACATACCCTAGTCAACCCTATACCTCTCATGCCCTACATGCCCTATTGGCTCATACAAGCCTTATTGTTCAGTTCTGGGAATTCACTTTCTGACACAGGTGGCGCCAACGACGGTAAGAAGGGAACACGGAGTATCAAAGTTTCGGGTAGATACCATAAATGGGGAAGGACACCAAGCTGAAGGCAGAAGCACAGTTGCACAGCAATAATATATGTTGAAAATAATATGAAAGCAAAGTAGAACTAGCCAAGAAGGCGGTATATCAGTTATAATGAAAGTAATTGAAAAGCAGTAGTAAGGCAATAGAACTAGCCAAGCAGTATATATGAAAGCAATAAAAATTTAGAACTGTCCAAAATGGCGGTAGCAACAAGTAGTATAATGAACTAAAAACTGAAAATACTTGTTATTGAAAGTAGAACAAACACTTACAGTAGTAGTAGTTACAAGATCTCAACAGTATAGGTTAACAGTTACAAGGTTTATAGTTACAAAGCTTGTTCTAGTCCTAGATACAAGATTGTAAGGTTGTAGGAAATCGTGGTAGTAGAAGCAAGGAATCTTCTCTCTATGAAGGCTTCTAAGGGAAGAAGTTCTACAGGAAGAAAATTTTGAAGTAAAAGCTTGTTTTTAAACTTAAGGGACAACTCTCCATAAATAGGGAAAATTTTGAGTGAACAGTACTAATGAACATTAAAAGTCAACAGTGAATAGTAAAAGTTTGCCAAAAGCAATCTTGGTGTGACTAAAAGTCTCAAGAAATATGGAGAATCTTCTTTTCAGAATATCACCATCAGAAGTGGAAAACAATAGTGGAATTTCACCAGTAAGTAAACATTGTAGCATTTTTGGCCTTTGTGCAGGCCAAACAAATAATATCAATTTTCTTGAAGATCTGGAGTGTTTTCCTCATCATGTCCAAACAGTTCCTGGTCATAAGGGAAATAAGGGCTGTGGGCAACAGATTCCTTAGAAGAGGCTTTGGATCCTCCTTGATTGGCAACAACTTCTTCTGCCCATTTGAGTAAAGCCAAAAGAGCATCAGGATTTTTTCTTAAATCGTCAATAGGGGAGCTCTTATTTTTTGCTGGAGGCTAGCATTCTTGATGGAAGAAGAAGAGGGAGCATCAACAAGGACAGGGGTTTGAACTGGGGAATGATCCTTGGCAATGGGGAGAGCAGTAGTAGATGAGAATTCTCTGGAAATAGTAGCAATAATACTTTGAGTATGAGGGAATTTACCCCACCATTTTACATACCAATGTATGGAGAGAACATCACCTTCTTTTTCATATTGCCATTTTAATATCCATGGTATTTTATGGCGCTTAACAAAGTGAAGCAAAGTAGGGAATTTAGCGCCATGAGCATCATACTTATAATTTTTTGAAAACATTCGAAAGCATTAAGTAATGGCTCAAGAAATATGTCAGCAATAGGGCCAAATTGGGTCCACCAACGGTTGAACCAAAGAGGCAAGTAACCAGTGAAACTTTTATCAAAGTTAACAAACCAGGAATGAGACATGTTTTCATTCTGGTGAAGCATGAATCTTGACCAAGCAATAATATAATCATGATATGAATAGGGAATGGGGGAAGTTGGCATTGTTCTAGTAGAATTAGGGGAAGAGCCCCATTTTTCTTCAGAAATAAAATTGACCAAGTAAACACTGTGGTAATAATTTTGGAGGAATCAACTTTGTCAGATATGGTGTTAATAGTAATAGATTTTTCATGATGCAGAAGATCAGAATAATACTGTAAATTCTTTTCTCCGTGCTTAGGAATCCAGTGAAACATTGGAGGGAAATAACTTTTAGCAAGTTTGAGAGGATCAGATATGGAGACTCTATTGGGTTCAATATAAAACAAGTTTTGGAAATATTGTTTTTTGATGTATTGAGGGATATAGGAATTTCTGGGAAAAGCAGTTCTTATAGGTTGGTTAACAGGGGTTATGGCATAAGGGTCATAGGACAAGGCAAGAACAGTGGAGTAATTGGGCCTAGGGATGGTTCCTAGGGTGGTGAAATGATTAGTAATTTCAATAGGAGAAGCAGGTTCTTTTTTAACAATTTGTTTGGAGGTTTCAGTAGGATGATTATCTTTGGATCTTCTACTTGCCATTATGACACTGCAGAAATTCACGTGTAAGGAAATCAGGGATAGTATTTTGAGATCCTTTAATATATTCAATATCGAAATCAAAAACACTTAAAATAGCTTGCCATCTAGCCAAGATATGTTTGGAAGCAATATTTTCAACATCATTTTCAATAACATACTTAGCACTTTTGCAATCAATACATAATAAAAACTTTTGGTTTAACAAATCACTTTGAAATTTTGAAATACATAGCACTATAGATAAAATCTCCTTTCTAATAGTACTATAGTTTAACTGTGCATTATTCCAGATTCCAGAATAGAAACGAACAATTTGTTCAAGTGACTCAGGAGAAACTCATTGTTTTAGAATACCACCATAACCGATGTTAGAGGCATTTGTTTCAACAATTTTGAAAGCACCAACAGTAGGAATACCAAGACAAGGTAATGTCCTAACATGAGATTTGATTTGTTTAACAAGGGAAGTATGAACATCAGACCAAGGAGGAGGATTGCTCTTTAACCGATCAAACAAGGGCTTACATTGTTTCCTCATATCCTTGTAGAAATCAGCAACATAATTTAATGACCCAAGGAATCTTTGGAGTTGTGTTTTATCAGTGATAACATCAGGAAACTAATCAGCAAATTAAACGGCTCTATCAATAGGACGAATTTGTCCTTCAGAGATGTCATACCCAAGGAAATGAACTTTTGTTTGAAACAATTTGATTTTCTTAGCAGAGACAACAAGACCATTTCTTTTTATAGTATCTAGAAATGAATACAAATGTTTCCAGCATTCAGCAATAAAGCTAGAGTAAACAAGAACATCATCAATATAAACAATGGTGAAATGACTAAAGGAGTTAAGAATATCATTCATGATGTTTTGAAACTTACTCGGGGCATTCTTAAGACCAAATGGCATAACATTCCACTCATAATGTCCAAAAGGAGTGGTAAAAGCAGTTTTGTACCTATCATTCTCACTAATTTGGATTTGCCAGAACCTAGATTTCATGTCAAACTTGGAAAACACTACAGCTTCACTCAACCTATGGACAAGGTCATTCTTATTGGGAATAGGATACCTAATCCACTCCAAAACCTTATTCAAGGGTTTGTAGTTAATCACCAATTAAGGGGTTCCTCTTTCAATCTCAGCATTTTTCTAGACATAAAAAGCAGAACAAGACCAAGGAGACTTATTATTCCTAATCAATTTTTTCTCTAACAAATCATGGATTTCTTTTTTGCAAAATTCAACAGTTTCAGCATTCATCTGAATAGGACGAGCTTTAGTGGGAATTTTTTTCTCATCAAAATCTTTAACATATGGCAAGTCAACAATATGCTTCTTCCTATGCCAAAAAGCATTAGGAACATCAGAGAAAACATCATCAATCAACATTTTTTGAAAATTATTAATTTTGGATTGCAACAGTTTATTGGAAATTTGTTTAGCAATTTTCTTGTATTTTACTTCTTGCTGAAGGAAATTGAGATGTTTGGTTTTAGCATGAATCAGAGTTAAAGCATCAACATCGATTTCAAACTTTGAAGCAAATTTGAATTTTACTTTTTGTCCGAAAGGATCAGTAGTAATTCCATCATCTTCAACAAGAAAAGGATATAAAGCGTTTATAAATGGCAGACCAAGAATCACTTTATCAGTCATGTTTTTAACAAGGACAGAAGGGATCTTGAAATAGAAATTATCATGACAAACATGAGCATTATTCAATTCATATCTAATCTTCATTTGACTTCCATTAGCAGAAACCAATCTTTCAATTGATTTTTCAAAATATTTTGAAGGAATTAATCCTTCTTGGATATAGTTCATATCCACACCAGAATCAATCATAGCAATAACAGTGAATTGATAATCACGAGAAACAATAATTTTAACTTTTCTAAACCATTTTGGAGGAAGAAATTTATTAACAAGACTAAGTTGAGAATTATCAACAATACCTTTACTAGAAAGAAGAGCCTGTTGACTGGATTCATCTCCATCTTTGAGCTCATCTTGTTCATCTTGTTCGTTATCAAATTTATTAAGATTTTTATCAATTTTTAACATTATCAATTCTTGTTTGAGATTATTGTTATCACTTTTAATGCTTTTAAATTCATGTTTTAATTCATTTATCTCTTGTTTAACAACATTAATTTCATGTTGAAGATCATTAATAGTCAAATCTTTGGATTTATTTTTATTAAATGTCTCCAAAGTTTCTTCAAAGCTTATAGTTGATTTTAGTTTTTTACCAGTTTCATCTTTTATCAAATTTTTCTTAAACTTATCCAAATATTCTTTTTGTAATTTAGGATTTTGAATTTGATTTATCAGTTGAATTATTAATTTTTCATCTTCTTCACTCTTAGTGGGAGTATTAATAGATTTAATAACATTGCAACAGGAATCTCTACAACCAATTTTAATATTAGGTGAATCAGAAGAATTAGAAGCAAATTGATAGCAAGAATCAGATGAATTTTTTTATTCAATGATTCTGAATAATTTTTCTTGATTTTTGTCATCAATATTTAACATGTTAAACTTGTTTTTCAACTTACCAGGTTTTTGTTTACAATCTTTACTAAAGTGTTCAGGTTTACCACAGTTAAAGCATTTACATTTACTTGATCTCTGTTTATCATATTTTTTAGAAACATTTTTCTTCATAGAATAGAAATCATTAGGTTTAACAAAGTTGTTTTTGTATTTTTTATATTTTTTATGGCTTTTATCATGTTTTTTACTTTTTTTTCCTGGAAGGAGCAATAGGAGGCAGACCATATTGTTCACAGAAATCACCCATTTCATATTTAGCTTTTCTTTTATTCTTTAATTGGTGTTTTAACAATTTTTCATCATTACACATATTGATACCAAGTGTTTTAATAGTATTGAAAATATCACCATAGGTTAATTTATCATAATCAATAGAATCATTTTTACCCATTAACTCTTGTTTTACCTTATGAGCAAAGATAAGAGGCAGACTGTCAATAAAATTTTCTTTCCAATAAGGCTTGTGGCAATCTTTCCGGAGCATCACTCTAGAAGTAAAAACATCTTGATACCATCTGTAATCAAACATAGTAGGACAACTCAAATTATTTAAATAATCAGAGAATCGAGATGAAATATTGGATGGAGTACCAACAAAATGTTTAAGAATAGTATAGATCAGGGTATTAACACCACCAGGAATACCGTGACCAATACTTTCATCAAAAATAGGCAAACCTTCATCATTCTTTTTAACAGCATGTTTAATAGACTCTCTGGATTCTTCTGTGAGATATGAATCCTACCATCCACGAAGAGTACCAGAAAAACCAGTAGCAAGTAAATTAACAATTTTTGGTTGATCAAGATCATGGTCATTTTGATAAACAATACCAACCATAGACATATGACTCATTTTATTAATGATTTCTTGTTCAAACAAACTATCAATATTTCATTCATAAAGCTTATTAGCAGAAATAGAAAATTGTGTTTGAAAAGATATTTCTTCAAACAGCATATCAGGAGGAGTGGGTTTTGAATACCAGTTCTTTGTAAAAGACATCAGTTTGGAATTTCCAACAAACCTTTTTATTTCTGGTAAATCATCATCAAAAATCTTTTTAGCAGAAACAGAAGATACAATATCAGAATCTGTGTTTTCATCAAAAACAATTTCTTTTTCATTTCCTGAAATAGTGCAAGCTGTATTTCTAGAAGTACCTTTAGTTTTAACTTTTAAATCAGAAAGCATTTTTTCAACAATTTCAAGAGTTTTAGATTGAGAAGTTTTAAACATAATTTTTTCTCTTTGACTAGGTAGATCAATCAAAGGTTTCTCAGTTTTAAAAGAAACAGATTTTTCAACAATTTTTTCTTCAATACGGTCAAACTGTTGACCAATAATATGAAAAGATTCATTAGTAAAATTGTTTTGTTCAATAAGACTAACAATGGGAGTTTGATCATTAGCAATTTTGAAAGGAGAGGCCTTCACTTCATCCTTCTTAGTAGTTATCAAAATTGTCTCAAGAGGAGGATGACTAGACCTAACAATAGTTTTATCTGCCTTAAAATTTGATTTTTTTTTTTTTATCACATTTAGATGTTGTTTTAAAATTTCATCTTTTGAAACATAATGGTTTTCAAGAAAATCAAAAAACAAAATATGTTTTTTTTCAATTGATTCATCTTTTCTAACCATTTTCTTTTAACACGGTCTTTTTCAGACTGAGCAAAATTATTTTGGAAATATTTTCTTTTATTTCTGTTTTTAGTAAGCATAAATTCATTATACAGGGAAACCATATCAACTTCAAAACTTTCATCCAGAACAATCAAAACTCTTAATTGATTTTGGTATACAGGGTTTTCAATAGGAGGAAAATCAGAATCAGATGGACAAATAGATTTATTATCATCTTCTTCTTCATTAGCAGTTCTGCTATATAGAGAGGAAGCTGTAGGTTTAGTGGAGTCATAAACAGAGCTAATTTGAGATTTATCACTTGAAACACCTTTTAATTTTAAATCAGTGGGTTTTTCAAAATTCTTTTGCAAAAAATCATTGATCTCTTAATCTCTTTTTGAAATAATTCCAGATCCAGCAAAGGAATGTCTTCCTTCGTTGATCCTCAAAGGTGGATTGTTTTGAAAACTTATTTTAACAATGCCATCAAGATATTGTTGAATATGAGTGAGATCTAGTTCATCAAAAACAGGTTTAGCAGGAGGAGATTCTTGTTCCAACAACCAATCAGTAGGAAGCTTAACATCTGGCCATTGAATCTTTTTGGAACTTGAACTTTAGTATCAGGGGTTGAACATTGAATTAACATGGTTTTACTAGATGGTTCTCTATGGATCTTAGCACGAGGGTTTATTTGAGTACCGAACAGTCTATAATAAATGCGATAAATCAAAGCAAAAGGCTTACTACCTTCTTCCATGTGATATCCAGATGAAACAATATTCAATGTCAAAGCTTTAATAATATTAGGATCATCCAAAGCAAGGGTAAGGTCAAGATAACAGTTAAAATAAAAAGGACTATCATATAAAGAAGCAGTAATCATACCAAGAATGCTATTTTAAAGTGTTTAAATCTAGCGTCTCTTAAACACATAAGAACATAAGCATTAATACCCTTTCAGGTGAATGGTTTAATATCAACTTGAACCATACCAATATGCAAATAACTGAATTTTTTAGCAGTAAGGAATTCACTAATATTTCTTTTAGAAAACAAGCAGCATTTTCATGAGTTTTAGAAATAGAGAATAATTATTCAACAGTTCTAGCTTTGTAAGCAGAATGAAAGGCACTCTAAAAAAAAACTAGTTTTATAAACAGTTTTAGTATCAACTTTAGGAATATTCCATTTATGAAAGTCAGGGAGCAACTCATTATCATCAATAGTGTGATCTTCTTCATTTACAATATCAGGAGGATAGCTAGTCCTGGAGTTGATAGAGGAGTTGGATCTCCACAACCTATCCATACTATCCTAGGTTCAACACTCAATTATCATGTTTTTCTCACAACCGTTGCATTTCGTAACATATGGGAATTCACTTTCTGACACGGGTGGTGCCAACGACAGTAAGAAGGGAACACAACAAAGGAGTATCAAAGTTTCGGGTAGACATAGATAGAGAGACAAAGAACACAACCACACTATCACTGGCTAGAAAAGAGTGGCTCTGATACCATAAAAGGGGAAGGACACCAAGCTGAAGGCAGAAGCACAGTAATATTATGAAATTACAGTAGAACTAGCCAAGGAGGCGGTATTGCAGTTATAATAAAAAATAATTTAAAAGCAGTAGTAAGGTGGTAGAACCAGCCAAGCAGTATATATGAAAGCAATAAAAATTTAGAACCGTCCAAGATGGCGGTAGCAACAAGTACTATAATGAATAAAAAATTGAAAATACTTGTTATTGAAAGTAGAACAAACACTTACAGTAGTAGTAGGTACAAGATCTCAATAGCTAACAAACCAGAAGTTAAAATGAAAACGTGACTAATAAATTGCTACACCAGAATGAAAACATGTCTCATTCCTGGTTCCTTTTGGCACAAAAGGACATCAATAATATGGCCTAGACCCTTGAATTATAGGCCTCTTTCTAATCTCTACGTATGATTCTCCAAAATCTTGAGTAAAAAAGAAGAAAAATTCACTTTTACTATTCATCTATCACTATTCACATGTCACTGTTCACTCAACATTGTTCATCTGTTACTGTTCACCTGTTATTGTTCATGACACTATTCACTCTGAATTTTGCCTATTTAAGGGGGGTTGTCCCTTAAGTTAAAAACAAGCTTTACTTCAGAATTTTCTTCCCTTAGAAGCCTTCTTAGAGAGAAAATTTCTTGCTTCTACTACCACTATTTCCTACTATCTTACAATCTTGTATCTAGGACTAGAACAAGCTTTGTAACTGTTGAGATCTTGTAACTACTACTACTGTAAGTGTTTGTTCTACTTTCAATAACAAGTATTTTCAATTTTCTGTTCATTATACTACTTGTTGCTACCGCCATCTTGGACGGTTCTAAATTTTTATTGCTTTCATATATACTGCTTGGCTGGTTCTACCGCCTTACTACTACTTTTAAATTATTTTTGATTATAACTGCAATACCGCTTCCTTGGCTGGTTCTACTGTGCTTTCATAATATTACTGTACTTTTGCCTTCAGCTTGGTG
Organism: Quercus lobata; assembly: GCF_001633185.2. Taxonomy (NCBI): domain Eukaryota; kingdom Viridiplantae; phylum Streptophyta; class Magnoliopsida; order Fagales; family Fagaceae; genus Quercus; species Quercus lobata. The sequence goes on from NC_044914.1 coordinate 21,957,632, forward strand.
TCCTTCCCCCTTTATGGTATCAGAGCCACTCCTTTCTGGTCGGTGATAGTGTGGTTGTGTTCTCTGTCTCTCTGTTTGTGTCTAGCCGAAACTTTGATACTCCTTTGTTGTGTTCCCTTCTTACTGTCGTTGGCGCCACCCATGTCAGAAATTGAATTCCCAGAACCAAACAGTAAGGCCCGTTTGAGCCAAGAGGGCATGTAGGGCATGAGAGGTATAGGGTTGACTAGGGTATGTGTTATGAAATGCAACGGTTGTGAGAAAAACATGATAATTGAGTGTTGAATCTAGGATAGTATGGATAGGTTATGGAGATCCAACTCCTCTATCAGCTCCAGGACTAGTTGTCCTCTTGATATTGTAAACGAAGAATATCACACTATCGATGATAATGAGTTGCTCCCTGATTTTCATAAATGGAATATTCCTAAAGTTGGTACTAAAACTATTTATAAAACTAGTTTTGTTGATTGCTTTTCATTCTGCTTATAAAGCTAGAACTGTTGAACAAATATTCTCTATTTCAAAAATTCATGAAAAATGCTGTTTGTTTTCTAAAAGAAATATTAATGAATTTATTGCTGCTAAAAAATTCAGTTATTTGCATATTGGTATGGTTCAAGTTGCTATTAAACCACTCACCCGAAAGGGTATTAATGTCTCTGTTCTTATGTGTCTAAGAAATGCTAGATTTAAGATCTTTAAAGATAGCATTCTTGGTATGAATACTGCTTCTATGTATGATGGTCCTGTTTATTTTAATTGTTATCCTGATCTTACTTTTGCTTTGGATGATCCTAATATTGTTAAAGCTTTGACTTTGAACATTGCTTCATCTGGTTATCACATGGAAGAAGGTAGTAAGCCTTTTGCTTTGATTTATCACATTTATTATAGACTGTTGGTTACTCAAATAAACCCCGGTGCTAAGATTCCTAGAGAACCTTCTGGTAAAACCATGTTAATTCAATGTTCAACCCCTGATGCTAAAGTTCAAGTTCCAAAAATGATTCAATGGTAAGATGTTAAGCTTCCTACTGATTGGTTGATTTATCACATTTATTATAGACTGTTGGTTACTCAAATAAACCCCGGTGCTAAGATTCCTAGAGAACCTTCTGGCAAAACCATGTTAATTCAATGTTCAACCCCTGATGCTAAAGTTCAAGTTCCAAAAATGATTCAATGGTAAGATGTTAAGCTTCCTACTGATTGGTTGTTGGAACAAGAATCCCTTCCTACTAAACCTGTTTTTGATGAACTAGATCTTGCTCATATTCAACAATATCTTGATGGTACTGTTAAAATAAGTTTTCAAAACAATCCCCCTTTGAGGATCAACAAAGGAAGACATTCCTTTGCTAGATCTGAAAGTATTTCAAAAAGAGATCAAAAGATCAATGATTTTTTGCAAAAGAATTTTGGAAAACCCTTTGATTTAAAGCTAAAAGGTGTTTCAAGTGATAAATCTCAAATTAGCTCTGTTTACTATTCCACTAAACTTGAAACTTCCTCTCCATATAGCAGAATTGCTAATGAAGAAGAAGATGACACTAAATTTGTTTGTCCATCTGATTCTGATTCTCCTCCTATTGACAATCCTGTTTACCAAAATCAACTAAGAGTTTTGAATGTTTTGGATGAAAGTTTTGAAGTTGATATGATTTCCCTGTATAATGAATTTATGCTTGCTAAAAACAGAAATAAAAGAAAATATTTTCAAAATAATTTTGTTCAGTTTGAGAAAGACCGTGTTAAAAGAAAATGGTTAGAAAAGATGAATCAATTGAAAAAACATATTTTGTTTTTTGATTTTCTTGAAAACCATTATGTTTCAAAAGATGAAGTTTCAATACAACATTTAAATGTGATAAAAAAAAAATCAAATTTTGTTAAAGAAAATAAAACCATTGTTAAGTCTACTAATCCTCCTCTTGAAACAATTTTGATAACTACTAAGAAAGATGAAGTCAAGGCCTCTCCTTTCAAAATTGCTAATGATCAAACTCCCATTGTTAGTCTTATTGAACAAAACAAGGTTTTGTTTCCAAGACCATCATAATCAGATAAAAGAAAATATTTCCAAAATAATTTTGCTTAGTCTAAGAAAGACCGTGTTAAGAGAAAATGGTTAGAAAAGATGAGTCAATTGAAAAAACATATTTTGTGTTTTGATTTTCTTGAAAACCATTATGTTTCAAAAGATGAAGTTTCATTACAACATTTAAATGTAATAAAAAAATCAAATTTTGTTAAAGAAAATAGAACCATTGTTAAGTCTACTCATCCTCCTCTTGAAACAATTTTGATAACTACTAAGAAAGATGAAGTCAAGGCCTCTCCTTTCAAAATTGCTGATGATCAAACTCTCATTGTTAATCTTATTGAACAAAACAAGGTTTTGTTTCCAAGACCATCATAATCAGTGCCCATAAAGGGGGCAGGACACCAAGTTGAAGGCAGAAGCACAGTAATATTATGAAAGCACAATAATAATATATGTTGAAAATAATATGAAAGCAAAGTAGAACCAACCAAGAAGGCGGTATAGCAATTATAATCAAAGTAATTTAAAAGTAGTAATAAGGTGGTAGAACCAACCAAGCAATATATATGAAAGCAATAAAAGTTTAGATCCGTCCAAGATGGCGGTAGCAACAAGTAGTATAATGAACAGAAAACTGAAAATACTTGTTATTGAAAGTAGAACAAACACTTACAGTAGTAATAGTTACAAGATCTCAATAGTATAGGTTAATAGTTACAAGGTTTACAGTTTCAAAGCTTGTTCTAGTCCTAGATACAAGATCGTAAGGTAGTAGGAAATAGTGGTAGTAGAAGCAAGAAATTTTCTCTCTAAGAAGGCTTCTAAGGGAAGAAGTTCTAAGGGGAGAAAAAACTGAAGTAAAAGCTTGTTTTTAACTTAAGGGAACCCCCCCTTAAATAGGCAAAATTCGGAGTGAATAGTGTCATGAACAGTAACGGATGAACAGTGTCGGATGAACAATGTCGGGTGAACAGTGACAGATGAATAGTAAAAGTGAATTTGTCTTCTTTTTGACTCAAGATTTTGGGGAATCATACGTAGAGATCAGAAAGAGGTCTATAATTCAAGGGTCTAGGCCATATTATTGATGTCCTTTTGTGCCAAAAGGAACCAATGAGCACTATCCTTCAAAAGCATTGTTGTCTTCTTGTGCTAAAGGAAACCACATGAGGACTATTATTGGGAATCTTCAAAAGCATCGTATTGGTGGGAATCAGGCTTTTAGCAGTGGTAAATATTGAAGTGTTTTGGCCGTTGTGCAAGCCAGACAAATAGGAGACAAAATCTTCCGCTAAATCCAGGGTATCTTGAAACAGTTTCGGATTGTAGGAAAAGTAAGAATTTTTTGCAACATATCCTTCAAAATATTGTAACATTTTGGCCTTTGTGCAAACCAGGCAAACAAGGGAAAGTAGCAATAGTCTCCAAACAATAGTAACCATAGGGGTGAAGTCATCAATCAATGGAAGGAGCATTGGATGGATAACCATCATATGGATCCCATGGAAAATCATCATCATATGCATGCTCATGATAAATAGCATATTTATTACATAGTCAGCAATATAGAAGTGGCTCAAACTTTGGAGTTTTTCCTGGGATGATAAGACTTCTTGGATTAGGATGATCTACTATCCGCAAGTGAACAAGGGCATTAGCATAGGGTTTGGGACCAAAAACAGAGATTCTATTTGTGCTTCCTATGAAATGATAATTTTTCCCTAGATTCTGAGCAACCTCAAGAATTTGGTTATTAAAATAATTTCTCCAACATTTTGCAAGAGCAAAAGGATCATCGAAGGATAAGTGAGAATTTCCTTCAAGCCATTGTCCTTGGTGGGTGTGACTGTTAATGTGAATGAGATGCTTTGAGCGTTGGACATTCATCCAGTTATTTCTTTCCCATTCTGCCAAAGTTCTCCAACATCTAATGGAAACAAAAGGTCTAGTGGAAGAGCTTTCAAATAATTTAATAGCAATTTGAATAATCTGTGGAAGCTGATTGGCTTGTTTATGGCTTGTTAATTTCATGAACCTAATAAAGCCATATTCAAACATTTGGAAAAGCCAGCTAGGATTCCTATCATCATCATCATCTGAATCTTCATCAGTAAAATATGAACCACCATCATAATCAATCAGGAGACTAGGAAATGGATGTTTCTTTTCATACACTCTGAGACTACACCCAAAGTGTTCTTCCCATTCAAGCTGAATAAAGACATTATCACCTTCGTCTAATTCATTAGGATTAGGAATAGTGGTGGTAACAAGTTTCTTGAAATACTTGAACCATAGGTCAAAAGACCTAAACATAGCCTTGCATTCTAGAATACGAAATCGTATATCTGAAGGCAAGTTGGCAACAACACTTCTTAACATAGATTGGGTCTTAAGACTCAATATAGCATAATTAGTGCCCATTATAGTCTCTTTATCCATTGAATGGATTTCCTCTTTGCCAAAGAGTTGACTAATGTAGGCTTTAAGACGGCTTTTAAGAGCCTCATTTTCTGAAACAGAGGTATTTTCTAAAGCAGAATTATTTTCTGAAATAAGGTTATTTTCTAAAACAAAGTTGTTTTCTGAAGCAAGATTATTTTCTGGAACAAGGTTATCATAGTGGCTCATATAAGTCTCATTTTGAGCAGTAAGGTTAACAAGGTGGATTTCAAGGGCTCTGAGGGTTTTCTGGAAAATATTATGGTGGTTTCTGGTAAAAGCAAATTGAAGGTAGATCAATCAAAGGTTTCTCAATTTTAACAGAAACAATTTTTTCAACAATTTTTTCTTCAATATGGTCAAGCTATTGACCAATAATATGCAAAGATTCATTAGTAAAATTGTTTTGTTCAATAAGACTAACAATGGGAGTTTGATCATCAGCAATTTTGAAAGGAGAGGCCTTATATATATACAATAAAAAATAATAATAATAAAAAAAAAGCTCATAAAAGTTGTATGCGAACAAGAGCACATTTTTTTTTTTTTAATGAAGGGTAACAAATTCATTTTTGGAAAACTTTTATTGGGAATTGAAAAAGTTGTCAAAACTATTTCAATTCCTAATAAACTTTTTTCAAAATTAGTTTACTATTGTGTGCCCTAAGCCACATATTAGTAAAATCCTTTTATGAATAACAAGAGCAAGTGTTACCTCCACCTTCTGTGTGGTCTTTCCCTACCACCTCTGTGTGGTCTTTCTCCACCTTCTGTGTGGCTCTTCTCCACCCCCAGTGTGTGGAATTTCTCTCCCCACTCTCATTGTGGGTCCTTTCCAACTTAATCTGAATTTTTCCATCGATCTATCCCTGAATCTGAGTATTCATACCCACATATTCATACCCAAATTTTGCGAGTTTGCTCAGGGAGGCGACTATCTTTGCTCTTCCATGGGTCTGGTGTGCTGGCTTTGTACAGCGGGTTGCTCTACCTTTTGTGGGTCTTGGTTGCTGGAATAGCCCTAAATCCACAACCAGTGAGTGAGTCGGCATCCCTTTTGTCTGGGAATCAACTTCCGCATATTCATACCCAAATTTTGCGAGTTTGCTCAAGGAGGCGACTATCTTTGCTCCTCCGTGGGTTTGGTGTGCTGGCTCTATACAGCGGGTTGCTTTGCCTTTTGTGGGTCTTGGTTGCTGGAATAGCCCTAAATCCATAACCAGTGAGTGGGTCGGCATCCCTTTTGTCTAGGAATCAACTTCGGCAAGCTATGATTCTCCTTGCATGGATTTGTCATGGCCTTGCCCAAGCTGAGTCGAAAAGATCTCTCAAAGCCATTGTAAATAAGGTATGTCCTGACTTGCTATTTTTGTCTGAAGTTAAAATTAGTTCAAATAGAATCAAAGCTCTCCTTTATTCATTGGGTTTCTATAAGTTAGAATGTGTTGAACCAAGAGGTCTTAAAGGAGGCATCATTTTGGGATGGAAAAATGGTGTAGATGTGGAAATCGTGATGTCAAATGATAATATGATAAATGGCCTTGTATTCTCAGATCCAATAAATGAACCTTGGCTATTGTCTATGATCTATAGGCCAAGTGCAAGGTTAGGGAAACAAGCCTTTTTGGAAGATCTTCAAAAGGTTGGTGAGTCATTTGCTGGGGCATGGTTGTGTATGGGAGATTTTAACAACTTGTTAGGGCCAAGTGATAAGAAAGGTGGGAAACCAATTTCTTCATCTTCTACTGGGGGATTTAAAGGATTGGTAGATTTTGCAGGTTTAATTGATGTAAAATTTGTGGGGGCATCTTACACTTGGTCCAACAAACGCCCAAGCCTTGCCAACATAAAAGAAAGACTTGACAGAGCTCTAGTTAATACTAGGTGGACTGAAATTTTCCCAAGAGCGCTGTTGAAGCATTTTCCCTCAAATTCCTCTGACCATATCCCAATTGTTCTTTTCACAGAAGGAGAAGAGGGAAGTAGACCAAGACCATTCAAATTTGAAGAAATATGGACAAGAGAGGAGGCAAGTAATCTTGTGGTGGAGAATGCTTGGAGGCTTAATGCCCCTGGTTCCCCAATGTTTAAATTATGCAAGAAGATTAAACAAGCTAAACTAGAGCTAAAACAATGGAATAGATCCTGCTTTGGCAATGTACAATCCAAAATCAAGGAGGCATGGAAGAATTTAGATCAAATTCAATGCTTAGACCCAAATCCACAAAACTTGGAAAAGGAAGCAAATTTGTGTATGGAAATCCAAGAATTGTCGAAAAGGGAGGAAATATTATGGTGTCAAAAATCCAAAATCAAATCACTCACAAGCTCTGATCTCAATACAAGATTCTTCTATCTAAGTACAGTGATAAGGTGAAGAAGAAATTCCATTGATTTTATGAAGAAAGAAAATGGAGAGTGGATTTCAAGTTGGGAGGAGATTGGTCAATGCTTTCAAACCTTCTTTAATAACCTGTTCTCTTCTTCAACCCCAGACATTCCTTATGATCTTAATAATTTAATTCCAAGGTGCATCACCCAAGAAGATAATGAAATGTTGCTAGCCATGCCTTCGATGGAAGAGATCAAAACAACAGTATTTTCGATGGATTCTCATAAAGCTCTCGGGCCTGATGGAATGTCCCCCCTTTTCTTCAAACACTATTGGCACTTGATAGGTGGTGATGTTGTGGATGCAGTTTTAAGCTTCTTTCAAGGTGGTTGTATGTTAAGAGAAATAAATCATACCTTTATCGCCCTAATCCCCAAGCATGAGAGGGCTGCCATGGTTAACCAATTCAGGCCAATTTCGCTCTGTAATGTGTTATATAAGATAATTTCAAAATTATTTGCAAATAGATTAAGACCACTCCTCCACAAGATGATATCTCCCTGGCAAGCTGCCTTCATTCAAGGTAGAAAAATACAAGATAATAGCATAATAGCCCATGAAATCATTCATGCTATGAGAAAGAAAAAAGGCAAGGAAAAGTGGATAGCAATTAAACTTGATATGGAAAAGGCTTATGATAGACTGAAATGGCCTTTTATTCTCAATGTCCTAAGAAATTTTGGATTTGATGAGAGATGGATAAATTGGGTTTCAAAATGCATTTCAACTACCTCTTTTTCTATACTCATAAATGGCTCCCCATATGGATTCTTCCAACCACAAAGAGGCCTAAGACAAGGGGACCCTCTTTCCCCATTCCTATTTATCGTAGCAGCAGAAGTGCTATCCAAACTCTTGCAAAAAGCTGAAGAGAGTAAAAAGCTAAAAGGTATCAAGCTTGCTAAGGGATGCCAACCAATATCTCATCTCCAATTTGTAGACAATTTGTTCATTTTTGGGAGAGCAGATGAAGAGAACATAAGGTCCATTAAAGAATGTTTATCCGCTTATTCTTCTTGGTCAGGATAGGAGACAAACACCCACAAATCTACCATGGTTTTCAGCAGAAACCTAACTAGTTGGCATTCTAAACACTTGCTAGTTGGGAGTATGGGTTTGAAAATTGAAGGGTCAAAAGGAAAATATTTGGGGCTGCCAATGCTGATAGGAAAGTCAAAGAAAGGTACATTTCAAGAGGTGGTGGAAAGAGTGGAGAAGAAGTACCAAGGCTGGAAAGTTAAAATCCTATCACAGGCTGCTAGAACCTCCCTAATTCACACCGTTACCTCAGCCATGCCATCATATGTTATTTCCTCTCTCAGGCTCCCAAAAGAAATAGTAAAGAAGCTTGATGCTTTAAATAGGAAATTTTGGTGGGGTTCAAAGGAGAATGTTTCCAACTGTTGCATCCTGAAGAAATGGGATTCTATTTGCAAACCCAAGTCCATGGGAGGTCTTGGCCTCAGAAAAAGTGAAGATTTCAACCAGGCTCTACTAGCCAAACTAGCTTGGGAGGTCCAAAAAAATGAGGATAAGCACTGGGTAAAAATATTTAAAAGAAAATATCTAAGAGGTGGAAGTTTTTCCAATACAAGGCCACCTATACAAGCGTCTTGGATTTGCAAGAGCTTATTTTGCTGTAACAAGCTCATTAAGAAAGGCATGTGCTATATAGTGGGAGATGGAAGAAGTATTAACTTATGGAATGACCCTTGGGTCCCTAAAGAACCAGATTTTAGGCCAAAACTCAAGGCTAGGGTGGCTACAAACATCTTGCTAGTAGCCGAGCTCATCCACCATGACTCAAGACAATGGGATAAGGAGAAAATTTTTGATTTATTTGAGACTCAGTTTGCTATAAGGATCCTCAATATCCACATTCCTGCTTCCCCAAAGTCTGACACCTTATGCTGGGGACCAAGTCCATCAGGTGAGTTTATAGTAAAATCAGCATATATGTTAAAAATGCAACAAAGCAGCACCTCATTTGGGCCAATGCAGGAAGAGCATTGGAAGATGTTGTGGAAGAGCAAAATGCATGACAGGCTTAAGCTTCTTCTCTGGAGAATAGTTTGCAAATCTCTTCCGGTCTGGGAGATTCTTAGTAAAAGATTTCCAATTCCTAACATAAGCTATCCAGTTTGTGGGGAAGAGGTTGAAACTGTTGAACATGTCTTCATACGCTGCCCCATCACAGTTCAGGCTTGGGCTAACTCAGCTTGGCCCTTAAACATGGATGTTTTCAAAGATATGAATATTGATCAGTGGATAAAGATTATAATAAATCCACTTGAAAAGTTAAAGATCTAAGGCAAGGAAGCAAAGGAGTTTTCTCTTTTTGCAGCGGTGCTCTGTGACCAAGTTTGGAAGAATAGAAACCAAACAATGTGGGGAAACCAACCAGTAGACTCAATAAAGCTCTCCACCCAAATAAATAAGGTATTTATTCAACACAAGCAAGCTTGGCAATCTATTCTTGGGGAAAAAGAGAACTCCCCCTCATGGAAGCCCCCTCCTCTTGGATGGATCAAATGTAACTTTGATGCAGCAGTGAAGCCTGATAAGGTGGTGCTGGCAGTGGTTTGCAGAGACAGCAATGGATCCATAGTAGTAGCTGATTCTCAAGAAGAATGCCCAGATGAGCCCTTATGGGCGAAATCTAAAGCAACTCTCTTAGCAGCTAGTTTGGCTCGTAGAGAAGGTTTTGCTAGAGTTGTGATCGAAGGAGATGCCCAATCAGTGATAAAGGCTATTCTAAACCCATCTACAACTCCTCATTGGTCCATCAATGCTATTATAGAGGATATCTGGCTGACTCTAAACTCTTTTGTATGTTGGAATGCCTCTTTTGTTTTTAGAGATTCTAACTGTGTAACTCATTCCCTTGCCCAATGGGCTTACTTTTGTAATAGTTTTGGATCCCCTCCTCTCTCTGTTGTTTCTGGCTTGGTGGAAGGAGGTGAAGGCTAATTCTCTCCCCTTCCCTTGCTTCTGTATGTTTCTGCTTTCTTTTCTTGTGTCAATATATGTCTTATTCAAAAAAAAAAAAAAAAAAAAAAAAAAAAAAAAAAAAAAAAAAGTTTACTTTTCCATCCTGCGAAAAGTCACTTTTGTTTTTATTATTTATTTTTTGATAAGTACGAAAAGCACAGATAAAGTTACCCATTTTAATATCAAACCTTTTAAAATAATATGCATATGATGTAACATGTGGATGCACATCTCAATAAAACGATTCTGGGACGGTGGTCATATCTCTGACTTTAATGCTTTCATTTAAAAAATAAAACCATTTCTTTAATGCAAATAATTCAGCTTTTGCTTTATTTGCAATTTTTTATTTTTATTTGTCCGGGGAGAATCAAGCAAGATACTGATTTTTAATATTCTTTTCTGATTTTTCTTAAATTTTTAATAAAAAATTACGTTTATAATAAATTTTAAATAATAAATTGTTATTAATTCTTATAAAAGAAAGTTATTAATAATTCTAATTTAAACTTAATATTAAAATTATTTTTTTCTTAAAAAATTTTTTTTACTCAATAATACCATTAGTAACAACTAACCACTTCAAATTTATGGTAAAAATATATCATTAATGCCCAACCGGTTGCACTTTCCAAGGTCCTTCTTTTGACATAAAGACCAATCGTAGGCCTCTACAATTTTTTAGAAGAAAATAGAATGTGAAAGCTTTGTTATGTTCGGCAGTTTGTCTATAAGAAGAAGGCTTTGAACGACCCAATATTCTCCAAACCTTCCTATTCTCTGTGTGTTTCGGTCAGAGAGAGATATTAAAGATGGGTTCCATTACAGCATCTACAAAACCTCATGTAGTTTGTGTAGCATACCCACTTCAAGGTCACATAAACCCAATGATCAAGCTAGCAAAACTCCTCCACCATAAAGGGTTTCACGTAACTTTTGTCAACACAGAGTACAACCACAAACGCTTACTCAGGTCTAGAGGCCCCAACACCCTCGATGGCTTGGCTGACTTTCACTTCGAAACCATTATCGATGGGCTGCCACCGGTAGATGCTGATGTTAGCCAAGACGTTCCTTCTCTTTGTGACTCCACCTCAAAGCATTCGCTAGTTCCACTTTGCAACCTCCTTTCCAAACTCAACGACACTTCGTCTTCGAACGTGCCGCCTGTGACTTGTATGGTGGCAGATGGTTGTATGTCCTTCAGTCTTGATGCTGCTGAAAAATTCGGAATTCCGATTGCCCTTTTCTGGACTCCTAGCTCGTGCGGCGTCTTGAGCTATATGCACTATCGCCATCTAGTTGAACGAGGTTTAATCCCCCTCAAAGGTATGATTTTGTATCATCATATATTGAAAGTGGTATTTGATAACACACCTCTCTCATCTGTATCATTAATATCACGTCAGATTATTATACATGTTAACTTCAATTAAAAATCAAACATACAAATGAGAACTATATATTTAAAAGATGTGCATAGGTGATCTGCAATAACACATCTTAATTATCAAGTTTGATGTTTTTATTTTTTTTTAATTTGTATGTTAGTTTTAATATTTTAATATTGCGGTGGGTTATTCACTAAAGTCAACAGTACTTTTACTTGATTCACAGATGTAAGCGACCTAACAAATGGATACTTGGAAACTCCAATAGATTGGATTCCTGGAATGAAAAATATACGTCTTAAGGATTTTCCAAATTTTATTAGAACTACAGATAAGAATGATATTATGGTTAACTTCCTCATTCATGAAACTGAGAGAGCTCCAAGAGCTTCAGCTGTCATTTTGAACACATTTGATCCATTTGAACAAGATGTGTTGGATGCTATGTCCTCAATGCTTCCTTGTATATACACAATTGGCCCACTTGTGTTGCTCGCTGATCAGATTAAGGACGATAAATTGAAATCAATAAGGTCCAATCTATGGAGAGAAGAACAGGGATGTCTAGAATGGCTAAATTCAAAAGAACCCAACTCTGTAGTATATGTAAATTACGGTAGTATAACTATCATGACACCTGAGCAACTTATTGAGTTTTCTTGGGGGTTAGCAAACAGTGAAAAACCCTTCTTGTGGGTTATAAGGCCTGATCTTGTGGGAGGAAATTCGGCTGTTGTTCCTCATGAATTCGTTACCAAAACTAAACATAGAAGTATGTTAGCAAGTTGGTGTTCCCAAGAACAAATCCTAAAGCACCCATCAATAGGGGGGTTTTTAACGCATAGTGGGTGGAATTCAACGCTTGAAAGTGTATGTAGTGGAGTGCCAATGATCTCTTGGCCCTTCTTTGCCGAGCAACAGACAAACTGTCGATACTGCTGTACTGGTTGGGGCATTGGAATGGAAATAGATAATAATGTTAAGAGAGATGAAGTGGAGAATCTTGTAAGAGAGTTAATGGACAGTGAAAAAGGTAAAGAAATGAAGAAAAAGGCAATGGGGTGGAAGACAAAGGCTGAAGATGCTGTCAAACCTGGCGGTTCTTCTTACCAGAACTTGGACAAATTGATAGCCGAAGTTCTATTAGCTGGAAGTGCTTAAGCCATACAAAATTTACTTTCTATATAGCTTTGAATGAACTAGCATTCTCAGTATCACTATCATTTACTGCATGTGTTTATTTATATATATAATCGATTCCCACTTTTGTTGTAATAAATTCCAATTAAATTGTGTAATTTATTTACTTTCTATATAGCTTTGAATGAACTAGCATTCTCAGTATCATTTACTACATGTGTTTATTTATATATATAATTGATTCCCACTTTTGTTGTAATAAATTCCAATTAAATTGTGTAATTTTTTTTTTTTTGGGGTGAAAATTTGAACTGTGTAATATATATAACCGAAACTTTTGAATCTCCCACAATTTTCCACATCAGCATTTATTTATTTATTTTTTAATTTGATTTATATTTTTTTTATTTTTTATTCCAAACCATTTACTCATGTCAGCATTATTAATTTAAAAATAAAAACAAAATCTCATTATTTCCCCCCACCAAATACGCATTACAAAACCGGTACTTCTTCAAAACCTAAACATAAAAGATAAAACCGATACTTATTCAAAATCTCTCCTCTTCTAACATGCACATCACCTTCCCCTAAACCTAAACTCACCCTTTACTTCCCCAAAATCAAAACCCAAAACTCAAATTCTCCCATTGCCACCGCCGCCACCACGGATTGCCACCACCACGTGCGGATTGCCGCCACTGCATCTTTTGGTTTTCCTGTATTATGCAACTCATTCTCTACCTGTTATTGTTTTTAATTGAAAATTAAACTCCATACCCAATGCCCAAGTATGCTTGCTTTCCTCTTTCTCTTTTCTCTGAATTTAAGTTTGTCAATTGAAACCAAACAGAGGAAAGGCAGCCTACTTAATGATGAAAACAGGGGAAATATTTCTCTTTTTTTTTTTTTCTTTTTTTTTTTTTTTTAATTTGGAAATATGATTTAGGTTTTGGTATTGTGGTCTGATTGGTTTTGATTTAGGAAGAACAGATGCTTGACATTGATTTGTAAAGCCTTTGCTTTTTTTTTTTTTAGTTAGGGTTATTTTAGGTAGGTTACCGATGGTTGTTTTTCTTTGATTTTTTAAATTCCTCCGTTTAAATTATTTAACAAATTTACCATCTTTGGCTCATATATTTGTTTCACGTTGACTCATAAAGTTTATTTTGATGTTGAGATTGGTGGAAAGCTTGCTAATAATGCTCTATTCCATTACTTTTTTTTTTTTTTTTTTTGGTAAAAGAAAGAGACTTGCTTTGTTGGAAAAAAAAAAAGGATATTTTACTTTGATATTGTAGAAGTATTTTGCCAATTCCATGTTGGAATTGGCTGTGAGTAATGGGTATCAAAAGTTGTGAAATTTAAGGATATAGTGCTGTTAGAGGAATTGTGATCATGTTTAATATGATACTCTTTAAATCTTTATGATCTATTTTGAAAACACTAGATTAGATGATAGATACAATACATCATCCTTTCAAACTTAATACATTATATGATTATTGACTTTTGCACCCTTCATTTTGGATTGCAAATGCCTAAAAGAGGTATTGTATAATGTTTGAAATTTCACCTCAGTATCAGAGGATGTAGCTAACCAATGCCTATAATCTCTCTCTAATTTGTTTCATTTGTTTCTCTTTTATTTTCTCAGGCCTCAAACTCAGTCCCTATCCTCTCTCTCTAATCTCAACCAAATCCATCACCACTCTCAATTTGCTTCTGTTGCTGATGTTGCATAAGGTAATGTTTTGTATTCAATTCTTTATTATATAATATTTTCTCAAATTTAGTCAGTATTTTGAAACTTAGACCAATTCTTTTCTTAGTGCTATTTAATTACAATTTAGATGTCATGGAGTCAAACTTAATATGTGTTGATAAAATTGTTGATCGGTCAATTACAATTATGCTTGATGCTCTATTCATTCTCTAACATAACAAAAGCTGTAAACTATACTTATCTAAGTTGCGTCAATGAATTTATGGTTGCAGGAATTATTAATTTTAGGGTCTATGGTTTAGTTGTTGCTTTAGTTAAATTTATATCCCACAATGCTTAATAAGTTAGACAATGCTTTGGCTAATTATGCCAAGGAGTAAAAGAACCTATACACTTGGAATATTTTCAATAAAATTCTATTAACCGGGGATGGCTTGGCCAACAGTGGTCACGTGGGATAGGAATAGGAGCAATACTAGGTGGGTGGGTTGATGGTGTTGTTCAAGGACATATTTACACCTCAATGTGTTTTTTTTTTTTTTACCAAATTTCTTCGCAAAATATTTTATGTAGACAGAATCAAACAGGTCTTTATTTTTTATTTTTGATAATCTTCAATTCTCATTCAACCAAGAAGAAGCAAGATGGCAGCTTTTTTCTTTTTTTTTTTGGGCTGAATGCAGTCTTGTTCACTTTATGTATGCCTAAAGATAGTCATAGATATTTATAGTATTATTTTAAAGCAATCCTATTCCTATCCACTAGTCGCTAACCCGTACGATGCACGGGAAAGTTTTTAGTAACTATAAGATTTTAGCAAATCAAATGCTTTAAAATTTGAAAATCTTAAAGAACTTACATTAGCACTCGTCAATTTGTTTACAAAGTTAATACTAAATAGATCTACAAATTGCATTCTCATATCCTTTGTCATTTGCAAAGTGACAGGACTCTTTCCATTACGGTTTGCATCCTTCTATCCTTCAAAAGCTTTAAAAAGTGTCATGTGGTCACTGCATAAGAATGTGTATAAGGTTATACAAAATTCTATCATTATAATCAACAATGTTCACATACTATTGTTGGAGGTCCTAAATCCAATGGTTCCGTAAATTTTCCTATGACAACGAAAACAAAAATTCACTTTTTCTTCCTAATTTTAGAACTTTTTTGGGAGAACTAAAAAATGTAGCACTTACGTTGTTTTCTGCTTTCATCATTAATGCTATATTGTCTACGTCAAATACTCCTTTCAAATGGCTCGTCATCTCTTGTTCTTGTTTGGCCTAGGTTATATACTAATTATTAGGTTACATATTAATTATGAGTTTTTTAAAGAAAAATATTTTTTTAATATCTCAATATCGTACCCCTTCTATTTCTCTTTTCAGATAAAATTAATCTTCATCTCAATCTTGCATAGAAAGCAGACTCCTTGTTTGGGGAATAAACTAAAAGCAAAGCATTCACAAAATTTTAATTCATAACTATAACTATATAGCAAAAAAATATTGAAGAAAAATATAGCATTCACATACAAACTTCAGAATTAAAAAAAAAAAAAAAAAAAAAACATAAAAATATGATTATTTGATAAAATACAAATTGTACATAGAAGTAATTAATACAATGGAAATCTTGAGATGAAACAATTAAACCAAACATAAAACCAAGTTTGAGATAACCAAGAAACTTAAATATGCAATCATATTCCAATTTCAAATTCTCTCTACAAACATATTACCAATAAATATGCAATAAATAGTATAGAATAAAGGAAAGATTGGTAAATACCTGACTTTCCTCGTCTTGTAGTTGTATTACCAAATAAGCCAGATATCAAAATGCTAAATCCCTACCTGCAAAATAGTAAGAATCTAATTTTCAGCCAAGAATCATTAATAGAAGAGAAATAGTACAGTGTAGAAAGTTTGAAATAGTGCAGTGTAGAGAAAAATTTTCTTTTTTAATCTCCTTCATATCATCAAACAATTTGATATGAAGCTTGCATCAAAAAAAAAAAAAAAATTATTAATTCCATCTTCCTCTTCTTTTGCTTAGAAATCATAAAATCTATAATATGATTACCATGGATAATCAACATGCACTCTATAGACATGATATCATTAGTGTAAAATACTTGAGTTATTTGACAAAACCAAAACCCAATTAAATCAAAACTTTCATGAAAAAAAATCCTTTAAAGGTGCTACTTATATATATATATATCATCATGGTGTAACAAAATAGTAACCTGACAAAGTTGGGATGGATAGGATAAGATTGGCTTATGAACAAATACTTTTACTCAATTCCATTAGTGGAAAATCCAAAAATGTAAAAACCCAGATAGGTACAAAAAAATGATAAATTATTTACACATAAAATAAATAAATAAAGAAGGGAAAAGAAAAAGAAACAAAGGATTGAATAAAATAGTACATTATTGCTATTAATAATGAAAATATAGATTGACATTTGACACATGCTTCTCAAGCCAATGATAGAAACTTAGTTGTCCATAATCAACAAATACATGCAATTACTGATATCTCATTTATAATCAAATACGCGTCACTACTATCAATAATGAAAATGAAATAGATTGACAAATGACACCAGTTTCTCAGACCAAAGATAGAAAAACAAACTTAATCCATATCATATACATGCAGTGACATCTATCATATTTCATTATTAAGATTGAGAAATCAATTGTATCCATTAGTTAAATCCACTTGGTGAACTAATTGATGGAATTCATTACAAACATCACCATTATTACTTTCACCCATGGAAATATCCAAAATAAACATATTCCCATAAATAAATAAAAAACTCTCACCACACACATACACAAATTAATACAATAAGCAGTATACTACCACCCACATCATTGCTATTAATAATGAAAATATAGATTGACATATGACACATGCTTCTCAGACCAATGATAGAAACGTAGTTGTCCATAATCAACAAATACATGCAATTACTGATATCTGGTTTATAATCAAATACGCGTCACTACTATCAATAATGAAAAAGAAATAGATTGACAAATGACACCTGCTTCTCAGACCAAAGATAGAAAACCAAACTTAATCCATATCATATACATGCAGTGATATCTATCATATTTCATTATTAAGATTGAGAAATCAATTGTATCCATTAGTTAAATCCACTTGGTGAACTAATTGATGGAATTGATTACAAACATCACCATCATTACTTTCACCCATGGAAATATCCAAAATAAACATATTCCCATAAATAAAAAAACTCTTACCACACACATACACAAATTAATACAATAAGTAGTATACTACCACCCATATCATTGCTATTAATAATGAAAATATATATTGACATATGACACATGCTTCTCAGACCAATGATAGAAACTTAGTTGTCCATAATCAACTAATACATGCAATTACTGATATCTGATTTATAATCAAATACGCATCACTACTATCAATAATGAAAAAGAAATAGATTGACAAATGACACCTGCTTCTCAAACCAAAGATAGAAAAATAAACTTAATCCATATCATATACATGCAGTGATATCTATCATATTTCATTATTAAGATTGAGAAATCAATTGTATCCATTAGTTAAATCCACTTGGAGAACTAATTGATGGAATTGATTACAAACATCACCATCATTACTTTCACCCATGGAAATATCCAAAATAAACATATTCCCATAAATAAATAAAAAAATAAAAAAAATAAACTCTCACCACACACATACACAAATTAATACAATAAGTAGTATACTACCACCCCATTACACTGTACACATATATACAGCAACTTCTTCATCACAAACGCAAACGAAAAGAAGAAAAAATCCATTGCACCATATTGAAAGACCATAATTATTACTTACAAATAGAAAAAAGAATCCAAATTTGTGAGCAGAACAATACAATATACTATGATATTAAAACTCCAAGCATAAAAGCATATTTAAAATATCAACCATATATTTGCTGTAACTATTAAACATACACAGGGGAAATATAAATTATTTAAATATTTATAAGGTACAATTGTACTAAGCATAGATATAAATTATTTTATAAACCTGCTCCATATCTGTAAAGAAAAAAAGAAAAAGAAAAAGAAAAAAGAGACATATAATTCAGTATGAACAATGTAATGAATAACTAACCTCAACGTACTCCACACCAATTTCGCTAAGATTATCAGGAAGCAAGCTAATAACTCCACCTCGCTCAATTTCCACTAAACAAGTTCAAACCCATAGCTCAGTTTCCATAAAAAAACAATTCAAATTGACCAATAGCTCAGTTTCCACACAAAAACGTATATTCAAATTGATTATCTAAGTGTGTGCACAAACTCAATTGCAAATACAAAGAGAAGCATAGCTAAAACTACAATTCAATCAACTCTAGAATACAAAATAGGCTGGGGTAAAAAATAAACCATAAAGCTGTAAGCTAAAACTGATATAACTAAACTAAAATTCAAAAAAAGCTAAGAAATCCACACTAAAATAGTTAGAAATTAGATGTACATAGATTATCACAGAGGCAAACAAATACCATACCTTTAACCCTAATTCTAATGGAGGAAAAGAATGAAGAGAAAGGCAATAGCAATAAACCTAGAAATTTAAAATAAAAAAAAATAATAAAAATAATAAAAAAAACACTAATAATAATCAACTATTTATAAGATAATAGTTATAGAGTTCGGATTCAGAAAAAAAAAAAAATATATATATATATATATTATAGGTTTATAAGATAATACCTTTGGGCCGGTTTTGGCGGGCTGGGTTAGGTGTATTTCTAACTGACATAGTTGATGGGCTATGGGCTGGATGAGACCCATGGCAAATGGGGCGCCATTTCTAGGTTATAGAGATTGCATGTGGGTAGTCTGAGGAAGGAGCTCGATCTTTGTTTGATGTTTGTAGGTATGGTGGGCATGGTGGGTATGATGGGTTATCTTTGGCCATGGGCTTGATGAGACCCATGGCAAATGGGGGGCCATTTCTGGGTTATAGAGGTTGGATGTGGGTGGTTTGTGGCAAATCAGTGGTCTGAGGAAGGAGATCAAGGCTTCGGTTTGTGGGTATGGTGGGTCTGTAGACGCGATGCGATGCTTGATTTGCTGTTGGTTGCAAGTTTATGGGTCTGATCGAGAAGGAGCTGGTAGAGGACTGAGGAAGAACATGGGGATGGCAGACCATCGTGCTAGTAGAGGATTGAGGAAGAAGATGGGGATTGGAGACCATTGTGAAAGGGAAAGACAGAGCTTACGTTTTTTTGTTGGTTATATTTTTTTCGAGTGCCGGGTTTATGACGTTTTCTTTTTTTTTTGTTTTGGTTTTTTTTTTTTTTTTTTTTTTTAATATTGTGCTGACGTGGAAAATTATGAGAGTTTCAAAAATTTTGGTTATATATATATATAGATAGATGATGGGTCAAAATTTGAAATTTCTTCTCATCATAAATTCGCCATGCCTCTTTATTTTATTTATTTACTTTTTTTTTAATAAAGTCCAATACTCCATGCTTCTTAAATGTGTCACAACTACTCTACTTATATATATATATAGTTGGTGCTTTTTTACTTGGGGGCGGTGGAGTTAAAAGCACAAGAAATAGAAAATTAGAAAACTTCTGGGACAAAGAGACAATAACATTACCTTTCCACGTGATGGACAACAGAAGACCGTGGATTCCAATAAACCTAAAAGATCTATCTTCGTTACAAACCATCTTCGAAGGCTTTAATCTCACATCATCATCCTCATTTTAAAAAGACTTCAGCACCACATCATTTGGAAAGTGTACTTTTTTTTTTTCTTTCTTTTTTTGTTTTCTTTTTTTTTTCTTTTTTTGTTTCTTTTTTCTTTTTCTTTTTCTTTTTTTTTCTTTTTTTTTTCTTTTTTCTTTTGCGTCCTATTCAACAGTTAAAACAGAAATGTCTAATTAGAGGGCTAATTGCCAACCGTTCCTTATAGTCCAAAAACAACTCCAAGAAAGAGACATAGTTCTCAATTCTTTTTCTTTTTCTTTTTCGCTTACAATATGTGGGAAGAATAAGAACTCTAAGTCAAAATAACAGGCTAAAGCCTATTAGAAGTTGAGAGTTTGATCTTGAAAGAACCTAAAAGGTAGGCATGAAATTCACGTCCAAATTATTTTTATTCTAATTTAATTCTGCAATATAACCATTACTAATTAATGGGAATATTTAAACTGTATTTCAATTTTAGATGAAGCAGCAAAATTCAATATACTCAAGGGAAAAAAAGTAATTTCTGCTCTTTATGTTTGGGGTAGGTCACAATTCCCACCTGTTAGATTCTAAGTACTTAGGAACTAATGTATTAGAACTCTAATTTGTATTGTTGGCAAACCATGATCAAAACAAGTTCTTAGTCTTGTTTTAGACTTGCTCAAAGTATGTGTTTTATGTAAAGTTGGAATTGAGCTGCTGTAGAATTCACTGTGCAATTCGGTCTGGCTCGATCGATCAAGAATTAGGCTCGACAGATCGAAAGTCGGGCAGAATGTTTTTTCTACAAAATTTCCAACTCATCCCTAAGCCCATATGACGTGTAGGGTTTTATGTTTTACCCTAGGTATAAAATGGAAATCCTAGCCACGTTTTTGAGGTTGCTCTATTTGCTGTGTGTGTGAATTTCTTGTGAGATTTGAGAGGTGGTTGCCTTCACACATGCTTAGGATTATCAAGAAGGAGATTTCATTGAGAGCTTGATGATCATTCAGTTGCTACAATAAAAGCTTAAAGACACACAAGCAGGAGTGCTTGTACTTGCTGCAAAATCCAAGAAAGAAGGAGTCTGTGGTCTCGGAGCTGTCACGTGGTCGTGTTAGTAAGTTTTCTACTAGTGGATAGCAATAGGATGTTAGTAGTCTAAGTCGCTATTGTAAAACTTCGATTCTTTCATAGTGGATTCAAGTTTACCTTGAGAATAGTTAGGTTAAATCCTCCCCAGGTTTTTATCGATGTGGGTTCCTGGGTTATCATATCTTTGTGTTCTTTATATTCCGCACTTTACATTGATATGATTATATGATTGTGTGTTAACCTAGATTTGAAATTTGGACTAAGTAATCACTTAGCTAATTAACTACTGTCACGTGGTCGTGTTAGTAAGTTTTCTACTAGTGGATAGCAATAGGATGTTAGTAGTCTAAGTCGCTATTGTAAAACTTCGATTCTTTCATAGTGGATTCAAGTTTACCTTGAGAATAGTTAGGTTAAATCCTCCCCAGGTTTTTATCGATGTGGGTTCCTGGGTTATCATATCTTTGTGTTCTTTATATTCCGCACTTTACATTGATATGATTATATGATTGTGTGTTAACCTAGATTTGAAATTTGGACTAAGTAATCACTTAGCTAATTAACTAGGTTAATCCAATTGTGTTTTAAGGGGTCTAAAAACGTACACCACCTTATCTTTAAAACCAACTAATTTCGCCCTCTATATTTGCAAAATGAGCAAATACTCCCAATTCGTTACTTTCTAGTTAAAGTCAATGATTTTTTTTTTTTTTTTTGAAGTATTAGTCATATACTAACAGAGAAAACATTGATAATTGCATTATTGTTTTTTAGAATCTGCATTTGTAATCATTGTGATTCCGTTGAATTTAACTTAAAAAAATAATGGATCTAGGGTACTTGCTCATTTTTCGAACATAAAGGGGAAATTGATTTTTATTATTATTATTTTTTTTTTATGGAAGGAATAAGAAAATTGGTTGGTTTTAAAAATAAGAGGAGAAATTATGAACTACTCCGAACATTAAGGGGGAAAAATACATTTTCACAATATACTTGTTTTAAAATGAACTCAAACACCCTTTAAGAATAATTTATTTTGGGGTCCACCAAATAAAAAATTAGCATGAAGTGATGAGAGAGTGATGCAAACTCAGTTGGAGTGATAAGAAGAGCTGAAAGGTTGAATTGTTTCTTTTTGGACAAAAATGCCCTTAACACATTTTCCTCCCTTTCACATTTTATTTCTCACCAAATCTCACTTTATCAATATTCTATCCATTTTATTTTACTTTACCAATATTAGTTGAGAACTAAAATCAAAGTAAGATAAATAGTACCAAAAAGTGGGATCTATTAATAGTACCAAAAAGTATAGTATGATTTATAAATAATAGCAAAAGTAAGTTGAATAGTAAAATAAGTTGGCAAAAAATAATCTAGCCAAATAGACACATAATCTCACTCCCTTCCATTTTACCAATATCAAAAAGAAAAAGATATGAAAAATGTTCAATGACGAATTAAGGAATTATCAAACAAGATATAATTATTGTATATTATTTTATTTACATTTGTTTCAGCCATGGCGCGTAAAAACTAGAATCAAAGCAAGATAAAGGGGCTTGAAGATCGGAAAATTAGAATGTTTGAGTCTATATAGGGTGTTTGGAGTCTGGGTGAGTCTTCTAGTTTGTTTTTGAATTGGGGAGAAATAGGAGAAGGGCAGTTTGATCTCATTACCAAAGTTGATGTGTTTTTATGTTGGCATGTCAAACTGACTCTGCTGTGAATAAATGCTAGCTTTGTTGTCAATAAAATTAAAAATAAATATGTTCTAAATGGGTGCTGCACTGCGCCAGTTAACGACTCATTAACTGAACTCATAAAAGGATATGACTTTAGGCAATTAATGCCTCCTAGCCCGCCAAACAAAATAGCTAATACCTATAATTCCATAATATAAATCATTTGTTCTACTTTTAGTGTTCCATTTTATAATCCATCGATCATTGTATGTCATGTGATTTTTGTTTTCCCATTTTATACTCTAATTATTTTATAAGGAAAGTTAAATGAATACAAGACAAATTGTGATTGATAGAGTATAAAGTGGAACACAAATCCAATGATAGAACACAAATTTTCTTTTTAATGAAAACTAGTGTTTATTTAGTATTAACAAAATATCAATAACAAAAATGCTATTGTTGCTACTAATTTTACTAAAATCTTACAAACTAATATGATAATGAATTGAACGGAATTAGTGAAACATCAACGCCACAATAAAATTACTACCAATTTTACTACAAATATTTACAAGCTAATGTGCCAATCATGAATGTGAATGGTGCCAAATCAATCAACATTATAATATATAAATATCTTAATTTTTTTTTAAATTGATATATCAGTTTGTAAAATTTATGTAGCACAATTTATAATAGTTGTGTCTAGGGGTGTGCATGGGTCAGGTTAGGTCAGGTTAAAGGGATTTTTCGACCTAATCTACCATAGTGGGTTAAAAAAAAATCAACCCGCCAACCCAACCCATCACAAGGGTACAACCAAACTCAACCCTAGCCACATGGATCAGGTTAGGTCGGGTTGAACTCATGGGTTGGACAATTGTTTTTATTAATTACTATTATTATTAAATTGAACAGAAAAAATATATCTCATGTGCCACCTGAGTTGACAAACAAAATATACATGAACAATTATTCCAACTCAATTATAAACAAAATATATCCAACTGAATTGATAAACAAATTAAACATTCATGAATTAGTATTCCAACTCAGTTATAAACAAATTGGAATGGAGCGGGAGCGTGGGAGTGGGAGGCGACAGAGAGAGAAATAAGATTGTTAGGGTTTGTGAGATAATTGAGTTTTATATAGGAAGAGTTGAATAGAGGGAAAATTAAATAAACAAATATTAATTATATAATTTAAATTTTAAATATATAGGTAGGTCAGGTCGAGTTAAGCAAATTTGTGATTCTTATGACCTGAATCCAACTCAACCCACTATTAAATTTTTTTTGATAACCTAGCCCAGCCCACCAACCCACTAAAAACCGATCCAACTCAACAAATTAGTTTAGGTCAAGTCAATTTTGGCAAGTTGGCTGTACACTCCTAGTTTTATCATCATTTAAAATAAATTCCTTTCACCAATCACTAAAAAAAAAAGACACAAAATAGTTGTTTCATATTTACATATATCAGTTTGTTTTTCATTTAAATTTTTTTTTGTTTGATTTGATAAGCTATCATATCTGTTAAAAAGCTATTGACTCAGTTATATGTAAAATTTCAAATTTTTTTTTTTTTTTAAATAGAAAGAAACATACTTAATAATTTTCAGATTAAATTACAAATATACCCTCTAACTTAGCCTGAAATTCAATTCAATCCTATAACTTACTTTCGTACCATTCAATCCTTAAAATTTCAATTTTATTTAATTTAGGCATTTTGTTCAATTTCCTTCAAAATTGCTGTTAGTGACCCAAAGTGATTGAATTTTTTATGTTTTTAAAAAATGTTTTTTCAAGTAAAAAGAAGAAAAAGTAATAAAAAATAATTTTCAGCAAAAAAAAAAAAAAAAAACTATTTTGATGAATCGTTTGATGAAGAGGGAGAAAGAAGAAAAATCGTTTTATGAAGAAAATTTTCTGTACAATTTGATTGCTCATTTATGACGTAAACGCGATCAGAACATACCCGAATACATAGAAAGCACAACAAATCCAACCATTGGGCCTTACCCAGATACCTATACTGTACCCGAATTAAAATACAGCTAACCCATTATTCAAAAGCCTACTTTGTACAATAGCCAATACATGCGATTGATGACCCAAGCCGATTTTGGGCCACAGAGAGACTACTACATCTCTTGCAGAACCTCTTGATCGAAATTGGAATTGGTTTATTATTATTATTTTTTAAAAATATTTTTCTTTTTTTATATTTTTTATTATTTACTTAGATTTTTTTTTTTTTTTTTAACTCATTAGTTACTTAGATTTTTAAAATTTTAAAAATATGAAGAAAAGTAGAATTCGAAGAGTGAACGACAACTCCTTAAAAAAAGTAGACGAGTGATTGAATTGTACATGACGAGGGGGAGGAAGGGGCGACAGAGCCTTCTGCTGTTGCTCCCCAATAAGTGGACCCGTCTCCTTCTTCAGAGGATGAACGTCCTTGGTGCTATTTTTTCTCTTAAGCATGGCTTTGAGGGCCACATTAGGAGTCAATCTCGATGCCTGCTCCAACTGCTTGCGTATAGTAGTGGCTTTCCTCACCAACGCCCTTTGCTTGCCTATGTTCGTCTCTGGAAAAAGTGACGGGAGGAGTTAGAAAATGGACAGACAGATATAACAAAGTTACAAACGGATAGTAGGACTTATGACATCGTGAGGAGGCGTACAGTCATCAAGCTGTAGGCATCGGCTCAGGTCCTCTACAAAATGTGTGAAGGGTGTCAAGAGTGACCAAGTCCTTCCACTTTTGTTGCTCCAAGGGGATCTCCTAGACCTTCCTAAGTTATTTCGGGACGGACCTACGCTAAAAACAAAAGAGAACAAAGTGTTAGATACATAATGAAACCAAAGAAGTAACAAAGAAAAGACACTGACGACTCACCAGACTCTTTGACAATTCCCCATGTGTTATCAAACTTGTCAAGCATGCCATCCCACTCCGTTACCTTAAATAAAAATAAATAAAAAACCTATTTTTCTAATTTCTATTGGAATCTGTCATGTCAGATACTAATTTAAGCGACAACTTCTTCACCAGGAAGTGGTAGATGCCCTTTGACGATGAAATCTGCTGGGGTTTGTAACAATAAAAGAACTCGTCAAGCGTAAGTTGACAGATCCTTTCACTTAGTTGACTCCATATCACCTCGGCACCTATGAAAATCCTCTAGGCGTTTGGGGTGATTTGGCTAACGAACAAGCCAAGATAATTGGCAAGTCGACGGTGTAGCTCCATTAGCGGCAATCTCAACCTAGAGGTATACATAGCACCATACATCCCCATGTTTGCCAAATTCCCTGAGTAATATTTCTCAAACTTCCCTGGTAGACAAAAGGGAATGTTGTCTGGGATTTGGTGACGGTCACGAAGGGTGTTATAAACTTTCCTAGTCATGGTCGATTAAAAGTTGTTTATCGTCCATATACTCGGTAAAATGAAGGGCTTAGTGCCGCTATTGTCTACCCGGCCCACCGACCTGTCATTATCCTTTTCACTCCCTTTGTCACTCTCATCTTCTTTGTCATCATCTCCTCTTCCCTCTTCATCATATCCTTCCTCCCCTTTGTCACCCTCTTCTCCCTCATCCTCCTCATAAACCTCTTCCCCTTCAGTAGGAGGATGGGCGGATGATTCCCTTGCTGGGGACTAGGTTAAATCCTCCTTGGGCTCGTGCCTTGACAGATAGACCACGTCGTAGCCTGTGCCCTCACGGACTGACGATGACTATTCACTCGTCGCTTTTCTACCACCTAACATCTATTCACCTACAAGCAACAGAGGTATTCTAAGAACCTATTCGACTGGTCTCGACGACAAAAGGAAAATAAATAAAAGTAGAGGACAAGGGGAAGAAACTTACGATATGATGATTGTACGAAGTGACGTTTATATGAAATGACGGTTACTCGAAAATGATGGTGTGACATGGCAGCTTTGATCTCCAAAGATCTCAAATAGCAAAAAGCAAATTAGAAAAATGACTGAAGAACAAGGGACTATTTATAAAGAGAAGAGGTGCGATATACGAAGCGACGCTTCTGATTAGAAATGAGGCCAACCAGCAGGTGCCGCATGTTGCCTAGCATTTAAACTCAGGGCCGCCTATGCCATTTAATGACACTGTCTCCAATAAAACACTTAATTAATGGTCATAAATACTTGGGTACTCGATGGCCCGTCAGCAAGAGCTGATGGTATCATGGAGTAAGGGGCAGCTAATAGGGGTATTTTAGACAAATTCAATACTTTTGAGAACGTCATACAAAGGAGTCGACGATGCTCACAGGCCCGTCAGTTTCACGAACTCAAATGGAAGACTTAGGGCGATAGTAACACAAACGACGACCTCGCAATGACAACCCGATGGGCGCTTCTGTGAGCTAACGGGGGACCCTTGGACGAGGTGAAGAGCCTGATAGGTGGAGAGGTCGACAGGTCCAGCGTGGCTTGGCTTGGTCCCCATGAATACCTATACATGGAAACATCTTGCGCAACACATAAGACATAACCCATTGCTCACCCATACCGCTCTTATATGGAAAGGTATCCTAAAAAATTAGAAACCCTAATGAAGCAACAACCTTAATGAAGCAAGAATGCGTTTTCCTTTTCTTTTTTTCTTATTCGATTCATTTGTACCCTTTAACATCAAGCTTTTTGTTTTTTAAACCAATGCAATCGATCAAAATTACACAATCAGATCGTCGGAATCGGCTCTGGTACATTTTTTTTTTTTAGATTTGGGTGTGAAATATTATTTTTTATTGAGTTTTTTTGTTGGATAGGTTTTGATTCCTTTTTGTTTCGGGTTTTTGGGTTCTCCATGAAAATGTTTATTTTCACAATTTTTTTTCTTTTCCTATTTTGGATTACAGAAATCACTAAAAATATTGACTTTATTTTTGTACTTCTGTTTCTAATCTTAAAAATAAATAAAAATAAATAAATAAATAAAAAAAAGGTGAAAGTTAGTGACTTTAAAACATCAAGTGTTTCAATTTCATTCTCTGAATTCTATTTAATTTTTTCTTCTTCCTTCTTTCTTTTATCTTCAATCCTTATATGATGGTTGCTGTTGAAAGGTAGAGACAGAGTTATGTTCTGTTTTTTATTTTTGAAATTTAGGTGTTAATTATGATTTACGTGTGTATTACGGTTCAATTGGTTATTAATAGCCAAAACTGAGAGAAAATCTAATTAAATTCTAAATTGGAGTCTAATTTTGTGCCACATGTCCCATCTAATTTTTAAATTTGTGTGTCAAGTGAATTATTAGGTGCAAAAATAAAAGAGTCTAAATTTAATTAGATTCTAAATTGAATTTTAATTGAAATTCAATTTGTATCATGTGTCCCATCTAATTTTTTTAATTTTTGTGGCGAGTGAATTATTGGGTGCAAAACCAGAAAAGTCTAGATCCAATTAGATTCTCAATCATATCTAATTTTGTGTCATGTGTCTTATCTAATTTTTAAATTCTCTTGTCAAATAATTATTAGATGCAAAAATCAAAGATTCTAAATTTAATTAAATTCTAAATTGAATTTTAATTAAAGTTCAATTTTGTGCCATGTGTCTCATCTAATATATATATATATATATATATCATATTTTATATAATAAAAGTTGAGTTTAGACCCCGTGGTTGCACCACGTGGCTTCACCAACTTGCAGAAATTTTATTAAATTTCTAGATTTTTAAAAAACTAAAAAGGAATAGTATACTACTAGAACTTAAGTTATGCTTATCATTAAATAAAATTAGACTGACATTATTTTTTATTTGTTAGGATATATTTCTTAAATTAAGGGATAATATTTAACATACAAAAATTTAATTTAGATAATATTTATCATTTAATTAACATTATTTTTTTTTGTTAGAATATATTTCTTAAATTAGTGGATAATATTTAACATACAAAAATTTAATTTAGATAATATATCACCTAAATTTTCAAAATTTTAATATTATTAAATTAATATTATTTTATCAGAATATCAAGCTACAAAACTTGATTATTAAGGATAAGCACAATCCAAATTCTTCAAGAGGTGTTTAATATAAATCTATCTCAAGAAACAATATATATCTCTAATAATTTGATAATCTCTATCTATTCCAAAAAACAGTATATATCTCCATTAATTTGATAATTTCTACATTGATGACATTTAAATATATATATATATATATATATATATCAAAATTCCTTATAGCTATCAACCACGTTCTCTTTCTCTCTTTAAAAAAAAAAATGCAGAAGTAGAGAAAAGCTCCAACATTGATGGGGTGGAGAAAACCCAGACAGCTCCACTTCTCAAGCTTTTCTCATTTACAGATTCTACTGATTGCATTGATGATTGTTGGCACCGTTGGAGCCATTGCAAGTGGGTTAGGCATGCCCCTTATGACAACATTGTTTGGCCTAATGATCAATAGCTTTGGCAACAACCAGAGTAGCATCACAGATATTGTTAGTATAATTTCCAAGGTAAATAGACAATACACGGGCTAAGAAAATAAGGTTTACTTCAATCTTTATGAATGGAAAGATGTGACTTAAACTTTTGATTTTATTTTTCATTACTTTTTGAATCTTTGATCCTTCTTTTATATTTTTAAAATTAATGACTAAATATGGTTAGAATTAATAGATTAATTTTAACAATTTCCTTATTTGATTTTTATGTTACATCAAATTATCAAGATGTTTTACGCGTGTATTCTTGAATTATCAACTTTAATTTTAATTTATAATATTATCAAGATTATATTAATTTTAGATTTATCAATTGTTTAGTATGTTTTGTTTTAAACTAATTATCAATTTAAAATTCAATTTGGAATTATCAATTTAATTTAGTTTTAGGAAGAAATCTTACCCCTTATTTTAGTGAGATAATTATTTAGACTTGACAATTTTTTCTTTTATCTTTATTGAATCTATTAAAATATATAATTATTTATACATTTATTTTATAAGCTTTTTCATAAAACCACTATATAATAAAAGTTGGACTTAGATGCCGTAATTGCATTAAGTGGTTTCACCAAATTGCAATTTTTTTTTTAGATTTTTAGATTTTAAAAATATATATTATATATATAATTTTTCTTCTCCTATAATTTTTAAGTTGATAAAAATCTTAATTTGATTATAATCCAAATTATTCATCTAATCCTTATTTTTTAAGTGTAGTATATTATAATCCAAATTCTGCATCTAATCCATTTAATCCACCTAATTTAGAATTTCTGTTCACGATAAGGCCAAGTGCTGCAACTTCGCACAGTATCCTTTTACCTCACCCCCTAGCCTTTCGAGCTATTATGATCAGAGGAGTGAAGATATTTGCGACAACATGTACACCAACATTGAGCTTGACTACTACAAGTTTTATTTATTTATTAATGACATGTCCTAAAATTGTTAGGATACTAGAAAAGCAATGATGAGCAATTTTAGGATAGGTCATTAATAAAAAAATTTTTTAAAAAAAAGATAATTATACTCCCCATCCTTATCTTTTGATTTGAGAAAATTACACTCTATTCCAAACCTGTCTTAACATTTGTTTTCCAAAATTATCTCTGCTTTCAAAATGGATTGGATTGATTAAAAAAAAAAAAAAACCCACTTTCATTGGGTGGATATACACACAGGGAGGAATAAATAATAAATTTGTTATCGACTTTTTTTTTTTATAATATATTTTGTTTTTATTTATTTATTTTTTGGATAAATATCAAATTTTTGGATAACAAAAAAAAAAAAAAAAAACTAATAATGTTAACAACTTGATCTTTATTATATATTAGGGAAAAACATTGTAATTAACATTAACAACTTGATTTTTATGGTATTTTATTTTATATAAATTTATTTTATATTTTATATTTTTTTGCTTATAACAACTTCTTCACAACTTAAAATTATTATTTTAAATAGAAACAACTTCTTAACAATTTTTTTTGGGGTTGAAGTTTACCATGGTTGAAATTTTGTTTTGTTGAATAAATATAGGAATGATTATGGATAATAGTTTTATTATACCATGACTCTCATCTTTAGATTTTCAGGTCACTATAAATAATAAGGCCAGATTCATGATTTATTTCATTAATTATCTATCATTTTTTAAAGTTATTTGTTATTTGCTTTTCTCTCAAATTTAGTCCCTCCTCTTCACTTCAAAAAATAAATTCCCAATTTTGTTTTTTGTTTTATTATTTATGTTGTTTTTTATTTTATTTTTTTCAGGAAGTTTCATTGAGATTCCAAAGCACTCGATCAAAAGTTATTCTTAAAAAAAATTCTTGAAGTTTATATTTACATATTTTGTTTTGATAGGGTGAAATTCGGTGCCTCCCCCCACGCTTTCAAAGACAAAAATTCAATTCTTATGTAAGTTTATCTACTTTTATTTTTTAATGTTTTGTAATTTGGGTTGTTCATAATTTTTAACTATTACATTGAGGTTACCACTTAAATATGCTTTCAATTATTTTTATTTTTAATTTTATTGAATTCAAGGTTTTTTTATTTAAATATGCACTTGAGTTTTTTTTTTTTTTTTTTTTTTGAGAGATATGCAATTGAGTTTTAATTATGCAAACTCCCTATATATTTTTCAGGCATCTCCTTTTATATTAGTTGCATAGTTATCTACCATATTCTATTCAATTAATTTTGGACTTATATATGATTTTTTTTTTATAAAAAAACTTAATCTTACACAATATGCATTCATTATATAACTTAAAGTAAAAGGTTACTTCGTTTAAAAAAAAAATAAAGTAAAAGATTATTTTATTTTTTATTATCTATTTAATTTTAATTAATATATAAATTATTATTTTTTATTTTCATTAATTTACACATGATTCTTGATTAAACCGTGCATCGCACGGACATAATACTAGTATATATATATATATATATATATTAATAACCAATACTAAGAGAAAATCTAATTAAATTATAAATTGGAGTCTAATTTTGCGTCACGTGTCTCATCTAATTTTTAAATTCATTTGTCAAGTGAATTATTAGGTGCAAAAATCAAAGAGTCTAAATTCAATTAGATTTTAAATTGAAATTTAATTAATCTTCAATTTTGTGCCATGTGTCCCATTGAGTTTTTTAATTTTTGTGGCAAGTGAATTATTGGGTGCTAAAACCGAAGAGTCTAGATTCAATTAGATTCTAAATCATGTCTAATTTTGCACCACGAGTCTCATCTGATTTTAAATTTTTCTGTCAAGTGAATTATTAGGTGCAAAAATTAAAGAGTCTAAATTTAATTAGATTCTAAATTGAATTTTAATTGAAATTTAATTTTATGCCATGTGTCCCATCTAATTTTTTAATTTTTATGGCAAGTGAATTACTGGATAAAAAAATCGAAAAGCCTAAATCCAATTAGATTCTAAATATTGGTTTTAAATGTACCCGTGCATATGCACGGAGTTACACACTAGTTTATCTAGCGTAGAATAATGAAATCCAAGTGTCACATTTCAAGTACCACACGTTATAAGCTTACATGGCATTTAACGGACACATTAACAGAAAACTAACAAAGGGGCTAACAATCAAAACGGTATGAAATTTTAAGGTATAAAATTCAAATTCTGAAACATTAAAGTGTAAAATCTAAAAATTCTCAAACTTCAGGAATGTGTTGTACATTTTACCCAAACTTTTATGTATTAAACTTTTTTTCTATTATTTAATTGAGGGAAAAATATTCTTTCACATCCATTTATATCTATTATTTCACACACATATTCACATTTGATACAAGAATATTCAAATTTTAATGTGTGAAAAAGAGATTTGAAATAATAGATTTGTATGAATCAAACCCTTATTTAGGTATCTCGAAGAAAAAAAAAATCCCTTGTTTGGGTAATATTACAAGAGAAAAAGCAAAAAAGGAGGAAGAAGACACATGGTTGAGTGCTCATTTCGTACTTAAAAATCTGATTACTAAAGGAGATAAGTGGAAGTACCAACTTGATAATGGAATTAAACTTGAGGGACACAAATGAACACCTTCAAAAACTCTCAAGGATACAAGTAATTAAGGCACAGGACAATGAAAATCAACCGTCCCCGTTAAACTTGCTAGACAAATGATAATTTAAAAAAATTACAAAATAAAACAATGGTTACAAACTTAAAAAGCTGAACTATTTTGTTTTTTTGTTTTTTGTTTTTTTAATTATTATATATAGATAAATTTGAACTATTGTTCTAAGAATGTGTCTCTTGAAAAACTAGTCTAATCCTACTTCTTCTTCTTCTTTTTTTATTTTTTTTTATTTTTTTATTTTTATGGTGAAACTTGGAATCGATATATTCCAATTGAAAATGGAGTACAATAGAAAGGAAAGCAACTAAGGAATAGAGTTACATGACAAATCAAATATTAGAAATTGTAGCATAAGAAGAGGGGAGATCCCTTTCCAGACTTGGGATATCCCAGAAGATCTAGCTGCTTTGGCCAATTCGTGAGCTATTATGATGTTGTCCCTTTTCAGGTGCTAAAAGGAACATGAGTTGAAGGTGTTCTTGGTACTTCTAATCTCCTGGAGGATATGTCCCTATTCGCCCCCATCCTCACCAAAGTTCAAAGCTTGGACAAGGGAAAGGACATCAAATTCAAAGATGGTTTGAGAGAGTTTCATTTCTGAAGCAAGATGGACTCCTTGTTGTAATGCAAGGGCTTTAGTAACCTCTGCTAGATAGGGCATGGGCAAGAGCTTACTCATAGCTGCTAAGGGTGATATATGGCTATCTCTAATAATCAAACTAATGCTAGAGTTTATGTTATCATTTGAAGCTGCCCCATCAACATTGATTTTGAAAAAACCATGAGGGGGGGCTTTGCAAGTGAGATAGATGAGGGCTGTAATGGGAGGGAAGTTGAGATGGCACCTTTATAGTCCACCAAAGTTCTTTTGGCTATTTCCCAAGCTTAAGTAGGAGGGGAGCCCAAGTCATCATGAGCAGCTTGGTTGTGATTCTACCAAATTGTCCAAGCTACAATAAAGAATAGCTCTAAGTCATGGGGTGGTACCCTTATCTAGCAATTTGAGGGCGATGTCTAGGACAGTCTAAGCTTCCAAAGACAAGTCCACAGCGCAGTTACTCCAACAAGCCCAGGTTCTTTTTGCACTTTCACAATGAAGTAAGGCATGAGGGAGGCTTTAAGGGACTTTGTCATAGAGGGGGCAAAAACTAGCAGTGTTCACACCTCTGAGCTTTAAATTCTGCATTGTGGGGAGGGCATTCATGCATGTTCGCCCCGCAAAAATACGAATTGTTGCTGGTAACTTTAGCTACCACATCAATTTCTAGAGTTGAGACCTTGAATCCTTATTTGAGCTTTCTCCCTCCTCACTGGAGTCAACAATTTTAGCATCAATGTAGTAAGCTTTTTTAACCGTGAAGTAACCCCTTTTATTTCCCACCCATATCAATTTGTCTTTTGGCAGATTGTAGCTTAAGGGGATTTTTAGGATTGAGCTTGCTTCAAAGGGGAGGAACAGATCCTTAATAGTA
Source organism: Quercus lobata (assembly GCF_001633185.2). Classification (NCBI taxonomy): domain Eukaryota; kingdom Viridiplantae; phylum Streptophyta; class Magnoliopsida; order Fagales; family Fagaceae; genus Quercus; species Quercus lobata. The sequence continues at coordinate 21,991,923 of NC_044914.1, forward strand.
TGCACTTTCCACCATTTTGTGTCCTCGTTGATGAGGGATGAGACCATCGGGAAGTCTCCAAGGTCATTAGGGGGAGAAATCACTTTATAAGTAGTTGGAGTGGGGAGCCCTTTATCTTCTGAAATATGGATTCTTCGGCCATTTCCTACCTGGTACCCTTCCTTATCACCTCTAAGTTGTTGTGGATGCTTCTCCAAGCAGATGGAGGATTATTACCCTTCTTTGAGTTAAGCACATCATCAAAAGGGAAGTATCTAACTTTCTATACTTGGGCAACAAGCGAATCTGGATTTTGGAGAATTCTACAACCCTGTTTGGCTAGCATAGCGAAGTTAAAAGAAGGGTTAGTATAGCCTAACCCTACTTACTCCAAGCAACATAGCCTTTTCAAATTGGCTCCACTTCACTATATATCCCTCCATCAAATTTTTCCATGTAATTATCTAGTGTGTAGAAAGCGATGAGCTTATGTATGGGCCAAGGGGACTACCTTTTGATTTTTTATTTGATTTTTTGATTTTTTTTTTGATTTATTTTACTTTCCTATGCTATTGTATATTATAAAAAAGAAAAAGAAAAAAAAGATATGGTATAAAAATTTCTTAGCTAGCTCCCCCCTAAAATTGAAAATGTCTCCTTAAAACCCCAAAGTTCAAGTGGCCATCTGCAAGAACATGTAGACTTTTTTTTTTTTTTTTTTTTTTTTTTTTTTTTTTTTTTTTTTTTTTTTCATTTTTTTGGTAGAAGAGGCTTTTCCTTAACAAAAACTAACTAGCCCCAACAGAGCTAATAGAATGGTTATACAAAACACCAATAGCATCTAAGTTGAGCAACAAAATTTGGAGAGAGAGAGCTCCTCTTATAGCAAGAGTGTCAGCACACTTGTTGGCTTTCTTGTAACTTATGTTGCACGGACATGGCATTTTTTTTTGTTTTTTTTTTTTTTAATAATTCCGACACAGTAGACACTACAAATCCCAAAAGAAAAAGAAAAAGAAAGCTCAAGATTTTGACATTTGGACAACCACTTACCATTAATCCTGTTTGATTAAACCCTAAAAATTTGCTTGCCTTTATCTTCTAGGACCGACGCCTCACACAGTCACACACACACTCCTTCAGACTTCAGCCTTCACTCCTCAGCTCTTCTTATCTATTGTGCTGAGATCAGCCCACCATAGAGCATAGATCGGTGACCACCAAAGCTTCTCCAATAACCTTAAAGGCTCTCACTCCCTCTGTCATTTCTCTCTCCTTCTTCAAGTATCGCTAATTGCGTTCTTTCTCTCTTTTTTTGTTGTTCTTTCTTTTCTTTTCTTTTTTTCTTTTTTATTTTTTTCCTTTCTTTGTGCTCTTTTGGTTAGTACTTTAAAAAACATTTTATAAGTGTTATTGTATTACTTTGTGTTGGGAAATTTAGACCCTGGTTGATAGAATTAACAAGTTTTAAACCCAAGTTATTAATTAGATTTATTATGAATAAAACTTGTTAAAACAAACAAACATCAATATCATGTCAAAATCATGCAGCGGAAAAAAATAAATAAGACAAGATATGATAACCCAAGAAAACCAATTAAACAAACTAGTTTCACAGTAAAAAACCTGGGGGGAAACCTTCCCGAAAAGCAATCCACTATAGAAAAGGGAAGTTTCAGATCTAGTACAAAACCTTTGTCCCTAGACTCTACAATCCCCGTAGATGCACTCACAGCAGAAACCTTCTACCGCTTCAGAACCTCTGAACTCTTCAATATATGAATGCCACCCTTTGATGCTCGAATCCCAGTACGTGACTAACCAATTGCACGGATCCCAGTACGCGACTTAAATCACTAACTAGAAGAAGATGTTGGCTGTAAAGTTCTTCACTTCATCAATAATGAAGATTAAGAAGCACTTGGTTACAAAACCCTAAGGCATAAAAGAAGCAGTGGCTTCTTTCAGAGAGAATAAGGCATCAATCACCTTTTGCATATGTTCTCCTTATATTCTCTTATGTGACAACCTTTAAAATAAGCCCTATATAGGTCTAGGGTTGTGAGAAAAGAAACCCTACACATACATGTCAGCATGGGTTGAAAATCAAATCTGAAAATTTGAATTCCTGTAACCTCGATCGATTAGGAAGTGTCGAGGAGGTGTCGAGCTTTAAACTTTGACAGATACAACTATCGAGAAGCTATTGAGGAGCTGTCGAGGAGACAGGAGCTTTCTCGATCGATCCACCAGCTATCAAGAGGTGTCAAGATTGCGATAACAATCAACTGAAGAGCTCAATAGATAGCCTAGCTGTCGAGAGTTGTCGAGCTATCTGTTCGCAGGTGTCGAGCTATCTATCCAGCTTTAATGAATAGCTTTTTTTCACTTGTTTCTTGATCCAATCTTTATGGCTTTAATACTAGACTTGAACAACAGTTTCTTGAAGTATTAAACACATCCTAGATCTACCCAAATACAAGTAAAGTACGTTTTGTCAAAGGATTAGCCAATTACATAAAATATGTCCTTAACACTTTGGGTGGTAGTTTACTTTATTTTCTTTTCTTTTTTTTTTCCTTTTTTTTTTTTGGAGAAAAAGTTAAGCAAAATTTTATTAAAAAATTAAACAAAATCAGACTGGAATACATCCTCTAGATCACTAGGCAGATATTCTACCCATAACATTCCCTGAAGAGCCCTCGAAAAACAACCCCGATCTTAGCATAGTCCAAACCATCAAAAAGGGTAGCGTTAAAATTACCTTTGTAATAGGTGTCGGGTGGTGGAAACCAGCAGACTAGTGGCCATTGAATTGGATTCCTCACCTCCTGTTTGTGTACCTCCCAAAACTCATGAACCAACATCGATGCTTTCTCACCAATCTCGTGAAGTTGCCACGAGGGTTGGTGTTCCCTCAACCTGTTCCGTCACTGCCATAAACACCAATCCACTGAAGTGAACAAAGCAACTCTAAAACTGGAACCATTTTTGAATACCTCCTCCAAAATATCATACACAGACCTGAACTCTTTTCGAAATAAAAAGCTGAACCCCAGGTTTGACATCCAAACAGACTTGGCCTGATCGCACAACCATAAGCAATGTAGTATCGACTCCACATGACCACCACATACATCACAAATGTCATCCACCGGAACATGTCTCGTCTTCAAGTTCTGTTTAGTAGGGAGAGAGTCCTTCACAGCACGCCAAACAAAATGCCGAATTTTATTTAGGACCTTGGTCTTCCAAATAGCCTTCCAAAAAGCCTAAGAAGGATTCGAGGAGGATGAACTCGGCATAGAACTACACTCCACTACAGAAAGCATACAATATGCGCTACGGACATTTTATTCACCATCTGAAGTTAACGACCAAATTAGGAATCCTAGGTGAGATGATTCCTCATCCTAATCCTAATCTTCACAAAGAGGAATCCTAGCCACCATCTCAGCTTCCCATGGAAGGAAGCATTCTGCCAATTGCCCTGGATCCCAAATCCTAGTATCTGAGTAGAAAAGATCACACACTCGAGTCACTGAAGAATCGGCCCTAGGTGAGATGATTTTGTTGCATGCCAGATTAGGCTACCAATTGTGATTCCAAACATCTATTAAATGACCATTCCCCACCCTCCAAATTGCCCCTTGATTAATAACATCTCAAGCTTGCAAAATACTTCTCCATGCATAGGAACACTTCGGGTGAATATGAGCCTTAAGGATACTACCAGTAGGAAAATATTTAGCACTGAAGACTTTAAAAAGAAGCGTGGCTTTTTTTTTTTTTAAATTTATGAAGAGGGCACCACACTTGTTTAGCTAGCAAAGCATTGTTGAATTTTTGGAAATCACGAAAACCCATACCTCCCACAGATTTAGAGGAGCATAGGGAACTCCATTTAACCCAATGAATTTTCTTTGAGTCACCATTGTCCCACCAGAATTTTCTAATCATTGCTTCAAGATCTTTACATAGACCAACCGGAAGCTTGAAGACACTCATAGAGTAGGCAGGAATAGATTAGACCATGCCTTGATCATGACCTCCTTTCCTGCTTGAGATAGGAGCTTTTCCTTCCATCCTTGTATTCTTGCTCATATTCTTTCTTTGATCTAAGTAAAACACGCTGTCTAATTTCATCCCACAAATGAAGGTAGTCCCAAATATTTCTCATAATGCTGAATGGCAGGCACATTTAAAGCCACCTTGATAGCCTCCTGGGATTGCTCGTCCGTATTCTTGCTAAAGAATAGGGTAGTTTCCTCTTTATTAATCATTTGGCCCAAAGCTACTTCATAATAGGTAAGAAGTTCTTGAATTTTGTTACACTTCTCCAAGATAGATCTACAAAAAGTCAGACAATCATCAGCAAAAAAAGATGAGTCAGTTTAGGCCCATTTCGACAAATAGAAAACCCTTGTATTTCTCCTCTTGATGCGGTATTATGAAACAACGAATTTAACCCTTCCGCACAAAACAGGATTAAATAAGGAGAAAGAGGGTCCCCTTGTCTTAGGCCTCTTGATGGAGTGATTAGACCCTTTGGTTCCCCGTTCATAAGGATAGAGTATGACACTGTAGTAATGCACACCATAATCAAAGCCACCTAAGAATCTTGAAAGCCCAGTTTGAGGAGGATTTTTTCAAGAAAGCTCCATTCCACCCTGTCATAACCCTTACTTATATCCAGTTTCACAGCCATAAAGCCTTTCTTTCCTGTGCAATTGGTCTTCATATGGTGCAAAGATTCAAATGCTATTAAGATATTATTAGTAATCAATATGTCATCAATAAAAGCACTTTGAGTCTCTAAAATAATAGAGTTAAGCATAGGCTTAAGACGATTGGCTATCACCTTACTGTCAATTTTATATATTACATTACAAAGGCTAATGGTTTGAAATCAGACACTCTCTTCGGGTTATTAACTTTAGGGATCAAAGTAATGAAGGTATGATTGATAGATTTAGGAATGGAGCTCGAGTTCAAGCAAGACAACACAGCCTGAGTAATATCCATACCTACATCAGTCCAATAAGTTTGAAAAAATTGAGGAGGCATACCATCAGGACCTGGAGCTTTAAGCGGAGCCATCTTCCTCATTGCAACTCCAACCTCTTCATTGGTGTAAGGATTTGCGAGAGTTACCCTCATCTCATCTGATACTATGGGTTGAACCCCTTCCACAATGTGCCCCAAATCATGAAGAGATGATGAAATGAAGAGTTGAGAGTAGTAATCAAGCAAAAGGGCTGAAACTACCTCCTCATCCTCCTGCCACACCCCATTCCCATCACGCAGCCCTTTAATAAAATTTCTCCTCTTCCTATGGGTAGCCGAACCATGAAATTTTTTTGTATTCTGATCACCCCCCTTCAGCCAACTGAATCCGAGACCGCTGTTGCCACATCTATTCTTCCTTGTCATACAAAGAATTCAACTCTTTCTTCAAACAGACTATTTCCTCGAGATTCCCAAAGCTGGCCGAAGCTTCCTCTACCCTCTAGAGCTGCTCTTTTGCTATTTTAATTTTTCTCAAAACATTGCCAAAGTGATCCCGACTCCATGCCTTTATATGTTTCTTACACCACTTTAATTTTGTAGCAGCTGCATACATAGGCATACCATCAGGAGTACAATCCCAAGCCCTAGTAATTATCTCTTTGCAACCTAGATCTTCAACCCACATAGCCTCAAAATGAAAGGGTTTCCATCTCCACTTTTGGTGTTCCCCATTCTCATCCAATGACAAGAGAATTGGCCTATGATCTGAAGTAAAGCAATTGAGATGTTTAATCCTGCCCGTAGGGAACTTAGCTAGCCACTCATAGTTTACAACACTCTTATTCAATCTCTTCCATATCAACTCCCCCTACGTATATAGTGCCAAGTGAAATCCAGACCTGAGAATCCTAAATCAATAAACCCACAGTGGTCTAGGACGGTACAAAAGTCCTGCATCAAATTATGTGTCCTAGGAATGCCACCCCATTTATCCTACACCTCAAGTAATTCATTAAAATCCTCAAAACAACACCATGGAAGTTTCGGCTTTGAGCTCAACATTCTTAGCATATTCCATCCCTCGTTTCTTTTACTAGTATTAGGTTCACCATAAAATCTAGTAAACCTCCACACATTTTCTGAACCACCATGAACAATTGAATCAATATGGTACTTTGAAAAACTATTAGCCTAAACATTTACACTTGCCTTCCAAAAGAGAGCCAAACCTCCTCCCCTTCCATCGTTCGGTACCATGAAGCACTCATCAAAGTAAATCCTATCTCAGACCCACTTCATATGCTCCTTATCTGACCATCTTTCTAAAAAAAACATAATCATGGGATCTTGTGCTTGCACTCTATCGACAAGCTCTTGAACTACACAGTGGTTCCCAAGCCCCCTACAGTTCCAAGTTAAGAGTTTCATGGCTATTAGCAAGGTTAATCATCAGCAGCCTCCACCATTTTAATAAAAGTTTTTGATGTCCTTCTCTTCCTACGACAACTCTCTTCCTCCCTATCTTCATCTGAATCCTACCTTATACGCTTAGATAAAACTAATTCCATCTTCCCAGGAAGCAAACTTGGCTACTTAACTACCCATGACATTTTCTGCTTCACTGAAGCTTGTTTGCTTGATCCAGTGGGAGTGAACAAATTTTTCAAAAAGAGTGTTGAATCCACAACCAGAGCACCCACCCCACCTGGTAGAGCAGTTGATTTCGCATCCTTGTCCTCATCCTATTGTTCAAACCTTGACAACTTTTCATCAATAACCTACAATTGCGCCTGGAAGTCACAAGAAGGAGGTGCATCCATAACCTGCACTGAAGCCATACCATCAGGTGAATTAATAATCTCAAGGTCTGAAGCAACACTACTCGAAGCTCCGTGTGCAACCCCTAGTTTAATTTGATCAGCGTCCACATTCATGCGTTCCCCCTTTGATGAAGCGTGAATACTAGCTTCACCCCTGCATTCCATACCAAGCTCTGTGGGATCATTAGTCTCCTTTACTTCCGCGTGGTCCATCCCAATGCTCTTCGCTGCTTTCGACGATGCCTTAGTATCGTTAGTCTCCACATCTTCATAACTCGCTACGCGAATTATCGTCTTTTTCCAAGGTTCGGGGTGCTTGCGCTTAGCCATGACCTAAATTGTTGATCGCCCTCCTTTAGTGGTCCCTTTCGTTTAGACCACAGTGAGCATTCCTTGTCATGGTGGGTAAGACGGCTGCACCAGTAACAGAGATTAGACAGGCGCTCATATTTGAAGCTAGCCCAACTATCCTCCCCATCATTCAACCTGATCTTCCTACCTCTACATAAAGGCTTTGTAATATCGACGGACACCCTAACTGGCATGAACTGGCTTCCCTTATAGTCTTCGTTGCTTTCTTCACTCACATTGACTTCTCCAACAACTGAAACAATATCTTTAGCCACTCCCATATTCAGACAACCTAGAGGAAGGTCATGGACTTGTATCCAAAAACTTGCCTTATCGAAGATCAATCCCTCCATCTTCGTGTGCTGTCGGACCTTCTTAGTGCCACCAGGTTCTTATCAAACGACCATGGCTCCCCCGACAGGACCTTGTCAATATCGGACTCATCTGAAAATACAAATAGAACTCTGTGGTCTCCCATATCGCGCACCTCTAACCCTTTCTTGGTATGCTAGAGGATTTTGAAGCTACAAGCCACGGCTTCCATACTCAACACTCTGCTGGTAAAGAATCTCACAGCCAACAGAAATTTTCCTTCATAACCCTTCTTGTAAACCGGGTATTTACTACCTTTAGACTCAAAGAGTGAGAAGTTCTCCCACATAATAGACAGGTTTTCCATCCCAGAGCGATTAAGAATAGGCTCCATGAAGAATAAAGCAAAATTAAAGAAGAAAGATAGCTAACGGCAGCCCAACTCAAGGAGTAGGCACGAATTCTACTGACTTCTAGGGTTTCCAGGGAGCACTAGTGCAGAGAAACTTCTTTTAGTATATTCTAAACTAAGTACTCTTGGGTGTTAGTTTACTTATTTGTTGTTCTTACTTAATTTAAATACTAGACATAAACATATTTTATGTCCTAAAATATTTAAAAATATACATAAATATAAATATTAATTAATTGTTGTACCCATGTTGTGTCGTACCCTTTTTTTCAAAAATTACGGTCTCTTAAGGCCCACAACTTTGTTGCAACACTCGTAGTAATCCTAATGGCTCTAGTGTATGGTGTACCCTCTGATCCAATCTCTGTTAGGCTCTTCGCTACCTACAAAATAATTCAAGAAGATAATCAAGTATAGATTGAAGAAGGTCGAGCTTTTGACATCTCTTGTGAATGCAAATACCAAAATTGTGTCAACTGCTGTTTTTGTGAGCGCACATTTGCAATGCTCAGTCCATCTATGGTGATATTATAGAAGGACATCAGGTGTTTGATGTAAGTCGTGACTAGGAAAGGCTAAAAAGCTTTTAGTATTGATGATGCCAAAAAATTACTAGTGAGCCACACAGCCCTTGCACACTTGTAACAATACCTGCACAACAAAAAGAAAAGACCTTACAGAGAACACCAGTGTGGTGCCGGCCGAATACCCTCTAAAGGTCAAGTTAGAATCTTTTTACAACTCTAGAGTGCCAGAGTTGGGATCAATTATGCGTACCTGTTTTCTGAGGGTCTTTGGGTTTTTATAGTAGTGTAGAGCCAAACTCCTTTGCTTGCATCACAAGTCTTTTCCTTATAGAGAAGATCTCCATCAATGCTCGTATCTTCCAGAATCCTTTTCATGTTAGAATTCTATTCATATTGGGGCTCTATGGATTATGGCTAACCTTAAGACGCAAGTCGTTTCCGTTTAGGGTTTCTTGGAGACCACATAATGACCAATTGAGTGCCACGTGGCCTTTTGATCCGTCCACCCTGGTCCATTCACATCGGATCCATTTACTTTAGCCCATTTGTCTTGCACTGTCAAGTCTATCTAAATGGATTTATCACCTCCAATTTTCTCGTTCTTCAATTGTCCCCTCATCCCATGGGTCCATTATCTCTAAGTGGAAGGACCCGTGGGATGACGGTTCAATCCGGCCTCTTAAGGAACACCCCAAGCCTTGACAGGCTGGCCTAAGATCATTAATGACGAAGGACACATGGTATTAACTAAATGGTCGCTCACTTGGATCGAAGCACCCCTTTGTCTTCTGTGCCGTTCCCTCTATATAAACCAAAGTCCATTCCTCTCATTCCTTTACTTTCTATTAAAATCTACGATCAGAGCGCACCCATCATTATTGTCAGATGAACTTACCATTCAGCTGTTTCATCCGTCATCAATGCTTCTTTACCATCCAACCTGGTAAGCATTCTTTTCCCTCAAAAAATTTATGCATTTTTTATCTCTAGACTTTGTACTACCGTTATCCATTATAGACCCATCAGAGTCTTAGGATTTACTGTCACGTGTAGGTCATGTCTAGTGTGTCGAGTAACTAGTCGTTTGTACGTGACAGGGCAGGCTATGATGAAGTGTACTTGTCAGGTCACAAAGATCCTGACAGTCCGAGTGAAGATAGGAGTTCGTTAGCTAGTTCTCCTTCCTCAATAGATGAGGGTTTGGAGATAGAAAGGCCAAAGGATGATGATGTTGTAGATGATGTTGAGCCCCCAATCCAATCCGTCATAGGTCCTGATGAACTCAGGGAGTTCATCATGTTACCCATATGGACGGTCAATGCCTTTACCTCCACAATTAAAGAATCTCACTTTAAAACACTTAAGGAGAAGTACCAAATACTCGTCAAAGTACCCCTCCATCTACCCTACATTTCAAAAAAGTGTTACTACAAAGGCGTTGAGGGCTTTGGGGTCTATGAGCAGATGTTGAAGATAGGGCTTAGATTCCCCCTAAGTTCACTTCACCGTCAAATCCTTCAGTATCTAGGCTTGGCCGTCACCCAGATCTCCCCAAATGCCTAGAGGGTCTTCCTTGGTGTGGAGGTTTTGTACAGGGTTATGTCTAACAAAACACGGAGATCAACGGTGACAAAATTCTTTCACTGTTACCGTCTAGATGAGATTACTCAGTCAAAAGGCATGTATAGCTTTGTGCCTAGGAGCCCGTTGTTGAGGCTTGTGTGTGAGACCCCCAATTCCAATAGGAACTGGAAGAGTCGGTATTTTTTCATGGAAGGTGACAAATGGTTATGTCGTCCTGGTGACACAGATTATATGCCCATCAACAAAACATGGGGTATATTGCCCTCGTCTGGTATGAATTCGTCCATATTCAGTATATAGTTTTTAATTATTATATCACTAACCGTCTTCTTTTACAGTTCAAGACCGTCCACAAGTTTCTCTAGAGAAGTGGAGCTTTTTGGAAAGGATTTTTAGCAAAACTAAGTTAGAGGAGAGGACGTGGGCAAAGTTGATCATGCTAGATACCCTCCATTGGTACTATGACGGTCTAAAACCAACAATAGCCACCCGTCTATACGACGCTCAAGTTCATCAACGTAAGTCCGTCAATCTATCTTTGAGTTTCTTAATACTTTATTTCACTCTAACCATTCATCTTCCTTTGTGTAGAAATGGACGTTGCCAAGAGAAGGGCCGTCATCAAACAACAGGTAGCCAAAAAGAAAGAGGTGGAAGAACAACTCCCTAAGGAGACAAGTTCATCCAACCTATCCACAAAAAGAAAGCTACCAGAAAAGCAAGGTCGTCTCCCTAAGAAGCTCAAAACCATCCTGGAGCCCATTTTGGGACTAGAGGCTGAGGGCAGGAAGGCGATTACCCCTGCCAAGCATGGAGCAAGAAAGGGTTTTATGAAGGGTCCATCTACTACCCAAGAGAAGCCACCCATCTTCCTCTGTAAGGATTCTAAATATGCTTTGAAGAAACTTTCGTCCATCATAATGTCCGAGGAATATGAGGAATTAAGCAACCATGCCACAGAAGCCATGAGGGAGACAAGGCTCTTTTGTATTGCTCAAGTAAGTCATGTCCGTCCACACACTATCCTTCCCGTTCACTTACCTCCGTCACTAACCACCTTTGTTTTCAGGCGATGGTGATGATGAAAGGACTGATGGGACGGTGCCTAAACCACGAGATGGCGCTGGACCGTGTAAAGGCGAGGGCCAACGAGACGGAGGATGAGCTGAATAGTCTTAAGGCTTGGAAGGTTGACATGGAGAAAAAATTCAATATGTTGGAGAAGGCCAAGAAAGAACTTGAGGAACATATGGAGACCCTGAGAAAGGTTCTAGGGGATAAAGAGAAAGAGATCAAGGATGCCAAGGACCAACTCTGTCAGGCAAAGGAGGCAGCGATCTATGAATATTGCGACTCTGACGCCCTCCTAGAGGAGCTCAGGACCTCCTATGCGGACGGCTTCGATGACACTGTCCATTAGGCCAAGAAAGCTTATCTTGACCTTGACTTTTCTCAACTCAACATTGATATCCAAGCCCAAGCCATTGCTCAGCCCGTCGCCTCTGAAAGTACGGAGGATCTATTTGCTAATGATGCAGCTCTTGGCGACGGAGAGTTAGCTCCTGTTCAAAGCCCAGCTTAGCCCGTCAAGGGTGATGCCCGTCAGCTTGAGAATGTTGAAAACACCCCCCCCCCCTCATCAGTAATTTTTTTTTTAATGGAATTGTAACTATTTAGGGAACAACCTTTTAACTTATCCGTCATGCATGTAAAACATTTTCCCATTAAGGGCTTTAAGTAATATTTACTTATTCTATTGTCTGTCTACTTTTATGACTTTAAACATGCAGTTAGTGATCAAACAACAACCATCTTTTAGATGATCCGTCCTCTGATGAATGTGTAGTGTCAATTTTAATTTTACGTTGAACCCATCTACTATAAGGATCTTATAATTATCCTTTTCAAAGGGGCCCATTCCCTTGCGGACTAGTAAGGAACATTCAACTGTAAGTTAGATCCGTCCTTTAGGATGAGTTCGTCCACTCAGGGACTAGTAACATTAATCCAACTTTATTTTGAATCTGTCCTCAATATTGACTAGTTATCATCTTTTTAGGATGAGTCTTGCAACATTAATCCAATCATAAGTTGGATCCATCCACCATATGGGCTTTATTTTGAATTTCTAAATGGAGTCCGTCCACTTTGTGGATTTTATAATTTAAATCTGTCCACTTTCTACGCTTATCTGCTAGCTTTGTATTTTATACATGATTATAACGGGTCCGTTTTGTTGAACCCGTCCACCGTGTGGGCTAGAAGCCGTTGATTCTGACTTATATGCTCCCGTCTATTTTATGGGCTTGATAACATTTCATCTTTCCTGGATGAATCCATCTATTATAGGAGCTTAATGATTTTTATCCTTCTTGGTTGAATCCGTCCAATTTAAGGACTTTAATAATTTGTCGCTTTTAAGGACTTCAGAATATTTCATCCTCTTGGGATGAACTATCCAGAAGGATTATAGTTATTCCATCATTCACGGATGGATCCATCCACTTTATGGACTTGATTAATAACTTGTCCTTTTCATGGACTTTAGAACATCTCATCCTCCTGGATGAACCGTCCATTTTATTGGACTTCGTAATAGACTCGTCCACTTGTTGGACTAATATTTTCACCCTTTTGGGATGAATTCGTCCACTTTATGGACTTGATAAAATTTCGCAGAAAAAAAACACTAGCCATATCTAAATACTCCTCTTATTATATAGTCATTTATTCGTAAGAGAGTAATTCTCCAGGGAGAAGCTTAAAAAGATACTTAAAAATAATTGTAGCAAAAATAAATTGTCTAAATAGTGAACTGAAAAACTAGAAAATGTAGCAAAAATTAACTAAAAGTAAACTGGAGGTCTAGTGGATGTTGCTCTCCACATCATCATCTCTACTGGTAGTACTTCCACAAGTGCTAAACATTCATGGATATTGCAATTCCCGCTCGTCTAGCGTCTCAAGGTGATAAGTGCCTTTCTTTTGCCATGATGTAACTCTATAAGGTCCTTCCCAATTGGGGCTGAGCTTTCCTTGGGTAGGATCTTTAGCGACGCCCATTACCTTCCTCAAAACAAGGTCTCCGACCTGGAAGTCTCTGTGTCTGACTTTGGAGTTGTAGTACTTTGCCATAAGGCTCTGGTATCGTGCCAACCTTTGCTCAGCTGTTGCCTGGACCTTGTCCACCAGGTCAAGTTGCAGGTGTATAGCTTCATCATTCTTGTTCTCGTCATAGTTATCCACTCGGTAGCTTATGAGCCCTACTTCTGCTGGGGTGGTTGCCTCGCTTCTGTATGCTAGTCAAAATAGTGTCTCCCCTGTAGGTGTCTTTGATGTTGTCCAGCATGCCCATAAAACACTTGTAGTTCGTCCGGCCATATGCCCTTTGCCCCTTCAAGCCGAGTCTTGATAATCTTGAACAAGGATTGGTTCGTAACATCAACCTATCCATTGGCTTGTGGGTGGGCAGGTGATGAGTAGTGGTTCTTGATTCCTAATTCCGAACAAAAGTCTCTGAATGCGCTATTGTCGAACTGCTTTCCATTGTTCGAGACAAGTACCTTGGGTATCCTATATCTACAAATGATGTTCTTCCAGAAAAAACTCCGAATATTATTTTCCATGATAGTGGCTAAGGCTTCTGCTTCCACCCATTTGGTGAAGTAGTTGATGCTAACTACTAGGAACTTTAGCTGCCTAACTGCTATTGGGAAGGGGCCCATGATATCTAATCCCCATTAGGCAAACAGCCACAGGGGCGTCATAGGGGTGAGTTCCTCAGATGGTTGTCTAATGATATTGCCGAATCTCTGGCACTTGTTGCAAGCTTTGACATAAGTTTGCGCGTCCTTCTGCATAGTAGGCCAGTAGTATCCTACTCGAATTAGCTTGTTCACCAACGATCGTGCCCCTGATTGGTTTCAGCAGATCCCCTCATGGACCTCTCTCATGACGTAATCTACCTCCTCCGGGCCCAAACATCTTAGGTAAGGGTGGGAGAAACCTCTTTTGTATAAGACGTCTTTTATTAGAACAAACCGTGATGCTTGGACCTTTAATTTTCCGGCGGTGTCCTTCCCATTTGGTAGCATGACGTTTCTTAGGTAGGAGACTAATAACGTGGTCCAGTTACTTTCAGAACCTATCTCTTACACACTCGTAACCTCATCTATGAGTGAAGAGATTTGGACGAAGGATAGTACCTGATCGGGGACAAGCATGTATTCTGTTGAGGCCGCCTTAGCTAGTCGATCGGCACACTTGTTTTCCTCCCTTGGGATTTGGATGAATTTGATTTGGAGACTGCCAATTCGACCCTTCACCTCCTCAAGGTACTTCTTCATCCTTTCGCTCTTGCATTCATAGTTGCCATTAATCTAACTGGTTACGACTTAGGAGTCACAGTATACGACCATGTTTTCAGCCCCTGCCGCTTTCGTGAGGTCCAATCTTGCCAGTAAAGCCTCATATTCTGCTTCATTATTGGTCATAGGAAAGTCCAAGTAAATCATGCACTCGATCTTATCTCCCTTCGGGGTGTCACTACAACAAAATGTATTTTCAGTGACGAAAAAATTCGTAACTAAAAGTCCAATTTTTCGTCACTAAGGACCTTTAGCGATGAAATTGGACTTTTAGCGACGAAACTCGTTTCGTCGTTGTAGCCCCGTCACTAAAAATCCTAGCGACGAAAATTTTCATCACTAAAAGTCCAATTTAAAAAAAAAAAACTTTTAGCGACGAAAACATTTCGTCGCTAAATGTTTTCCTCGCTAAAAAAAATATTCAGCAACGAAAATATTTTGTCATTAAAATCATTTCAGTTTATTAAATCATATTTAGTGACGAACAATTTCGTCACTAAAACTATTTTCGGGTACATATAGTGACGAAAAAATTCGTCACTAAAACTATTTTTATGAAAATCTAGGCACATATAGCGATGAAAATTTTCATCACTAAAGCCATCACTTACAAAATTTTGCTACATTTAGCGACAAAATATTTCGTCACTAGAACAATTTTTGTTGCTATATTTGTGATAAAAAAATTCGTCGCTAAAACTTATTTTCTGTTTTTATTATTTTCATGGCTTTGATATTAACCTGTAACCTGTCATTATATTATTAAAACCTCACATTTAATTAACATATTTATTTCAACAACACATTTATAAAAAATTGATCCATACATTCCACAAGTAAAAAATAAAACAAGTATCCAATTCAAACTCCTTCCATACAATAATTGTTTGCAACACATACAATAACTCAAGATGTTTTATAACAATACAAAAAGTGTAGCATAATATAATTAAAACCAATAGAAGATGTCCTCATATGTCTTCAAGTAATGCCAAAAGTAAATCCCCTAAAGCCACTAATAAGAAATTTGCACAAATAAAAAAACACTACTACATTAAAATCGTAAAGTAAAAACATTAACTATGTTATAAGAAATATTTCTAACAACGCACTAAAAGTAGCCACACCAATGAATTAAAATCACAACTCCTAAAGTATAAGTTGTAGAAAGCAAATATAAAATTTCAAGTGTAATATAATACAATTAGTTTCAAATAATACATAAAAAATGAAGTGTTTTAACTTGAAGATAAAGTACTAACCAATAAGTGTTTTAACTTGAAGATGAACCACCCCCATAGGTAAGAGCGTCATCATAACCCTTACTCCTCAAAAAATTAAGAATATTCTTTTGGACCTCTTCTTGCTTAGCTCGTGCCTCTTGCTTCCTAGCTTGCTCCTCTTCGTCTCTAATTGGTATAATGCCTAACAATGAGGTCAATTGAAGATTAAATGGTTTTCGGGATTCAACTATAGTTTATCCTAAATGAACCATTGAACTACAACTATTAAGCATTCTTTTAAGTTCTCAAACAAAGTCCAAACAGTCAGCTCAGCATTACCATTAGTTATTGTTTACACAGAGAAACACAAAGATACAGAGCTACAACTGCATTAACTGCTTACCTTAATTACTAAAAACCACAAAAGAAAGTAAATAAATAACACCAATCTACCTAGAGCCCCACAAATAAGTCAAAAAATTTAAAGTCCAACTTAAAACTCAACCACTAAATATAAAATCGATAACCACATTCCTAGTATCCAATCAATAGCTTTAAAACTAGATCTATCCCATAACATCTCTCACAACACAAAATACCCAAAAATAAATAACTAAAACCAATATAGAAACTCCAATTTCAAACCAAAAAAAAAAACCACAAGGACAACTCATGCACAATATTCCATTCATGAATACACAAGTCTATATTAACACTCAAACAAATGTACATTGCACACTCAAACACTCCCAATATTAGTTTAAACTACCTTATAATAACATGCAAGCCACCCGCTTGCTCCAACACAACAACCCACCACAAAATCAATCATAAACATCACAAGTATAAAGTTTTATAAGTATTGAAATCAAATAAAATACTATCCATCACATCTAATCAACAATACACATTCACATTTGCAAGAAATGAAAAACACTTCCAATATGTATTTAAATCACCTTATAACACCATACAAGTCACCCACTTGCTACAACACAACAACCCACCATAAAACCAATTTCCAACATCATAACTACAGAGTTTTACAAGTATTTAAATCAAATAAAATATTATTCATCACATCAAATCAACAATACTCATTCAAATTTGCAAGAAATGAAAAATACACTCAATATGAATTTAAACCACCTTATAACACCATGCGAACCATCCGCTTGCTCCAACACAACAACCCACAAGAAAACCAATCACAAACATCACAACTATAATGCTTACAAGTATTGAAATCTACTATTCATCACGTCCAATCAACAATTCCCAATCACAATTCAAAAGAATGAAAAACACTTCCAATATGAATTTAAACCACCTTATAACACCAAGTAAGCCACCAGCTTACTCCAACACAATAACCTACCACAAAACCAATTTCCAACATCACAAGTATAAAGTTTTACAAGTATTTAAATCAAATAAAATACTATTCATCACATCTAATCAACAATACTCATTCAAATTTACAAGAAATGAAAAATACTCTCAATATGAATTTAAACCACCTTATAACACCATGCAAGCCATCCGCTTGCTCTAACACAACAACCCACAAGAAAACCAATCACAAACATCACAACTATAATGCTTACAAGTATTGAAATCTACTATTCATCATGTCTAATCAACAATACCCAATCACAATTCAAAAGAATGAAAAACACTTCTAATATAAATTTAAACCACCTTATAACACCATGCAAGCCACCCGCTTGCTCCAACACAACAACCCACCACAAAACCAATTTTCAATATCACAAGTATAGAGTTTTACAAGTATTTAAATCAAATAAAATACTATTCATTACATTTAATCAACAATACTCATTCAAATTTGCAAGAAATGAAAAACACTCCTAATACGAATTTAAACCACCTTATAATACCATTCGAGCCATCTGCTTATTCCAACACAATAACCCACAAGAAAACCAATCACAAACATCACAACTATAATGCTTACAAGTATTGAAATCTACTATTCATCACGTCTAATCAACAATACCCAATCACAATTCAAAAGAATGAAAAACACTTCTAATATGAATTTAAACCACCTTATAACACCATGCGAGCCATCCGCTTGCTCCAACATAACAATCCACAAGAAAACCAATCACAAACATCACAACTATAATGCTTACAAGTATTAAAATCTACTATTCATCACGTCTAATCAATAATACCCAATCACAGTTCAAAAGAATGAAAACACTTCCAATATGAATTTAAACCACCTTATAACACCATACAAGCCACCAGCTTGCTCCAACACAATAACCCACAAGAAAACCAATCACAAACATCACAACTATAATGCTTACAAGTATTGAAATCTACTATTCATCACGTCTAATCAACAACACCCAATCACAATTCAAAAGAATGAAAAACACTTCCAATATGAATTTAAACCACCTTATAACACCATGCAAGCCACCAGCTTGCTCCAACACAATAACCCACCACAAAACCAATTTCCAACATCACAAGTATAGAGTTTGACAAGTATTTAAATCAAATAAATATTATTCATCACATCTAATCAACAATACTCATTCAAATTTGCAAGAAATGAAAAATACTCTCAATATGAATTTAAACTACCTTATAACACCATGCAAGCCATCCGCTTGCTTTAACACAACAACCCACAAAAAAACCAATCACAAACATCACAACTATAATGCTTACAAGTATTGAAATCTACTATTCATCACGTCTAATCAACAATACCCAATCACAATTCAAAAGAAAGAAAAACACTTCTAATATGAATTTAAATCACCATATAACACCATGCGAGCCATCCGCTTGCTCCAACACAACAACCCACAAGAAAACCAATCACAAACATCACAACTATAATGCTTACAAGTATTGAAATCTACTATTCATCACGTCTAATCAACAATACCCAATCACAATTCAAAAGAATGAAAAACACTTCCAATATGAATTTAAACCACGTTATAACACCATGCAAGCCACCAGCTTGCTCCAACACAATAACCCACAAGAAAACCAATCACAAACATCACAACTATAATGCTTACAAGTATTGAAATCTACAATTCATCACGTCTAATCAACAATACCCAATCACAATTCAAAAGAATGAAAAACACTTCCAATATGAATTTAAACCACTTTATAACGCCATCCAAGCCACCAGCTTGCTCTAACACAATAACCCACCACAAAACCAATTTCCAACATCACAAGTATAGAGCTTTACAAGTATTTAAATCAAATAAAATATTATTCATCACATCTAATCAACAATACTCATTCAAATTTGCAAGAAATGAAAAATACTCTCAATATGAATTTAAACTACCTTATAACACCATGCAAGCCATCCGCTTGCTTTAACACAACAACCCTCAAAAAAACAAATCACAAACATCACAACTATAATGCTTACAAGTATTGAAATCTACTATTCATCATGTCTAATCAACAATACCCAATCACAGTTCAAAAGAATGAAAAACACTTCCAATATGAATTTAAACCACCATATAACACCATGCACGCCACCAGCTTGCTCCAACACAATAACCCACAAGAAAACCAATCACAAACATCACAACTATAATGCTTACAAGTATTGAAATCTACTATTCATCACGTCTAATCAACAATACCCAATCACAATTCAAAAGAATGAAAAACACTTCTAATATGAATTTGAACCACCTTATAACACCATGCAAGCCACCAGCTTGCTTCAACACAATAACCCACCACAAAACCAATTTCCAACATCACAAGTATAGAGTTTTACAAGTATTTAAATCAAATAAAATATTATTCATTACATCTAATCAACAATACTCATTCAAATTTGCAAGAAATGAAAAATACTCTCAATATGAATTTAAACTACCTTATAACACCATGCAAGCCATCCGCTTACTTTAACACAACAACCCACAAAAAAACCAATCACAAGCATCACAACTATAATGCTTACAAGTATTGAAATCTACTATTCATCACGTCTAATGAACAATACCCAATCACAGTTCAAAAGAATGAAAAACACTTCCAATATGAATTTAAAGCACCATATAACACCATGCAAGCCACCAGCTTGCTCCAACACAATAACCCACAAGAAAACCAATCACAAACATCACAACTATAATGCTTACAAGTATTGAAATCTACTATTCATCACGTCTAATCAACAATACCCAATCACAATTCAAAAGAATGAAAAACACTTCTAATATGAATTTGAACCACCTTATAACACCATGCAAGCCACCAGCTTGCTTCAACACAATAACCCACCACAAAACCAATTTCCAACATCACAAGTATAGAGTTTTACAAGTATTTAAATCAAATAAAATATTATTCATTACATCTAATCAACAATACTCATTCAAATTTGCAAGAAATGAAAAATACTCTCAATATGAATTTAAACTACCTTATAACACCATGCAAGCCATCCGCTTACTTTAACACAACAACCCACAAAAAAACAAATCACAAACATCACAACTATAATGCTTACAAGTATTGAAATCTACTATTCATCACGTCTAATCAACAATACCCAATCACAATTCAAAAGAATGAAAAACACTTCCAATATGAATTTAAACCACCTTATAACACCATGCAAGCCACCAGCTTGCTCCAACACAATAACCCACCACAAAACCAATTTCCAACATCACAAGTATAGAGTTTTACAAGTATTTAAATCAAATAAAATATTATTCATCACATCTAATCAACAATACTCATTCAAATTTGCAAGAAATGAAAAATACTTTCAATATGAATTTAAACTACCTTATAACACCATGCAAGCCATCCGCTTGCTCTAACACAACAATCCACAAAAAAACCAATCACAAACATTACAACTATAATGCTTACAAGTATTGAAATCTACTATTCATCATGTCTAATCAACAATATCCAATCACAGTTCAAAAGAATGAAAAACACTTCTAATATGAATTTAAACCACCTTATAACACCATGCAAGCCACTCGCTTGCTCCAACACAACAACCCACCACAAAACCAATTTCCAACATCACAAGTATAGAGTTTTACAAGTATTTAAATCAAATAAAATACTATTCATCACATCTAATCAACAATACTCATTCAAATTTGCTAGAAATGAAAAACACTTCTAATACGAATTTAAACCACCTTATAATACCATGCAAGCCACCCGCTTGCTCTAACACAACAACCCACAAGAAAACCAATTACAAACATCACAACTATAATGCTTTCAAGTATTGAAATCTACTATTCATCACGTCTAATCAACAATACCCAATCACAATTCAAAAGAATGAAAAACACTTCTAATATAAATTTTAACCACCTTATAACACCATGCAAGCTGCCGGCTTGCTCCATCACAACAACCCACCACAAAACCAATTTTCAATATCACAAGTATAGAGTTTTACAAGTATTTAAATCAAATAAAATACTATTCATTACATCTAATCAAAAATATTTATTCACATTTGCGAGAAATAAAAAACACTCTCAATATGTATTTAAGCCACCTTATAACACCATGCAAGCCACTCGCTTGCTCCAACACAACAACTCACCACATATTCAATTTCCAACATCACAGGTATGAAGTTTTATAAGTTTTTGACTAGAATTTACTTACTTTGCTCAAGCTAAGTTTACAACTTTTTAAAAAAGTACAAAGTTAACTTGTGTTCTTCACCTTGCTCTTCACAGTTTCTTCAGCCACAAAAGAAAAAGAGAGCTGGAGATAAAAGAAAGATAACTTTTAGTAAGTTTTAGCCCACATACAAAAGAAAAACAAAAAGACCCATGAATAATCTTACCTTTATGATTATATATGACCATTGTCCAGTTCTTGTTCACAACAACATTTAAGATCACTTCACTTGTGTCTGTTTCAAAACAAAGTGTTGGGTTTGGCTCTCTCTAAAGACTAAACTCAAAAGTAGTTAACAAAATTGGGACCTCGAAAATATAAAAACGTAAGCCATCTATGCTACAAATGATGATATGCATATATTGAAAAGCACTAGTAGGTCTTCTTTATCTCCACACTAGAAACAACAAGAATGCACTAAGAATCCTTGATATCCCTTAGTAGACTCAAATTGTTTCACAATTATTCATCAAGCCAAAACTGTGGACAGGAAACCATGATATCCAATGTACCATAGGCCAAACAGGGTAAATTTATCAAGGTACCTCAGCCCTTGAAATCCTGAATTTAGATTGGCCTTTCCCTAAATAACAAGTTGTGACTTCTTGCCACTAAAGCAAACATAAGTAGAAAGTAATACAAAACCAAAACAACAGTAAAGAGGACGTGTATATGTTATCAACTGTTGAAAACAAGAACAAGTTGTGACTTCTTGTCTCTAAAGCAACATAAGTAGAAAGTAATATGTTAGGTTCTAAAGTTTAGGACTTTATGTATTTTAGAACTCTAATGTGTAATGTTGGCAAACCATGATCAAAACAATGTGTTTAGAAGTGTTTAAAGCTAGCTCAAAGTTTTATGTCAATGTAAAGTTGGAATCGAGTGGAAAGCAAAAAGCATATGGCTTTCGGCCTGGCTCGATCGATCAAAGCTTAGGTTCGACCGATCGAACGTCGAGCAGATTGCTTTTCTGCAGATTCGTCCAACTCAGCCCTATGTGTTTAAAACGTTTTTAAGGTTTCTTATTTGTCCTAAGTATAAAAGGCAAATCCTAGCCACGTTTTAGTGTTGCTCATATTGCGGTTTGTGTAAATCTCTTGTGAGATCTAGAGGAGCTTTTCTTTACACAAACTTAGAGTTTTTAAGGAAGAGATATTCTCTAAACCTTGATGATCAAAACAGTTGCTGCCATTAAAGCTTAAAGAATACACAAGCGGGGGTGCTTGTAGCTGGTGAAATCCAAAGAAAGAAGGAGTCCGTGGATTCGGAGCTTGCACATGGTCGTGTCAGTAAGTTCTACTGGTTGGTAGCATTAGGAAGTCGAGCGGGGGTGCTTGTAAGTCCTTTTGTATGAACTTCGATTCTTTCTGATAGTGGATTCAAGTTTACCTTGAGGATAGCTAGGTCAAATCCTCCCCAGGTTTTTTACCGGTTTGGTTTTCCTAGGTGATCATATCATTGTCTTATTTATTTTCCGCTGCTATGCATGATATGATATATTTGTGTTAACCTAGACTTGTTAATTTGACTAAGTAACAACTTAGCTAATTATCTAGGGTTAATTCATTTGTTTAAGGGGTCTAAAAACAAACATAATACAAAACCAAAACAACAGTAAAGAGGACATGTATACGGTATCAACTATTGAAAACAAGAACAACATGCAACAAAGGTTAAGAACCTTCTTAAAAAATAAAGAATTTTTGACAAACTCTCAAAAATTACAAATATATATAACAACCCACAAGTTATACAATCAAAAAGTACAGTCAACACCAAGTAAGTCATCAATTGCAAACTCACAATAAAATTCACCACAAACCCGTGTCACATAATATTAAAAACATTTTTTTTTTTTTTGTTTAGAAAAGCAAAAATATAGAAAGAAAAAAAAAATACGCACCGAGATCGCACTGCTGGTAAAACTTTTCAACATTTGCAACATTGAAACCCAAAAAAAAAAAGAAAAAAAAAATTCATAAACAAAACAGAAATTAGAGAAAGACCCACAAAGAATAGTGTACCAAGAGTCAGGCTGGGTTCGCTAGTGTGAAGGGAGGCAAAGGGTCGTCGGCACGAAGGAAGGCAAAGGGTTGTCGGAGCTCGAGGAAGGTGAAGGGTCAAAGCTCGGGGAAGGCGAAGGGTCGGAGCTCGAAAGGCGAACGGTCGAAGCTCAGAAGGCAAACGGTCGGAGCTCAGAATACGAACATGCGGATATTCCAAGTGATCTAGAAGGTCCTTGGCTTCGTCATAGCTTTTTATCTACGACATGCGGATCTTCTGTGGTAGGGGGAAGGAGTTGACGGACGTGGTGAATGGTGAATCAGTTCGGTGGACCAAATTGTCGAGGTCACCGGACACTCTCCCCCTAAGAGCCTTCATCACAAAGTCCATTTGTTCTTTCATCAACTGCATCTCTGCAACAATATGGGGTGGATTCATATCAGTGATGGATGGACAGCTCATGTCTTGTCGTTCCGGTCTGCTCGAGGCATTACTACCTTCTGACCCCTCTTGGTCTCTTCGTTCATCACTAATATATTCTTGGTCTTCCTCTTAGGTACCCATCCCTGCGTTCTTCTGTCGTAGCTATTCCTCTAGGTCTTGGTTTTATTTGGTGAGACGTTCCATTGTTGCTGTGAGGGTTTAGACCTACCTCTTTAGGGTATTGGGTCGCGACTTGTCTCCCTGAACGTTGTTGGTGGTCGCCATCGAGCGAGTAAGTACCATGCAACTCTTTGTCCGAGAAGCGTTTGTATGGCCTACAAGTCATTGTCTTTCCCATAGACGACACCAACTGATGATGCCGAAAAAACACCAATAAGCCACACAGCGCTTGCACGCTCGTAACAATACCTGCACAATAAAAAGAAAAGACCTTACAGAGAACACCGATGTGGTGCCGGCCAAATACCCTCTGAAGGTCAAGTTAGAATATTTTCGCAACTCTAGAGTGCTAGAGTTGGGATCAATTATGCGTACGTGTTTTCTGAGTGTCTTTGGGTTTTTATAGTGGTGTAGAGCCAAACTCCTTTACTTGCATCACAAGTCTTTTCCTTATGGAAAACATCTCTATCAATGCGCATATCTTCCAGAATCCTCTTCATGTTAGAATTCTATTCATATTGAGACTCTATGGACTAGGGCTAATCTTGAGATGCAAGTTGTTTCCGTTTAGAGTTTCTTGAAGACCACATAATGACAAGTTGAATGCCATGTGGCCTTTTAATCTGTCAACCCTGGGTCTGTTCACATTGGATTCGTTTACTTTAGCCCATTTGTTTGCACTGTCAAGTCCATCTAAATGGATCCATCACCTCCAATTTTCTCCCTCTTCAAGTATTTTACGGAATCTTTACTAGTTTCCCCTTGTTCAATTCAACTTGTCAATTTGTTTTAGCTATCGGGAAAAGTTGCCAGCTGTTGTAACAGGTTTTACCAATCACGTTTAATTCCCAAAAAAAAAAAAAAAAAAAAAAGAAAAAAAGAGGTGACCGTATTGCTAGTTGTTCCCTTCTAATACAAAGACAATTTTTTTTTTTTCTTTTTACCAACCAAAAAAAAAAAAAATCTAATAAGAAAAATTCTTCACTAAAGAAACATTGCAAGTAACTTATGCTTTATAAGTAAATGTTTGGTATGACATTTTGGTTGGAGCCCAAAATTAAAAGTTTTGAGCTTCTGAATTTGGGCACCACCATGTTTTCTAGCTCCTATTATTGTTTAATTTACGGTTGTAATTATATGTTTATTACTATATTTGTGGTTGTAATTGTATTTTAAATTTAGACATATAGGAATTGATAACATGTTATTCAAGTTAAGTATGACTTATTAATCAAACAGGTTATGAATGGGTCATTTGTTTTGATGTTTACATGAATTGTTAATGAAATAGGTTAAACGTATCGTGTCGGGTCAACCTGTTTAATAAACAGGTTGTGTTGGAGTTGAGAATTCTTGACACTTTTACTAAACAGGTCGAGTACTCGGGTTTGGGTCAACCCGTAAAGCTAAATACTCATGGCTTAGCACGACAAGAACCCAATATGTGAACATGAATCGCCACCCCTGAACTTAACAAAACAATCCTTTCTCAATCCAAAAGTTAGGCATATCCTGAACTTAACACAAAAAATCGAAAACTTTGGTGTTATTTTTATTTATTTTTATTTTTAATTTTATATATTAAAAAAAAAGCTTATAAAAGCTATAAGCAACTAGTTGCTAACCCGTGTAAGCACGAGAACCTACCTATTTCTAAGGTAAACTAAAATAATTTTATAAAATCTTAAATTGATTAAAAAATTACACCATCTCATTATTTGTTCTTGTATGACTTCAATTTGTGTTACAATTTGATAAAGAAGCCTTTGCTTGAACGTGCAATGGCTTACAATTTTTTTTTTTAGACAGTTTTAAATACTGCAAAAATATAACTCAAAAAATCAGATATTAAAACTTTTGAACAACCAAAAAATATTAAAGAATAAGATGATTCATTGCTTAGAAATTATTGAAACAAAATATATACGACTAAACAATAGAGAAATATAAGAGAAAGATGAGTTTCATTCAAAAGAATAATCCATGGCTATAACTATTGAAATGAATTAAAAGATTCAGAACCTACAAATTATAGATAATGTGTGTGTGTGTGTGTGTGTGTGTGTGTGTGTGTGTGTGTGTGTGTGTGTGTGTGTGTGTGTGTGTGTGTGTGTGTGTGTGTGTGTGTGTGTGTGTGTGTGTGTGTGTGTGTGTGTGTGTGTGTGACTACTCAAATTCAGTTGTTAAAACTTCCAAAATGCCAAAAAAGATATATAATTAAAGAATAAGTTATTGAAACAATTCAAAAAATATATGACTATTCAAAAGAGAAATTTAAGAAAAAGAAAAAAGTACACAAACCCATAAAACAATAAGTTTTAAATTTTAACAAGTCTAAACTTTAAACGAACCTTATTAGCATGTGGCCCATGCTAAAAAATGTTGAGTAGGAGCCCATGTTGAAATAATGAAAGCCATACCTCCTCTTAATATATCGTATATAATCTTTCTGCCTAAAAAATTAATATACTTTCATATCGTGTGGTGAAGTAAAGACATATGCAATAGCAGCAACCTTAAATTTCAATTATTGCAAGATTTTTTATCTTGTAAAAAACGGCGAAAGAGAATTTGGTGGTTCATGTACAATTTTTTTTTTTTTTAAATACATGAAGAACCATAATATATATATATATATACATATATATATATATTGGGGTTTGCACTGCTTTTATAGTGTTCATGACTAACCTCGCAAATTTGAAGATAAATTATCAACGTTTAAGTTTAAGTTTAAATTGGACTTGTTAGAGAGAGAGAGAGAGAAAGTTTCACTCCTTATTAAATTTGGACTAAACAAAAATAATTTTGTTTAAAAAAAATGATAATGATGAGTTTGATTTTAAGTTAGACTTGTTAGAGAGATATAGTTTTTTTTTTAACTGTGGAGAGATAGAGTTTCACTCCTTATTAAGTTTGAACTAAACAAAAATAATTTTATTTTAAAAAATAATAATAATGGGGTATGTTCGAGGGAGGTCAATAAAAAGTAAAAAATTTCAGTTTTATATATATATATATATATATATATATATATAATATGAGGAGTTACAATTATAACTTAATTTAGCAATTTTAAGTTTTTGTTTTTTTTTTTTTTTTTTTTTTTTTGGGTTGAGAAACAGCCCTTTTAAAGTTTTAACGCAGTATTATTACCCGTTAAAACATGTTTCGCATGGGGACATCGCAACTCAAATAATAATGGTTGTCATCCAATAGATAGGGCATGAGAACGTGAACAATATGGTCCAAGAGATTGACAAATTCTCCACGGTACTGTATTATAGTCTTGCATAGTCTCAATCTCACCTGTAAAGCAAGTGGCCATTTATGCACCCAAAAATATCTATACAGTAAACACTGTCCAAAATGAGAAGAATTCTTTCTCTCTCAAAATAAGGACAAAACAAAAAAAAACATCATATTTTCCTTGACAATGATATCCTCTTTTTCTTTCACAATTCAAACAAATGATAGGTTCACATCCAAAAACAAAAAAACAAAAGCAAAAAAAAAAAATCATAGGTTAGGTGAAAGTTACTAGCATATGTACTGATACCACATACAAACAAGGACAAAAGAAATAAAAAAGCTGATTTTCTTTGATCTCTTGCTTTACTTTCTCAAATCAAGCAAATCATAGGTAAGGTGAATGATACTAGGCTCACTAGAATATACTTACTACACCAAAAAAAAAAAAAAAAAAAAAAAAAAAACATCAACCACCCTGATATCTTGTTTATTTCTCAATTCAAACAAATTATCATAGCCATAGGTAAGGTGAGTGTGACACTATTACTAGCATTTACTACAAGTTCCAATTTTTACAAATTTCTCAATCCAAACAAATTTGTGGCACTCAAACCACGTGAATATCGATTCAACCATGTTTCTCAAAATCAAGAAGAAAAATCCATAAAATATGGACATGTAATAATAAGATGTTACACTTATAGAATGTGTTTAGATTTGATCCAGTCAAGTACATGTGTCATAAACTTAACAGCGTACAACAAATTTGTTATTCATGACTTCATGTATGACTTGTGATTTTTTCACAAAAAAAAGAAAAAGAAAAGAGAACTAGCATGCTTTTTAATGACAACTGTTAATGAATTATGTTGTAATGGGTGGATTTGGGTTAAGCATAATGACAACTGATAATGAACTATGTTGTAATGATTCCGAAATATAAAAGCTCCTAAAAGAAAGATGTAATACTTTATATATTTACGTGTGTATTTTTAATACCACAACGTTGACGTGGATACAATAGCAAGTTTTCCATGGAATGAAAAAAATCTTGTTCCAAAGACTAATTTATTAGACTAATTTGCTTATTTCTTTTAAATTTTGTTTATGGCCATTGTAATTCTTATATTTTTCTGTGCTGGTTGTGCCATAAGTTGCTAGTATGCTATTGATATACATGATGCTCTATGAGTAAATGTGTCCCAAAACCAAAATGCTCAAATATAAAACATTAATTAACCTTATGACCTTCCAGAAAGATTAATTAAGGATACCCCAGTCAATTATGCCTAATCCTTATTAGTCTGGTTGATGAGGAATGCGGAGATATGAGATTCTTAGTGGTCTTTCAGTTAATTTTGACTTTTCAATAGCCAACCAAAGCATCTACTCATCAACATCACTAACTCTTAGTTGCTTTTAGGGCATTTATTAATGGGTTATTTTAGGAAAGTTTTATACCACTTTTACAAGAAACATAAAACACCATAAAAAATTAGTTAATATTTTTCTTTTTTTCATAAAATATTTCTAAAATAGTTCCTAAACTATTGTCATCCGTTAAATTTTTCCCTCTCTTAGTTTATGTTCAGTGCTTGCAGATGCCAGTTCTAGATCTTTTAACTCTAATTAAATAACATCACATGGAGGTGGAAGTGTAAAGTGGTTGGTTTTATCTAATTTAGCAGGACATTAAATTATGTGTTGTAGAAGATGATAATATGATAAGAACTTTCAACTCCCTTAATTGAGTTTATTGCATTTGTGGTATTGTAAGTCTTTAATGTTCTTTAATGTTTTCTTGTTTGTTATGATGGCTCTTTTTTTTCTTCACTCTTAAATACTTTTTCCATATATGTTGATACATTGTTCTCCTTTCTCTATCTACAGCCAAAATGGGCAAATGTTTTTTTCGTGCAAAAAAATCAGCATTTTGCCCCTTTTCCCAAACTAATCAGGGAAATGCCCCTGTTTTGAAACTTGATTTTCTCAAAATCGAGTTTCAATGTAAAACTTGATTTGTAGAAAATTGAGTATAGGGCAATCAAACTTAAAAAAATTAAAAAAAAAAAAAAAAAAATTGCATGGAACTCAAGAGCTCAAGTTCCATTAAAAATGCCACTATAGGCCTCCATGAAACGCAGCAATAGTTAAAATTTAAATATAAAAATAAAATAAAAAAATTTGCATGGAACTCAAGTTCCATAAAAAATGCCACTATAGGGCTCCCTATGGAGCGATCAGACTTAAGAAAAAATGTTGCATGTTTTAAAACACCACTATAGGGCTTTCAAAAATTGAATGGAACTCGAGTTCATGGAGCTCGAGTTTCAGAATTTTTTTTTTTTTTTTTTTTTTTTTTTTTATAATAATTTTCAGTTTGCTATAACTCAATTGTCCAAAAATCGAGTTTCAAAACAAGGGCATTTCGCTAACTAGTTTAGGAAAAGGGGCAAAACGCTGATTTTTTTGCACGAAAAGGGCATTTGCCCAGATTCCCCCTCTATCTACCTTCATGATTCTGCTTTAATTCATTGTCTATGGGGCAAGTCAATCAGCATCACTACATCAGTAGAATCACTAGAAGTAATTAATTAAATCTAGAGCATAAATTTGCCTCAATGATGAATATCTTGTTTCTATAGGTCAAACAATTTTCTTTCTCTACAATTAATCATGGAGTAGAAAAGCTTTATATAGAAAAAGGTTATAAGTTAAACACGTTACGATTTATCACCCAAAAAAAAAAAAAAAAAAAAAAGGTTAAACACATTACATGGCATATAAGCATTTAAACCCCACCCTCGACCCTTTTCTTTCTATCAGAAATTTGTCTTTATTAGTGGAGTATTGGTGGTTTTCACAAATGTTGGCTTAATTTATCGATCATTTCCATCTCCACTTTTGGTGTTCCCCATTCTCATCCAATGACAAGAGAATTGGCCTATGATCCAAAGTAAAGCAGTTAAGATGTTTAATCCTGCCCGTAGGGAACTTAGCTAGCCACTCATAGTTTACAACACCCCTATCCAATCTCTCCCATATCAACTCCCCCTACGTATATAGTGCCAAGTGAAATCCAGACCTGAGAATCCTAAATCAACAAACGCACAGTGGTCTAGGACGGCACAAAAGTCCTGCATTAGATCTAGGAATGCCACCCCATTTATCCTACACCTCAAGTAATTCATTAAAATCCGCAAAACAACACCATGGGAGTTTCGGCTTTGAGCTCAACATTCTTAGCATATTCCAACCCTCCTTTCTTTGACTAGTATTAGGTTCACCATAAAATCAAGTAAACCTCCATGCATTTTCTGAACCACCATGAACAATTGAATCAATATGGTACTTTGAAAAACTATTAGCCTAAACATTTACACTTGCCTTCCAAAAGAGAGCCAAACCTCCTCCCCTTCCATTGTTCGGTACCATGAAACACTCATCAAAGTAAATCCTATCTTGGACCCACTTCATATGCTCCTTATCTGACCATCTTTCTAACAAAAACACAATCATGGGATCTTGTGCTTGCACTCTATCGACAAGCTCTTGAACTGCACAACGGTTCCCAAGCCCTTTATAGTTCCAAGCTAAGAGTTTCATGGTTGTTGGCGGGGCTAATCATCAGCCTCCACCATTTTAGTAAAAGTTTTTGATGTCCTTCTCTTCCTACAACAGCTCTCTTCCTCCCTATCTTCATCTGAATCCTACCTCATACGCTCAGATAAAACTAATTCCATCTTCCTAGGAAGAAAACTTAGCTACCTGACTACCCATGACATTTTCTGCTTCACTGAAGCTTGTTTGCTTGATCCAGTGGGAGTGAACAAATTTTTCAAAAAGAGTGCTGAATCCACAACCAGAGCACCCACCCCACCTGGCAGAGCAGTTGATTTCGCATCCTTGTCCTCATCCTGTTGTTCAAACCTTGACAACTTTTCATTAATAACCTGCAATTGCGCTTGGAAGTCACAAGAAGGAGGTGCATCCACAACATGCACTGAAGCCATACCATCAGGTGAGTTAATAATCTCAAGGTCTGAAGTAGCACTACTCAAAGCTCTGTGTGCCACCCCCAGTTCAATCTGCTCAATGTCCACAGTCATGCGTTCCCCCTTTGATGAAGCGTGAATACTAGCTTCACCTCTGCATTCCATACCAAGCTCTATGGGATCATCAGTCTCCTTTACTTCCGCGTGGTCCATCCCAGTGCTCTTTCCTGCTTTCGGCGATGCCTCAGTATCATTACTCTCCACATCTTCATAACCCACTACGCAAATTATCGTCTTTTTCCAAGGTTCGAGGTGCTTGCTCTCAGCCATGACCTAAACTGTTGATCGCCCTCCTTTAGTGGTCCCTTCCGTTTAGCGCTTGAAATCCTTTCTAGCTGAGCTCTGACTTGGAACAGTTCTACCTCAAGCTTCTTGGTCTTCTTAGCCAAGAAATTATTCTCAAATCTCAGTGCTCCAATTGTCTAATTTGCTTCATCAAACTTTGTAGAGATTTATTCTCGTTCGATCTCCACATCACTAAGCTTATTGGTGGCCAATCTATATAATTTCTCATGCTTTTCTGAGACCTTGTATAACTTTGCATAGGCTGTGTGGATGTCATTTTGTTCATCCATCTTCTCAAACTTAGACTCCAATAATTCCTTTTCTTCATCCACATCTTCAACAATCCCCTCAGTAGGATCTACAATAGCAATGAAGGCATTTAGGATTCTGTCATCCTTATTATCAGAGTCATCCTCAGGCTCAGTGTTGCTTAAGGTAGCAGCAAGTGCCTTGCTCTTCCCAAGGGTCTTGAGATAAGTAGGACACTCTTGTTTCATATGACCGAAACCTTGACACCTAAAGCACTTTGGTCTTGAGGGAATAGTGTATTGACCACCATTCCTAGCATCCTTCTTCCCTTTGTCTTGGCTCTTAGACTGAGAAGAACTCAATTGTCTACGATCCTTATCGAAGCCCTTTGCATTGGCATTCTTCATGAACTTCTTGAATTACCTGTTGATGTAGGACTTCATCTTAGAATCTTTGTCGTTTGAAGACTCATCAGTGTCACTGCTCTCGACTTTCAAAGCCATGATCTTGCTCTTGCTTCATTTCCCTATCCTCGTCAAACCTAACTCAAAGGTTTACAGATTGCCAACCAACTCTGTCAAAGGAATTTTGTCAATGTCCTTTAATTCTTCAATGGCAGTGATCTTGGAATGGAATCTCTTGGGTAGAGATTTGAGCACTTTTGTCACAATCTTGGGTTTAGGACTGGTTTCCCCAAGATTAAAAACTGAGTTTACTATGTCCTTGAGCTTGGCATAGAACTCATCAAACGACTCATCCTCCTCCATCTTGATCTCTTCAAAGCTGGTAGTGAGCCTCTAAAGTTTTGAATCCTTGACAACCTTGGTTACCTCATAGGTTGTCTTGAGGATGGTCCATGCTTCCTTTGTAGTTTCAGTGGAGGATATTTTTTTGAACTCCTCGTTCGTGACTGCATTGAACAAAGCATTCAATGCCCTGTTGTTGAAGTTTGCCGCCTTGATCTTAGCATCATCCCAGTCGGCCAGCGCTTCTATAGGCTTAGTCCTACCTATCTCCACAGCTCGCCACACTTTCTCATCCAAAGACTGCAAGAAAGCTCTCATGCATACTTTCCAGTATGCATAGTTAGTATCATCAAATAAATGAGGTATAATAAAAGACTGTTCTCTATCCATGACAAACAGGGGTTAATGGATCACACAGCAAAGATTAACCAAATCAGAGTGTGTCAGCTCTGATACCACTTGACAGGACAATGACGAATTGACTCCTTGTGATGAATTAATTGATTAATTAGCCAAGTTTATTAATTAATCAAATTAACATGCAAAGCGCATGGTAGCACAAAGTAGCACAAACAAATCATCAATTAACTAAAGTATGCAGCGGAAAATAAATTGACAAGGTGATTTTTTACGAATGGGGAAAACCTACACGACAAAAACCCCACCGGATGATTTTAAGGTAATCACTCCCGAGAATCCACTATTATCAAAACAAGCGGTTACAAGTAAAGGAATCTCAGTACCTTATACTAACCTAAAGTTGAACCCTTACCCCAATACCTAATTGGACTTATTCTGTAGTGACAATCTCTCATTTTCAATGCACAGCTCCCAGTACATGACTAACCGATTGTGTGGATCCCAATACGCGACTTGATCACCAACTTGAGAAGGACGTTGGCTATAAAGTTCTTCAATTCATCACACAATGAAGATCATGAAGTTGCTTGGTCACAAAACCCTATAGTGCACAAACATAGCAGCTTCTTCAAGAACTAGGGCAAACTAGGTTTTCGGTCGCACCTTTCATCACACTTGTGGAATTTGCTCTTGTGCAACTTGTGTAACCTTTTTACGCGTTACTCACCCGTCCGCCACTGGAAACACCACTTCCCGTCCGACTTGCATGTGTTAAGCATGCCGCCAGCGTTCATCTTGAGCCAGTCGAGACTAAGAGGAATGTATAAACCAATGCTTCCATAGATTCGATTGTGGTTTACAATTATAGCTTCCATGCCTATTTATTTTGGGTCGTCTCTCGGATAACTAAAGAGAAAGAGTCAAAGAAAGGGCAAAGGCAGCGATCATGAGACTTTCATCTCGCACGACTCCTAAGTTATAAAAGAAAGAAGAACTCGTCTTCTTTCCTTCCCTTAAAATAATCCTTATATATGTTTAGGGTTATGAGAAAAGAAAGCCCAAACATATATTCACAAATTGGCCGAAAATCAACTTGAAAAACTGAACTTCATAAACCTCGATAGATAGCCATCTATTGAGCTAGTTGTCAAGCCATGGGCTTCAGCAGCTTTTAAATCTCGATAGATGCTAACTATCGAGCTAACTGTCGAGTTTTAAAATCTTGCACTTTCTCACTTGATTCTTGGACAGACTTGCATGGTTTTAACACTTGAACTTGAAACCTTGTTTCTTGAAGCATTAAACACATTCTAAATCTACCCAATTACAAGTAAAATGTGTTTTGTCAAAGGATTAGCTAATTACATAAAATGTTGACATATGTTCCTAACATTGAATCACATATGTCCTAACAAATTTGAAGAGAAAAAACATTTTTCCTCACTAGATATTCAATTGACCTAACTTTAAATTAAGGAAAAAATGCAAAACTGACCCTCTAGCTTTCACTCTTTTTCATTTTAGTCCTCTAACTTTCAGTTTTGTCAATTCAGTCCTCTAACTTTCAATTTTTGTCAATGTAGGATTCTGTTAAATCCCAGTCATGGGCTACCATTAGTGTCACTAAAACAACGCCGTTTTTCCCTCTTCTTCTTCTTCTTCTTCTTTTTTAATTTCGAAATTAAAAGAAAAAAAGAAAAATCTGTAAGGAGTAATATTGGTTTCCTCCAACAAGTGGCCAATAGTCGCAAACAAAGGGTGTGAGTCAATACCCAAGTATTTTTTGGCAAACACCTTGAATGCTTCAAAGCCACAATAAGACAATTCTATGTGCTTGTCCATACGTCCCCCCCTAATGAGAGCCGGATCAAGCTTTTCCACATAATTGGTGGTGAAAACAATGATCCCTTCTCCCCCAATAGCCGACCAAAGCCCATCTATGAAATTCAACAAACCAGAGAGAGTGACCTTACTATTACTGTCTTCTTCACCTTCAATCATTTTAGTAAAAAGATCCTTCCCTTCTTCATCCTTCGCTGTCTTCTTTGCCTTCTTTCCTCGGTTTTGATTTCAGGGGAAGGGGAACGACGGAATGATGACATTGTTCCCCTTGAATGTTTTTTTTTTTTTTTTTTTACATTTTTTTCTTTTTTTCTTTTAATTCCAAAATTATATATTAAAAAAAAAAAAGGAAAAAAATGGCATCATTTCAGTGACATTAACAGCAGCCCATGACTGGGGTTTAACGAAATCCTACATTAACAAAAATTGAAAGTTAGAGAACTGAATTAATAAAATTGAAAGTTAGAGGACTGAAATAAAAAAGAGTGAAAGTTAGAGGGTCAATTTTACATTTTTTCCTGAAATTGATATTAAAAATGTTGTGTACTAACCTTCCATTTGCTTAAGTATAAGTTCTCAAAATTATCTTATTTCATAATTAAAATTCATTGTTTTAAATTTTTAAATAAAGTATATTTTAAAATTTTAAGTGTGAATTTTGGTTTTTATTTTATTTTATTTTATTTTCCCATCAAGTTAAGGAGAGATTGTAGTTGCAAGTGTTTTGATACTTGATAAATTTTGCATTTTTCTTATTAATTTATCAATTATTTTTTTACTAATCATGGTTAAAATTTTGTAAAGAAATTCTTATAAGAATTTAGAATATTTAACTACTAAATATAAACAAAAAGGGAGGGTGCGTTAATTTCTTCAAACCTCAAAGGAGGTGAATGTCTTTTCCCCAAACCTTAAAAGAGTATAGTGTAATTACGTCTAAATATTATTTCATAAAAAAATGACAAAGTTTCTTCGGAAAAGTTGACCTTCAAAAACCCTACAGTAAAATCAATTTATTTCTTGTATATAAAAATAAATAAATAAATAAGAAAAGGGAGGGTAGAAAACTCTACATGCTAAGGGTAATAGAAATGGAGATGAGTATCAACACGCTCATTAATGGTGATTAGGCAACTTGAATCCAAGTCAAAAGTTTTATTGGCCCATGGTATGGCAATAATGGCCCACAATAATAGCCCTATCAAAACTCTAGTGATGCATGTTGTGTTATTTATTACCGTTACGTAACATGTGGTCAATTGGGCTATACTAAAGACCTTTTTTATTGGGTTAAAAAAAAAAAAAAAAAAATTTATGGTCCTAAACAAATCTAGAAATGTTGTTGTAACTTGTAAACAAGATGACTACACTCTAGGTAGTGTAGCTTTCTTGGTGATTAGGTAGGTGGAGTCCATGACTTGATTAGTTAATAATAATTGCCCATCTAGAAAGTCCTTCAATGCCTCTAGAAAAATTTCAATCTACTTCCTGGTGTTTTGTCAACTACTCAACTGAACTTATTCAGAATGTTGTGGACTCACAATTGTACTTTCATCATTCACAACTTGTTATGTGTCTAGTTGTAATAAAAGTTGAGAATTTTTTTGTGTCCTTAGAATTTTCTTATTTAGAAGTTTGTTAATTAATTACTGCTAACTGGTTCCTTGATGGCTTTGTTTTCCCCCATCAATATTTGTCTTCACTATTTTTTTTTCCCTTCTATTTATAAAATTGTATTCACTATTAGTCTTTAGCAAAGTTTGTGTTTTATTATTCATTTATTCTTCAATCTACTATGGTTAAAAAGAAATTTAATGTATTTGTGATGCAAGAATAACAATAAAATATAAGCTTTTGAATCCCATTCTATAGTGAGGGGGTGAAAAGCGCACAAGCAGAATGATTTTTAAGCATAGGCTTGTAGATGGTAGATGGAGTTATTCATAAAATAAAAAAAATAAATAAATAAATAAATAAATAAAAATAAAATAAAAAAAAATAAAAAAAATAAAAGTAAAAAGAGCAAAATTCATAATTTACAATATTGTATGTTTTTTTATAAATGTATATAATGTTTTACACATTTTACATAGCTATGATATAAGTTTACATTGGTAGGCTATGCGAACAAGAGCACGCATTGACTTTTCCATCCTGTGAAAAGTTACATTTTGTTTTTATTATTTATTTTTTGATAAGTACGAAAAGCACATCTTGTTTTTATTATTTATCTTTCCAAAATCCTTTTTTTGACATAAAGACCAATAGTAGGCCTCTACAATTTTTAAGAACTAGTGTTGGCTGCACATGCAAGACACGTGCTGCTTTAGTTAAAAAATTAATATAATTTTTTTTTAAGAAATATGAAATCATGTATTTAAATTTAAAATAGTTATTTGAATATCTATTTACTATAACAATTTCTTAGAACCTATTTACTAAATATAATATCTACTCACTAAAAATGCTACAAGGAATTATAATGAATGTCATTATCTTTCAACAATATTTAACTTTCATAATGAATGATGATATATGCTACAACTTTTTTGAAGATCGTCATCAAATTAAATACTTGTAACTCTCTACAATGAAAATTTTGTTATTCATACTTCATTCTTTATAATCTTATTTTATGAGTCTAAATATGATGTTTGGCTTACTTATTTTTAATGAACACCCTTTTAAGTAGGAAAAGAAATTAAAAAAAAAATACAAAATAACAAAAGACATTTGTCATCAAAGTTTCTATTAGATATAATTATAAGTCTAGAAGATTTTAAACCTAATAAATTAGAGTTCTCTAGGTAACAAATAGAACACCATATATCATCATTCTAACTTTTCAAGCATGACTTTTGAGACATGAAAATTTAGTAGGGGTATTTTAGACATTCCACAATGGAATGTTTTAGGAATTATAAGATTTCATTAGGGTTTACCTAAAATAGTAATAATAGGAGTATATGCTCATTTACAAAATATAAAGGAGAAAATTATTCAACTTTAATTCAGGAGGGAATGAAACTACCCCAAACATAAAGGAGGAAAGTGCTACTTCTTCAATTCGTGTGTGTGTGTTTTTTTTAACTTGAAACAATGTGTTCAAAAAAATCAACCTAAAAAAACTATGCATAAAACAATGAATTTTGGTTTAACAAATTGACTAAACCAAAAAAGAAGTTTAGGAACACAACAAAATGTCACGATATTTTTACAATACCTTTTATTTCAAGCTATGTGGGTTCTGATCTAATATTTTATTATTTTATTTTAGAGTAATGGTACATCAACAACATTTTTATAATAAATTCTATGTGATAAATTGTTACTGATTTTAAACTAGGCTAACCACTTTTAACTGTGAATTTTAAAAAAAAAAAAAAACAAAAACAAAAAACAAATAGAAAGCCAATTGAAGAAAATTCTGCCTAAAACAATGAATTTTGGCTTACCAAATTTGACTATACAAAAAAAGAAGCATAGGAACACAACAAAATGTCACACAAAAAAGAATCCTAGGAACACAACAAAATGTCATAACATTTTCTCACTATTTTTTTATTTCTAGCTGTGGTAGGTCTCAATTTGATATTATTATTTTATTTTTTATGTCCACAGCATTTTCATAGCAAATATTTGGTGAAAAATTATTACTGGTTTTAAAATTATGCATTAAAAAAAAAAAACAAACAAAACAAAATAAAAAGACAACACAAGAAAATTGTGTGTGAAACTGTGAACTTTGGCTCACCCAATTTGACTACACTAAAAATGAAGTCTAAGAATACAACAAAATATTACGAAATTTTCACAATACCTTCATTTTTAGGATCCGAATAGATTTTTTTATTTTGTTTAAGAAAAATGCTATGTCCATAATATTTTTAGAACAAATTCTAAATAACAAGTTGTTGTTGATTTTAAATTGGGCCCACTACTGATATCGCTTTTTTATCCATAAAAAATACCTTGTCACATAAAATCTATTGTGAAATTATTGTTAAAATGTAGTGGACATAACATTACTCATTAAACTTTAAAATCAAACAATTTTTTGCTTAATATTTTGAAAAATAGAAAAAATGTCATATTGTTGTTTTTTCAATTAAACCCTAATGAAAACTTATGATTCTTAACATATTTATTTTGTAATGTCTAAAATACTACCACTAAATTTTAATATCTCAAAAATTTTATTCACATAGTTTGAGTTTTAGATGGTAGTAATTCTCAGTTTCTTATTTTATTCTGACCTTTAAAAAATTAACACCTCAAAAATTATGAATATATTGTAAGAATGTGTTGTGTCAGTGTAACTGTGTATGCACATATAAATATTTAAAAGAAAAAACTAAAAGAGCACAAGCAAAACCAGCTTACTGTGAAAAAAAAGAGGCCAATGAATAGTATATATTGTCAAATAATTTTAAAA
The DNA here is from genome assembly GCF_001633185.2 of Quercus lobata. Taxonomy (NCBI): domain Eukaryota; kingdom Viridiplantae; phylum Streptophyta; class Magnoliopsida; order Fagales; family Fagaceae; genus Quercus; species Quercus lobata. Next base: position 22,031,042 of record NC_044914.1, read on the forward strand.
ATTTGTTAAGTCGATATAATTATATATGCACGTATAAATAATAAATATCTAATGAAAAAGACAAATAAGCACGTACAAAACCGGCAGAGTTGAAAAAAAAAAAAAAAAAAAAAAAAGAAAGAAAAAAAAAAGATGAACAGTACAAATTACTGTACGCGCATTCACGCGGCAAAATAGAATGTGAAAGCTTTGTTATGTTCGGCAGTTTGTCTATAAGAAGAAGGCTTCGAACGACCCAATCTTCTCCAAAACTTCCTATTCTCTGTGTGTGTTTCGGTCAGAGAGAGAGATCAAAGATGGGTTCCATTACAGCAGCTACAAAACCTCATGTAGTTTGTGTAGCATACCCACTTCAAGGTCACATAAACCCAATGATCAAGCTAGCAAAACTCCTCCACCATAAAGGGTTTCACGTAACTTTTGTCAACACAGAGTACAACCACAAACGCTTACTCAGGTCTAGAGGCCCCAACGCCCTCGATGGCTTGCCTGACTTTCACTTTGAAGCCATTACCGATGGGCTGCCACCAGTAGATGCAGATGTTAGCCAAGACGTTCCTTCCCTTTGTGACTCCACCTCAAAGTATTCGCTAGTTCCACTTTGCAACCTCCTTTCCAAACTCAACGACACTTCGGCTTCGAATGTGCCGCCTGTGACTTGTATGGTCGCAGATGGTTGTATGTCCTTCAGTCTTGATGCTGCTGAAAAATTCGGAATTCCGATTGCCCTTTTCTGGACTCCTAGCTCGTGCGGCGTCTTGAGCTATATGCACTATCGCCATCTAGTTGAACGAGGTTTAATCCCCCTCAAAGGTATGATTTTGTATCATCATAAATTGAAAGTGGTATATGACCTCTCTCATCTGACTGTATCATTAATATCACGTCAGATTATTATACATGTTAACTTCAATTAAAAATCAAACATACAAATGAGTACTATATATTTAAAAGATGTGCATAGGTGATCTGCAATAACACATATCTTAGTTATCAAGTTTGATATTTTTATTTATTAATTTGTATGTTAGTTTTAATATTTTAATATTGCGGTAGCTTATTCACTAAAGTCAACAGTACTTTTGCTTGATTCACAGATGTAAGCGACCTAACAAATGGATACTTTGAAACTCCAGTAGATTGGATTCCTGGAATGAAAAATATGCGTCTTAAGGATTTTCCAAATTTTATTAGAACTACAGATAAGAATGATATTATGGTTAACTTCCTCATTCGTGAATCTGAGAGAGCTGCAAGAGCTTCAGCTGTCATTTTGAACACATTTGATCCATTTGAACAAGATGTGTTGGATTCTATGTCCTCAATGCTTTCTCGTATATACACAATTGGCCCACTTGTGTTGCTTGCTGATCAGATTAAGGACGATAAATTGAAATCAATAAGGTCCAATCTATGGAAAGAAGAACAGGGGTGTCTAGAATGGCTAAATTCAAAAGAACCCAACTCTGTAGTATATGTAAATTACGGTAGTATAACTGTCATGACACCTGAGAAACTTATTGAGTTTGCTTGGGGGTTAGCAAACAGTGAAAAACCCTTCTTGTGGGTTATAAGGCCTGATCTTGTGGTAGGAAATTCGGCTGTTGTTCCTCACGAATTCGTTACCAAAACTAAACGTAGAAGTATGTTAGCAAGTTATTGTTCCCAAGAACAAATCCTAAAGCACCCATCAATAGGGGGGTTTTTAACGCATAGTGGGTGGAATTCAACGCTTGAAAGTGTATGCAGTGGAGTGCCAATGATCTCTTGGCCCTTCTTTGCCGAGCAACAGACGAACTGTCGATACTGCTGTACTAATTGGGGCATTGGAATGGAAATAGATAATAATGTTAAGAGAAATGAAGTGGAGAATCTTGTAAGAGAGTTAATGGACGGTGAAAAAGGTAAAGAAATGAAGAAAAAGGCAATGGAGTGGAAGACAAAGGCTGAAGATGCTGTCAAACCTGGCGGTTCTTCTTACCAGAACTTGGACAAATTGATAGCCGAAGTTCTATTAGTTGGAAATGTTTAAGCAAACAAAATTTACTTTCTAGCTTTGAATGAACTAGCATTCTTAGTCTCGTTTACTACATGTGTTTATTTATATATATAATTGATTCCCACTTTTGTTGTAATAAATTCCAATTAAATTGTGTAATTTTTTTTTTTTTTGGTGAAAAATTGAATTGTGTAATTTGGTTAATCAATGTTCTATTAGATAATGGTAATTGTTAGAAATACTGAATGCAATAGTATTGTATTTCTCAAATGAAAGAATATACATGAATGCCTTTCTATAGGAAGCGTGCAGTATAAGTAAGAGTATTGTACAAAAATATGTGTTATATAAGTAATCTAGTTGTGCCTAAAGCCCACAACACTATACACGTTAACAGCCCTCCTCAAACTCAAGGTGGATGTGAGACCAACTTGAGGTTTTCAACCAAAGTATGAAGGCGTCTTTTAGGATGTGACTTGGTGAAGATATCTGCGAGTTGATCTTTAGAGGAGATTGAGATCAGCTTGAGAGCACTTTGGACAAGATGATAACAGATAAAATGACAATCGATCTCGATGTGTTTAGTCCGTTCATGGAAGACATCATTGTGAGTAATATGAATGGCACTCTGGTTGTCACAATAAAGAGAAGTAGCAGAGGATGTTGACACACCTAAGTCTTTGAAAAGCCATCGTAGCCAAAGGAGCTCATATGTGGTATCAGCAAGAGCACGATATTCTGCTTTAGTATTGGAGCGGGCCACATGAGTTTGTTTCTTACTTTGCTAAGAAATCAAAGAAGAACCAAGAAGAAAGCAATAACCGGTGGTGGACCTGCGATCAGTGGGATCTCCTACCCAATCAGTATCAAAAAATGCACGGAGAATAAGAGAAGAATGAGCAGAGTAGAAAAGACAATGGAAGAGAGTGCCCTTTAGGCATCAAAGAATGTGTAGAACAGCAGCATAGTGAGTTAATCGTGGAGCAAACAGATATTGTCTCACTTGGTGAACAACATAGGAAATGTCTAGACAAGTGACAGTGAGATAAACTAGGCTGTCAACTAAGCATCTGTAAAGAGAGGAATTAGACAATGGTTTCTCCCCTGAGGGAGTCAGATGCGCATTAAGCTCAACTAGAGTGTCAACAGTCTTGCTATCAGTGAGTCCAGCTCGACACAAGAGTTTAGAGGCATTCTTGGCTTGAGTAATATAAAGTCTATCTGTAGAATGAATGATTTCAAGACCCAAGAAATAACTGAGATTTCCAAGATCTTTCATCTCAAATTATTGACTGAGAAAATCCTTGAGTTCTTGAATGCCACTGAAGTCATCACCAGTTATAATCATATCATTCACATATAGAAGAAATAAAATAGTACCTGTGTCAGTGCGACGAAGAAATAAGGCAAAATCATAATGAATGGCCATGTAACCCAAACGAGAGATGGTAGAGCTAAATTTGGCAAACCAAACTCGTGAGGCTTGTTTAAGGCTATAAAGTGCACATCGAAGGTGACAAACCTTGTTGGAGTCAACAGAGAGACCAGAAGAAGGTTGCATATAAACTTCTTCACTTAAATCCCCATTAAGGAATGCATTTTTGACATCCATCTGAAAAAGGTCCCATTTACCGGTAGTAGCAACAGCTAAGAGGGCACAAACAGATGAGATACGAGCAACCGAGCTTTTTGCAATGAGACGAGCTTTGTAGCACTCAATGGACCCATCAGAGCGAGTTTTAATTTTGTAGATCCACTTATAACCAACCACAAATTTCCCAGGGGGGAGTGTCACCAAATCCCAAGTATAGTTTTTAGATAATGCATCAAGTTCCTCTTTCATTACAATCTTCCATAAAGGGTTAGTGGAAGTCTTATGATAGGTGTGAGGCTCGTGTAGTGTAGCAAGGGTAGTGTAACAATGATAGTCAAGTAATTGTGTAGGAATGGATCTTACCCGAGTTGAGTGACGAGGTGGAATGTCTTGTGCAAGATCTTCAGGCAAAGCAGGAGCAGGGGACCCAAGCTCAAGGTTGGGGTTAGGTAGCTGGTCTTCGACCTTTTCATTAAACGGTGAACTAGGAAAGGGATCAATGATATCTGGTGGTTGGATAGAGAAGTCTACAGGAGAATCAAGAGCAACTAAAGGAGGATCAGGAGCAGCTACAGAAGGAATATGTGCCTCATCTGGAAAAAGTTCTAAGACAGAGGAGGAAGATAGGGAGGCACGGAAGTGAGAGAGCTCGACAAAGAGGTGATGTTCCCAAAAGACAACATTGCGGGAGATACAAAGACGATGAGAGACAGGATCATAACACCGATACCCCTTTTGAGTTTTGCCATAGCCAAGAAAACAACAAAGCCTTGACCGAGGCTCAAGCTTGTTATGCTCATGTGATTGAAGAAGAACGAAACAAGCAGAACCGAAGGAGTGAAAGTGGTGATAGTTTGGAGGTGACTCAAAAAGGCGCTCATATAGAGCTTGATTTTGGATAACAAGACTTGGAATGCGATTAATAGTATGAATAGCATGAAGAGCAACTTTGCCCCAAAAAGGAGCAGGAACTTTGGCAGAGAGAAGGAGAGAACAAACAGTGTGAAGAACATAACGAAGTTTTCATTCGCCTCTACCATTTTGCCGAGAGGTACATGGACAAGTTAGTTGATGAATAGTGCCATAGGAATGCAAAACATCTTGGAAAGCATATTGAGTGTACTCAAGCATTATCAGATCAAAAAATTTTGATGCATTTGAAAAACTGAGTTTCAACCATTTTTGCAAAATTAGAATATACTTGCAATAATTCAGAATGATATTTCATATTAAAATTCCAGCTATAGCGAAAGTAATTATCAACAAAGACAACAAAATATCGAGACCAACCAATACCAGAGACAAAGGAAGGCCCCCAAACATCAAAATGAATAAGGTCAAAAATATCAGTGGATATTGATTCACTAGTATTGAAAGGCAAAGCTGGTTGTTTTCCTAACTGACATGAGACACAATCAAAAATTTTTGTAGATACTAAACCTAACAAACCTCCAGAAGCCAATTGTTGTACTTCAGAGGAAGATGCGTGACCAAGTTGAGCATGCCAAAGTGTAAGGGAAGGAATAAAAGAAACTGCAGCAGCTATAGCAACAGAAACAGGAGCAACAAGTGGAAGACGAAGGTTTCCCACAGGAAACATATACCCAATTCTAGGACCGGTCCCAAGCTCTTGTCCCATCCTTGGATCCTGCACAATACACCCAGAATAATCGAAGATAATGCGATAACCCAACTCAGCTAATTGTCCCACAGAGAATAAATTGTAAGAAAGGTCAGGAACATTAAAGACCTCAGGAATCGAGAGGTTGGAGGTCGAAATGGAACCTATATTATGACCAAACATTGTGGAACAATTTGCTGTGCGAATATTAAGAGGGTATGGTGCAGGTTTAAGTTCAGAAAATAAAGACGAGTGAGGTGTCATGTGATTGCAACAAGCAGAATCCATAAGCCAAGAGGTAGGAGACATACCAGATAAAGTTGAGAGAGAAGAGGAATAAGATGCATTACCAACCATACGAATGACATTAGCGATAATGTTTATAGGGTCATCTCTGGAAATGGTGAAAGTGGATCCAGTAGACTGAAACTGTCCAGAGACGGGAACCATTGGTTGGACACTCTCAGTGTTAGCAATAGTAGCAACAGAAATTGAAACAGCTGATTTGTTGCGATGATAGGAAGTCTTAATACTGTGGCCAAAAGGTTTACAAAAATTGCAAAAACGTTTGTTGGATTGTCGACCATAATTGTTGTAAAAGGAAGAAGACTTGTCCTTATTCTTCATTTAGAAGCAAAATATGCAAAAATGGACTGCAAAAATAAAATCTACACGAAAACTGGGTAAGGAACAACTGAACTGCAAAAAGTCAACCCTAGGAAAAAGTCAACGGTCAACCTTACGAAAGTCAACGGTCACACCTGCTAAAGTCAACAATCAAACCCTTAGAAGTCAAACGATGACGTCAGCGGTTGACGCAAGTAAGTGACGTCAACAACGATATAACTAGGGCTGACGTGGATGACGTCAGCAATGACGTCAGCGGGAGGGTTGAAGCGTGTGAAGGCGCGTGAGAATGTGTAAGGGGCACGTGAGAATGAGTATGGGGCGCGTGTCCTGAAGTTGTGGCGCGTGGGAGCGCGTGAGGAAAAACCCAGATGTGCAGTGGCGCGTAGAGGCGCATGGGGCGCGTGAGCTGCGAAACAAAACCTTTAAGCAGCACGTGGAGGCGTGTGTAGTCTCCAATGGCGTCGAGGCTTCCACGAGTGTGTAGATCGGTGCAAGACGATCTCAGTGGTACCTTCACAAACGTAATCGGAGCAATATTTGCAGCAGTGATGCAAAGGGCAATGGTTTGTGCAGTGTGAAACTCCTTAATGACGGCGGCTGCAGGTTTGGAACCCAAGGACGACGGCTAGAAGATGTCGGAGGTTCAACGACGAGAGGTTGTGGCAGCTGCAATGATGGCGGAAGCGATGTTGAAAATAGAGTCACGCTAATAATGACAAGACTACTAAGAAAAGGCCAGAGCAATGGCTCTAATACCATGTTAGAAATACTGAATGCAATAGTATTATATTTCTCAAATGAAAGAATATACATGAGTGTCTTTATATAGGAGACATATGAGTGCAATACAAGTAAGAGTGTAGTACAAGAATGTGTGCTATACAAGTAATCTAGTTGGGCCTAAAGCCCACAACACTATACACATTAACAGTAATAATTGTAGTTTATTCCACAAATTTGTTCATTTGTATTTTTCAAGTCTTGCTTTTCATAAAGGTAGGCAAAAAGCCATTTAAGATTTTTAAACCTGATGCGTTTAAGATAAGACTTTTGTTGGAACTTTTTTTTTTTTTGGGAGATAATATAGACAAAAGGCATAGGGAATGGGAAAAGAGTGAGTGGGAAAACAAGACTTAAAACACTAGCACTTACAAAGGGGCCTTACCTTTGTAAGTACTAGCAAGACTTATAAACCGAATATTCACTCACTAATTGACCAATGTGGTACTTTAGACCACTAATCTTTTTTCTTTTTTTTTCTTTTTTTTTTGAGATAATATAGACAAAAAACATAGAAAATGAGGAAAGAGGGAGTGGGAAGACAAGACTTTTGTTGGAACTTGGATGCTCATATTTTTCTATTTGCTTAAAATTGATAAAAATTGCACATAAAAAAATAAACAAATAAGTTAGGAAATTAAAAGTAAAGACTTAGTGCAATAATCATTTTATGAACTGGTTTATTTTTCTAGTTAACTTGTGAAAAGTTTTTGAAACATCATGTGTAGGTTATGGTTAGTGGCAGCTCCAAAATTTCTTTTTAGGATGGTCATTAAAAACAATTAAATTAAAAAAAAATTAATAATAATAAAACTTGAATATATTAACTTCACAAAATAAAAACATAAGCAAATGCATAAAGTTTTGAAATTTCCTTTCACAAGTTTTCATACTTTAAAATCATTGTGTGATATAATAGTTTCACTATCAATGTTATCAGCTACATCTTTTTCAATGTATACAACCAAAAAATTATTATGCTATTGACCTCTCATTCAATTAGTAACATATTGCCTAAATAAGTACTAATATAAACAAAACGCATTATCTTTTTGAAAAAAAATATCACATAAATCCAACAAATTCAGAAAAAAACTAAAGCAAGTATTAACAGACTAGCTATTTAAAAAGTGTGCATTTTTTATATATAAAAAAATAGTGATTTTGAAATATGTCATTTGAAAGCACAATTTAAAAAATCACAATTAAACATTTGGTTTGAGATTTTAGACTAATTTGTTTGTTTGAGCAATTTTTGAGAAATGCTATGTTCACAACATTTTTGCAACACTTTCACAACAAAGCCTAGGTGATAAGTTTTTACTGGTTCTAATTTGAACTTACCATTGAAATTATTTTTTTATTTACCAGTAACAACATACTATTTAGGATTTGTTACGAAAATATTGTGAATATTGTATTTCTTTGTTAGGTTCTAAAGACTTAGGAACTTATGTATTTAGAACTCTAATGTGTATTGTTGGCAAACCATGATCAAAACAAGATGTTTAATCGTGTTTAGACTTGCTCAAAGTTGTGTCATTTATGTAAAGTTGGATTTAAGTTGATGCAGAATTAAAAGTGCAATTCGGCCTAATTCGATCGATCGAAGCTTAGGCTCAATCAATCGAAATTCATGTAGAATGCGTTTTTCTGCAGAATTCCAACTCAGTTCTAATTCATTTAAAACATTTAGGGTTTTATGTTTTTGCCCTAGGTATATAAGGCAAACCCTAGCCACGTTTTAGTGTTGCTCATATTGCTATTTGTGTAAATCTCTTGTGAGATCTGTGAGGAGCTTTCCTTTACACAAGCTCAGGATTATCAAGAGGAGATTCATTCAAGAACTTGATGATCATTCAGTTGTTGCCTAGAAGCTTAAAGAAACAGAAACGGGTGTGCTTGTACTTGCTGGAGAATCCAAGAAGGACGGAGTCCGTGGTCTTGGAGCTTACACGTGGTCGTGTCAGTAAGTTTCTACTGGTGGGTAGCAATAGGATGTTAGTGGTCTAAGTCCTATTGTAAATCTTTGATTCCTTCATAGTGGATTCAGGTTTACCTTGAGGATAGCTAGGTTAAATCCTCCCCAGGTTTTTACCAGTTTGATTTCCTAGGTGATCATATCATTGTGTTATTTATCTTTCCACTACTTTGCGTGATATGATTGTTTGATTGTGATAACCTAGATTTGGAATTTAGACTAAGTAATAACTTGGCTAATTACCTAGGTTAATCCAATTGTGTTTTTAAGGGGTCTAAAAACTATCATTCTTGAAATTTTTTTGTTCAACATTCAATTGACCAAAATTTTGGAGAGGTTGAATTTTATTTTTAATGGGCTCAATTGTTATTAAGGGTGTTCAAGTCTTTTTTTAGGGTGGTCAAGTTTTTTTTCTAAGGTGGTCAAAAGACCCATATTAATTTAAAACTCAAAATGTTTTAAGGTATATTAAAAAAAAAAAAAAAAAAAAAATCAGGTTGGTCCTGTGACGACCCTCAGTAGTACTTGGTGCCACTTGTAGTTACAGTACACTGATAGACGTGTACCTAATATCACACCAAGATTGATATAGTACCTTGAAATTTTAAAATTTTGTTAATGGTATAAATAAATACATAAGATTTGAGTGTTTAGATTAAAAACAATTAATTAGCAGTTCTAAAATTTAAAGTTGGTCCAAAGAACACAAAAAATAGAACTTGGTAGCTGACACAAGTGCAACTTCAAATTTTGAAAAATTATCGAATATTTATGTATTTATACCTACTCTTTTAATTTCTACTATTAAAAGTAGGTTTTAGTGGAAGATGCTTTTCAAACAAGACTATTTGATTTTGTACATTAAAAAAGAAATTGCTATGAAATTTAGCACATAATCAATTATAGAAGATTTTTGGTCTTAAGAAAAAGTTAAATATCACTTTTGATAGATCATAAATGATAGAGCTAAGATGTATTAGGAAACAACTATTGCATAACTTCACTTTGATTTGTATTTATTAATATTGAATATATAATGTAGGGGATTGGGCCTCAAATTGTACTCATCGGGCCACCAATCATAAGCTTGTCCAAGCGATAGAGCAAGTCAAGGTAGGGCCTAGACCAAGCCCAAGGGAGAGCCTAGACCCCCAATAAAGGGAATGAAGAAAAGCCATAGAGAGCTATCCCACCTCCTCAGATAAATGCCCAAAAATATATGGCTCCTCGGCCCCGATACAGCCGATGAGTTGAGTTCTAATAAAGCTAATGAAGATGAGAATAATCAAAGGAAAAATGTCCGAGGAACTTAAGAAGGTGGCTCTAGGATTAAGAAGCAACCACATCTGCATTAATTAGATGTTCCCTTCTATCATTAGCCACATTTATTACCGAATGACTAACCTGAATAGTAGTTTATGCCCCAAAGGTTCATTTTCATCATCAAAAGAGGTAAGGAGACACGTGATGGGAAAAATATCTCATCACCCCATTATAACAGCCTACTACTGAAGAAAACTTGAAGGGTATAAATAAGGACGGAGTGTACACATAAAATGGATTTGGAAATTAAGAAAGAGAGAGGGAGAGAGAGCTTGTACTTGCTTTTGGATGCTTGCATCCTCAACAAGAGTTGTATGAAAATCATTCCACATAAATAAGATTTTCATCATTCAATTTAAGACTCATCACTACAATCTAGGTTTAGGCGACGTTTGTAAAACATCACTAAAAACCCAAAACAGTCACTATAGACACAAATAGTCTACAGCGACGTTTTCTATGGCGACATTCAAAAACATCGCAATAGAGCAGTTGCTATAGGTCTATTGTGATGTTTCGTAAAACGTCCCTATATGTGACTCTTTAGTGTCGTTCAAAAACTTTTAGTGACGTTTTCTAAAACATCACTAAATAATATAACATTTTCTTATATAATGTAGGAAAATACATTTAGTGACGTTTTTAAAACGCTGCAAATAATTACATTAATAGCGATGTTTTCAAAAATGTCGCAAAAGCATTTGTCCTCTTGCTTTTTAGTGACGTTTTAAAGGCGTCACTAAAAAGGATTTCCTCTTTTTTAGCAAAATTTTTAAAACGTCGCAGAACTTGCTCATTATTTTTCTTTTAAATATTAAAAATGCTATATAAACCTATTTAAAATTCAACAATAACTAACATAAGCTTGTAATAGATCAAATATACCCATCATCAATATTCCACAATATCAAATGTCCAAATTAACACACTAACACATTAACCATAAATTCAATACATGTATCATCTTGAATTAAACAAAACAGTAGTCTACCTACACACACACACACAAAATAAATAAATTAAAAAAAATTAAAAAACAACCACTACCCAAACTATGACAATATTATAAACAAAGTACAATAGTTCCAAAATAATTGTGGTTGTTCAAAACAATTATGTAATTGCCCATGGAGTCCTTAAAACACTACATGTACCGCTATATGCTAGTTTCTTGATGGGATGAAGCTTGCAATCTATAAGGAGTTGGAGATTGATGATCTAAACCGAAACCACCTTGAATTCAAATTAAGAGTATCTAATAAGTTAATAAAAAATCATTTCGAGTAACAAAATAATAGTTGCTATACTTAAAAAATTTAAACACCAAATACATTCTTAAAACATAAAAATTTAATACCCGACTAGCTTTTGAAGAATGATTTTGCTGATTTTACACTAGTTGCATCAATTGGGTCAATCGCACCTCCAAGTTTTCATAACGATTCACTTTCTCTATCAAAAAAGCCACTTGGTTCTTCAACTGAGTCACTTCAACATCCCTTTCTTGGCTTCTTACTTGAGCAATTGTAGGAGTGTTCTTGCCAGAATGCATACTTGGGGTTGGGCCAAATCCCACACCCCGAACACGACCATTGTGCTCATTACCAAACACTTGAGCATATACATCATTTGGTTCCCATACAATACTACCAATAAGGTTGGATGACTACACATGATTTGAGGACTCACTCAATAGTTCATTGATTTTTTCCTAATATTCAAAATTTGAACACAATAACACATTAGAAATTAACAATGTAAATAGATTCAATATTACACTTAGCAATTGATTTTCATATCAAAAAAAAAATATTACACTTACAAATCATGATATTACTTACAATGTTGCTTTCTACTTCAGCATTAACAGGAGTACCATCTTTACAAAGATGGAGTTTTACATATATATCTGCCCACTCTACAGGATGCCTAAGCGTTGTTGCCTAAATTATGGTCATTACATTTATTTAATTAGGAATAATGGTTTCATACAAACTTAAGAACAATCTAATAAGTCATTTACAAGATAATTATTAAGTCATTACCATTTCTTCTACGTATGAAGCAAAGTTTTTTGAACCACCAATATGTACATTTGTTTGCTTGGAACGACTGTTCTTGTTTACCAAAGCAAGATCTTACATTCAAAAAAATTACATATTTAAACAAAGTATTATTTGAATATATTTTTCATGGTAGATATTCAATGTAGAATAAGGATATCCATATGAATGTTCTTGTTCTGATAATGATGTAGAACAATTAAAGCATACCAATATAGAATAATACGTTCATTTTTGGTAAATTCCAATACTGGACAAGGGCTTCATAATCTTCAGGAATTACATTTGGTGGTACTCGTGCTCTATTTCCTCTTCCTAGGAAATACTTCTTCAAAGTTGACTTGTGGTTCCTCCAAGGTTTTGCAATTGTTGACAATGTCCTATTCTTCATTGCCTCTAACCTAGCAGGTTCTTCAGGAAAAATCCATTTTGACTACATGCAATAGCTTAGTTAGCAAAATCCATATAAAGCTAAACACTTGTGTAAAATTCAGTACAAGATAGAATAATACACATATAGTCTATAACTTCCTAAATACCTGGAAAAAAAATCTCATATTTCTTCCTTAAATTCATCAGGCATTCTTGTCCAATTCTTATACTTAATTGGGCACAAATGGGATTTTCGTGCAATTGTACCCAACCAACCATTGAAGTGCCTCCCCACCTTCTTAATTGGCTGATTTGAACTAGTTAATGGCAATTCAATCTTGTGATTTTCAGGGAGATGAATGAGTACTTGCTAGCACCGCGAGTAGCAAGTACTGGTAGCAGTACAACTATAATGAGAATGAAACAATAAAAGCCATTGTCATGCAATATGGGATATTTGTCATATAATATTAACCATAATCACAAACATTATCTTAGAAATATATAAAATACCTAGATTTGATGCATTTGATGGATTAACTGTGGATAATTGACAAATTTCTTGTTGTGACTCATGATCCACATCTTCATTAGAGGCTTGTTGTGACGACCTTACTAGAACGTCGTGTATAACTAAACCTCTCACTTTCCTTTATACCTGCAAGAACTAAAATAAACGAAGAAGATTTATATCCATTTCTATCCATATCTTCATTTACACAACAAATTCAAAACCACTTAGTTTCGTAAACGTGCAAATAAGATTACACATAATCTTAAATATAATAAACAAACCATATCAAGTCTATCTATATCCTCATTCACACAAATGGACTAAGTCATGTATCTCTACAAACTTAAGCAAAAACCATGGAAGTAGAATTACACATACACTTAAATATAGTGCACAACATATTCAAAACCACATAGTTTCATAAACATGCAAATAGGATTAAACATAATCTTAAATATACTAAACAAACCATATCAAGTCTATCAATATCCTCATTCACACAAATGGACTAAGTTTTAAAATTTTACAAACTTAAGTAAAAACCATGGAAGTAGAATTACATATACACTTAAATATAGTGCACAACGTATTCAAAACCATTTAGTTTCATAAACATGCAAATAGGTTTAAATATATTCTTAAATATACTAAACAAACCATATGAAGTCTATCAATATCCTCATTCACACAAATAGACTAAGTTTTAAAATTTTACAAACTTAAGTGAAAACCATGGAAGTAGAATTACATATACACTTAAATATAGTGCATAACGTATTCAAAACCACTTAGTTTCATAAACATGTAAATAGGATTAGACATAATCTTAAATGTACTAAACAAACCATATCAAGTCTATCAATATCCTCATTTACACAAATGGACTAAGTTTTAAAATTTTACAAACTTAAGTGAAAACCATGGAAGTAAAATTACATATACACTTAAATATAGTGCACAACATATTCAAAATCACTTAGTTTCGTAAACATGCAAATAGGATTAAACATAATCTTAAATATTATAAACAAACCATATCAAGTCTATCTATATTCATTTCTATCCATTTCTTCATTTACACAACAAATTCAAAACCACTTAGTTTTATAAACAAGCAAATAAGATTACACATAATCTTGAATATAATAAACAAACCAAATCAAGTCTATCTATATCCTCATTCACACAAATGGACTAAGTCTTTAATCTCTACAAATTCAAGCAAAAACCATGGAAGTAGAATTACACTTCCACTTAAATATAGTGCACAACATATTCAAAAACACAAAGTAATTTATTAATACATTTGGTAACTAATCAATATCTCTTGATAATTGTCATTTAGTTTGCATGTTCGACATGTGAAAGAAATGATATAATCAAACAACAATCCACCACAAAACAATTATCTATAGAATGCTTACAAGTAATTAAGTCCAAAAAGTAATCAACAAACATAAATCAACAACTATATCCACCCAAATTTCCAAATTTAATAAACACTCCCAATATCAATTGCAATGACCTTATAACACCATGCAAGCCACCCGCTTGCTCCAACCCAACAATCCACCCAATACAATTATCATAATCACAAATATAAAATGCTTACAAGAATTGAAGTCCAAAAAGTAATCAAAAAATATAACTCAAAAATATCCATCCAAATTTTCAAAAAATAATAAACACTTCCAATATGAATGTAAACCGCCTTATAGCACCATGCAAGCCACCCACTTGCTACAACTCAACAATCCACCCAACACAATTATCATAATCACAAATATAAAATTCTTACAAGTATTAAGTCTAAAAATTAATTAAAAAATATAACTCAACCATATCCATCCAAATTTCCAAATTTAATGAACACTCCCAATATCAATTGCAATGACCTTATAACACTATGCAAGCCATCCGCTTGCTCCAACACAACAATCCACTCAATACAATTATCATAATCACAAATATAAAATGCTTACAAGTATTAAAGTCTAAAAAGTAATCAACAAATATAACTCAACCATATCCATCCAAATTTTCAAATTTAATAAACACTCCCAATATCAATTGCAATGACCTTATAACTCCATGCAAGCAACCCGCTTACTCCAACACAACAATTCATCACAAATATAGAATGCTTACAAGTATTGAAGTCTAAAAATTAATCAACAAATATAACTTAACCATATCCATCAAAATTTCCATCAAAACACTCCCAATATCAACTTATCTTTTAAAATAGCATACGTTGATACATCTATATAATACATATTTTAGAATTATAGTAGTAGGAGTAGTACCATACATGGATCTAAAAGGGAACCAAAAAGAAGTATATATTATTTCTAGTGTTATGTTGAAATGGCAAAGGCAGGTAACTAATTGTCAACTACTGCCAATTTAGCAGCTAGTTTGATTATAAAAAACTCTAAGGCCCTTTTTTTCTTTTTCTTTTTTAATAATTAAAACTCCAAGGCTTAAGCATGCACAATAAGTGAGAAGGACAAAATTGGGGAATAGTTAAAGGACTGTCTATATTTGTATGTAGGTTTTTTATCGGAAAATAATAAAGTTATTATCAGTTTTACCACCAAAAATTTATAAACTAATGAAATAATGAATGTGATTGGTACATCAACATATAAATAAAAATGTAAATTATTCTATTATTTATCTTTAAAAATTGAAATATTTATAAGTTTTATATAGTAACATTCCTCTTGAGTAAACTTTAGAAAATGGTCCAACTTTTAAAGTAAAAATCTCACATTTTGGATCCCTTCTTTTTATGAGTACTCATGCCCACTCCTCCAATGCCATCCTTTCGTTTTCTCAAAAAAAGAAAGGGCAAAAAAATTCATACAGTTAAGGACAGAAATCAATACATAAATTGTACGTTGAATATAGAGAGATTTTATTCTCAGTTCCAACAAATTGGAACAGAGATAAAGGAAGGAACTATATAAGAATCTTATAATATTCTAAATGTGTTACTTCTTGTAAATACAGTTTAATTGTTGGTACATTGTAATTGACATCTTACGATTCAATTAACCAAACTGTGCTTATAGTTTTTTAAACGAACCAATGGGCCAAGTTGATTAGCTTTTCCTTATAGTGAACAATTGAGTAATATATGTTAAGTAGATGTAGCTATCAATTGGTAAATTCTTCTTCTCTCTCTTTGATTAAACGGTAATTGAATCAATCTTGGGTGTGAATTTGAAACCCCAAGAAACAATGTGAAAATTCGTTCAGTCCATGTCAGAGCTTGGTTTATTCAATAATTTTTACCTTATATTATATTGGTTTTGATAAGCATTATTATTAGCTTAGGTGTTCAAACTTTTTTAGGCTTTTAATTAGAGAACATGGACGAGAGCAAAGACAATGATAAACAAATACTTACAATGATTCAAATACTTAAAATTAATCTCAAGCTAGCTAAACAAATACTTACAATGATTCAGCTCTTCATCCTCAAGTCCTTTTGCCCAAGAAGCCAATCTGAATAAGAGCTTTCTCTACCAATTTCCAACCAAAATAGAAAAATAGCAAAAATTAGCACAAAACTCCATGACCCATTAAAGAAAAACCAAATCAAAGCAAACCCATAAGCGAAAAACAAAAACTTACAATCTAAAGAAACTTGAAGAACAAAAAAAATTCCAACCAAAACTGAAAAATAGCAAAAATTAGCACAAAAGCTCCATGACCCATTAAAGAAAAACAATACAAAAGCAAACCCATAAGCCAAGAATAAAGACTTACACTCTAAAGAAACTTGAATAACAAAAAAGAGGGAAAAGAGAATGGAGGTGGCAATGGGTCTTAGTGGAGGTCGACGATGGCTACGGTGGCTATGGCAGTGGTAGTGGGTGGAAGAGAAAAGATGTGTGGTGGTGTTGAAGTGGGTCACAAAGAAAAGAAGAAGGGGACAATGAATAGTGAAGTTAAGAAAAGAAAATAACAAAGAAGTGGGACACAAAGTGGATAAAAGAAAAGAAAGAAAAAAGGAAAAAAGTGTGGGAATTGAAAATAATGGCGGAATATTAAAAGATTAGAACATATAGCGACATTTTGACAACGTCGCTATAGAGTATTTGTTTTTCACCCACACGTTGCACATGCTAGCACATTTTCTTTAATCACTATAGCGACGTTTTAGATTTTTGGGAAAGTTGAAAAAGGTGGGAAATTAAATTTTTGGGAAAACATATAGTGACTGAGAGTTCAAAAACGTGTAAAAACACCTTTGAACGTTTAGACCCCTAAATTACAACTTAACCAATTCAAGCAATATGTCAAACAACTAGTGTGCGGAAACTTAACATATGCAATAATATGAAATTGGTTAAAAACTATCTAAGCCATAACAAAATAAAATCCACAGCAGATAATAAAAAGGCAAAGATAGAGAGGAAGGAAGATGCAAACACAAAGACAACACGCGATGTGTTATCGAAGAGGAAACCGAAGCCCTCGGCGTAAAACCTCTCCGCCGCCCTCCAAGCGGTAATCAATCCACTAGAAAATATAGTTGGGATACAAGGACAGCAATAGACCCTCCAAGCCTAATCTACCCAGTGCACCTAAGCCCTCCAAGTTTTTTGCTCCAACGAGGTTGCGCCGAACCTTTTTCTTTTCTAGCTTCCCGGATTCCGCTACTAGACCGTAGCATCAACCAATGAAGATTGGTTCCTTCCTAACTGCTTCCCAGAAATCCAAACAGCAGACTCACAAAGATGATGATGGTGAGAACCTGGTTTGGTATAAAGCCTCTCAAGGATTTGACAATGGAGAGGAAGAGAGTTGAGGAATTTGAAGAGTCTCTAAGGTATAGATTGTGTGTGAATCAATCTAGTTTTTCTCTAGGGTTTCTCTCTCAAAATTCTCTCTGAAAGCTCTCTTTCAATCGTGGGTAATAGGGGTATTTATACTGGAGTGGAGAGGAATGTGAAACGTCAGGTTTTTACAAAACAAGGGTGGCTCGCGGCTTGACCTCGCGGCTTGACTAAGTCGCGAGATCCAGTCGCGAGATAACCGTATGGCCAGTTGTCCTGTTTTGTCCTGTAGTGCTCCAGCTAGCATGACTGTTCATCTTCCAACATGCTTGGCACGTGTGCAGCTTCTGGCGGCTTGCAGCCGCGAGTCATCCGCGAGTCCCAGCCGCAACACTCTGTTTTCTTGCACACTCTTGAGCAAACTTCACTCTATCTCACTCACTACCCTTACATTAAACCCACCTAAATACAGGGTTACTAAATGCTGAATTACAAGAAAATTTGGCACGGAATAAAGCCAATAAGATGGTTGAATAAATTCAACCTTACAATCTCCCCCTTTGGCTATTCTGTGACAAAACCCTAAAACAGACTCTAGACTTAACATGTGAGTTGGGAACAGTTGAACAAAACTCACTCACGCCTAACTCTAGAAGCTGTGAAGCACTTGAATCATATGAACATAGTACTCCTGAAACACAACAATACACCATGATCATTGTAAGCAGAAAATTATAAAATGCATATGAAACAGGCAATATGTGATCAAGCAAAGATGTAGTTATGAAACAAACCATGGCTTGATCAACCAAGTGAACACCACAAGGTAGTGATCACAGTGCTCATTCACACTTAGAATGAACACAAGGACATACAAGTTAATAAGCACAAGGCAAGACACTTGTATGCTCAACACTCAACCAATGCATATCACACAAGGCATATGCATCTAGGAACAATCCTACAAGGGCACAAGAGTGACAGTACAAAAACCAAAATGCATACCATTTAGATTAAAGTACTGATTTCAACATAGCATAAAGGCTGCATTAAGCAAGGTACATACCATAAAGCCTACAAATATGCATAAAAACATAACCCTAAAAGCTTACATAAGCACATGGGTACAAATCACAAACAACCTTGAATAACATCATCAAAATATATTAAACTTTAAACCAAGAGTATAAGTTAAGAGTTTAGAAACAATACACCAAAAACATAGTGTATCAAACCCATAAAAAAAAACATTAAATAGTACCCAACAAGCATAAACCTAAAAAACCAAAAGTTTAGAGGATAAGACTAAAAACAAAAGTATGACAAAAGTATGTGTGTATGTGTGTACTCCCCCTATCACTATGAACACTTCCCTTTGGACTTTTCTCCCCCTTACTGAAAGCTCTCCCCCTTTTTGTCACGAATAGCTAAAGGCTCTCGTCCAACTTTCGTTGAATATCATCTAGCTGATTCTCCATAGTCTCGAGACGCATTTGAACATGGTTGTTTGTGGAGTAGAGAAGTGCCACAAGCTCATCAACGCGTTTCTGAATATGCTCAAGTACACTGCCAGCTCTATCAGTATGAGGAGCAGTCGGTGCTTGGGGAATAGGAGCTGGTGAAGCTTCAGGAACAGCACGTGATGTAGATGTGGTATGTGCTGGTGTCTCTAAGTCAGGGGCAGATGGAGTGACCGGAGAGATGTGAGCACTCCTTGGTGATTTAGAGGAGTGACTTCTGCTAGCTTGAAGAGTGAGCAAGGAAATGGGACGTTGACGAGTCAACATTTTTCCATCTGCAGGAGGAGTAATGCCTTCACGAAGAATGAGCTTCATGATGAGACTGCAAAATGGAATAACTCCTCGTGCTGCAGATCGACATGCGGTCTTCCTCAAGATGTAGTAGATGTGAGCACATATGTCAATGGGAGCTCCTGTAATAAGGTCACAAAGAAATAGAGCTCTCCCAAGATTGATGAATGTAGTGTTGGACAATGGGTAGAGATTGGTGAACATGATCAACTTCAGTGTGGTCAGCTCGGGTGCAAACTTTGCGGTGCTGATGGAGGTTCCTGCACTGGATACTTCATGATCGTATCCTAGGATTTGCAAAATTTCTCCAACTTCCGGATTTCGTTCATCGTAAGGAGTAATATTAACATTCTGAGGTCTGGTGATGCTGAGAAGGTCTGCGATGGAGTTTGGGGTAACACTGAACTCTGTTCCTCTGACCCAGAAAACGAGTTCAGGTCCAAGATCAGTTGCATTGGAGAAGCATTCTTTGACCAGCTCATCCATTGGGTCATCAAAGTTCCCGAACAAGTTTGCCCAATCTCGGTTCTCAAAGATTCGAGGGATGAAAGTGGTCCCTAAGGTATTAAACTCTACCACTCGTTCCACTATAGTGGTCGACTTGTCAAACACGTTTGAGTAGACGTGTGAGTTAAGAGGAAGTCTGAATCTATCCTCATTGGGGTCTTGAGAAGCCTGAGATGATAATCGAGTCCTTTTGGCAACTGGTGTTGCTGGTTCGTCAGCAATAATGTCTTTACCCCTGGAAGATCGACGAGACATCTGCAAGATAACATTCCCACAGCAAAGAACCAAACACCAATACCACACAAGACCAATGTCAACATGATTCAGTGTAAACAGAATATCAATATACAAACACAAATTGAAGATAGTGCAGACCCACACTACAACAAAATGTATTTTTAGTGACGAAAATTAGTGAGGAAATATTTTTCGTCACTAAAAATACAGCTTTAGTGACGAAATATGAATTTCGTCACTAATAATGAAAAAAATTATAACATTTAGTGACGAAAAATAAATTTCGTCACTATTGTGTTCTGAAAAATGGGCGCCAATAGAAGGAAATTTTGGCGCAAATTTAATTAATCTATAGTGACGAAATATTTCGTCACTAAAAGTTGAAATTTTTAGTGACGAAATATTTCGTCACTGTAGGTATTACTATGGATAGTATTAGTGACGAAAATCCTATCGTCACTATAAGGAAGAATTAGTGACGAAAAATATTCGTCACTAAAAATAATAATAGTTGTGCACTTATATGTTTTTAGTGACGAAATCATAATTCGTCACTAAAAGTATAATTTAGTGACAAATATGAATTTCGTCTCTAAATATCTTAACAAAGCCCGGTCTTTAGTGACGAAACTGGAATTCGTCACTAAAGACTTCAAGCCTAATTTCAATACCCAGCACATGCACCAAAAGCTTTTAGAGTTTTTTTTTTTTTCAACAGAGCACTATATCTAAATAGTTGAAACTCTCTTCAAAGCCATATTTCAGTCAAAAAAAAAAAAAAAAACAAAGAGCCAAACAACCTCACCGTCGCGATTAAGCTCAACGGCACCGTTGAGCTCCCACCGTCGCGATTAAGCTCAAACCGTCGCCGATGAAGCTCAAACCGTCGCCGATGAAGCTCCGTTAAGAGCCAACCGTCGCCGATTATGCTCAACGGCGACCATTCGCCTTCCTTCGAACCGGCGACCATTCGACTTCCCGGCGACCCTTGGCATTCCTTTGAACCGGCGACCCTTCACCTTCCTTCGAATCGGTGACCATTTGACTTCTCGGCGACCCTTCGCATTCCTTTGAACCGGCGACCCTTCGCATTCCCGGTGACCGTTCGCCTTCCCGGCTTTGATTTTTTGGCGTCCTAATGCGCATGGTGGCGTTCACTCTCGCCTCAATACGTCGACGCTTCAGCCTCTCTCGAATCGGAACTAGAAGTTTGCCCATCACATTCGAGCTTCGCCTTTGGAGGTATTCAAAGTTTTTTTGGTGCAAATTTTGAGCTATTGTGAATGAATTTCAGGAAAAGATGGTGAATTTTTATGATTTATTTATTGAATTTTAGAATGTGTGAGTTTCTTATGTTAAATTTTACCTTTTTTGGGTTTTAGATATAGAATTAGTAATTTGAGAAGATATGCATAGTGTTAGTTTTGAAAGTTTTGATGAATTCAGTTAAAATTGAATGATTCTTTAAATTTAATGGGGATTCTAATAGTTGATGGGAACATTGTAACTGCGCTATTGTTTAAGACTTAAGGGGAGGAACTTGTAATCAACTTTAATTGTACATGGCTTTCTTATCTATTCAAGAAGCTCACAATGTGGGATTTGTTTTAGACAAGTAAAACTATGAATATTAATTTGCTTCCACTTTACATGCAGAACTTTCTGTTTTGATTAAAATGTCTTTTTTTTTTTTTTTTTTTCAAATTTTGAAAAATTGTCTTCCATTTTCTTCCCTTTCGTATGTGGGATTGCACAATTTGGCACAAAGTTTTGATCTTCAATTTAGGAAGTTCGTCTTTGCATAACTGATTTGGAGATAGATTTAACTTCCAACAATTTTGGTGGGCTCAGTGTATCTTCGCCGTTTCCTACTTCTTAGCTCGTAAGTGCTTAGTTTTGGCTTTTTCTATTATGCCCATGAGCTGTTTGATTATATTTCACTGACTAAATCATGTAATTATACTATAATTTTTGGAATGGTTTTTGTTTGGGCTTGCTTTGATTTGTATCTAATATTGGAAGCTTTTAATAGGAACTTTGAATCATTGTGGGAAAATGGTTTGTTGCGTTTAAATCACTTTCTTGTATCAACTGCTGGTTGTTTATCTGTATGCAGTAGATGGAAAATGGTTACTAAGGAAAGAAATTTAGAAACTTCCACCATTATGTGACATAGAGAGAAGATGGAAAAGTCTGCCAGCAATAGATTATCAAAATTTTGAATAGGCGAAATCAGCTAGCAGCTAATACTTTTTAAGGGCAGTGTTCTTTATTGGAATTTAGTGAGCTTTTTACCCTTTAATCTTTTATGATAATAATTTTTTTCCTAGCTTCTTGCACCTCCTTGATTTTTGTTAAAGTATGCTTCACACCATAATTTCTTGTTATTGTCAAAGCATCTTGAAGGTGAAGGACATTAATAAAGTAGCCCTTTACATGGGTGGCGGTTATTGAAAAGATTCTTAATATGGACAATTTGAGGAAGAGAAGTATTTGTATTGCAGAATGGTGTTCTAGATGCAAAAACAGTGGGGAAATCTATGGATCACTTTCTTCTCCTTTGTGCTTATGTATAAAGTTTATGGTCCTTGGTGTTTTGTTTGTTCGGCATCACGTGGTGGTGCCTAAGCGAGTGGTGGACTTGCTGGCATGTTGGAAGGGGTTTTTGGTGGTCATAATTCTGCAGAAGTGCAGATATATGGGGTGCTATCCCACTATGTATTATGTTGACTATTGTGCAGGGAACTAAGGCCATATGCTATATCTAGTAGACGTGCTGTACCTGCTCATATTGAGCTTCCTGACTGGGCAGCTGATGTGAGTTTTTTAACTCATTTCTTTTTAAATGTTGAGTATCATTTTTTACACTCATATGTGTGTCTTTTTCTTCTCACTAGAGGATTTTTTGTCCACAAATATGGATTCACTCAATATTTTAGATGGACTTTGTCCTTGCTGATTTGATTGTAGTTCGGCAATTGCTGAAGCTGGATTTTGTCTTTTCTAGCTAGAGTGCTGTGGGCACTGTCCACACCCACGCTCTTTATATTGAGTCAAATGTGGTTTTCATGCAGCTTTTCTTGCCGTTTAACTTGTAGGGTATCCCAAAAACTGAGCCCAATAGTGATCTGCAGCATGTTGTTGAGGTACACTTGTACTTAACACTTTTTAGTGGAATTTAATGTGTAATAAAATTGGAGTGGTTCATGATGCAACTATTGCAGCTGGTATGAGCTTTTTCATTCTTTAGAATATGTTAGTACTTTTATTTTTTCCATTTTTTAACCCTTGAATCAAAATTTCCTTTTAAGCATGCAATATATGATCGATTAGATTATTTTAGCAATGATATGTCTCTCGAGGGGTACTTTCAGATATGATCTTTTAAGGGTTGCCATTATTTTTGTTTAATTTACCTTTGTTTGTGTTGTATTTTAAATTTGTTTTTTGATGAGTGAAACTGAGTGGGGATTGATTTGTAAAGTCCTCCATCCTATATGACAAGGGTGTGGTGTTTCTATCTTTATCTTTTTGTTTAATTAGAGATTTTTTTTGGTGGGGAGGGGGGGCGTTGGGGGATAAATAAGAAATGCTTTATTAGAAAAATAAAAATGAAAAGAAATTATGTAGCGTTCACTGCTTGAATTTACGAGGAGTCATGGATTCTAGGCCAGCAAGCCAACTATTCCACAGGCCACTGGGCCAGAAGTCCAATTCTCCCAACTATTTCAAGCTCACTGCTTGAATTTTTAATTTATAAAACCAAGCCTATTGCCCAAAATTGACAATTTGTATTATGAATTTTTAATTTATCCTCACTGTTTGCTTATTGGATCAGTAAAGCCCAAATTGCTTTTTTCTTTTTCTTTTTTTTAAGTAGAGCCCAAATTACTCAATGATACAAATTGATGGACACTTATTGCACTCATTAGTCCGGACCGTACCTAGTCAGTAATATTTCTAACCAAGCTAAAAAAAAAAAGAAAAAGAAAAAGAAAAAGAAGGTCAAGGTCAAGGTGTTTGATACAATGAAATGAATTCCATGCTTTCTGGTAGCTGGCATATTTAAAGCTCCCAATCTAAAATAAATAATACATACAAATTGTAGTCATTCTACCTTGAGAAGGGATGGGTTCACGCATATTGATGATTGCCAACAGAATATTATTATTATTATTATTATTTGCTAAACCAGTACAATTACCATGCAAAATTTCTATTCTATTGTTGGAGAGAAACTTTTGAGTTATATATAGAGGTATGCATCAAACTCTTTGAGCCAGAGATCATTCGTGAAATTTTTGCTTTTTTTATTTTATTTTATTTTTTTAATTTGGAACCTATGCCTTTGTAATTTATGAAAGGATCATTTGCAAGACTGAAGTACTTATAAATTTAACTTTCCTTTTGCAAGGTAAATACACATTGTTTGCAATAACTTTGGATTTTTTTTCTGAAAGTTGTAAGCTTAACTTGAGCAAAGTAATAAAATTTTAGTTAAAAACTTATAAAACTCTATACTTGTAATATTAGAAATTGGATTTGTGGTGGTATGTTGTGTTGAAGCAAGTGGGTGGCTTGCATGGTGTTATAAGGTGATTTAAATACATATTCGGAGTGTTTTTCAATTCTTGCAAATGTGAATGAGTATTGTTGATTAGATGTGATGAATAATATTTTATTTGGTTTAAATACTTGTAAGCATTATAGTTGTGATGTTGAAAATTGGTTTTGTGGTGGGTTGTTGCATTGAAGCAAGCGAGTGGCTTGCATGGTGTTATAAGGTGGCTTAAATTCATATTGGTAGTGTTTTTAGTTTCTTGCAAATGTGAATGGACCTTGTTGATTAGATGTGATGAATAGTACTTTAATTGATTTCAATACTTGTAAAAACTCTATACTTGATGTTTGTGATTGGTTTTGTGGTGGATTTATAAGGTGATTTAAATTCATATTGGGAGTGTATATTTGTGTGTGCAATGTATATTTGTTTAAGTATTAATATAGACTTGTGCATTCATGAATGGGATAGAACTTTATCTAAGTAACTTATAGACTTAGATGTTAAAATACATTATGCATGAATTGTCTTTATTTTATTAAAGTAGCATTCGCCTTGCAATTGTAGTCAAACATGGATAAAGCTATAACATATGTAGTATTAATATTGTGATTGTTTGTTTCTTTCTCTCTTTCAAATGATAGGAAAATATTCTCAAAGTGCAAGAAGATCATTGTCAAGATCCTAATGCAATTCCCCTTATACAAGAGGAGATCTTAAACTTGGTTTTAAGAAAAAGTCCGGTATTGTAAAAGGACTTGGCCTGAGACCTTCCTCTTCTCTAGTAACCACCGCCTCATCTAATTCCTCGGTGGATTATATCTAACGGCTAGAAAATGAGATAATTGAGCTCAAAGAGGCAAGAGTTAGGGATCAAGAGGAGCGAGCTAGGGACCAAGGGGCACGAGCTAAGTAAGAAGAGGTCCAAAAGAATTTTCTTAACTTTTTGAGAAGTAAGGGTTATGATGAAGCTCTTACCAGTAAGGGTGGTTCAACTTCAAGTTAAAACACTTATTGTATGTGTTGCAAACAATTATTGTATAGAAGAAGTTTGAATTGCATACTTGTTTTATTTTTTACTTGTAGAATGTATGGATCTTTTTTTATAAATGTGTTGTTGAAATAAATGTGTTATTCAAATGTAAGGTTTTAATAATGTAATGACAGGTTACAGGTTAATATCAAAGCCATGAAAAAAAAAAAATAGAAAATAAGTTTTAGTGACGAATTTTTTCGTCACAAATATAACAACAAAAAATTGTTTTAGTGACGAAATATTTCGTCGCTAAATGTAGCAAAATTTTGTAAGAAATGATTTTAGTGATGAAAATTTTTGTCATTATATGTGCCTAAATTTTCTTAAAAATAGTTTTAGTGACGAACTTTTTCGTCACTATATGTACCCAAACATAGTTTTAGTGACGAAATTATTCGTCACTAAATATGATTTAATAAATTAAAGTGTTTTTAGTGACGAAATATTTTCGTCACTAAATAGTTCTTTTAGTGAGGAAAACATTTAGTGATGAAAACGTTTCGTCTCTAAAAGTTTTTTTTTTAAAAAATCAAATCGGACTTTTAGTGACGAAATTTTTCGTCGCCAGGACTTTTAGTGACGGGGCTACAGTGACGAAATGATTTTCGTCACTAAAAGTCCAATTTCGTCACTAAAGGTCCTTAGTGACGAAAAACTGGACTTTTAGTGACGAATTTTTTCGTCACTGAAAGTACATTTTGTTGTAGTGCCAATCAAACTACCAACAACACACAGAAGCACAAAATGATAGGTGCAGCAATATGGTGATAGTGCACCAAGACATAGAAGGACAGAACAACTAACACTTGTCGCTGAGACAGGTTATCAAGACCATGATATGCAAACAAATACAGCATTCGAACATTTAGAGCAGATAACATAAAATACTCCACCAGAGATATGAACAAGGAAAAATATTTCAACATGAAGAACCCAATAATCCATACTAGAGAACAAGGTTGAGATACAAACACCCAAAAAGGATTCAGTAACCAATATCATTATCAGAAACAATGCTTAAGCAAGTGAAATGAGTAAGTCAAATAGACACCAAACCCATTTAACAAAAGATTTTCAGACTCAATAATAGGCAAATATCAGAACAATGAACATCACATTTTGACCGTTCAACATGAGAACAGATGAGAACAATATCAAACAAGACCCGCCATACCCATTTCATAAGAGAGAAGTATTTCGTACACAATATCAACCCAAACAGCAGCAAGAAAAACCAGGAAAAGAGAAAATGAGATTGAGAAAGCATAAACCCTTACCTTTTCTTGATGATTTGGATAAGAAATGAAGCACCAATGAGGGTTGAATATGGATTCACAGAGTTTTGGAAAGGAGGAAGTTTAGAGAGAAGATGAACAGTTACAAATGTTCGAGGGAAAACTGAAACAAGTTTTAAAACTGCTCCTGTTTCTGCCAAACACGCGATTTTCGCGACTGGATTAAGTCGCCATACAGTCGCCAGCTCAAGCCGCCAAAGCACTCAAGAACAAAATTTTGAAAAAATTTTCTAAGTGTTTTTCGCGACTGGAAGGTCTACCCGCGAGCGAGTCGCGAGCTGAGCCGCGAAAATCTCTGAGAGAACCTCGCGACTAGACCTTCCACTCGCGAACAAGTCGCCAAAAATTACCAGCGAAGATGCGACTGAGACTCGCGACTTGACATACCCGCGACTGAGCCGCCAAAAATAGGGCAAAACTGGATTTTTGAAATTTTCAGATTTTTAAACAAAATACTTTCCAAAATCACCTAAAACACTCAAAAATCTTTTTGTGCTTGAATTAACAAAGATTGAGCATGTGAAAACACATTTTATCAAGTACAATCACACAAATGAATATGGCATTTATTGAACATAAACTTGTGTGTTGTGTGTGGATATCAACAATGAGATAGTCCTTCGTCTAATGTGAAGCTTCAATGATCAATTCAACCAAGGCATACACAATTAGCACTAGATCAAGTGACCCATCTCAATTATAGAAGTATGTATATTTGACCTCCCACAAAACTTGATAACATGATTTGGAGCTTTACATTTGACTCCACTTTCAAACATAACAATTGACCTTTTTGATCTTTTGAGTCAATCACCTCTCATTGTGAGAGTGATATAGAATATTTCACTTTAATGAATAAGCCTTTGGCTTTTTGAATGAACAATCACTTCAATATAAGGTCGCTTACCCTTTTTCCTAGTCAAATACTAGAGTGTGCGACAGGCTTTTGCAGCTCAATATCTCTTTTCATTTGGAGATTTACATTTGGAGAGCTCTTTTTAGCAAAACAAAAATAAAGAGTGGGAAGATATATAGACACAAGTCTATGCAAGTCTCAAGATCAACAGAACCATTCACTAATCATTCATGACAAGTTTGAAGATCTATTTACAACAATCACAAAGATTTCAAGATTTTTCCCATAGTGATATAAGTGCATAAAGACAAGCAATGCTCGAAAATGCACAAAGCCATTAGCACAAAGGTACAAGGCAAAACAAGTTTTGAGACAAAAGCTCAACAAAGTCAATCAAGCTTTTTGAATTTCTATTTTTATGTGTTTTTTTTGGATTTTTGACACAAGAAACAAAAAGATTGATAAGACAAAATTAAAGAAATGTACAAGAAGACAAACAAACAACCAACAGCAAAAATAGCAAACAAAACAATCAAACATAGTCACAAAGCATAGGAAGTATTGATGCATGGACATGTTGTAATGCTTATGCATGAGTACCCTTATTCACCCTCACGTCACTTGCGTTTGGGGTGATTTCCTTATAGGATTGGGTACGGGAGTTAGGGCTTTCAAACCTTCGTGAGAAGCTTTCCAAGCAGTTGGTGAATGCACCAATCATCTTCATCACGTTCATCATTCCGGGATCACCATTCTGATCTCTAGATTGATCTCCAGCCCAGCTTCTTCTCTCATTTCTAGGTCCTCCTGACCTTTGAGGGGTTGCACTATTCTTTGCTCTCAGCTTTTGGCAATTTGGTCGAGTATGCCCTTGAAGTCCGCAGTAGTGGCACACATAAGTTCCTCTAGGACCTCTTTGTGGTCGAGGACGTGACTTGGCACGAGATTCAGACCTGCCTGCTAACTGATTGTGATGATTTAACATCCGTTGGTTCACCAAATTCTTCTTCTCCTTCACCTCGAGCTTTTCACTAGTAGAGTCAGCTACAACTGGATCTTTGGCCTTTACAAACTTTACTTCTTTTGTGATATTTCCAGACGAACTACCTCCTCCGGTATATCCCAATCCGGATTTGTCTGAAAAGCTCTTTTGAGATGATATAACATCATCTAGCTTCTTGGTGGTAACCCTCTCTACTTTAGCATTAGCTTGCACAACCTCACTCTCAAGAAACCTTACTTTTGTGTAAGCTTCGGACAACTCTCCATTCAGAGTTTCTATCTCACACTTGGCCTCCCTATATCGGATTAGGAGACTTTTGTAGTCCTCCTCAGCCTTCTTCATTTTTCTCACAGCAGCCTTGGCCACCCTTGTGTATTCCCCGGACTTCTCCAAAAGTAAGTTATAATTCTCCTGAAGATTCGCGTTGCTTCCATCTACTTCAGCATCCGATTCTTCAACAATTCCTAGTGATTCATCATCACTATGTTCTCCAAGGTCTTGCACAAGCAGATTCAGTTCATCTGACGACTCAACATGAGCAATAGTCATAAAAGCTGAATAGTTCCCCTCTCCATCACAGCTCTCTTCAGACTCTAAGTCAGACGAATCCGAGTCACTCAAGGTCGTGGCATACACTTTACCTTTCGATTTCAAATAATTCGAACATTCCTTTTTGAAGTGTCCATGCCCGTTACATTCGAAACAAGTGACACCTTGTGTAGGTTGGGATTCTTTTCCATCTTTCCTTTTGAATTCCCTTTTCTCCCTTCCAGAACTTTGGAATTTTCTTTTATCATCAAATTTGCCATTATTTTTGAATTTCAAAAACTTTTTGAAATTTTTGACAAGGTATGCAACATCTTTGTCAACCACATCTTCTCCCGATGAGTCTTGATCTTCCACCTTCTCATTAATGGTCTTTAGAGCAAGAGATTTACTCTTCCGTTGATTGGGCAGCGACATCTCATAAGTCTGCAAAGAACCCACCAGCTCTTGCACTTTGATGTCATCGAGGTCCTTGCTCTCTTCTATTGCTGTCACTTTAGCTCGAAAACTTTCCGGCAATGATCGAAGGATCTTTCTTACAATCTTCGAGTCCTCCGTTTTCTCCCCCAAGTTGAACTTGCTGACAACCACTTCATTTAACTTCCCATAGAAAGAGTCAAAAGACTCATCCTCACTCATTTTGAGCTCCTCAAACCGAGTGGTCAGCATTTGTAACTTGGTGTCTTTCACTTTCTTCGTGCCTTCATAGGTAGTTTCCAAAATCTCCCATGCTTCTTTGGCCACGGTAATATGAGAAATCCTGTGAAATTCATCTGAAGACACACCACAGAAAATAGCATTGAGTGCTTTACTGTTAGCATTAGATGCAGCAAGTGCTGCCTTATCCCATGTGGATTTTGCTGCCTCTGGTTTGGTCCAACCAATCTCAACAGCATCCCAAACGGATTCATCAATAGAACACAGAAAAGCTCTCATTCGAACCTTCCAAAAAGCATAATTACTACCATCAAAATATGGAGGAGCATTTAGGGATTGAGACCTATCCATCTCAAAAGGGAGTCAAGGATCACACAATGTTAATGAAACCAATATCAGTGTACCCGCTCTGATACCAATTGAGAGTTCAAAAACGTGTAAAAACACCTTTGAACGTTTAGACCCCCCAAATTACAACTTAACCAATTCAAGCAATATGTCAAACAACTAGTGTGCGGAAACTTAACATATGCAATAATATGAAATTGGTTAAAAACTATCTAAGCCATAACAAAATAAAATCCACAGCAGATAATAAAAAGGCAAAGATAGAGAGGAAGGAAGATGCAAACACAAAGACAACACGCGATGTGTTATCGAAGAGGAAACCGAAGCCCTCGGCGTAAAACCTCTCCGCCGCCCTCCAAGCGGTAATCAATCCACTAGAAAATATAGTTGGGATACAAGGACAGCAATAGACCCTCCAAGCCTAATCTACCCAGTGCACCTAAGCCCTCCAAGCTTCTTGCTCCAACGAGGTTGCGCCGAACCTTTTTCTTTTCTAGCTTCCCGGATTCCGCTACTAGACCGTAGCATCAACCAATGAAGATTGGTTCCTTCCTAACTGCTTCCCAGAAATCCAAACAGCAGACTCACAAAGATGATGATGGTGAGAACCTGGTTTGGTATAAAGCCTCTCAAGGATTTGACAATGGAGAGGAAGAGAGTTGAGGAATTTGAAGAGTCTCTAAGGTATAGATTGTGTGTGAATCAATCTAGTTTTTCTCTAGGGTTTCTCTCTCAAAATTCTCTCTGGAAGCTCTCTTTCAATCGTGGGTAATAGGGGTATTTATACTGGAGTGGAGAGGAATGTGAAACGTCAGGTTTTTACAAAACAAGGGTGGCTCGCGGCTTGACCTCGCGGCTTGATTAAGTCACGAGATCCAGTCGCGAGATAACCGTATGGCCAGTTGTCCTGTTTTGTCCTGTAGTGCTCCAGCTAGCATGACTGTTCATCTTCCAGCATGCTTGGCACGTGTGCAGCTTCTGGCGGCTTGCAGCCGCGAGTCACCCGCGAGTCCCAGCCGCGACACTCTATTTTCTTGCACACTCTTGAGCAAACTTCACTCTATCTCACTCACTACCCTTACATCAAACCCACCTAAATACAGGGTTACTAAATGCTGAATTACAAGCAAATTTGGCACGGAATAAAGCCAATAAGATGGTTGAATAAATTCAACCTTACAGTGACATTTTTAAAACGTCGCTATAAGCCAAATAAATGCTGCTAAAACTACATTTTTTGCGATGTTTTAGAAAACCCCATAACATCACTATTTAGCAGTGCTAGCTTGAAACGTTGCAATATACCATTTATAGCGGCGTTTTTTAAAACACCACCTAAACCCGGATTTCTTGTAGTGCATGTTCTAATCCCCCATTGTGGATTATCCATCTCTCAACCTATATAAATAAATTGTGTCAATCAATGCCTAGTTAACTCATCCCTTATTTCTAGTTTTTAACTCCCACATATAATTTTTTTACCTTTTTTATATTAATTCAGTTTTGAAATTTAGTATATTTCTTATTCTTAAATGGTTAAAATTTTGTAACCCATGCTTTTGTACTCATATATAAAATTTTGAATCAGTCTCTGACTATACTTTTAGTCAACTAATTTTTCAAGTAAAAACACATAAAAAGAGTATTTGCTTCCCCACTAAAAAGCCCAAGGCAGGGAATTTTTTATTTGTTCTTTTTTTTTTCGGGGGGGGGGGGGGGGGTTAACATTGAGGCTTTACTAGTTTTGGCATAAAACAGTTTTTTTTTTTTTTTTCCCCTTTCTTTCTTTCTTGGTATCCTTGAAAATAATTTAGAAAACATTTTATGACGTGAGGCTCATACGAAAAATCACAAACTATCCTCTCTCTCTCTCTCTCTCTCTCTCTCTCTCTCTCTCTCTCTCTCTCTCTCTCTCTATATATATATATATATATATATATATATTATAGAAACTTTAAATCACCACTATACAACATTAATACAAAATAACATTTAACTAGTGTAATTTCACAAATATTAACATAATGAGCATAAAGCCCACAATACTAAATGTAAGAATTTAGACTCCAGAAAAACATAATATGTTTAATCTAATTTATTATCCAAATAGTTACTTAGGTTAATTATTTAGATCTAGGTTAAACATTTATCACATGTAACAAACACAGCAGAAAAGTAAATAACTTGTTTCAAGGTTAAAAAACATGGGGAGAACTATCCCAAGAGAACAATTCACTATATCAAATTAAGATTTACAGTCAAGAATACCAATTCGTAGTAAATCTTACACAGTTACCAATTTGGACTCTGAACTTCTCAGACTTCTTTGATTTAGATATGTTCTCATATGAACCACCTGTTCATGCCTTCATCTTCAGTACACTTGATAGCTGAAGGCTTGGTTGTAACTTTACTCCACCGGTGCTAGCAATATGGATTTGATCTCTAGTAGGTACTTGATAGAGGTAGAAAATACAAAACCTCATAGATCTCATAGTAGTAACTCTCAAGACTTGAAAAACATGTATTAGGGTTTGCCTTTTACACCTAGCAGTGTTGGACTCAAACCCTAAACATTTCACAGGCTGTTGGGCCTTATTTAAAATTCTGCAAATTCGCAGTTTGATCGATGGAAGCTCTCTCCCGATTGGTCAAGCTCTTCAGTTTTTGAATTCTCTTTTCTGCAGCTTATATGTTCTTAAATCTTAACATGTATTAACTTAAGCAATGTCTAAAACACTTCAAAGACCTTAAGAATTAATCCTAGGCAAGTTTTTGTTCTCAGTTTGCCAACATACAACATATTTAGAACCTAAACATTTATGACTAAATATTTAGAATCTAACACCAACATCTCATCTAAAAAACAATCAAACTAACAATAAATGTAGCCGACAAAGCATGTAAAAGTTTTTACCTCAATGCTTTCAATGCCATAAATTATAGAGAAATGCCACTCCACAACATTTCCACAACAAATCATAGATGGCATATTGTTACAGGTTTTTAATTTGAATCCACCACTGAAATTACTTTCTTTCCCACTAGTGATAGCCTGTAATAGCTTTCCACCTAAAATTTGTTGTAAAAATCTTGTGGACGTAATATTTTTCAAAATTTTAATTCGAAAATTTTTAAAGTGATATGATTGGAAATCTCATAAAATAATTTTAGAAATATTTTTTATAAAATTACAAAATCGATGGATGGACAATAAGACATATAAAATTGAGAGAAATTGGTGTAAGGAGAATTGGATGAGTGAGATCCACACAGATAGAGAGAGGGAATGGGACAAATAAGGGTCTATTTGGTAAGAGATTTCTAATAACATTGTACAAGTTTTGTGGAAATATATGTGGGTG
This sequence comes from Quercus lobata, assembly GCF_001633185.2. Lineage (NCBI taxonomy): Eukaryota > Viridiplantae > Streptophyta > Magnoliopsida > Fagales > Fagaceae > Quercus > Quercus lobata. The sequence continues at coordinate 22,064,931 of NC_044914.1, forward strand.
AAATGACCAGTTTGGTAATGTTGTTCTAGTAATGTTGTTTTTACTTTTTGGAAATATGTGTAGGTGAAAAAAGTGTGTAAAAATACATGTAATATTGTTTAAAAACTATAAACATGTGTTTAAACACATGTATCAAACGGGCCCAAAGTGTGTGGAAATACGTGTTGTGATGTTTAAACAACAGTTTTCATTACCTGTTGTTTAAACACCATTACAAAACAGGGCCTAAAATTGCACAAGATAGAGAAATTTATTAACCAGTGATGGCTTGGCCAACAGTGGTCATCTGGGATAGGAATAGGAGCAATACTGGGTGGGTAGGTGGGTTGATGGTGTTGTTCAGGGACATATTTACACCGCAATGTGTTTTTTTTTTTTTTTACCTAATTTCTTTGCAAAATATTTTAGGTAGACAGAATCAAACAGGCCTTTATTTTTTATTTTTGATAATCTTCAATTCTCATTCAACCAAGAAGAAGCAAGATGACAGTCTTATTCTTCATCTTTTTTTCTTTTTTTTTTTCTTTTTTGCTGAATGCAGTCTTATTCACTTTATGCATGCCTAAAGATAGTCATAGATATTTATATTATTTTAAAGCAATCCTATTCCAATCCATGATGGGTCGAAATTTGAAATTTCGTCTCATCATAAAATCGCCATGCCTCTTTATTTTTTTAATAAACTCCAATACTCCATGCTTTTTAAATGTGTCACAACTACTCTTTTTTCTTATTTGTGCTTACCCGAAACTTTGATACTCCTTTGTTGTGTTCCCTTTTTACCATCGTTGGCGCCACCCGTGTCGGAAAGTGATTTCCCAGAACCGAACAGTAAGGCCTGTTTAAGCCAAGAGAGGGAGTGTAGGGCATGAGAGGTATAGGGTTGACTAGGGTATGTGTTACGAAATGCAACTGTGTTAAGAAAAACATGATAATTGAATATTAAATCTAGGATAGTATGGATAGGTTGTGGAGATCCAACTCTTCTGTCAACTCCAGGACTGGTTATTCTCTTGATATTGTAAATGAAGAAGATCACTGTGCAATATTACTCTGATATTCTGCGCCATGAAAACTCAATTGCTATTAAAGCCATCACTGGTAAGATAAACATCACCAAGATAGTTTATCATAGTGTTTTCCTGAATCATATTATTTCTGAAGAAATGTGGGGCCCCAACCTTGCCTCCACAAGAAGACTACCAAAATCCTCTATTCCATATTAATATCATGATTACCTTATGCTTCATCAAAATGAAAATATGTCTCATTCATGGTTTGTTAATTTTGATAAAGATTCAATTCTGATTTTCCCCTCTAGTTCATCAATTGGTGGGTGCAGTTTGGTTCAACTGTTGAAATATTCCCGAAGCCATTAATGAATTCTCTTACATATTTCAAAAGTATGTCCAGAGTTTATCCCTATGGTGCTAAATTCCTCCCTTACTTCATTTCATTAAGAAATACAAAGTTCCATGGATTCTGAAATGGAAGTATGTTAAGGAAGGTGATACTCTCACTCGCTGCTGGTATGTTAAGTGGTGGGATAAGTTTCCTCACACCCAATCAATCATTAAAATGTTACCAGAGATTTCTCTTCCCCAAATGCTTCTCCAACATTAAGAATCACTACCCTAGTGCAAAAAGATGAACTAGCTGATGCACCTGCTTCCTCATCTGCTAAACTGGTAAACCTCCTGTTAAGCCTAGAAAGAAGGGTTCTCCTTTGGATGAAATTCACAAGAACCCTGATGCTCTATATGCTCTTATCAAAATGATTTTAAAAGAAAAAGAAGCTGCTAGCTCAGTTGATGAACGGTCCTCTAAAGCCTCTGTTACAAAAGACGCTTACTACCCTTACAACTAGGAGTGGTTTGGTCATGATGAAGAAGATGTTGATGATTTAGCGAAGGATTGATTGATTCCCCTATTTGTTTGGCTTGCACAATGGCCAAAATGCTACAAGGTTTCTTGCTATTATTTCACACCAATGACAATGCTATAATGATGATGTTTTCAAGTATTCCAAGACTACTTTTCAATGCCACAATAATGATGTTTTCAAGACTACTTTCAGCAAGATATGGACAAACCTCATGCTACGGATATTTTGAAGGCAAAAGTGAAAATTTCACTATTCATTGTACTGTTCACTATTCACTATTCACTGTTCACGACACTGTTCACTTCGAATTTTTGTCTATTTAAGGGGGGTTGTCCCTTAAGTTTAACACAGAATTCTTTCTTCAGAACTTCTTTCTTTTAGAAGTCTTTCTTTAGAGAAAGTTCCTTGTTTCTACCTTAGGATTTCCTACTACTATCCCTACAATCTTGTAACTAGAACTAGTACAAGCCCTGTAACTGTTTCAATCTTGTAACCACTACTACTACTATAAGTGTTTTGTTCTATTTTCAATAACAAGTATTTTCAGTATTCATTTTATTATACTACTTGTTGCTACCGCCATCTTGGACGCTTCTAATTTTTAATTGCTTTCATATATACTGCTTGGCTAGTTCTACCGCCTTACTATTGTTTTAAATTACTTTGATTATATTTGCAATACTGCCATCTTGAGTGGTTCTACTTTGCTTTTATACTATTTTCAACATATATTCTTGTTGTGCAGCTGTGCTTCCACCTTCAACACCGTGTCCCTTCCCCCATTTTGGTATCAAAGGCACTCTTTTCTGGCCGGTGATAGTGTTGTTGTGTCTTTATTTCTTATCTGTGCTTACCCAAAACTTTGATACTCCTTTGTTGTGTTCCCTTTTTACCATCATTGGTGCTACCTATGTTGGAAAGTGAATTCCCAAAACTAAACAGTAAGGCCCGTTTGAGCCAAGAAAGGATGTGTAGGGCATGAAAGGTATAGGGTTGACTAGGGTATGTGTTACGAAATGCAACGGTATTAAGAAAAACATGATAATTGAGTGTTAAACCTAGGATAGTATGGATAGGTTGTGGAGATCCAACTCTTCTGTCAGCTCCAAGATTGGTTGTCTACCTGATATTGTAAATGAAGAAGATCACACTATTGAAGATAATGAGTTGTTTCCTGATTTCCAGAAATGGAATATCCCTAAGATTGATACTAAAATTGTTTACAAAACTAGTTGGACTGAAAATGCTTTTTATTCTGCTTACAAAGCTAAAATTGTTGAACAAATATTCTTTATTTCAAAAACTCATTAAAAATGTTGCTTGTTTTCTAAGAGAAATAATAATGAATTTATTGTTGCTAAAAAATTTAGTTATTTGCATATTGGTATTAGTGAATAAATGCTTCTGTTCTCATGTGTTTAAGAGATGCTAGATTTAAGAACTTTAAAGATAGCATTCTTGGTATGATTACTGCTTCTACGTATGATGGTCCTGAATATTTTAACTATTATCCTGATATTACTCTTGCTTTGGATGATCCCAATATTGTTAAAGCTTTAACTTTGAATATTGCTTCATCTGGTTATCACACGGAAGAAGGTAGTAAACCTTTTGCTTTGATTTATTGTATTTATTATAGACTTTTGGGTACTCAATTAAACCCTAGTGCTAAGATTAATAAAAAACCTTCTGGTAAAACTATGTTAATTCAATGTTCAACCCCTCATGCTAAAGTTCAACTTCCAAAAATGATTCAATCGCAAGACATTAAGCTTCCTACTTAATGGTTGTTGGAACAAGAATCCCCTCTTGCTAAACCTATTTTTGATGAACTAGATCTCACTCATTTTCAACAATATCTTAATGGTACTATTAAAATAAGTTTTCAAAACAATTAACCTTTGAGGATCAACGAAGGAAGACATTCCTTTGCTGGATCTGAAAGTGTTTCAAAAAGAGACCAAGATCTCAATGATATTTTCCAAAAGATTTTTTAAAAACCCACTGATTTAAAATTATAAGGTATTTCAAGTGATAAATCTCAAATTATCTCTGTTTACTATTCCACTAAACCTGAAGCTTCCTCTCCATATAGCAAAACTGCTAATGAAGAAGAAGATGACACTAAATCTGTTTGTCCATCTAATTCTGATTTCCCTCCTATTGAAAACCCTGTATAATCAATTAATAGTTTTGACTGTTTTGGATGAAAATTTTGAAATTGATATGGTTTCCCTGTATAATGAAATTGATATGGGTCATATGTCTATGGTTGGAATTGCTTATATTAATAATCATAATCTTGATCACCCTGAAATTATTGACCTCCTTGCTACTAGTTTTTCTGGTACTCTTCATGGATGGTGGGATTCATGTCTCACAGAAGATTCTAGAGAGTCTATTAAACATGTTGTTGAAAAGAATGATGAAGGTATCCCTATTTTGATGAAAGTATTGGTCAAGGTATCCCAGATGGTGTCAATACCTTGGTCCATACCATTCTCAAACATTTTTTTGGTACTCCTTCTAATATTTCATCTCAAATATTATCTGAATAATTTGAGATGTCCTACTATGTCTGATTACAGATGGTACCAAGATGTTTTTATTTACAGAATAATGATCTTAAAAGATAGCTACAAGCCTTATTGGAAAGAAAAGTTTATTCACGGTCTGCCTCCTATCTTTGCCCATAAGGTGAAACAAGAGTTAATGGGTAAAAATGATTCCATTGATTGTGATATTTTAAGCACTATTTAAAAACTTGGTATTAATATGTGTAATGATGAAAAACTGTTAAAATACCAAAAAAAAAAAAAAAAAAGCTAATTATGAAATAGGTAATTTTTGTGAACAATATGGTTTGCCTCTTATTGCTCCTTCCAGACAAAAGGGTAAAAAACATGATAAAAGTTATAGTCTTAAAAAATATAAAAAATACAAAACCAATTTTGTTAAACCCAATGATTTCTATGCTAAAAAGAAAAATGTTTCTAAAAAATATGATAAACAGAGATCGGGTGAAGGTAAATGCTTTAATTGTGGTAAACCTAGACACATCAGTAAAGATTGTAAACAAAAACTTGGTAAGTTAAAAAATAAGTTTAACATGTTAAATATTGATGATAAAAACCAAGAAGAATTATTCAAAATCCTTGAATCAAACAATTCGTCTGATTCCTTGGAAGATGATTTTTCTTCTTCATCTGATTCTTGCTATCAATCTGCTGATGATACCTCTGATTCACCTAATGCTAAAATTGGTTGTAGAGATTCCTGTTGTAATATTATTAAATCTATTAATGTTCTCACTAAAAGTGAAGAAAATGAAAGCTTGTTAATTAAATTGATAAATCATATTGAAAACCCTGAATTGTAAAAAGAATATTTGGATAAATTTAAGAAAAAATTGATAAAAGATGAAACTAGTAAAAAACTAAAATCAACTATAAGCTTTGAAGAAACTTTAGAAAGATTTAATAAAAAGAAATCCAAAGAATTGACTATTAATGATCTTCAACATGAAATTAATGTTGTTAAACAAGAGATAAATGAATTAAAACATGAATTTAAAAGCATTAAAAGTGCAAATAATAATCTTAAACAAGATTTGTTGTTGTTAAAAATTGATAAAAATCTTAATAAATCTGATAATAAACAAGATGAACAAGATGAGCACAAAGATGGAGATGAATCCAATCAACAGGCTCTTTTTTCTAATAAAGGTATTGTTGATAATTCTCAACTTAATCTTGTTAATAAATTACTTCCTCCAAAATGGTTAAAAAAAGTTAAGATTGTTGTTTCCCATGATTATCATTTCACTGTTATTACCATGATTCATTCTGGTGCAGATATGAACTGTATCCAAGAAGGATTAATTCCTTCAAAATATTTTGAAAAATCAACTGAAAGATTGGTTTCTGCTAATGGTAGTCAAATGAAGATTAAATATGAAGTGAATAATTCTCATATTTATCGTGGTAATGTCTATTTCAAGATTCCTTCTGTCCTTGTTAAAAACATGACTGATAAAGTGATTCTTGGTCTGCTATTTATAAATTCTTTGTATCATTTTCTTGTTGAACATGATGGAATTACTACTGATCCTTTTGGATAGAAAGTAAAATTTAAATTTGCTTCAAAGTTTGAAATTTATTTTGATGCTTTAAATTTGATTCATGCTGAGATTGAGAGAGGAACCCCTCGTTTAGTCATTAATTATAAGCCTTTGAACAAGGTCTTAGAATGGATTAGGTATCCCATACCTAATAAAAATGATTTAGTTCATAGATTGAGTAAGGTTATGATATTTTCCGAGTTTGATATGAAATCTAGATTCTAGCAGATCCAAATTAGTGAAAAGGATAGGTATAAAACTGCTTTTACCACTCCTTTTGGTCATTATGAGTGGAATGTGATGCCTTTTGGTCTTAAGAATGCCCCGAGTGAATTCCAGAACATTATTAATTACATTTTCAATTATTTTAGCCACTTAAAAATTGTTTATATTGATGATGTTCATTCCAGTTCTATTGACGAACACTAGAAACACTTGTATTCGTTCCTAGATATTGTCAAAAGAAATGGTCTTGTGGTCTCTGCTAAGAAAATTAAATTGTTTCAAACAAAAGTTCGCTGATAAATTCCCTAATGGTATTACTGATAAAACTCAACACCAGAGATTCCTTGGGCCCCTAAACTATGTTGCTGATTTTTACAAGGATATGAGGAAACAATGTGTAAACCCCTTTTTGATCAGTTGCAAAATAATCATCCTCCTTGGTCTAATGTTCATACTTCCCTTGTTAAACAAATCAAGTCTCATGTCAAGACATTGCCTTGTCTTGGTGTTCCTACTGTTGATGCTTTCAAAATTGTTGAAACTAATGCCTCTGACATTAGTTATGGTGGTATTCTGAAACAAAGAGTTTCCCCTGAGTCATCTGAACAAATTGTCCGTTTCTATTCTGGAATCTGGAATGATGCACAGTTAAACTATAGTACTATTAAAAAAGAAATTTTATCTATAGTACTATGTATTTCAAAATTTCAAAATGATTTGTTAAACCAAAAGTTTTTGTTACGTATTGATTGCAAAAGTGCTAAATATGTTATTGAAAAAGATGTTAAAAATATTGCTTCAAAACATATTTTTGCCAGATGGCAAGCTATTTTAAGTGTTTTTTATTTTGATATTGAATATATTAAAGGATCTCAAAATACCATCCCAGATTTCCTTACACGTGAATTTCTGCAATGTCACAATGGCAAGTAGAAGGTCAAAAGACAAGACGCCTGCCACTAATAATCAAATTGTTAAAAAAGAATTTGTTTCCCCTCTAGACATTGTTAACTGGTTCACCCCCCTAGGTACTATTCCCAAGCCTAATTATTCTTCTATTTTAGCCTCATCCTATGATCCTTATGCTCTAACCACTGTTAACTACCTTTTAAAACTGTTTATGCCAAGGTTTCCAATACTTCACAGTATGTTAAAAAATAATATGTTCAAAAACTGTTTTCTATTGAGCCAAATAGGGCTTCCATCACTGATCCCTTTTCACTTGGTACTAGTTACTTTCCCCTAAGATTCCATTGGATCCCTGAAGATGGTGAAAAAACTGTGGAATATTACTCTGATATCTTGCGCCATGAAAACTCAATCACTATTAAAGCCATCACTGATAAGATCAACACCACCAAGATAATATATCACAGTGTTTTCCTGAATCATATTATTTCTGAAAAAATGTTGGGCCCCAACCTTGATTCCAGAAGAAGACTACCAAAATCCTTTATTCCATATTCATATCATGATTACCTCATTGCCTGGTTCAGATTTATGCTTCACCAAAATGAAAATGTGTCTCATTCGTGGTTTGTTAATTTTGATAAGGATTTCAATTCTAATTTTCCCCTCTAGTTCATCCACTGGTGGGCTCAGTTTGGTTCAACTGTTGAAATATTCCTGGAGCCATTAATGAATTCTCTTACATATTTCAAAAGTATGTCTAGAATTGATCCCTATGATGCTAAATTCCCTCCCCTAGTTCATTTCATTAAGAAATACAAAGTTCAATGGATTTTGAAATGGCAGTATGTTAAGGAAGGTGATACTCTCACTCGTTGCTGGTATATTAAGTGGTGGGATAAGTTTCCTCATACCCAATCAATCATTAACAATGTTACCAGGGATTTCTCTTCCCCAAATGCTTCTCCAACACTAAGAATCACTACCCTAGTGCAAAAAGCTGAACTGGTTGATGCACCTGCTTCCTTATCTGCTAAAACTGTTAAACCTCTTGTTAAGCCTAGAAAGAATGGTTCTCCATTAGATAAGATTCGCAAGGACCCTGATGCTTAATATGCTCTTACCAAAATGATTTCAAAAGAAAAAGAAGCTGCTGGCTCAGATAATGAACGATCCTCTAAAGCCTCTATTACAAAAGACCCTTACTACCCCTACAACCAGGAGTGGTTTGGTCACGATGAAGAAGATGTTGATGATCTAGCGAAGGATTGATTGATTCCCCTATTTGTTTGGCCTGCACAACGGCCAAAATGCTACAAGGTTTCTTAATACTATTTCACACTACTGACAATGCTATAATGATGATGTTTTCACATATTCCAAGTCTACTTTTCAATGCCATAATGATGACATTTTCAAGACTACTTTCAAGTATTCCAAGACTACTTTCAGCAAGATATGGACAAACCTCTTGCTACAGATATTTTGAAGGCGAAAGTGAAAATTTCACTATTCATTGTACTATTCACTATTCACTATTCATGACACTGTTCACTCCGAATTTTTGCCTATTTAAGGGGGGTTGTCCCTTAAGTTTAACTTAGAATTCTTTCTCCAAAACTTCTTCCTTTTAGAAGCCTTTCTTTAGAGAGAGTTCCTTGTTTCCACCTTAGGATTTCCTACTACTTTTCCTACAAACTTGTAACTAGAACTAGTACAAGCCTTGTAACTGTTTCAATCTTGTAACCAGTACTACTACTATAAGTGTTTTATTTTCAATAACAATTATTTTAAGTTTTCAGTTTATTATACTACTTGTTTCTACCGCCATCTTGGATGATTCTAATTTTTTATTGCTTTCATATATACTACTTAGCTGGTTCTACCGCCTTATTACTGCTTTTAAATTATTTTGATTATATCTTCAATACCGCCTTCTTGGCTGGTTCTACTTTGTTTTAACTTTACTTCCAGTATATTTTTATATTACTGTGCTTCCGCCTTCATCGTCGTGTCCCTTTTCCCCAATTTTGGTATCAGAGCCACTCTTTTCTGGCCGGTGATAGTGTTGTTGTGTCTTTATTTCTTATATGTGCTTACCTGAAACTTTGATACTCCTTTATTGTGTTCCCTTTTTACCATCATTGGTGCCACCCGTGTCAGAGAGCGAATTCCCAGAACCGAACAGTAAGGCACAACAACAACACTATTTAACGATATGGTTTGAGAATGGTATATTAATAATCATAATCTTGATCACCTTGAAATTGATGACCACCTTGCTATTGGTTTTTCTAGTACTCTTCATGGATGGTAGGATTCATATCTCATAGAAGATTCCAGAGAGTCTATTAAACATGATGTTAAAAAGAATGGTGAAGGTATCCCCATTTTTTATGAAAGTATTGGTTGAGGTATCGCTGATGGTGTCAATACCTTGGTCTATAGAATTCTCAAACATTTTGTTAGTACTCCTTCTAATATTTCGTCTCGAATTTCTAATTATCTAAATAATTTGAGATGTCCTACTATGTCTAATTACAGATGGTACCAAGATGTTTTTATTTCCAGAATAATGCTCCGAAAAGATTGCTACAAGCCTTATTGGAAAGAAAAGTTTATTGACAATCTGCCTCCTATCTTTGCTCATAAGGTAAAACAAGAGTTAATGGGTAAAAATGATTCCATTGATTATGATAATTTAACTTATGGTGATATTTTAAGCACTATTAATAAACTTGGTATTAATATGTGTAATGATGAAAAACTGTAAATATACCAATTAAAAAATAAGAGAAAAGCTAAATATGAAATGGGAAATTTTTGTGAACAATATGGTTTGCCTCCTATTGCTCCTTCTAGGAAAAAGGGTAAAAAACATGATAAAAGTCACAAAAATTATAGCCATAAAAAATACAAAACCAACTTTTTTAAACCTAATGATTTCTATGCTAAAAAGAAAAATGTTTCTAAAAAATATGATATGCAAAAATCAGGTAAAGGTAAATGTTTTAACTATGGAAAACCTAGACATTACAGTAAAGAATGTAAACAAAAACCTGGTAAGTTAAAAAATAAGTTTAACATGTTAAATATTGATGATAAAGATCAAGAAGAATTATTCAGAATCCTTGAATCAAACAATTCGTCTGATTCCTTGGAAGATGATCTTTCTTCTTCATCTAATTCTTGCTATAAATCTAATGATGATTCTTCTGATTCACCTAATGTTAAAATTAGTTATAGAGATTCCTGTTGTAATATTATTAAATCTATTAATGTTCTCACTAAAAGTGAAGAAAATGAAAGCTTGTTAATTAAATCGATAAATCAGATTGAAAACCCTGAATTGCGAAAAGAATATTTGGATAAGTTTAAGAAAAATTTGATAAAGATGAAACTAGTAAAAAATTAAAATCAACTATAAGCTTTGAAGAAACTTTAGAAAGCTTTAATAAAAAGAAATCCAAAGAATTGGCTATGATCTTCAACATGAAATTAATGTTGTTAAACAAGAGATAAATGAATTCAAACATGAATTTAAAAGAATTAGAAGTGATAATAATAATAATAATCTTAAACAAGATTTGTTGTTGTTAAAAATTGATAAAAATCTTAATAAATCTGATAATGAACAAGATGAACAAGATAAGCACAAAAATGGAGATGAATCCAGTCAATAGGCTCATCTTTCTGATAAAGGTATTGTTGATAATTCTCAACTTAATCTTGTTAATAAATTACTTCCTTCAAAATGGTTTACAAAAGTTAAGATTGTTGTTTCCCATGATTATCATTTCACTGTTATTGCCATGATTAATTCTAGTGCTAATATGAACTGTATCCAAGAAGGATTAATTCCTTCAAAATATTTTGAAAAATCAACTGAAAGATTGGTTTCTGCTAATGGTAGTCAAATGAAGATTAAATATGAATTGAATAATGCTCATGTTTGTCATGGTAATGTTTGTTTCAAGATTCCTTCTGTTCTTGTTAAAAACAGGACTGATAATGTGATTCTTGGTCTACCATTTATAATTGCTTTGTATCCTTTTCTTGTTGAACATGATGGAATTACTACTAATCCTTTTGGATAGAAAGTAAAATTTGAATTTGCTTCAAAGTTTGAAATTGATGTTGATGCTTTAAATTTGATTCATGCTAAGATTGAGAGAGGAACCCCTCGTTTAGTCATTAATTATAAGCCCTTGAACAAGGTCTTAGAATGGATTAGGTATCCCATACCTAATAAAAATGATTTAGTTCATAGATTGAGTAAGGCTATGATATTTTCCAAGTTTGATATGAAATATGGATTCTTGCAGATCCAGATTAGTGAAAAGGATAGGTACAAAACTGCTTATACCACTCCTCTTGGTCATTATGAGTGAAATGTGATGCCTTTTGGTCTTAAGAATGCCCCGAGTGAATTCCAGAACATTATGAATGACATTTTCAATTCTTTTAGCCACTTGACCATTGTTTATATTGATGATGTTCTTGTTTATTCTAGCTCTATTGACGAACACTAGAAACACTTGTATTCGTTTCTAGATACTATTAAAAGAAATGGTCTTGTTGTCTCTGCTAAGAAAATCAAACTGTTTCAAACAAAAGTTCTCTTCCTTGGCTATGACATCTCTGAAGGACAGATTTGTCCTATAGATAGAGCCATTCAATTTGCTAATAAGTTTCCTGATGTTATCACTGATAAAACCCAACCCTAGAGATTTCTTGGGTCTTTGAATTTTTTTGCTAATTTCTACAAGGATATGAGGAAACAGTGTAAACCTCTTTTTGATCAGTTACAAAATAATCCTCCTCCTTGGTCTGATGTTCATACTTCCCTTGTTAAACAAATAAGTCTCATGTTAAGACATTGCCTTGTCTTGGTATTCCTACCGTTGATGCTTTCAAAATTGTTGAAACTGATACCTCTGACATTGGTTATGGTGGTATTCTGAAACAAAGAATTTCCCCAGAGTCATCTGAACAAATTGTCCGTTTCTATTCTAGAATCTGGAATAATGCATAGTTAAACTATAGTACTATTAAAAAAGAAATTTTATCTAGAGTACTATGTATTTCAAAATTTCAAAGTGATTTGTTAAACAAAAAATTTTTGTTATGTATTGATTGCAAAAGTGCTAAATATGTTATTGAAAAATATGTTGAAAATATTTCTTCAAAACATATTTTTGTCAGATGGCAAGCTATTTTTAGTGTTTTTGATTTTGATATTGAATATATTAAAGGATCTCAAAATACCATCCCAGATTCCTTACCCGTAAATTTCTGCAGTGTCACAATGGCAAGTAGAAGGTCAAAAGACAAGACGCCTGCCACTAATAATCAAATTGTTAAAAAAGAACTTGTTTCCCCTCTAGACATTGTTAACCACGTCACCCCCCTAGGGACTATTCCCAAGCCTAATTATTCTTCTATTTTAGCATCATCCTATGATCCTTATGCTCTAACCACTGTTAACCAGCCTATCAAAACTGTTTATCCCAAGGTTTCCAATACCTCACAGTATGTTAAAAACCAATATGTTCAAAGCCTATTTTCTATTAAGCTAAATAAGGCTTCCATCACTGAACCCTTTTCACTTGCTACTAGTTACTTTCCCCCAAGATTCCATTATCCCTGAACATGGTGAAAAAACTGTGCAATATTAATTTAACATTTTGTGCCATGAAAACTCTGTCACTATTAAAGCTATCACTGATAAGATCAATACTACCAAGATAATTTATCATAGTGTTTTCCTGAATCATATTATTTTTGAAGAAATGTGGGGCCCCAACCTTGCCTCCACAAGAAGATTACCAAAATCCTCTATTCCATATTCATATCATGATTATCTCACAGCCTGGTTCAGATTTATGCTTCAGCAAAATGAAAATATGTCTCATTCATGGTTTGTTAATTTTGATAAAGATTTCAATTCTGATTTTCCCTTCTGGTTTATCCGCTGGTGGGCTCAGTTTGGTTCAATTGTTGAAATATTCCCCAAGCCATCAATGAATTCTCTCACATATTTCAAAAGTTTGTTCAAAGTTGATTCCTATGGTGCTAAATTCCCTCCTTTACTCCATTTCATTAAAAAGTATAAAGTTCCATGGATTCTGAAATGGCAGTATGTTAAGGAAGGTGATACTCTCAATCGCTACTGGTATGTTAAGTGGTGGGATACGTTTCCTCACACTCAATCAATCATTAATAATGTTACCAGAGATTTCTCTTCACAGAATGCCTCTCTAGCATTAAGAATCACTTCCCCCGTGCAAAAAGCTAATCTGGCTGATGCACCTACTTCCTCATCTGCTAAAACTATTAAACCTCCTGTTAAGCCTAGAAAGAAGGGTTCTCCTTTGGATGAAATTCGCAAGGACCCTGATTCTCTATATGCTCTTATCAAAATGATTTCAAAAGAAAAAGAAGCTACTAGCTCAGATGATGAATGGTCCTCTGAAGCCTCTGTTACAAAAGACCCTTACTACCCCTACAACCAGGAGTGGTTTGTTAATGATGCAAAAGATGCTGATGATCTAGCAAAGGATTGATTGATTCCCCTATTTGTCTAACCTGCACAATGGCCAAAACGCTACAAGGTTTCTCACTATTGTTTCACACCACTGCTAATAATGATGATGTTTTCAAGTATTCCAAGACTACTTTCAACAAGATATGGACAAACGACTTGCTACGGATATTTTGAAGGAAAAAGTGAAAATTTCACTATTCACTGAACTATTCACTATTCACTATTCACTTCGAATTTTTTCCTATTTAAGGGGGGTTGTCCCTTAAGTTTAACACAAAATTCTTTCTTCAAAACTTCTTTCTTTTAGAAACCTTTCTCTAGAGAGAGTTCCTTGTTTCCACCTTAAGATTTCCTACTACTATCCCAACAATCTTGTAACTAGAACAAGTTCCAAACCTTGTAACTATTAAGCTGTTGAACTGTTTCAGTCTTGCAACCACTACTACTACTATAAGTATTTTGTTCTATTTTCAATAACAAGTATTTTCAGTTTTCAGTTTACTACACTACTTGTTGCTACTGCCATCTTGGACGATTCTAATTATTAATTGCTTTCATATATACTACTTGGCTGGTTCTATCGCCTTATTACTACTTTTAAATTATTTTGATTATATCTACAATACCGCCTTCTTGGCTGGTTCTACTTTGCTTTTCCTTTACTTTTAGTATATTTTTATATTATAGTGCTTCTGCCTTCAACGCCGTGTCCATTCCCACGTTTTGGTATCAGAGCCACTCTTTTCTAGCTGGTGATAGTGTTGTTGTGTCTTTATTTTTTATCTGTGCTTACTCGAAACTTTGATACTACTTTGTTGTGTTCCCTTTTTACAATCATTGGCGCCACCCATGTTGGAAAGTGAATTCCCAGAACCGAACAGTAAGGTAAGGCTTGTTTGAGCCAAGAGAGGGCGTGTAGGGCATGAGAGGTATAGGGTTAACTAGGGTATGTGTTACGAAATGCAACGGTGTTAAGAAAAACATGATAATTGAGTGTAAAACCTAGGATAGTATGGATAGGTTGTGGAGATCCAACTCTTCTGTCAGCTCTAGGACTAGTTGTCCTCTTGATATTGTAAATGAAGAAGATCACATTGTTGAAGATAATGAGTTGTTTCCTGATTTCCAGAAATGGAATATCCCCAAGATTGGTACTAAAACTGTTTACAAAACTAGTTGGACTAAAAATGCTTTTCATTCTGCTTACAAAGCTAGAACTATTGAACAAATATTCTCTATTTCAAAAACTCATGAAAAATGTTGCTTGCTTTCTAAGAGAAATATTAGTGAATTTATTGCTACTAAAAAATTCAGTTATTTGCATATTGGTTTGGTTCAAGTTGTTGTTAAACCACCTACTAGAAAAGGAATAAATGCTTATGTTCTCATGTGTTCAAGAGATACTAGATTTAAGAACTTTAAAGATAGCATTCTTAGTATGATTACTGCTTCTATGTATGATGGTCCTATATATTTTAACTGTTATCCTGATATTACTCTTGCTTTGGATGATCCCAATATTGTTAAAGCTTTAACTTTGAATATTGCTTCATCTGGTTATCACATGGAAGAAGGTAGTAAACCTTTTGCTTTGATTTATCGTATTTATTATAGACTTTTGGGTACTCAATCAAACCCTGGTGCTAAGATTAATAGAGAACCTTCTAGAAAAACCATGTTAATCCAATGTTCAACTCCTGATGCTAAAATTCAAGTTCCAAAAATGATTCAATGGCAAGACGTAAAGCTTCCCACTGAATGGTTGTTGGAACAATAATCCCCTCTTGATAAACCTGTTTTTGATGAGCTAGATCTCACATATATTCAAGAATATCTTGATGGTACTGTAAAAATAAGTTTTCAAAACAATCAACCTTTGAGGATCAACGAAGGAAGACATTCCTTTACTGGATCTGAAAGTGTTTCAAAAAGAGACCAAGATCTCAATGATTTTTTGCAAAAGAGTTTTGAAAAACCCACTGATTTAAAATTAGAAGGTGTTTCAAGTGATAAATCTCAAATTAGCACTGTTTACTATTCCACTAAACCTGAAGCTTCCTCTCCATATAGCAAAACTGCTAATGAAGAAGAAGATGACACTAAATCTATTTGTCCATCTAATTCTGATTTCCCTCCTACTGAAAATCCTACTTTCCAAAATCAACTAAGAGTTTTGAATGTTTTGGATGAAAGTTTTGAAATTGATATGGTTTCCCTGTACAATGAATTTATGCTTGCTAAAAACAGAAATAAAAGAAAATACTACTAAAGTAATTTTGCTCAGTCTGAAAAAGACCGTGTTAAAAGGAAATGGTCAGAAAAGATGAATCAATTGAAAAAACATATGTTTTTTGATTTTCTTAAAAATTATTATGTTTCAAAAGATGAAGTTTCAAAACAACATTTGAATGTGATAAAAAAATCAAATTTTATTAAAGAAAATAAAACCATTGTTAGGTCTAGTCATCCGCCTCTTGAGACAGTTTTGATAACTTGTCAAAAGACGGAAGTGAAGGCCTCCCCTTTCAAAATTGCTAATGTTGATGTTGATACTCCTGTTTTTAGTATTATTGAACAAAATAATTTTACTAATGAATCCTTGCATGTTATTGGTCAACAACTTGACCGTATTGAAGAAAAAATTAATGAAAAAACTCCTGTTTCAAAAATTAAGAAACCTTTGATTGATTTACCGATTCAAAGAGAAAAAGTGAATTTTAAATCTTCTCAAGCCAAAACTTTTGACATTGTTGAGAAAATGCTTTCTAATTTAAAGGTAAAAACTGAAGGTACTTCTACAAGTACTCTTGCTACTCAAACTATTTCAATAAATGAAAAAGAAATTGTTTTTGAAGAAAATACAAATTCTAATACTGTTTTGTCTATTTCTGCTAAAAAGGTTTTTGATGATGACCTACCAGAAATTAAAAGATTTGTTAGAAATTCCAAACCCATATCTTTTACAAAAAATTGGTATTCAAAACCTACTCCTCCTGATATGCAGTTTGAAGAAAGAGCTTTTCAAACACAATTCTCTATTTTTGCTGATAAAATTTATGAATGGAATATTGATGGTTTGTCTGAGCAAGAAATCATTAATAAAATGGGTCATATGTATATGTGTGTGTATTTATATATATATATATATATATATATATATATATATATATATATACATTGGTTTGCTTTTTTACTTGGGGGCAGGGGTGTTAAAAGCACAAGAAATAGAAAACTAGAAAACTTTTGGGACAAAGAGACAATAACATTACCTTTCCACGTGATGGACAACAGAAGAATGTGGATTCCAATAAACCTAAAAGATCTATTTTCGTTACAAACCATCTTCGAAGGCTTTAATCTCACATCATCATCCTCATTTTAAAAAGACTTCAGCACCACATCATTTGGAAAGTGTATTTTTTTTTTTTTTTTTTTGGCTGCGTCCTATTCAACAGTTAAAACAGAAATGTCAAATTAGAGGGCTAATTGTCAACCGTCAGTGGCGACACCATGTTGAGGGCAGGGTGTTCCCAGGAACACCCTGACCCGAAAATAAAATTTTTTTTATATATAATAATTTAAATTTTTTTATTTGTTTACCCTTAAAAAATAAATAAATAAATATGAACACCCTCAAGCAAAATCAAGAACACCCTCAAATAAAAAAAAATAAAAAAAAATTATCTATTCTACTTTCAAGCAAAAAAAAAAAAGCCCAATTTTTTTTTAAGCTAAAATCTGAAAAAAAAAAATGTAACAGAGTAAGCCCACTGCCTAAAGCCCAACATCAATCCTAAAGAACAAATAGGAAAGCAAACCCAATCTAAAGAAAAAAAAAACATATGGCAAGCCAACAGATTGGTAGCAAACCCCACAGGCCAACGAATTCTAAAAAATTTAAAAAATGAAAAAAAAAAAAAAAAAAAAAAAAAAAAAAAAAAAAACCATCCTAAAGACAGATGGTAGCAAACCTAACCCACGGATGGTAGCAAAAACTAAAATAAAAAATGGAGAAACAGAGCTCATTGCCTTTGCCTCAAACTCGAGCAACAGAGCTCATCGCCATCGATCATCGCCAGTCAGATCAGAGATCAGTCATCGCCTTGGCCTTGCCAGTCGGATCGGAGATTGAAATGGCACAGATCGAATCGGAGATTCCTTCCTCACCAGTCACCTCGATGTGCTGCCCAGCCCGATGACGCCGCCCCTCAACCTCATGGTATTTCATCTTTACTTTACACTTTTCTTCTCTTTGACTCTCTCTTTTTCTCTAATGGGTTTACTCTCTACTCTCTTACTTCTCTCTGTCTCTTTCTCTCTTTTATCTGAAGACTAAAAGTATGAAAGTGAAATGAGAGTCTCTCTCTTTTTAAGATTGGAAACTTAATATGATTGGCTGATTCTCTTTTTTTTTGGGTGAAATTTCTTAGCTTTATTTTATTTTATTTTTTTGATACGGGCTTGCTTAGCTTTATTGAACTATAATTGCTTAGCTTTATTGTAACTTTATTAATATTCGTGATTGGCTAATTCTCTTTTTTGTCTTTTAGTGTATTGTCTATTGTGATTGGTGATTGTGAATTTCTGATTGGCTCTTGTGATTGGGGCTTGTCTGTTGAGTGGGGGGAGGGGTGAATGGGGCATGGGACCGGGTGGGAAGTAAAGGCATGAGAGGTAGGCAGTGGATAATGCACATGGGGTGTGTGCTAATAGTTAGTAAAGAAAAATAATGAAGCAACTAATAAACAATAATTAATAATTTAATTAACTAATACATTATAAAAGATAAACAAATTAAATTATGTTAGGCTAAACAACAATTAGTAATTTTAATAATTAATGAAACAACAATATAACAAATTATAGTTTATAAAAGACAAACAAATTAATGAAACAACTAAACAAAAATAATTAATGATTTTATTAATATTTCAAATGAACTTATAGTTTATTGTATACGTAACTTTGTTCATTTCTTTTCTTTTCATTTTTTTTTTCCTTTTTGAGGTTTTTCAATGTACAGAATGCAAATTTGTTGTGGTTTTAAGAACTTTTTTTTTTTTTTAAGCACAAACTTCATGCCGGCCAAATCTTGAATTTCAGCCGGTATTTCTCGAAACACCCGAAATAGACCGAAATGACCCGAAATTTTTTCAAAGTAGAATAGGAACACCTTGGAAAAAATTCCTGGAGTCACCACTGTCAACCATTCCTTATAGTCCAAAAACAACTCCAAGAAAGAGACATAGTTCTCAATTCTTTTTCTTTTTCTTTTTTGCTTACAATATGTGGGAAGAACAAGATCTCTAAATCAAAATAACAGGCTAAAGCCTATTAGAAGTTGTGAGTTTGATCTTGAAAGAACCTAAAAGGTAAGCATGAAATTCACGTCCAAATTTTTTTTTTTTTTCTAATTTAATTCTGCAATATAACCATTACTAATTAATGGGAATATTTAAACTGTATTTCAATCTTAGATGAAGCGGCAAAATTCAATATACTCAGGGAAAAAAAGTAATTTCTGCTCTTTATTTTTTTGGTAGTTCACAATTCACACCTTATCTTTAAAACCAACTAATTTCACCCTCTATATTTGCAAAATGAGCAAATACTCCCAATTCGTTACTTTCTAGTTAAGGTCAATGATTTTTTTTTTTTTTTGGTTGAAGTATTAGTCATGTACTACAAGAGAAAACATTGATAATTGTATTGTTGTGTGCCCTTAGGGCACACATTAAGCTTTCTATTTTTGGAAACATTTTCTTGGAAATTGAAAAAGCTGTCATTACTTTTTCAATTCTCGAGAAATTTTTTTCCAAAAATGGAAATTAATGTGTGCCCTTAGGGCACACATTAGTAAAATCCTACCTATAATTCCATAATATAAATCATTTGTTCTACTTTTAGTGTTCCATTTTATGATCCATCAATCATTATATGTCATGTGTTTTTTTTTTTTTTTTAAATTTTATACTCTAATTATTTTATAAGAAAAGTTTAATGAATACAGGACAAATGCAAAATTCAATATACTCAGGGAAAAAAAGTAATTTCTACTCTTTATTTTTTTGGTAGTTCACAATTCACACCTTATCTTTAAAACCAACTAATTTCACCCTCTATATTTGCAAAATGAGCAAATACTCCCAATTCGTTACTTTCTAGTTAAGGTCAATGATTTTTTTTTTTTTTTTTGGTTGAAGTATTAGTCATGTACTACAAGAGAAAACATTGATAATTGCATTGTTGTGTGCCCTTAGGGCACACATTAAGCTTTCTATTTTTGGAAACATTTTCTTGGAAATTGAAAAAGCTGTCATTACTTTTTCAATTCTCGAGAAATTTTTTTCCGAAAATGGAAATTAATGTGTGCCCTTAGGGCACACATTAGTAAAATCCTACCTATAATTCCATAATATGAATCATTTGTTCTACTTTTAGTGTTCCATTTTATGATCCATCAATCATTGTATGTCATGTGTTTTTTTTTTTTTTTTCTTTTTTCCATTTTATACTCTAATTATTTTATAAGAAAAGTTTAATGAATACAGGACAAATTATGATTGGTGGAAGTATAAAGTAAACACAAATCCAATGGATAGAACACAAATTTTCTTTTTAATGCAAACTAGTGTTTATTTAGTATTAACAAAATATAAATAACAAAAATGCTATAGTTGCTACTAGTTTTACTAAAATCTTACAAACTAATGGGATAATGAATTGAACGGAATTAGTGAAACATCAATGCCACAATAAAATTACTACCAATTTTACTACAAATATTTACAAGCTAATGTGCCAATCATGAATGTGAATGGTGCTAAATCAATCAACATTATAATAAATAAATATCTAATTTTTTAAAAAAAAAAATTTGATATATCAGTTTGTAAAATTTATTTAGTACAATAGATAATAGTTGTGTCTAGGGGTGTGCATGGGTTGGGTTAGGTTGGGTAAAGGGGACTTTTCGACCTAACCTACTATGGTGGGTTAAAAAAAATCCAACCCAACCCAATCCATCACAAGGGTACAACCAAACCCAACCCACATGGATCAGGTTAGGTCGGGTTGAACTCATGAGTTGGACAATTTTTTTTTTATTAATTACTATTATTATTAAATTGAGTAGAAAAAATATATATATCTCATGTGCCACCTGGGTTGACAAACAAAATATAAATGAACAATTATTCCAATTTAGTTATAAACAAAATATATCCAACTGAATTGATAAACAAAACATATATGAACTAGTATTCCAACTTAGTTATAAACAAATTGGAATGGAGCGGGAGCATGGGAGTGGGAGGCAACAGAAAGAGAAATAAGATTGTTAGGGTTTGTGAGATTATTGAGTTTTATATAGGAAGAGCCAAATAGAGGGAAAAATAAAATAAACAAATATTAATTATATAAATTAAAATTTAAATATATAGGTGGGTCGAGTCGAGTTAAGCAAGTTTGTGATTCTTATGACCTAAACCCAACCCAACCTAACCCACTATTAAAAAAAATTTGATAACCCAGCCCAACCCACCAACCCACTTGAAAGCTCACTTAGTGTATAAAACACTTGTAAATGTTTAGACCCCTAAATTCAAATATTCCAAAACAAGCTTATATTCAAACAATGTATATGCGGAATGATAAATATAAGCTATATCCAAATATGCAAACTACTCTAAGCCATAATTTAATCACAACACAGTAGTAATTGAAAGCAAAGAGTAAAGGATAGAGAGGAGCAAATGCAAGATAACACCGGCACGTGTTATCGAAGAGAAAACCGAATAACTCGGTGAAAAAACTCTCCGCCACCTTCCAAGCGGTAAAATGATCCACTAGAAAATGAGTTGGGATACTTGAATAGCAATAAACCCTCCAAGCCTAATCTACCCGATGCACCTAAGCCGTCCAAACTTCTTACTCTAACAAGGTTACGCCTAACCTTGTCTTCTCTAGTTTACTGGATCCCGCAATTAGCCTATTGCATCAACCAAAATGAATTGGTTCTCTCTTGAACTGCTTCCAAAACACCAAGAACCTTCTCACTGCCCTGAATGTGGTGAGGTAAGGATTTGGCTTAAGATTCTCTCATGGGTATGACAATGGAGAGGGTGAGAGTGGATGAATTTGGAGGATCAAATGTATAAGATTGTGGATGAATCAATCTTGTTGTTCTCTGCGGTTTCTCTCTCAAAATTCTTTTTGGAAACTCTCTACATTTCGTGGGTATAAGGGTATTTATAGTAGGGTGTGAGATGGAATGTGAAAAGTCAATTTTCAGAGAAACAGGGTATATTGGCAAGTCACTCGCGACTGGGATGAGTCGTGAGTTCTAATCACCAGATAACAAAAAGGGCAGACTGTACTTTTTGTCCTATAGTGATCCAACTGTCCTAACCCTTCAACTTTCTGCGTGCTCCACATGTGTGACACATTCTGGCAAGTCACCACTCGCAAGTCAGTCGCGAGTTGCCTCTTCATTGCACATATTTGATCAATTCTTCACACTCTCTCACACACAACCCTTACATTATTCCCACCTAAATACTGGATTTCTAAATATTGAATTACAAGCAAATTTGGCATGGAATAAAGCCAACACATAGTTGAATAATTCAACCTTACACCACTAAAAACCGATCCAACCCGATGAATTGGGTTAGGTCAAGTCAATTTTCTTGTTGTATCATCATTTAAAATAAATTCCTTTCACCAATCACTAAAAAAAAAAAAAAACAAAAAAAACAAAAAAAAAACACACACACAAAATAGTTGTTTCATATTTACATGTATCAGTTTGTTTTTCATTTAAAAATTTTTAGTTTGATTTGATAAGCTATCATCTCTATTAAAAAGCTATTGACTCAGTTATATGTAAAATTTCAAAAAAAAAAAAAATTAAATAGAAAGAAACATATTTAATAATTTTTAGACTAAATTACAAATTACACCCTCTAACTTTGCCTAAAATCCAATTCAATCCTATAACTTACTTTCGTACCATTCAATCCTTAAAATTTCAATTTTATTTAATTTAGGCATTTTGTTCAATTTCCGTCAAAATTTCCGTTAGTAACCCAAAATGATTGAATTTTTTATTTTTTAAAAAAAATGTTTTTTCAAGTAAAAATAATAAAAAATAATTTTCAGCAAAAAAAATATATATATTATATTGATGAATCGTTTGATGAAGAGGGAGAAAGAAGAAAAATCGTTTTATGAAGAAAATTTTCTGTACAATTTGATTGCTCATTTATGACGTTAACGCAATCAGAACACCCAAATACTTAGAAAGCACAACAAATCCAACGATTGGGCCTTACCCAGATACCTATACTGTACCCAAAAATACAGCTAAGCCATTATTCAAAAGCCTACTTTGTATAATAGCCAATAGATGCGATTGAATTTTTTTTTTTGACTCATTAGTTACTTAGATTTTTAAAATTTTAAAAATATGAAGAAAAGCAAAATTCGAAGAGTGAACGACAATTCCTTAACAAAAGCAGATGAGTAATTGAATTGGATAAAAATAAAATTCATGAGACTAAATTGGACAAAAATAAAGTTAGTGTCTAAATTATATTTTAAGCAAAGTTAGGAATGCAATTTGTAATTTTGCCTAATGTTCATTATGAATTAGATCCTATAAAAACCAATATCAAGAAATAAAAATTAAGAAATTAGAGTTTTAATTAAAGAGAAAAAAATACGCTATTGTTGCCTTTCATTAATATAATAGGATATCAATTTTTTATTAATTTATTCTCTTTCATAAAAAATTAATATATAAACAATAATAAAGTATGAAGATGATTAGATAATAAACTTAGTAGTGTTATATTTTTTTAAGCTAAACTAAAAAATTTTTAAAGTACAAAAAATGTTCACGGTATTGTTTTTAAATTACTACAATTAGAATTTTATAAAGAATTTATATTAACTAAAATAACAAAAATTTACATATATACGCTGCATTTGGTATTTATTTAACTACCAAAAAATCATTCTATTTGTAAGTTGAATTTCTACTTTGAAAATCTCAATTATTTATATAAATAATCCTAATAGATATATGCAAAATAGGCTATATAGCGAATATACTATCTTTTGTAGTTTTCTTACGTCAAAATATCACTTAATATTATAAATTTTAGTTTTAATTGGTCTCAAATGCTATATATATTCACATGCATATGAGTATATGAGTAATTGAATAAGTCATTTATAAATTTTACTCCTCTCGAGTTAAATTCTGGTTTTTTTTTTTTTGGTTATAAAGAAGTTTCATAGATTAAATAAAGCAGATAATTTAGGACATAGCTTCTCATAATACATGTCGAAATTTTACATAAAGCAATAATATAGAGATGTCTACTGACGGACTATCATAAATAACAAAATCTTGAGTCAAGTGTAGTCCTTTTAAAGCAAGTTTGTTAGCACACTGGTTTGCCTCACAAAGTTTCTCCTTCACTTGTAGGAATTGGCCGAGGAGGTTCATGCAATCCATGACGAGAGTTGCATGATGTATATTATTACTACAATTATTAGAAACCCCAATCAAAAAACTATTCTTGCATCAGTCTCAATCTCAATTTTAACTAATAAGTTCAGCTTAAAACACATTAAAACCATCCCTTATTGCCCAAAGTTTGGCATCTCTTGCTCTATTTGAGCTGAGTAAAATGTATCCCGTAAATCTATTTTGAAGCACAATATAAGCAGTTCATTATGGATTTCAACTTATCTTGGGGTCAGTTAAATTGTAAAAAAGTGTGCAAAATAGTAAACAGAAAAATGTGAATTTTGGCCATGTGCTAGCAAAAGTAAACTTTCTGAAAAATTCAGAATATTATAATCATATGAAATTTATCCCCATATATTTCAATATTGACACTCTAATTGTCATGCCGAAGTCAGTTGGTTTTGTTGTGTGGGAAGGCCATTGATAATGATATTTTTTTTGAGTAAAATTAGTTACTCATTAATTTTGATACATTCTGCCACTACTGTCGATGCTGTCATTTTTTGGTTGCAGCTGGTTTTGTGTGAGTATTTTTTTGACAATCTTTTCTATTTTTTTGACATTTTTTGTGAGTAGTTGCGGAACCCATTGCCCATTAGATTGTGTGGGATTGCAGCTCCGTTTTAAAATCTCACGGCACACTTTGTTACTGTCGGTCTAATTGCAAAGTCTTTTACTAAAAGAACAAGAAAGAAGAGGAGGTGATAACAGAAATACAGCAAATTACAAATCTCCTCATCTACTTCCACTCTAACACAAAAAAGAAAAGTGGGTTCCGGAATGTTTTTCACATGGCGCGCGGGAAACAATCGGTCAATTCTGAATAACTACGACTTAGAGGGCGTTTGGATCCCACGTTTTCTGCGTCCACGTTTTGATCACTGCGTTTTCTTTGTTTTTTTTTTTTTTTTTTTTTTTTTTTTTTTTTTTTTTTTTTTTTCCTTTTGCCCGCATAATTACTATTTTGCACTGTAGCAGTACTGTTATGTGCTGTAGCAATACTGTTCACGCATTAAAAAATATTAAAAATAGGTCTCACGGTACTTTTCACACATTCTTGGTTGTTTGTCTTTTTTTGTTTTAGTTGGCCATCATTTTTAACAATGGTATACGAGTAAATTTATGTAAACTCACTTTTTTCATCTCTCCACTTTTTCACTTCCAACCAAACAAAAATGAGAGAATTTAAAATTTTTTCTATCTTCTCACTTTTCCATTCCCTTACCATTTTCTATCTTCCTACTTTTCCACCCTTCCAACCCAATGGACCATAAAGTCTAATTATATTTGAAATTTTTTTCACACTTTAATGAGTTCACGTGAGGTGTCAGAACTCACGCAAAACAAATAAACAAGAGTCGCACACACAACTAAAACAAAAGGAACAAGAAGAGAGGTTTAGTCTCAATCAAAACTGATGATGAAGAAGAAGCAGAAGAAGAAAAAGAAGAAGAAAGAGAAGCGGCTGGACAAAACAAAAGGAGGAAGGCTGGGGGAAATGGCCGACGACATGGTAAAACAACCAGTGAGGATGGTGACGTGAGCTTTTTGCTGCTAAATTTTCCCATTTTCTTCAAGTTTTTAGTTTTTAGTATGTTCGGTTTCAACTGAGATATCTAATATTTGGCGGTATGTCTGGTATAGTCCGATAAGGACTAGTATTTTAAGTGGTACGAATCAAGGGTGTTTTTGTACCGGTTCACCTGTCGATACGATAAATTCCAGCCGTACCAGCTGGTACGATATGGAATTGACTCCCTTACTTTGGATACATTGACATTACTTAGCTTGGAGGGTTTTGTAAGCATAATGTATCACAACTATTCTCACTAGTGGATTGGTAGGTGCCATAGGCCCCATAAAGCTTTTTACTAATTGTGAGTTTTCTCTTTGTAAACACGTCTTCGTGGTTGGGTGTGTGTGTTTGTGAGGTTTGATGTTGTTTGCTTTGTAAATCGATGAATTGAATCAAATGGGTAATATTTAATTAGGCTTAATTATATAATTAAACTTAAAATTGGTAATTAGCAATAATTTGTGCACTACAAAAAATTGAACCTATAGTGGCCCTTTTTTTAGTAGCTATAGGCATATCTATATCTCCGTTCAGGGAGTCCTAGAATGGCCTTTTTTTAAATAAAAAAAAAAAAAAAAAAAAAGGGTTTATAGCAGCATTTTTAAAACGCCACTATATATAGACACTTTTTATTTTAGTTTTTTTTTTTTTCTTTTTCAGTTGGATTTTTTTAATAAGAGCTAGAGGAGGAAAAAAGACCTATAGTGGCATTTGACAAACGCCATTATAGGCACTTTATATTTCAGTTTTTTTTTTTTCTTTTTTTTTTTTTTTTTTTTTTTAAAGGATAGAGGAGAAAAAAGACCTATAGTGGCATTTGACAAACACCACTACAGGCACTTTTTATTTCAATTTTTTTTTTTAAAATAAGGGCTAGAGGAAAAGAAAATACCTATAGTGGCGTTTGTAGCCTAGCACCCAAAAATTAAATAAAAAAATAGAAAAATAAAACGTTAAGAAAAAGAATCTAGCACATAAAAAAAATTTAAAATAGGGGACATTTAGTGGCGTTTACCAAACATCACTAAAGGTCTAAAAAGTGATAGCTACAACATATTCTATAATATTTCGTAAATAAATAAATAAATAAAATATAAAATAGAATGTGTTTTAGCATAAACAAAAACTAAGGCATATTCCAAAATATTCCATAACTAAAAAAAAAAAAAAAAAAAAAAACAAATATGAATGTTCAAAATCACTAGCGTTTATGAAATCTCAAACTCTCTCTCTCTTGTGGGGTTTTGATCATTGTTTTTTGAGTTTTGTGTTTGATTTCTCAGAAAATATTGGAAAATATGTGTTGAGTTTTTTGTCTGATTGCATATGGGTGCCGAAAATCTGGGTTGGAGTTTTGTATTTGGTTTCAACTTATAAAAAAATCATCTTCAATGTCTATTTGTTTTGTATATTTTTGGAGCATGTGTTTGTATTTTTGTAAATCTGAGTGATATATTTATACTACAACAAAATGTATTTTTAGTGACGAAAAAATTCGTCACTAAAAGTCCAATTTTTCGTCACTAAGGACTTTTAGTGACGAAATTGGACTTTTAGTGACGAAACTCATTTCATCACTATAGCCTCGTCACTAAAAGTCCTAGTGACGAAAAATTTTGTCACTAAAAGTTCGATTTGATTTTTTAAAAAAAAACTTTTAGTGACGAAAACATTTTGTCACTAAATGTTTTCCTCACTAAAAACACTATTTAGTGACGAAAATATTTCGTCACTAAAAACACTTTAGTTTACTAAATCATATTTAGTGACGAATAATTTCGTCACTAAACCTATGTTCGGGTACATATAGTGACGAAAAAATTCGTCACTAAAACTATTTTTAAGAAAATCCATGCATATATAGTGACAAAAATTTTCGTCACTAAAACCATTTCTTACAAAATTTTGACATATTTAGTGACGAAAAATATGCCGAGGCATCGCCGGGAAGTCGAATAGTCACCGATTCGAAGGAAGGCGAAGGGTCACCAATTTAAAGGAATGCGAAGCGTCGCCGGGAAACCGAATGGTCGCCGCCAGTTCGAAGGAATGCGAAGGGTCGCCGTTGAGCTTAATCGGCAACGGTTGGCTCTTAACGGAGCTTCATCAATGACACTTTGAGCTTCATCGGCAACGGTTTGAGCTTCATCGGCGACGGCTAAGCTTAATCACGACGGTGGGAGCTCAACGGCGACGATGGGAGCTTAATCGCGACGGTGGGTCTTAAGCTTAATCGCAACGGTTTGGCTCTCTGTTTTTTTCTTTTTTGACTGAAATATGGTAGGTGTGTTCTTACGGTTTTTGACTTTCAATATGGCAACTTTAGTTTTTGTAGCACTAAAAAGTGTCACAGTGAACTTTATAAGATAACTTTATAAGAGTTTTTTTTTTTTTTAGTAATGCGGTGTGATTTAGTTATTTTATTTGTTTATTTTATTTGTTTAAACTCTAAAAACTTTAGAGTTTTTTTTTTACCAAAATATGCTTTGAAGAGAGTTTGTGGCTCTGTTGAAAAAAAAAAAACTCTAAAAAATTTTGGTGGATATGCTGGGTATTGAAATTGGGCTTTGAAGTCTTTAGTGATGAATTCCAGTTTTGTCACTAAAGACTGGGCTTTGTGAAGATTTTTAGAGACAAAATTCATATTTTGTCACTAAATTATACTTTTAGTGACGAATTATGATTTCGTCACTAAAAACATATAAGTGCACAACTATTATTATTTTTAGTGATGAATATTTTTTGTCACTAATTCTTCCTTATAGTGACGAAAGGATTTTCGTCACTAATACTATTCATAGTAATACCTACAGTGACGAAATATTTCGTCACTAAAAATTTCAACTTTTAGTGACGAAATATTTCGTCACTATAGATTAATTAAATTCGGGCCAAAATTTCCCTCTATTGGTGCCCATTTTTCAGATCACAATAGTGACGAAATTTATTTTTCGTCACTAAATGTTATAATTTTTTTCATTATTAGTGACGAAATTCATATTTCGTCACTAAAGCTGTATTTTTAGTGACGAAAAATATTTCCTCACTAATTTTCGTCACTAAAAATACATTTTGTTGTAGTGTTACAAGGTTAATGTAAGAAAAGAAAAGAAAATAGTTTTTTTTTTTTGAGTTCTTCACGTTCAAAATATTGATGCTTTCAAATTTTTAAAATTAAATTTTACATGAAGAACTCAAAAAAAAAAAAAAAAAAAAAAAAAAAACCCTATTTTCTTTTCTTTTCTTACATTAACCTTGTAAATATATCACTTAGATTTACAAAAATACAAACACATGCTCCAAAAATTTACAAAACAAATAGACATTGAACATGATTTTTTTATAAGTTGAAACCAAATACAAAACTCCAACCCAGATTTTCAGCACCTATATGCAATCAAACAAAAAACTCAACACATATTTTCCAATATTTTCTGAGGAATCAAACACAAAACTCAAAAAACAATGAACAAAACCCCATGAGAGAGAGAGAGAGAGAGAGAGAGAGAGAGAGAGTGTTACTTTCTCAAGCACTTTTTCTTTTTCTTAAATAATGACTTCAATGTTATTTTGGTATTCATTTGTTAGTATTGGGTCTCATTGCACTCTTGGCTATTTAAGTAATTGATGAAAATATATACCTTACTGGAAAATGCATAAACACTAAATCTAGATGATAGAAACTTTTGGCATTTAAATTAAAATTATATTGTATCAAAAAAATAAACATTATAAATATTTTATGCATTTTTCCAAGGTTTATTGTCTAAATATTGATTAAATTAGGTGTACGTTATATTACAATAATGTTATTGGACAAATTGAATGTGAATGATTTGAAAATTGTTGTTTGTAAGAGCATTAGCATCAGAAGATGCTAAAGCCATATCTAAGGGTATTTTAGCATAAATGTACCAAATAACCACTGCATCAGAGAATGCTATAAGGAAGTATTGCAAAAATATTTAGAATTGTGCTACAGTACTATTCTAAAGGTAGAATAGTACTGTAGCACAATTGTATAAGTTATATTAATTTTCTATTACTTTCTTCTGACTCTCTCTCTCCCTTTGTTTCTCTTTTCATTCCTCTCCCCAACGGCTCTCTTCTCTCTCTCATCACGTCTCTCTCTCACCACAACGGCTTCTCTCTCTCATCACGTCTCTCTCTCACGGTGGGCTTTTCTGGCGTGGGTCGTGGGTCCGGCGTGGAGGTGAGACTGGGAAGTCCGATCGGCGTGGTATGGTGGCGATTTCTGGGTTTCCGATGTGGTTTGCAGCGGCGAGATCGGTTTGTAGCTGGGTTTGTGTAAATTTTGACTTGATTTTTTTTTGTGGGTCATCTTGTGGATTTGGAATTTGCTATTGGTTTGATTTGATGTTGGGATGGATTTTTTTTTTGTGGGTTCATGGTGGTGGTGTTGGGGGTTGCAGTGGTAGTGGTGGTGGTGGAAGGGGGTGGGGTTTTTACTATGGGTCATTTGTGGGTTCGTGGTGGTGAAGGTGGGGGCTTGCCGTGGAGATGGTGGTGGCCATGGGTTTCTGGGGTTGCCGTTGGGTGGTGGCGTGGTGGAAGGGGGTGGGGTTTTTATTATGGGTCATGTGGGTTCGTGGTGGTGAAGGTGGGGGCTTGCCGTGGAGATGGTGGTGGCCATGGGTTTCTGGGGTTGCCGTGGGGTGGTGGCGTGGTGGAAGGGGGTGGGGTTTTTATTATGGGTCATGTGGGTTCATGGTGGTGAAGGTGGGGGGTTGCCGTGGAGATGGTGGTGGCCATCGGTTTCTGGGGTTGCCGTGGGGTGGTGGCGTGGTGGCCATGGGTTTCGGGTCTGAGGTTTCTGGGTTGCTGTGTGGGTTGCTGTGAGGTTTCTGGGTTGCTGTGTCTGGAAGAGAGCTGAAAATGGAAGAGAAGAGAGAGATGAGAGAGAACAGATATAATTTTGATATATATTATTTTATTTTGTAAATATATTATTTTAATGAGTGAAAGAGGAAAATAGAAGTTTGGGATGTGGAGGTATTGTAAAATAAGATGGTATAATGATAAAGTGAGTTTTTAGAATTGTAAAATAGAATAGCATTAGCATTTCCCAATGCTAATGCTCTAATAATTTTAGCTAGTCTTTCTATAAGTGTAATCTTTATTCTACAACCCACAGTACTGCTCCAAGCTTGCTATTAGGCTCAAAAGCAAGTTATGTTGTAATAAGCATAAAGCCCCAAATGGCATCTTCAACGCTTGTAAGATTAATTGCATTGTTGTGGACTCTTATGTTTAGTTGAATGAAGTTTCAGATTTAATTCTCAAAAAAAAAAAAAAGTTTCAGGTTTAAAGAAAATAAAGATTTGAAAAATTTTATTGAAAAAGCAACCCTGTGGCAGGCAAGCCATGTGCTGCACTATAATCATGGGCTAAAAAGAAAAGTATTCAATGGCTTTTAACAGTGTCTTGTATAAAATTGATAGGCAAAAAACTTTGATTTCTGTCCACACCTTTTGACAGATCTTTTTATTCAATAAAGTTTTTTTTTTTTTTTTTTTTTTTTGGGGGCGATGAACATAAAACTTTATTGAGAGAAAAGGGTAAAGACAACTACAAGGCCCTGCAGACTCCTCCAAAATAATGGAAGAGACACAATGGGCAATTACCAAGAACAAAAAGGCCAAAATAATTACAAGCTGGAGACCATTTTCCTAAAGAGTGAGTTGCTGCATCACAAATCCTACGCGCCTAATTCACAAAAACTTTATAAAAAACAATTAAAAGATTCCTCAAATCAGAGCACAGAGACCTGTTCCTCGAAGAGGGAGAGGGGTCTCGACCAAATCATTAAAAAGCTGTACATAAGATTTGGAGTCTTGCACTCATTACCCATGACAGGAGCTAAGGAAAGGACCCATTTAATGACCCCTGCGTTGGCCTGGAGAATGAGGGTAGTGTTCACTTTCATATTACCAATGAATACCAACTCTTCCTTCCAGTCTCTTGCCACCGCAACTATAGCAGAGAAGCGGCCCCACACAGCAGGATCAACGTTAATTTTAAATGACAAACTTAGGAGAGGGATCCAAGTCTGAGTAGAGGAAGAAACTTGTTGTCTTTGCACATTATAATTTTATTCGTCCCAATTTGAAATTTATGAATTTCTTTAATTTGGATTATCCGTTTGTCAATCATCAAGTTATACAGAATATACAGGAGTACACAAAATAATGACTTCAATGCTATTTCAATGTACATTATTTTGTGCAATATCCATCACACTGTCTATTTTAGTGATGGTTAAATTTTAAATCTTATGGGATAAACAAAAAAATTTACATTAAAAAAAGAAATTTAAAAGTCTGTTAGCACGGGCATAGCACATACTATAAGGCTAGTTATTTTTATTATGTTAAACATGCAAAGCTTCAAATTGCTTTCAAATTGTCCATAATTTTCGGCAAGTACCACAGCTTGCCAGGTAGTGGTGAATCTAACAGTTTACATGAACACAAACTCAGTAGTAGGTTTGTTTGGTTGCTAAGAAAATTAATGTAAGATCAAAAAAATAGAAATGGGTTTTATTTGAGGAAAGACCTAGGCTTATGTGTATTTTCTAAAATGTACTTTTTTTAATAATAATTTCCACATCATTAAAAATACTATGGGTCCGTTTGGATTGAGCTTATTGTTGCTGAAACTGAAAACTGAAAACTGAAAACTGAAAACACTGTAGCAAAATAATTTTTAAATGTGTAAATAGTGTCGTGGGACCCATGAATAGTGCATGAACAGTGCGTAAACAGTGCGTGAATAGTATTTTTTGTCCCCTGCACAGTGCTTTTACTGTTCACGTGCAGAGGAAAAAAAAAAGGTAGGAAAACGTAGAGCTGAAACGCAAGTTTCAGCTCTACCCAAACGGGCACTATATCATCAACAATATCGATTATTTTCTAAACTCTTGAAAGGAGATAATTTGATATACTTTAGATGTGAAACGGTCTATATTTCAATCACTTATAGTCATGATAGTACTGACATGAGTACCATACATGAAATTAGAGCATTCCCATCAAGCATTGTATATGCTAAAAGATGCTTTTTTTTAGCATTTCTAACCCAAAAATATGCTCCATCAAAGATTGCATATGCTAAAAATTTTGCAATATTGCTACAGTGCGCTCACAAAAATGAGAGCTTACTGTAGCACAATGCTATGATTTTTTAATACTTTTAATTCTCTCTCTCCTCAAACTGAAACCCAGACTCCTTTCTCACTCTCACTCTCTCTATCTTTTCTCTCTTTCTCTCTACTTCTTACTGAGCTAGAATTTGAGACTCCGGTGAGAAATTTCTTCAAATATGGGTTTGTGATTTGACTTTGGTGACTCCGATCTCCGGCCTTCTGATTTGTTGAAGATGTCTGAGGCGGAAATCCATGCCGAGATGATGAAGCGGCATTCCGGGCCGTCAATGGGTTTCATTAAGCTCCGGCTCGGTGTTCACCGGACTTCGGTAATCATTCTAGGTTTTGTTTCTTTTTGTTATTTCTTTGTTGAATTACTATGGAGATGGTAAGATTTTGTTGGATTACTATGGAGAGGGTAATCAATTTGGGTTTGGTGGCGTTGATGTTCAAACGGAGCTTGGTGGTCAACCATGGAGCACGGGTTGGAGCGTGGATCGAAGGAGTAGTGGTCCGATTTGGTTTGTGGGTTTTTTTTGGCTGTGGGTTATGGTCCGATTTGGTCGTGGTCTGTGGGTTTTTTTCCTTTTTTTCTTGCTGTGATTGGTGGTGATTTGGTCCGGTTTTTGGTGGCTGGTGGCGGCGATGATGGGTGGATGTGGTGGTTGGGGTATGGGTGGATGGATGCAGTAGCCGGCGGTGCTGAGAATAATTGGGTTGAGAAACAGAGAGATAGAGGAGAGAGAGAGAGAGGAAAAAAAAAATGAATAAAAAATAATATTTAAATAGAATGTAAAAAAAAAATAAAAGTTTTGATGGAAATGATATTGTAAAATGATGTGTTATATATTATAAAATTAGTTTTTAAGAGTGAAGTTATTAAAAAGTTAAATAGTAAGAAATTAAAGATTTATTTATTTATTTAAATGCTGAAATTAAATGCGATTTTTACAAGCGCTTACATAGATTTTACCTTAGCGATGGACTGTGTTTTGGGCCTGACCACCACAAATGTATTTATATAATATTGTAGGCAGGAAAAAAGGGAAAATTCTTACAAAGAGAAATGGTGCTCACTCCTCTCATATTTTTAGTGGACTTTACATTAAATTTAATAAGTAAACTACACTATAATTGTCAGAGAAAGGAGTATCATTCTCCGTGCTCCAGGTACCTAAGAATTACTCGAAAAAAGTCATATGATTGCCATATGTTATTATGGGTAATTTTTGAGTACTCTCAGAGTATCGTAAATGCGTATTTCTTCTTCTTACATTACTATGAGTCTAACTTATTAAATTTATAATGAGACTATAATTCATGTAACAGAAAAAAAAATACGCATTTATAATACTCTCAAAATATTCAATAATTTTCCTAAACAAAGAAAGTGTAAGTAAAATTAACCTTGAACAATAGAGTATGGATAAACACTTTTGGCCTTTTTAATGAGGCTACTCAGTTGAGATCAGAACTCACAACTCGTATAAAGTTAGCATTTAAGGAATTTTTTTTAAGTGAGCTGCCCGGCTAGCTAGCAAGGCTAGCTGGTAGTTTGGTTGTGTTGTTTAAATAACCATTTTTATTGTTTAAACAATACAATATATATTTTCACAAAATTTCAACAACGTTATTAAAATAACATTATTAAACAGACTTAAATTCTAAAATTTTTAGCATTGATAACACTGTAGAATTCTATCTCTAAATGCTATTTCTCTTTATTAATCTTCTCTCTCTTTTCAAATAAGGTGCCCATTTGGATTCAATGTTTTCCATTGAATCCTGAGCTGCGTTTTCTGATTTTTTTTTTTTCCCCCAGCCACACTATTTGATCAAGTCAACCGTGAACAATGCACTTGTATACTATTCACGGACCTATAAATTCTACTTTTCAACAACTTTTTCATTAAAAATAAGTCTCACGACACTATTTACACATTTAAAAATTATTTTTTTACCGTGTTTTCAATTTCAGTTTTCAATCTTAGTAAAAATAAGCTCAATCCAAAAAGATCCAAGGTATCCTCAATCGTTCTCTCTCAGCCACTCATTTTTTTCAGCCTCACTCTCTCTCAGACTCATGTTCTCTTCTTCCTTACTTCTCAAAAAAAAAAAAAAAATGTTCTCTTCTTCCGCTTTTGTGAGTCAACACTCCCAATCCTCTCTAGCATTTTTATTACACAAATTCTAGCATAAATAATTTTATATCTCCATGTCCCTGACCGAGTTTTTTCTTTTTATCTCCAGCTCCCTCGCTAATTTTTATCTCCATCTCCCTCACCGAATTTTTTTTTTCTGCTCTCTCCTCTCTGTTCTCATCTTAGAACCGAAGCTATGACGGTTTAGCTTTGGGTCTCTCTATGGTTTAGGTCATCTCAGAGCAAAGCGGGTTAAAGTTTCGTTTTGGGTTTTGTATTTCGGTGTCGCCGATTTGCTCCAGCTATTCGCCGATTCTCTCGGTTTCTCCGATTCTATCTTCTTCTGCATATAGGTAAGTTCTCTGTCTTCTTCGTAGATTCTCCTAGTATTTCGGTGTATACTTTTACTCTCTCGATCTTCTTGGTTTATATGTGTTGTGTTATGGTTTTTTTTTTTTTTTTCGAATCTTTTGCATCACCGAATAATTACTTGAATGCTTCTGATTATTTACTTAGGATTTATTTTCAATTTGTTGTGCATTTAGTTATGCATTAGAATATATGTATATATTTTGGACTCTCTTTGGACTGCGTTTTAACAAAAAGTATGATATTTGAAAATATGTCCGTTTCTACCTTTCTCAGTCAAAAAAAAAAAATAAAGACCTTTAGAATAAGACAAATATTTGAAAATATGACTATAAATTATAAACAGTAAAGAAAGAATATTCAAATACATGTGATGTATTTGAAAAAAAATTTTATAAACCACTTTACAATAATCCTACTCGTAGGATTATTGTAAAGTGATTTATAATTTTTTTTTTAAATGTAATTTTTTCATATGTCAAAATGACATTTTATTTATTTATTTAAAAGATGAGATTTTTTTCAGAACATATGATGCTAATGCACTTATATTCATAAGTTTACCTATAAAAACACCTAGAATGTCCATTTATCCAAACTGTTCTTATCAATTTGGTTGTGTTTTTTTGAGATTGAGAAAGAGAGAGATGAGTTCCATTACAACAACTACTACACCTCATGTAGTTTGCGTCCCAGCTCCACTTCGAGGCCACATTAACTCCAATGCTCAAGCTAGCCAAACTCCTCCACCATAAAGGGTTTCACGTAACTTTTGTAAACAGGGTATATCCACAAACTTTTACTATGGTCTAGAGGTCCCAACTCCTTTGATGGCTTGCCTGACTTTCACTTCGAAACAATTATAAGAGGAGTGAGAATCAATACGCTTCCTTACTTAGAAACCGTGTCGCCTAACTCGGGATAAAACTGAAGCTTCTCTTGGGGTTGGCAGACTGTTGGCTCAACCAATTTTGAGTCATAAAGTGAAAAGTTTTTTTTTTGGTTAATATAAAGTGAAAAGTTATTCAAGTTGGGCATTTTCTTATATTTAAATATTAATTAAATAACAAATTTAATTTTTTATATTTTTATTTAATATTTTTTTTCTTGCTTATTGGCTTATTGCGATGCAAAATTACTAAATAAATTTTTATATTCAAATTCTGCTAATATTTTCTTTTCCATTAATATTATAATTAATTCACGTAATCTTTCTTACAACATAGTCAATTTTAGATATAATTTTCCTTAATTTTAATTTTTTAAAATTGTTTCTACGAACACAACTATAACAATTATTGTTACCCAAAATATACAAATTAAGTAACACACTTAGTATAAAAAGCATGGGAAAAGTTAAAACCAGCCACATTTTTTTTAATTAACTATATATTTTTAAAAACTTTTGATACAACTTTCATAAGAAATTTTAGGTTTTTTTTTTTTTTTTTCCTATAAAAAGTTTTTAAAACATTTTCTAAACTAATGTTCACCTGTAAACCTTTTCCATTAAAAAAATAATAAAAATAAAAATAAATAAATAAAACCTTGAACTAGATGTTCGCGTGGACAATCAGACACAAAACATAACTGGCAATAGAAATATAGTTTTTTAATAAAGGAAAAAAGTAATAATAAAGATTCGATGTTGGAATTAATGTTCACGTGGCTCCAAAGTCCAAACACACAAAACGGAAAAAGTAAAATAGAAAAAGAAGTAAAAAGGAAAATATAATGACCTCCCATGAGAAAAAGAAACAGAAGCAGTAAAGGGCATCAGGTCTGGGGAGGTGGAGACTTTCAGACCCGGGGGTTAGTGCCGGTAATGTGGCGGAAACGTGGTGGCAACAACAGTGTCTAAGTAAGTGGCAGAGCCTGTACTTAAGTTAGTGAGAGAGAGAGTTGGATCTAAAACATTCTTGTTTCTGTACCCGATTAGGTATCCCTTATTTGTCACATTTCTATTCATAAGATGCCTTCCCATTGAAGAAGGATACTATACGATACAGTTTTAATAAAATAGGACAACATTCATTTCGTCCTTCTATGCATGCATGCTTGGCATACTATTATATTTGTTGTGACATACCAAAACTTGCGTAGTAAATAGTTGAAATTTGTTGCTGCGGCTGTAATAGTCTTAGATTGATTTTGATTTTATCTTTTATTTATCCATTTTGAAATTATATTTTGGACGACTGGTCATGGTGGATTAGCACATTATTTTATTCTAAGATCCCTTACATAATGTAATATCACAATATCTAATGCATTAGATTGTTACCATTATTTTAATGGGAAGTTGAACATAAATGTGATAGTCAATTTAGAAATCATCCTCCCTTCAATTTTTTATTTTTTATTTTTGGCTTGAAATCTTTCTTGAATCCTTATTGCACTCTTGGACAAAACTCTCAAAGTTATATTATTCAATGGGATTAGGCCAACGGACATCTCAAAACAGTGCATTCGTCGTCCAGCAATAAATTTTTGAATTAGATTGCTAATTTGCTATACTCTAGTCGTATCAACTATAGATTTACCTGCTCCTTTGTTTATCTTCGTATTCAATAGTCACATGACTCGCTTGAAAAATTATGTTCGGCAGTTTGTTTATAAAAAGGCCTAGATCGACCCTTTCTAGTTTCTACAGAGAGAGAGAGATGGGTTCCACTACAACAGCTACTAGACCTCATGTAGTTTGCGTCCCAGCACCACTTCAAGGCCACATAAATCCAATGCTCAAACTAGCCAAACTCCTCCACCATAAAGGCTTTCACGTAACTTTTGTAAACACAGAGTATATCCACAAACGTTTACTCTGGTCTAGGGGTCCCAGCTCCCTTGATGGCTTGCCTGACTTTCACTTCGAAACCATTACCGATGGACTCCCGCCAGTAGACGCAGATGTCAGCCAAGACATCATCGCTCTTGCTGAATCCACCACAAAGGCTTGCCTACTCCCACTTTGCAACCTCATCTCCAAACTCAACGACACTTCGTCTTCGAATGTGCCTCCTGTTACCTGTATTGTCGCAGATGGTTGTATGTCCTTCACTCTTGATGCTGCTGACAAGTTTGGAATTCCGTGTGTGCTTTTCTGGACGCCTAGCGCTTGCGGCTTCTTGAGCTATATGCATTATCGCCATCTAGTTGAACGAGGTTTAATACCCCTCAAAGGTATAATTCAAATCTTCAAATTCCTTGTATTTTTTTATTATATATTTTTAAAACTGATTTTTTTTTTTTTTCAATATCACGAATCTCTATTTTGAAGAAAGAAAAGAAAATTAAAATATTTAAAAAAGGATGAAAACCATATAATTTCTCCATTTCTCCATTCGAAGGAGTTAATAGTATGTACCGATAACTATTTTAGTTTATTAGTTAGAAATACAAATTATTTTGGTACCTACTAATATCAATATACAATTTCAAAATTATCGCTCTATATATTATTTATAAAATGACTATAAAAATCCTTAAATTTAAAAAGCATATTTCACTAAATATGTTGATTTCTTGCTCGAATATCAATCCATTAATAATATAATAATAATGAAGCAATAACCTGATGTACTAAATGGTAATAATAATAAAAAGATGATATTAATTTTTTTTAAATAAAAAACACACAAAATTGCTTTCTTAACATCGTGAGTGGCTCTTCTCAAAAAAAAAAAAAAAAAAAACAAAAAACAAATTGAGTGGTAGCTAATAAAGGAGTATGTATTTGAAATTGGAAAATGCTAACTGATCATGCTTTTAGGATAATGGTTAACAATCTATTCAAAGAAAGTTTTTATGGGGAAAAAAAATTAATGTCTTAACAGTTTTTTTCATTTCCTATAAAAGAAATATTAAAATTTTCTTAAAATAGATTATTAACCATTATTCTAAAGACACTTATTAGCATGATCCTTTGAAATTTTACAATAGTTCATTTGTTTGGCATTTAATTTAATAAGTTCACATGAGATGTCAGAATACAGAAAACAAGAGCCACACGCACAACTCAAGAAAAAGGAATAGTGCTCCTTAGTTTACAAATAAATCATCTTTTTTATAAATAAAAATAAAAAAAGAACAAGAGAGGTGCAACCTTGGTCAAAATGAAGGAGGCAGAAGGAAGAGAGAAGCAGTTGTAAAAAAAACATGAGGGGGAAGGAGGAGGAGGTGCGCAAGAGGGGGGGAGGGGGATGGGACATTACATGCAGTGGAGGTTCAAAATTTTATTTTAGGGGGTCATTCAATATCATGGTGAAGAGATTGATAATGACCTTTTCATAAATATTTTTTTATTTAATCTTGATTATTAAGATGATAAGATGAGTTTTTTTTTTTCTCGTAAGTACCTATGATTTGAAGGACGAATTTTCAAATTAACACGAGTTATCTTAGAAGATGAATCTTGTGGTATACATAATTTTCTTATCATAACTTTATCCATAGTACTAATTAATTAAATAATAAAAGATAAACTTAAGTTTATTGGACATATCACCCTCAAAAAAAGTTTATTGGGCATATTGTTTCTTAATATAATAAAGATATTAATTATTGTTGCTAAGATTAATTATGGTTGTTAAATGGTCTTTAATTATTATTGCTTACGTTCCTAAATATATTTATTTCTTACAATACTTTAATTTTTAATTTGTAATTTTTTAAATTTTTACTCTTTTTTATTCTTTTATTTCAATTCAACTAAACTTTAACAACTTAGTGTTTGTAATTCATTAAGAAAATTTTTTGTTGTCTTATACATTACTCTATTAAGAATTCAACACAACAATACAATCATTTAAAAAAAAAAAA
Organism: Quercus lobata; assembly: GCF_001633185.2. Taxonomy (NCBI): domain Eukaryota; kingdom Viridiplantae; phylum Streptophyta; class Magnoliopsida; order Fagales; family Fagaceae; genus Quercus; species Quercus lobata. Next base: position 22,105,226 of record NC_044914.1, read on the forward strand.
AAAAAATTGCCTTCACTTCCCATTGTCCTACGCCTCACTCCCACTACTTCACATTTAATTATCTCTTAGTTTCTACACTTTTCTACTCACATAATTTTTCTGAGATTTAAGATCAACAAATTACTAATTTTTTTTGTTTGGCTTGCTATTTTTCTTGATTTTAGATCAAATTGGTTTTTTTTTTTTTTCCTATTTGTTTAAATGGCAAGATAAAGGTAGGTGTTGAATCGATTTATTGTTGGACTTTTTTAGGGTGGTCAAAACAAAATATTTTTAAAAATATTAATTTTTTCCCAACTTAGGGGTTCATTTGAATCCCTTGGATTTGCTACGACTGACAACATGGGAAAACAACTAGCGACAATGGCAACGTGAGCTTTCTGCCACTAACTTCTTTTTTCTTCAAGTTTTTTGTACCGCCTGATTTTCATTTTTTGGAGATATCTGATATTTGAGGGTATGTTAAGTATAGTCCAATATTTTAAGCAGTACGATTCAAGGGTTTTTTTGTACCAATTCACCCGTCAATAGATGAATTTTGATTGTACCAATCGGTATGGTATGGAATTAACTCCATTGGATCATTTCTCTTATTTTGTATCATCATATATTGATAGTGTTAACTCATAAATAGGAATGAGAAATGTTAATGAATACTCCAAGAGCAATGGTTTAGCATATATTTTTTAAAACATTTTATGTGAAAAGAAGAAAAAATTAATTTCTTTGATGGCTTTTTATATTTTTAAAAATGATTTATATTAACAACTGTCCTAAGATCACCCACTAACAAGACTCATTAGGAATTAGTGGACATATAGTATATTTTGATTTGTTGAGCATATAGGTATACATGTGCATGGGAGATGCAATAATATTTTTCTATTTCTCTCTCGTGTGCATTACTAATGTGTCACATCCAATTTTTCTTTTCTTTTTTGGGTAATAATATCACTTCCAATTATCATACAGGTTAACTTCAATTTACAATCAAACATACAAATGAGAAGTCTATATGTGCATGGGAGATGCAATAATATTTTCTGTATATCAGTCACACTCATAATAGCCATCAAATTATCAAGTTTGAAAACTTGAATTCTACTTTATTTATTTATATATATATTGAAAAATTGAATGCTACTTCTTTATATATATATATATATATATATATATATATATATTACATTGAAGTGGCTAATCACAAAGATCAACCCTACTTTGGTGTGATTTACAGATACGAGCTATCTAACAAATGGATACTTAGAAACTACAATCGATTGGATTCCCGGGATGAAAAATATTCGTCTTAAGGATCTTCCAAGTTTTGTTAGAACTACAGATGAGAATGACATCATGCTCAACTTCAAAATCCGCGAAACTGAGAGAGCTCTAAGAGCTTCAGCTATCATTTTGAACACATTTGACCCATTTGAACAAAAAGTGTTGGATGCTCTATCTTCCATGCTTCCTCGTGTATACACTGTTGGACCACTTATGTTGCTGGCTGATCAAATAAAGGACGATAACTTGAAATCAATAGGTTGCAATCTATGGAAAGAAGAATCGGGTTGTGTGGAATGGTTAAATTCAAAAGAACCCAACTCGGTAATATATGTAAATTATGGTAGTATAACTACCATGACGCCTCACCAGGTCAATGAGTTTGCTTGGGGGTTAGCAAATAGTGAAAAACCCTTCTTGTGGATTATAAGGTCTGATCTTGTGGGAGGCAATTCAGCTATTGTTCCTTCTGAATTTGTTACCAAAACTAAAGATAGAGGCATGTTAGCAAGTTGGTGTCATCAAGAACAAATCCTAAAGCACCCGTCAATAGGGTGTTTTTTAACACATAGCGGGTGGAATTCAATGCTTGAGAGTGTGTGTTGTGGAGTTCCAATTATCTCTTGGCCTTTTTTTGCTGAACAACTGACAAATTGTCGATATTGTTGTGTAGAGTGGGGCATTGGTATGGAGATAGATAATAACGTCCAAAGAGATGAAGTGGAGAAACTTGTTAGAGAATTAATGGATGGTGAGAAAGGAAAAGAATTGAAGAAGAAGGCAATGGAGTGGAAGATAAAGGCAGAGAATGCTACCAAACCTAGAGGTTCTTCTTACCAAAATATGGACAAATTGATTTCCCAAGTTCTCTTAGCTGGAAATGTTTGAACCAAATGAAGAAGACTTTCTAGTTTTCAATGATCTTGCACTCTCGGACTCATCTGCAACATCTAATCATTATAAATATTTATATAATCTAGTCCCATTTTTATTGCAATAAATTCCAATTAATTATGTAATTTGGTTAAATCAATATTCTATTTTGTAATGTTGTGCGTGTGTATTTTTATGTATTGTACTATTTTGTCCATTTTACTTTTGTTATGACATTTAGATTTTTGTGCATTTCGTAGAAAATTTCTACATAATCAAAGAATTTTATTTCATCCCGAATTTTACTCATGAATTCTTTCCATTAGTGAATATTTCTTTTTTCTGATCTTTACTGTGTGTATTTCTATAATTTTCTCTCTGTTGTATTTTCTTCTGAATCAAATTTATCTTTTAACTTTTTTAAAGTTGAATTTAAATTCTTTATGAATGGTTGGAAATTAGGGATTTATAGATGCTTCTAGACCTTTTTGTATTGGTGAGTTTTGTCCTTCTTCTTCTTCAAACAATCTTAAGTTTACTGAGTAGCATGGTATACAAACTTGTGATTCAATTTGTAGTCCTTTTAATTTAAAATCTTGATCTCTTCTTAAAGGTTCTGTTTTTACAAGTGTGGTACAAGTTGTGCGTGAATGATGTGATCTTTCTTTTATCATTAGTAGTGATCTTGATCTCTGCTCATCAAAACTTATTCTGACTATACCATATTAAGTTATTGTTGAATGTAATCTATATATTTCTTTGGTTGGATATTTAGGAATATTCCAATCATTTAAACCTATGTTTTTATCTTGAAGTTGATATTTTTCTTCATTTACTATGTCAGGTATCGTACGTAATGATGGTTGCGATGACCTAGAACTTACTGAAGACTTATATCGATTTGAAAACTCTTTTCATTTTTAGAATCTGATTATCTGAGATTTTCAAGTTGTCTTAAAATATATTCTTTCAATTACTTTGTTTTATTAATTTAATTTAATATGATTATTAACACATACCCTCTCATGCCCTTTCGCTCAGGCCTCACCTTTGGAATTATCGTTTGGGATTGGGTATTCTTGTTCAGGTGGTTTTAATCCATGCTAAACTTGAAAGAGACACTCAAAAGATAATTGGAATGAAGACTATTATGATATAACTTGAAAATCTTCTCAAAAATGCATTTAGGAATAGAGTAGACTGGTCCAAAACAAATGAAATAACTAGAATCAAAACTACCAACAAATGAAATGGCTCTGAGACCAATGAGGTAGCGGATTGTAACATTATGTTTACTTTAAAGTAGAATGTAAAACTTAAAGTAAAATGTAAACCATGAGGTGCAAATTCCTTGTTTTGATGAAGTATTTTTTTACCATGCTTGCGTGGATGTAGTCATAGTAACAAAATTGAACAACTTGACTGGACTTTTTTGGATTTTCAACTTCTAAAATATCAGATGGGTGAGTTCCCCATTCTTGAATTTAAATAATCCTTTTGATAAAGATATTGTGGTAGATTATTTTGGAAGGCTTTTTTTTTGTTCTTTTTTTGAGTAAATGTTACAAATAGATTCAGCCATTCAGGGTAGAAAATGATATCTGCATAGAATCTTATTGACTTTAGTTGGATGGGTTGGAAAATAATTTTTTGTAAGATGGCAAGTTATTTTAAGTATTTTCGATTTTGAAATTGAATACGTTAAAAGGCAGCCAAAATTCAATCCCTGATGATCTTATCCATGAATTTATGCAAAGTAAAGATGTTAGATAAAAAATTCCAAGAAGTCCTCAAAAGCAAAACTTAGTAAACCAAAAGTACCTAAGCTTATTTCCCCTAGGACTTATAATTAAAGGAGTTTTTTTATTATTTTTTTTTCTTTTGTATGTTTCAAGTCTTGCTTACAAGTAAAATGAATTTCTTTTTTTTTTTTACAAAATCTTTGTGATGGTTTCATGATGCTCTCACAAAGTATGTGCTCGAGAGTCGAGAGGGGTAAAGACTTAAGACCACGTTAAAGAAGAGGAGGAAAAAAAAGAAAAAACTGTCAAATAACTTATCATGCACAAAGTTGAACCAAATACCAAAATCAATCAATGGCAATTCTGCAAATAGCTTCAGAGGCTCAAATCCAACATAATATTAGCTTGGACCTCGAAGAAAACAACCAAAATGAAAGGGGCTTTAGGTTGAAACTTTCATATATAATGAGGGAAGGCGATTGATAATGATATTGCTTTTGAGTGGAATTAGTTTATGCTGCCATTTTTAGGTTGCAGCTTGTTTTGTGTTAGCATTTTTGGACATTTTATGCTAACAGTCGTAACCCATTACATTGTGTCGGATTGCTGCTCCAGTTAATGGTAATTTTTGGAATCTCACAGCACACTCTATTACTGTCGGGCTAATTGTGAAGTCTTTAATTAACTAAAGAACATGAAAAAAGAGGTTAAATGAAATATAGAGAAAATAACATAGTGGTATAAGAGGAAAATAACAGTAGAAGAAATAAGTAGTTGAGAGCTTCGAAGCATTTACTACAAATTTAATACATATTGTATTTTTATTGCGCTGAAAAGCGTGTCAAAATTAACCATATAGGAGAAGGGGAAGTCAAAATTAACAACCTAGTTTCCTAACTAATTGCACCATTAAAAGTGCTTATAAATCCCAAAATTTTCAAGAGGCCTTAAAGTGGCTAGGAGGAGACTTGGCTTTGGGATTGGCGACGTAACTTGTGAAATTGAAAGCTAGTAAGGAGAAATGATTGGTGGACTTGGTTGCTAGCAGGAGCAAGGAGTTCAGATACATCTACATTACTTAGCTTGGAGGGTTTTGTAAGTGCAATGTACTACAACTATTCTCACTAGTGGATTCATTGGTGCCATAGGCCCAGAGAGCTTTTTACTTGTTCTGAGTTTTCTCTTTGTAAACACATCTTCATGTTTGGGTGTGTGTGTGTAAAATTTGCTGTTATTTGATGTGTAAATCCATACATTAAGGGTTAGTTTGGTTGGAGGGGTGGAAAATCAGAGGATAGAAAATTGGGAGATGATAAAAAAGTTCTTATTTTTCCCTTTTGGTGTTTGGTTTGAGAGTAGAAAAGTGGAGGTATAGAAAATATAGTTTGTATAAATATAGTTTTTTTTTTTTTTTTTTTTTTTTTGAGATAGTATGAATTTAGTTTCATGTTCCTAATAGATAAAAAAAGTAACAAGTAAGAAAAAAAAAATACAGATGAACAAAAAATAAAAGCACCAAAAGTACAGAAAGGGACAGAAAAAACTAAAGAAGCAAATTAGAAAAAATGAAAAAAAAAAAAAAAAAAACTAAAGGAGATTAATAAGAAAAGGAAAATGACTAAAAACTAAAGAAGGAAATTTATTTTAAAAAAAAAAAAAAAAAACAGTTGACATGTAAAAAATTGACAAAATGGAAAAGAAAGCAGGAAAAAAAAAATTTAGACACTGTGAACAGTAGAAACCCAACACATTAGCAGAGGGGATTTTTTGTCTAAACATTTTCTCTCTTATTTTCTCCCCAATTTGGGAAGAAAACATTTTAGTGAGTCAGGAGAGAAAATACTCAGGTCCCACCAAATTTTTTTCTCCCTTCCTTCCAACCGAACACTCATTAAAAACATCATCTCTCCACTTTTCTCTCCTTTTTTTTTTCCCCCTATTTTACCTCCAACCAAACATACCCTAAGGCTTCGTTTGGGAGTTCATAAGAGAATGGAATGAAATTGAATGTATTTAAGTAGGGGAAATGAATGGAAAGGAAATGAATGAAAAAATGGAATGAAATTAAGTAACCGTGTTTGGATGTTTTAAAATAAATGAATGGAAATAAATAAAATGTAAGTAACCTTATTTGGAAATAACATAGAATGAAAGGAATGAAATTATTTTATGAAAATATTATTATTAGATCTTTATTTTAAAATAAAAGGCTGAACATATAGATTTTTTTTTTCAAGAGAAAATTGAAATCATTCAACAAGAAGAGAACCAGAGCACAATGCATTCAAAAATAATAGAAAAACAAATAGAAACAACATAGAGCAAGAGCCCCAAACAAGAGGTACATAGTACCAACTTAGACCACAACGCTAGACCTTGCTAAAATTGTACCCTTCGTTTCTAGCAAAGTCTGCTATCCAGTTTGGTATATTTGCATATAGAGGTATTTTGGGAGGTAAAAGATTCATTAAATTTAATTTCATTCCTTTTAATTCCTCTCATTTTGGGAAGAATAAAAAATTTAAGGTTTTAAGAGAATATAGAAGAATAAGTGTTTCCTCCAATCCATTTTATTCCTTCTCATTTAAACTCCAAAATAAGAGAATGGATTTTTCATTTCCTTCATTAAAACTCCCAAACAAGGAAAGATAAAAATATTCTAAAATTATTCTTTTTATTTTTCTATTCCATTCTCCCAAACAATGGCTAAATCAAAAGGTAATAATTAATTGAGCTTAATTATGTAAGTAAACTTAAAATTGGTAGTTAGCCATAATTAGGGGTATAAACTTTTTTTTTCCAACCTTTTTTTTTTTTTTTTAATTTAAAAAGTCTTACTTTCTCAAGTACCTTTTCTTTTCTTCTTCTTTTTCTTTTTATTCTTTATTTTTTATTCTTAAATAATGACTTCAGTGTTATTTTTGTATTCCTTTTTTAATGTTAGGTCTCATTGTACTCTTGACTATTGTTGGGGACTTTCTTGAGACAAGGGCCGAAATTGCGAAAACGGCTCAAATCTCCCCTTAGATTCTTTAGAAGTGTTTATTATGGAGAATCAAGCCCAAAATTCCAAATGTATAATGAACAAAAGGCTAATGGTGCTTTGACAAGAGAGAATCAAAATGCTAATAACAAAAGTGCAGAAAAAATATAAAAATATAACAAGTCTGAAACTTCAACCCACAGTCACCCAAAGGAGGAAATTGAGAGAGGTTGTGAGAAAGAGAGGGAAGGTTCCCCTATACCCATATTTCCACTCCTAAGGTTCGAAATTGTAAGAATATTTCCTAGCTCAATGGGTTTTTGCTCTCAAGTTTCAACTCTATGGGGAAAACATAATTCAACAAGTCTAAAACTTTGACCCACAGTCACCCAGAAGAAGAAATTGAAAGAGGTCATGAGGAAGAGAGGGAAGGTTCCCCTGTACCCATATTTCCACCCCTAAAGTTCGGAATTGTGAGATTGTTAATCGGATGAATGGGTTTTTGTTCTAAAGTTTCAGCTCCCTAGGTAGAACATGGTTGGTTGTTTTTTTAGTTGAAGAAAGACTCTTGTATTAAGCTTGGGGTGTTGCTCTCAGAGTAAAACCTCTTCCCTAGATTTGAATCTGATTGTGGAATTTATATTGAGTTTGGGGTGCTCAAAGTGATTGGTTTTTAGTCAATAGAAAAGGATTTGGACCCCAAGATGTTAAGCAAGTAGTAATTTTTAGGTTTACTTTTGTTTGGATAAAAGGAAGGATTACTTTTATCATCATTAAGGGAAATGCTTGACTAAACCCTCATTGGCTCCTCATTTTCCGTTGTTTCAGACCATTGGGAGGCTCAACTAGATGAGAGCTAGCAGCTAAAGTTGGCCAATGAGAGCCAACCATTTTTAAAGGAAAAAAAGGGTTCGAACAGAAACTTTAGGCCACAGTCACCCAGAGCATAAAAGCTATTTTGGAGTGGAAATTTTGGATACAAGACCTCCTCTATGAGCCTGAGGTGCTACCAGTGTCCCTTGCCCACTTGGTAGCACGCATGGGTTGGGCTCATGCAAAAGGTTCAAAAGGAGCCGACCCATACCCTCCAAACCACACTTCTTCAATTTCCCATAAGTTGCATGGGCTTGATCCATGCTTAAAAGAATAAAATATAATATAATACATGAATTGAGCTCACAAGGAAGTCGAGCTTAGCTTGTTTGAATTGGGCTTGTACGAAATGTGTTGCGAAAATGGGTATCAACAACTATTTAGTTGATTGATAAACACATATACCTAACTGGCAAATGCATAAACCCTAAATTTAGATGTTAGAAGCTTTTGACGTTTTAAATAAAACTTATAAAAAGGTTTTATGCATTTGTCCAAGATTTGTGGTCTAAATATTGATTAAATTAGGGGCACATTATGCTACAATATTGTTATTAGACAAATTGGATTGATTTGAAAACTATTACTTGTACGGCTGATTGCATTATTGTTAACTATGTATTTGGTAGAGTGGATTTTAGGGAAGTTAAATTAAATAAAAAAAAATAAAAAAAAAACCCTACTAAGGAGGAAAAACTTTTTGGAGAGTGTTTGGATAGGAGGGGGAGAGGAGAAAAAGATAGTAAGACTCAAGTGTCTTCTCCTTGAGCCCACTAAAAAGTTTTCTCCCAAAAATGGAAAAAACTGACAGAAAAATGGATCAATTATTTGGACAAAAATGTCTTGCAATGTTCTTCACTTCTTCTTCTCACTTTTTTTTTTTTTTTTTTTTTTTTTTTTCTTCTTTGTTGTCTAATACTGTCCAAAGTTCTTTGTTTATTACTGTTGGAATTATACTTAAAAAGTAATAATTCAAGAGAAACAAATATAATACATCTATCAATTAACAATTATATCATGTGCATATGTAATAAAATCAACAATAAGATGTGAGAAATTTACATACTAGATTATGTTATTCAAGGACCTCACAAGCAATCAGGATGCTCTCCCCAGCTGGTCAGGATTAATAAGAGCTTTATTTTCTCTTTCACGCCCCCTTGCAAGTGTGGCCTTGACAATATTTATAATATTTAGAAAGGACATGATCAGCCATAAAATCCTTCCTATCGTAATAACACTTCATGTAACAGAAATGTTACATTTGTTAATAAACAACTTTATTAATTAGATTCATTAATGAAGAAGTTTATTAATATGTTATTACTTTTGTAATTCCATGCTAATACATGGATTCATCTATCGTTCATATCCAGAACTACTATAATAACAACATCTTTAATAGGAGTTCAAGTTACTGGTATTGACACGATAGATTTATTAAAGCCAACACTCAACGTGCATGAATCTCATTATGGAAGGACTTCCGAGATTATTATGTACTAACCATCGAAAGACTAGCCCTTATTGTCTTCCATAGTCTGAGCAATTTTAACTTGCACCTCCCTTCCATCATGGTCCAACAATGTACCTATCAGAATAGGCTACATCATGATGGATATGGTCAAGTCAAGGACTACAATGAATGCATTCATAATCTTAGTCTACTAAATCAAGTAGACCTATTTCAATATATCAATATCTTACATCATAAAAATATTGCATAATTTCACAAGAGACTGAATATTTATTTGTTAATAATAGAGGCATCATACATATTATGTTGGGCCACATTATTCTAACAATTACTTTCTTTATTTAACAAGGGAATATGAGTAAATTTATATAAACTACATTTTTCATCTCTTAACTTTTCTATCTTCTAACCAAATACAAATGAGAGAAACTAAAACCTCTTTTATCTTTTCTATTTTTCGTCATTTCTGTATTTTCTATCCTTCCACTTCTCATTCTCTCCAACCAAACCTATGCTTCCGTTTAATAGAATAAAGTTTTAAAGTTATAAATACAATAAGATAAATAAGTTTAAAAAAAATATTTGAAAATTTTATTGGAAAAAACAACCCTTTGAGAAAGCAACCCCTGTACTACACTACAGTTTCCTGTATAATATAGGCATAAAAAACTTTGATTACTGTCCAACCCTTTTGACAGGTTTCTTTTGACACACATAACAAAGTTGGAAGCCAAACAAAAATGGGTGGTTAGAGCATTCATATCTGATATTTATAAAAAAATTATTTTTGACATAAATTGTAACACCCCAAACCCAAACCAAGGATTTAGATGCACAACCTGTCTTAGACATACTCAACAATAATATAATGGAACAGAGCGTAATTAAATATCCACAAATAAACTTCAAATAATCAAAATCTTTCCTATGAAATCCATAAAACAAAAACTTTAACAATAAAGTCTCCAAATACATTCTCAAAGAGTTCCACAAATGCCAAACTTACTATCCTAAGAAAATATACTAAAACAATCCCTCAACTAACATAGCTCCAAAAGAAGTCTTCAATCTATGTCTCCAATGATCTACCACCAAAAGATATTCCACTGCTCTAATCTGAAAGGGTGGAGAAAGGGGGGTGAGCTAGAAGCCCAATAAGAGACTACATAACATGAGGATGTCTTTCAAAACAAAACATTAGTATCATTAACAAAATATAGTCTTTACAAAAAATTTTCTATAATATTGTAATCAATAAATAAAATAGTAACCACTTTAATTGGCCAAAATACACTAGATAGGTAGAAACAATTTAATATAGTAATAAACAATTTTTCCACTTGTAACAGCCAATAACAATAAAACAATAGTTTGATGTGGAAAACATTAAACATTAGCTAGACAAAGACATAAGCTGCTAAACACTCGGTGGGTGATTCCTATGGGGAACAATAACACTAACCTCAGAGAGGCAACACTGGCTCTAAAGAGCAAACAATAACACTGCACCACACCACAATAACACTACATCGGCCAAAGGCCAACACTTAACCCTGTGTTGGCAAAGGTTGCAGACTGTTTGGCTAACCATTTGAAAACATTCTTGACATGTACAGTTTCATAATAATATACAATAAATAATAAAATTCTGGTATATATTATGCATTTACAATGGTATAAGTTTTTGAAACTTCACTTTTGCAATTATATATATATATATATATACCAAAAATAATATAAATATATACGTCTTGAGAGACGTCATGTTCTGAAGTCCACTTACCTCTAGTTGCTAATACTCGTAGTCTAGATCCAAAATCAAATGAGCTTTTCCTCCACACCTAAAAGTAAAGGAGTAACATAATTATATAACTAATCCACCTTGACGTATACCATAAGGATGTAAGGGACACCTCCTAATAATTTTATGCTTATAGATCATATTATCCCACCTTACATATACATGGCATCCAATAAGATTCCTACCCGTAAGACATAGAAAGGATGCTATAGGTTTACAAATTTATTTCTACCCGTAGGACCTAGTAACCTGTATCATGCAGTGACAATAATTTAGAAACTTGAAACAATTATATAGATTACAAAAGTTTTGAAGCTAGCACCACTACCCATCTACGTAAATCCCAACAACAAAACATCTACTAGCTTAACCTATGTAGGATGTGATGCTACTCCACGTACATATATGAGGATATATTTCAAAATCAAATAAAATAATCCAAGTCTAAAATACACTTCCATGATAACTTCAATTCCTAAGCAACTGTTAGTATCATTCCAATATTTTCACTTTTTTTTCCTTCTGTAAAATTTATATTATTAAGTGGATAATAAATATTTAAGATAGTAATTAGTATTTAGATTGTGTACTATCAAGTAATTTATCTTTTTTTTTATATGGTACTTTAGTTTTAAAAAATCAAGTACGAGGTAAATTTTTTTCTTTTCATTTTTTTTTCTTTTGAAAATTTTATATTATTAAGTGGATTATAAATATTTATAATAATAATTAGTATTTAGGTTGTGGAGTGATTTATCTTTTTTTTTTTTTTTTTTTGGAATTTTTTTTTAAATTATTTTTTTTTTTTTTTTTTTTTTTTTTTTTTTATATTATTAAGTGGATTATAAATAATTAAGATAGTAATTAGTATTTAGATTGTGGACTGTGGAATGATTTATCTTTTTTTTTTTTTGTATGGTACTTTACTTTTAAGAAATCAAGTACTAGGTAAATTTTTTTTCACTTTTTTTTTCTTTTGTAAATTCTATATTATTAAATAGATTACAAATATTTAAGATAATGATTAGTATTTAGATTGTGGACTGCAGAATGATTTTTCTTTTTCTTTTTGTATGGTACTTTATTTTCAAGAAATCTGAAAGTTCAAATATGTGTATAAACACCCTTAAACGTTTAGACCCCCAAATTACAACTTAACCAATTCAAGCATTATGTCAAACAACTAGTGTGCGGAAAATTAACATAAGCTATAATATGGTATTGGAAAAACTATCTAAGCCAAATTAAAATAACAACCTACAGCAAATAATAAAAGGCAAAGATAAAAGGGAAGGAAGATGCAAACACAAAGACAACACGTGATGTGTTATCGAAGAGGAAACCGAAACCCTCGGCGTAAAACCTCTCTGCCACCCTTCAAGCGGTAAACAATCCACTAGAAAATATAGTTGGGATACATGGACAACAATAGACCCTCCAAGCCTAATCTACCCAGTGCACCTAAGCCCTCCAAGCTTCTTGCTCCAACGAGGTTGCGTCGAACCTTTTTCTTTTCTAGCTTCCCGGATTCCGCTACTAGACCGTAGCATCAACCAATGAAGATTGGTTCCTTCCTAACTGCTTTCCAAAAATCCAAACAGCCCTCTCATAGTGATGAATATGGTGAGAACAAGGTTTGGTAAAATGCCTCTCAAGGATTTGACAATGGAGAGGAAGAGAGTTGAGAAATTTGAAGAGACTCTAATGTATAGATTGTGGGTGAATCAATCTTGTTTTTCTTTAGAGTTTCTCTCTTAAAATTCTCTCCGGAAGCTCTCTTACATTTGTGGGTAAAATGGGTAATTATACTGGAGTGAGAGAGGAATATGAAACGTCAGGATTTACAAAACAGGGGTGGCTCGCGGCTTGACCTCGTGACTTGACTAAGTCGCGAGATCCAGTCGCGAGATGACCGTATGGCCAGTTGTCCTGTTTTGTCCTGTAGTGCTCCAGCTAGCATGACTGTTCACCTTCCGGCATGCTTGGCACGTGTGCTGCGTCTGGCGGCTTGCAGCCGCGAGTCACCCGTGAGGCCAAGCCGCGAGTCTCTGTTTTCTTGTACACTCTTGAGCAAACTTCACTCTATCTCACTCACTACCCTTACAACAAGCCCACCTAAATACAAGGTTACGAAATGCTGAAATATAAGCAAATGTGGCACGGAATAAAGCCAATTAGATGGTTGAATAAATTCAACTTTACAATCTCTCCCTTTGGCTATTCCGTGACAAAACCCTAAAACAGACTCTAGACTTAACATGTGAGTTGGGAACAGTTGAACAAAACTCACTCACACCTAACTCTAGAAGTTGTGAAGCACTTGAATTATAAGAACATGAAACTTCTGAAACACAACAATACACCATGATCATTGTATGCAGAAAAGCATGAAATGCATATGAAACAAGCTAAAGGTGATCAAGCAAAGATGAAGTGAAGAATCAAATCATGGCTTAATCAACCAAGTGAACACCATAAGGTAGTGATCACAGTGCTCATTCTCACTTGGAATGAACACATGAACATACAAGTTAACAAGAGCAAAGCAAGATACTTGTATACTCAACACTCAACCAATGCATAATACACTAAATATATGCATCTAGGAACAATCCTACAAGGGCACAAAAGTGACAGTACATAAATCAAAATGCAAGACATTTAGATATAAGTACTGATTTCAACATAGCATAAAAGGCTGCATCAAGCAAGGTACAAACCATAAAGCCTACATAATATGCATAAAAACATTAACCCTAAAAGCTTACATAAGCACATGGGTACAAAACACAAAATATTCTGAATAACATCAACAAAATATATAAAAGATTAAACCAAGAGTATAAGTTATGAGTTAGAAACAAATATACACCAAAACCGCAGTGTATCAAACCCATATAAACATTAAATACCCAAAACATAAGCATATATAAACAAAGTCTCTGATTTTGACAACTCCCCCTCAACACATTACTCCCCCTTAAGAGCTGCTTTTCTGCTTCTCATCAACAATCTCATCAACAACAGAAAGAACATCTCCCCCTTTTTTACTGGAATGGCCAAAAGGTCACTGTCCATGCTTGGTGGTGAAGCTGTCAAGTTTTGCAGACAAAATATCAATCTAGTCCTGCATGGCTCTCATCCTCTCAGAGTGCTCAGTCTGGACTCCTCTGATTCCATCAAGTCGTTCCAGAATGATTTGAAAAGCATCTGGAGGTGTATCTGAAGAAGTTGATGCTCTAGTCCTTTTGCCACTTCTCCTGGTGTTGAGGTTGATGCATGCCCTGCTGCCTCTGCCTCAGTCTCCATTGGGACACCCTCTCCTTCATCACCTTCATCTTCTTCTCCTGGAAGCCTAACACTTATCCTTTTGCAGGTAAGCTTGTTAATTGCAGAGGGTGTGGACATGTGACTGATGTCTTGTGGGATTAGAACACTCTTCTTTCTAAAGATCCTCATTAGCAAACTAGGAAAGATCAATTTTGGCCTAGAAGTTGTTCTAGTCTCATCCACAATAGTGTCATATATGTGGGAATTGATGTCAATGAATGTCTTTTCTTTAAGATCCATCAGAAAGATTGCTCTTGCACAGTTGATTGTAGTCAACTTCTTTATGGGATATAGGTTAAACATCATGATTATTGTTAGACACCTCATGTCCACTGGAAAAGCTGTGGTATTCAGACATTTCCCTTCTCTCTGTCCACTTATCCTTTGTTGAACAGTTTCAATAGATACAATCCTATCTTTGTAATTGACAAACTCCTGATCTTCTAATCCTTCAAGCCCTAGCACATCATCAATGACATGTGCATCCAAAGTAAATTCTTTACCTCTAAGCCAGCAGCTTAAATCATTCTCCCTTATCATAGCATTTGAATAAAACTCCCTAATCAGGGGTTCACACACTACAGGGAGATCACTCAGAAGCTTTTCCCATCCTCTCCCTTCAAAACAGCTGGGGATAAAGGAGTTTCTTAAATCCTCCAAATCTACAAATCTTTCTTGAATAATTCCTGCTTTCAAGAAGAAATCCTTGTATCTCTCAAAGTGTTGAACCGACCTAAACAGATTAGAATCCATTTTCAATCGTTTGTCAGCCTTCTTTGCAAGAGTTTTCTTCTTCGGAGGAGAGGGAGCCATCTGTGAACAATCAGAAGAGGCCACAACAACATAGTACAAAACATGTGTAGAACAAAACAGAACTTTGTTAGTGACAAGGACAAATAGCATAGTAAAGCACATAGATGCTCTCAATAGATTCACACAATAGAACATGCACATTCAGCACAGTAAACTTCACATCCACAATAGGAACATTTTGAATCAACTCATCAGCTCAAGTTCAGATAAAATAAAATGAACACTTAACTAAGCACATGATGAAGACCAAAAAGAAAACAACTAAAATAATTTCAAACTCAAGCAACAGCATCCACAAGCTAAGCATGAACATAGAGCAATAGCTGAAACATAAACCCATCTCAAAAACATAAACAAATGCTAAAAATCAAGGGGGAAAAACACAAAATCAAGTAGAAAGGAGTTCAAGAATGAAAACCCATACCTGTTACTTGAAGATTTTGATCAGAAAATACGCAACAATGGAGTTTGGAAATGGGAGCACGGAGTGTTTGGGAAGGAGATAGTTGAGAGAGAAGATGAACAGTCACAAAATTTCGAGGGAAAACTGAAAAGATTTAAAAATTGCCCCTATTTTTGCCAAACACGCGTTTTTCGCGACTGAAGAGAGTCGCCACAAAGTCGCCAGTTCAAGCCGCCAAAACACTCAAAGACAAAAGTTTGAAAAATTTTTCTAAGTGTTTTTCACAACTGGAAGGTCTACCCGCGAGAGAGTTGCGAGCTGAGCCGCGAAAATCTCTGAGTAACCCTTGCGACTGGACCTTCCACTCGCGAACAAGTCGCCAAAAATGACCCGTGAAGACACGACTGAGGCTCGCGACTTGACTAACCCGCGATTGAGTCGCCAAAACAGGGCAAAATTTTTTTTTTTGAAATTTTCAGATTTTTTTAAACAAAATACTTTCCAAAAACACCTTAAAACTCTTAAAAATCTTTTTGTGCTTGAATTAACAAAGATTGAGCATGTGAAAACACATTTCATCAAGTACAATCACACAAATGATTATGGCATTTATTGAACATAAACTTGTGTGTTGTGTGTGGATATCAACAATGAGATAGTCCTTAGTCTAATGTGAAGTTTCAATGATCAATTCAACCAAGGCATACACAATTAGCACTAGATCATGTGAACCATCTCAATTATAGAAATATGTATATATGACCTCCCACAAAACTTGATAACATATCTTGGAGCTTTACATTTGACTCCACTTTCAAACATAACATTTGATCATTTTGATCTTTTGAGACAATCACCTCTCATTATGAGAGTGATATTTGATATTTCACTTTAAAGAACTAGCCTTTGGCTTTTTGAATAAACATTCACTTTAATATAAGGTCGCTTACCCTTTTTCCTAGTCGAATACTAGAATGTGCGACAGGTTTTTGCAGCTCAATATCTCTTTTCATTTGGAGATTTACATTTGGTGAGCTCTTCTTAGCAAAAACAAAAATAAAGAGTGGGAAGATATATAGACACAAGTCTATGCAAGTCTCAAGATCATCATAACCATTTACTAATCATTCATGACAAGTTTGAAGATCTATTTACAACAATCACATAGATTTCAAGATTTCTCCCACAGTGATATGAGTGCAAAGAAACAAGCAATGCTCGATAATGCACAAAGTCATTAGCACAAAGGTACAAGACAAAACAGGTTTTGAGACAAAAACTCAACAATGTCAATCAAACTTTTTGATTTTCTAATTTTTATGTGATTTTTGGATTTTTGACACTAGAAGAAAAAGATTGATCAAAAACAAAAAAAAATTAAAAGTATGCACAAGTAGACAAGCAAACAACCATCAGTAAAAACAACAGGCAAACAAACAAACATCATCGCAAAGCATAGGAAGTATTAATGCATGGACATGTTGTAATGTTTATGCATGAGTACCATTTTTCACCCACACGTCACTTGTGTTTGGGGTGAGTTCCTTATAGGATTGGGTACGGGAGTTAGGGCTTTCAAACCTTCGTGAGAAGCTTTCCAAGCAGTTGGTGAATGCACCAATCATTTTCATCACGTTCATCATTCCAGGATCACCATTTTGATCTCTAGATTGTTCACCTGCCCAATTTCTTCTATCATTTCTAGGTCCTCCTGCCCTTTGAGGAGTTGCACTATTCTTTGCTCTCAGCTTTTGGCAATTTGGTCGAGTATGCCCTTAAAGTCCGCAATGATGACACACATAAGTTGATCTAGGACCTCTTTGTGGTCGTGGACGAGACTTGGCACGAGATTCAGACCTGCCCACATACTGATTGCGGGGATTCAACAACCGTTGGTTCTCCACATTCTTCTTTTCCTCCATCTTGAGCTTCTCAGCAGTAAGGTGATCTACAACTAGATCTTTAGCCTTTACAAACTTCACTTCTTTAGTGACAGTTCCAGATGAGCTACTTCCTCCGGTATATCCCAATCCGGATTTGTCTGAAAAACTCTTTTGAGATGAAATAACATCATCTAGCTTCTTGGTGGTGACCCTCTCTATTTTAGCATTTGCTTGCACAACCTCTTGTTCAAGAAATCTCACTTTTGTGTAAGCTTCTAACAGCTCACCATTCAGTGTTTCTATCTCACATTTGGCCTCCTTATATCGGATTAGGAGACTTTTGTAATCCTCCTCTGCCTTCTTCATTTTTCTCACAGCAGCCTTAGCCACCCTTATGTACTCACCCGACTTCTCCAGGAGTGAGTTATAATTCTCTTGAAGATTGGCTGTGCTTTCATCTTCTTCAGCATCTGATTCTTCAACAATTCCCAGTGATTCTTCAACACTATGTTCTCCAAGGTCTCGTACAAACAAATTCAACTTGTCTGAAGACTCAACATGAGCAATAGTCATAAAAGCTGAGTAGTTCCCCTCTCCATCACAGCTTTCTTCAGATTCTGAGTCAGATGAATCCGAGTCACTCAATGTCGTGGCATACACTTTGCCTTTCGATTTCAAATAATTCGGACATTCTTTCTTAAAGTGTCCATGCCCGTTACATTTGAAACAAGTGACACCTTGTGTAGGTTGGGATTCTTTTCCATCTTTCCTTTTGAATTCCTTTTTCTCCCTTCCTGAACTTTGGAATTTTCCTTTATCATCAAATTTGCCATTATTTTTGAATTTCAAGAATTTTCTGAAATTTTTAACAAGGTATGCAACATCTTTGTTAACCACATCTTCTCCCGATGAGTCTTGATCTTCCACCTTCTCATTAAGGTCTTAAGAGCAAGAGATTTACTCTTCCGTTGATTAGGCAGCGACATCTCATAAGTATGAAGAGAACCAACCAGCTCCTTGTCTTTGATGTCATCAAGGTCCTTGCTCTCTTCAATCGCTGTTACTTTAGCACGAAAACTTTCCGGCAATGATCGAAGGATCTTCCTTACAATTTTAGAATCCTCCGTTTTCTCCCCCAAATTGAACTTTCTGACAACCACCTCATTTAGCTTCCCATAGAAAGAGTCAAAGGACTCATCCTCACTCATTTTGAGCTCCTCAAACTGAGTGGTCAGCATTTGCAACTTGGTGTCTTTAACTTTCTTCGTGCCTTCGTAGGTGGTTTCCAATATCTCTCATGCTTCTTTGGCAACGGTAATGTGAGAGATCCTGTGAAATTCATCTGGAGACACACCACAGAAAATAGCATTGAGTGCTTTACTGTTAGCATTAGATGCAGCGAGTGCTGCCTTATCCCATGTGGATTTGGCTGCCTTAGGTCTGGTCCAACCAATCTCAACAACATCCCAAACAGATTCATTAATAGAACACAGAAAAGCTCTCATGCGAACCTTCCAAAACGCATAATTACTACCATTAAAATATGGAGCTGCATTTAGGGATTGAGACCGATCCATCTCAAAAAGGGAGTCAAGGATCACACAATGGTATTGAAACCAATAAAAGTGTACCCGCTCTGATACCAAACGAAAGTTCAAATATGTGTATAAACACCCTTGAACGTTTAGACCCCCAAATTACAACTTAACCAATTCAAGCATTATGTCAAACAACTAGTGTGCGGAAAATTAACATAAGTTATAATATGGTATTGGAAAAACTATCTAAGTCAAGTTAAAATCTCAACCCACCAGCAGATAATAAAAGGCAAAGATAAAAGGGAAGGAAAATG
Source organism: Quercus lobata (assembly GCF_001633185.2). Taxonomy (NCBI): domain Eukaryota; kingdom Viridiplantae; phylum Streptophyta; class Magnoliopsida; order Fagales; family Fagaceae; genus Quercus; species Quercus lobata. Next base: position 22,124,540 of record NC_044914.1, read on the forward strand.
CAAACACAAAGATAACACGCGATGTGTTATCGAAGAGGAAACCGAAACCCTCGGCGTAAAACCTCTCCGCCACCCTCCAAGCGGTAAACAATCCACTAGAAAATATAGTTGGGATACATGGACAGCAATAGACCCTCCAAGCCTAATCTACCCAGTACACCTAAGCCCTCCAAGCTTCTTGCTCCAACGAGGTTGCGCCGAACCTTTTTCTTTTCTAGCTTCCCGGATTCCGCTACTAGACCGTAGCATCAACCAATGAAGATTGGTTCCTTCCTAACTGCTTCCCAGAAATCCAAACAGCCCTCTCACAGTGATGAATATGGTGAGAACAAGGTTTGGTAAAATGCCTCTCAAGGATTTGACAATGGAGAGGAAGAGAGTTGAGGAATTTGAAGAGACTCTAATGTATAGATTGTGGGTGAATCAATCTTGTTTTTCTTTAGGGTTTCTCTCTTAAAATTCTCTCGGGAAGCTCTCTTACATTTGTGGGTAAAAGGGGTATTTATACTGGAGTGAGAGAGGAATGTGAAACGTCAGAATTTACAAAACAGGGGTGGCTCGCGGCTTGACCTCGCGACTTGACTAAGTCGCGAGATCCAGTCGCGAGATAATCGTATGGCCAGTTGTCCTGTTTTGTCCTGTAGTGCTCTAGCTAGCATGACTGTTCACCTTCCGGCATGCTTGGCACGTGTGCTGCGTCTGGCGGCTTGCAGCCGCGAGTCACCCGCGAGGCCAAGCCGCGAGTCTCTGTTTTCTTGCACACTCTTGAGCAAACTTTACTCTATCTCACTCACTACCCTTACAACAAGCCCACCTAAATACAGGGTTACTAAATGCTAAAATACAAGCAAATTTGGCACGAAATAAAGCCAATTAGATGGTTGAATAAATTCAACCTTACAAAATCAAGTACTGGGTAAATTTTTTTTCACTTTTTTTTTATATAAATTTTATATTATTAAGTGGATTATAAATATTTAAGATTGTAATTAGTATTTAGAGTGTAGAATGTGGAGTAATTTAACTTTATCCCTTTTTTTTTCTTTTTGTATAGTACTTTAATTTCTAGAAATCAAGTATTGAGGAATATTTTTTCTTTCATAAATTTTATATTATTTAGTGGATTACAAATATTTAAGATAGTAATTAGTATTTATAGTATGGAATTTGGAGTGATTTATCCTTATCCTTTTTTTTTTTTTTTTTTTTTTCCTTTTTGTAAGGTAGTAGCTTCTAGAAATCAAGTACTGGGTTTTTTTTTTTTTTTTTTTTTTTCACATTTTTTCGTTTGTAAATTTTATATTATTAAATAGACTATGAAATATTTGAGATAGTAATTAGTATATAGATTATGGACTGTGGAGCGATTTATTTATTTTTTTTGTGGTACTTTAATTTTAAGAAATCAAGTATTGGGTAAAAAAAATTTCTTTTTACTTTTTTTAATTTTCTTTAGTAAATTTTATATTATTAACTGGATTATAAATATTTAAAATTGAAATTAGTATTTAGATTATGGACTGTGGATTGGTTTATCTTTTTTTTTTTTTTGTATGGTACTTTATTTTCAAGAAATCAAGTACTAGGTAAATTGTTTTTCACTTTTGTAAATTTTATATTATTAAGTGGATTATAAATATTTAAGATAGTAATTAGTATTTAGATTGTAGACTATGGAGCGATTTATCTTTTTCTTTTTCTTTTTTGGTATGGTACTTTACCTTTAAGAAATCAAGTACAGGGTAAATTTTTTTTTTTTTCACATTTTTTTCCTTTCATAAATTTTATATTATTAAGTGGATTATAAATATTTAAGATAGAATTAGTATTTAGAGTGTGGAATGTGCAGTGATTTATTCTTATCCCTTTTTTTTCTTTTTCTTTTTGCATGGTACTTTAGTTTCCAAAAATCAGTAATTTTTTTTCACTTTTTTTTTCTTTTGTAAATGATATATTATTAAGTGGGTTATAAATATTTAAGATGGTAATTAGTATTTAAATTGTGTACTGTTGAGTAATTTATCTTTTTTTTTTTTTTGTATGGTACTTTAGTTTTAAGAAATCAAATACGGGTAAATTTTTTTCTTTTCACTTTTTTTTTGTTTTATAAATTTTATATTACTAGTCGCTAACCCGTGCAATGCATAGGATAGTAAAATAAAAATTAAAAGTAGTTATTTTACATAAAAGTTTATGACTTAACTTTAAAAAATGTATAACTTGAAAATGTATAACTTGAAAATGAATGAAAATAAGTAATTTTTTGTTCAATATAATGATTTAGAAAAATTCTTTTTCTATCATATCATTGGTTTCGCATAACACATTCCGGCGTGGGCTATTTTATGGTGATGACTTCACATAATACTCAACTGCAATTAAATCTACTATCCACCACCAATCTAATCTATGTTATCTTGATAGTAGATCTACAAATTGCATTCTCATATTCTTAGAACTTGCCACATCATTATTATTATCTCTATATAATATAAAACCGAATTTTTTGACTTTTTGATAGACTTACGTTAGAATTAGGATTAAAAAAATAATTATAATTTTTTTAATTAGACCTTACGTTAGAATTTTTTTTATTTAAAAAAAGCACTTTCGTTTTTTTTTTTTTTTTTTTTTTTTTTTTTAACTTTAGGATTAAGGAAAAGAGAGAGAGAGAGAGACTCCTGTTAGGATTCTCTCACGATTTAGTTTAAAAATTAATTTTTTTTATATATTAAAATGATGAGGAAAAAAGAGAGAGAGAGAGAGAGAGAGAGAGAGAGAGACTCCTATTAGGATTCTCTCACTATTTAGTTTAAAAAAATTTATAAAATTTATAAATTAAAATGATGGTTTGGAAAATTGTGGGAGCTTTAGAGGCTTTGATTATATATATATATATATATATATATATATAGATTAAGTGGATTATAAATATTTATAATAGTAATTAGTATTTAGATTGTGGACTGTGGACTAATTTATCTTTGTTTTTCTTTTACTTTTTGTATGGTACTTTATTTTCAATAAATCAAGTATTGGGTAAAAAAAAAAAAATCACAATTTTTTTTTTTTTTTGTAAATTTATATTATTAAGTGGATTATAAATAATTAAGATAGTAATTAGTATTTAGATTGTGGACTGTGGAATGATTTATCTTTTTTTTTTTTTTTTTGGATGGTACTTTACTTTTAAGAAATCAAGTACAAACTTTCCTTTGAAGAATCCCGCAAGAAGAGGTTTCCACCCAATAAGAATGTTGTTATACTTAGCCCTCTTCAATTGGAAGGGGAGGGAAAAGAAAAGTTTAGTGGATGGGAGGATTGAAGGTTTGATTTTCCATGGCAATTTTATTTTGAACTATCCAAATAGACCAAATGGCCGTAGGGAAGAGAAAAGGGGTTTTGTGGGTGTAGGAAGACATGTTAGTTGGAGCTGTTAAAATGCAAAGTTTCATATTTGATTTTCTGCAGCTTGGAATGACTTAGTTATTAGCTCTTAAGGTCTATTTGGGATCCACTTATTTTGCTGAAACTGAAAACTTTTTGCTAAAAGTACTGTAGTTAAAGGTAAAAGTTAGCTGAATAGTACAGTGGGACCCATGAATAGTACAAAAAATGCAGTGGGGCCCATAATAGTAGCAAAAATAAGCTGAATAGTAAAATAAGCTGACTTTTTAAGTTGGATCCAAACGCACACTTAGTCTAGACCATGTTATGAGAATTAATTTGCATACTGTTAACAAGCAATGAATTTTCATATTCTGGCTGAGTTTAGATTTTCAAGCCTGACTGTATTTTAGATATGGTTGAGCTTGATATAGAGCAAGGAAATGATATTATCTTGGGTATAGTTCAGCTTAAAGGAATAATAACAAGGAGTGAAACTTTTGAGAATTGCAACAAGAAAGGGCAAAGATAGAAATAAAATAATTAGATGTGAGAAAGGAGTATAAATCTTATAAGCTACTTGCAAGGTAGTTGCCCCTTTTTTACATAAAATTGGAATAATTTCTTAGTAAAAAGCTTCCCTCCATTGTGATTCACTATTAAACATGTAAGGTTGAATTTATTCAACCATCTAATTGGCTTTATTCCGTGCCAAATTTGCTTATAATTCAGCATTTAGTAACCCTGTATTTAGGTGGGTTTGATGTAAGGGTAGTGAGTGAGATAGAGTGAAGATTGCTCAAGAGTGTGCAAGAAAACAGAGACTCGCGGCTGGGCCTCGCGGGTGACTCGCGGCTTCAAGCCGCCAGACGCAGCACACGTGCCAAGCATGCTGGAAGGTGAACAGTCATGCAAGCTGGAGCACTACAGGACAAAACAGGACAACTGGCCATACAGTTATCTCGCGACTGGATCTCGCGACTTAGTCAAGCCGCGAGGTCAAGCCGCGAGCCACCCCTATTTTGTAAAACCTGACGTTTCACATTCCTCTCCCACTCCAGTATAAATACCCTTTTTACCTACGATTGTAAGAGAGCTTCCAGAGAGAATTTTGAGAGAGAAACCCTAAAGAAAAAAAAGATTGATTCACCCACAATCTATACATTAGAGTCTCTTCAAATTCCTCAACTCTCTTCCTCTCCATTGTCAAATCCTTGAGAGGCATTATACCAAACCTGATTCTCACCATTATCATTACTGTGAGAGAGCTGTTTGGATTTCTGGGAAGCAGTTAGGAAGGAACCAATCTTCATTGGTTGATGCTACGGTCTAGTAGCGGTATCCGGGAAGCTAGAAAAGAAAAAAGTTCGGCGCAACCTCGTTGGAGCAAGAAGCTTGGAGGGTTAGGTGCACTGGGTAGATTAGGCTTGGAGGGTCTATTGCTGTCCATGTATCCCAACTGTATTTTCTAGTGGATTGTTTACCGCTTGGAGGGCGGCGGAGAGGTTTTACGCCGAGGGCTTCGATTTCCTCTTCGATAACACATCGCGTGTTGTCTTTGTGTTTGCATCTTCCTTCCTCTCTATCTTTGCATTTTCATTATCTGCTGTGGATTGTGTTTTGTTTTGGCTTAGATAGTTTTTAACCAATTCCATATTATAGCTTCCGCACACTTGCTGTTTGACATATTGCTTGAATTGGTTAAGTTGTATTTTGGGGGTCTAAACGTTCAAGGGTGTTTATACACATTTTTGAACTTTCATTTGGTATCAGAGCGGGTACACTTGTTGTGGTTTTATTACCTAAGTGTGATCCTAGACCCCTGTCTTGTGGTAGTTGTTATGGAAAATACCATGCTGAATTGTAGCTTAAGTATTTGTGAAAATGACTCTATGCATATCTCTGAAGGGTGTTTTACTAATGATCTCGTAGAGTTGTTAGAAACTAAGAAACATGCTAGAGTATTTGTTCACATGCTGGAATATCTTGAAAATCAGAATCATGTCTTACACAGTAGCATATCTGAATCTAAATCATTGATTAAGAAATATAAAAGAAAGAATAGAATGTTGTGTAAGATGATTGAGAGTCTGAAAATGAAAAGTCAATCTGAAAGAAGCATGAAAACTGATGATGAGTTTGTGTTTAAAGGTCAAGAATGTTTGTCACATGTGAACCTTTTTGTGCGTACCTCAATGAAAGTTCAAAAACGTGTATAAACACCCTTGAATGTTTAGACCCCCAAAATACAACTTAACCAATTCAAGCAATATGTCAAATAGCAAGTGTGCGGAAACTTAACATAAGCTATAATATGGAATTGGTTAAAAACTATCTAAGCCAAAACAAAACACAATCCACAGCAGATAATGAAAATGCAAAGATAGAGAGGAAGGAAGATGCAAACACAAAGATAACACGCGATGTGTTATCGAAGAGGAAACCGAAGCCCTCGGCGTAAAACCTCTCCGCCGCCCTCCAAACGGTAAACAATCCACTAGAAAATACAGTTGGGATACATGGACAGCAATAGACCCTCCAAGCCTAATCTACCCAGTGCACCTAAGCCCTCTAAGCTTCTTGCTCCAACGAGGTTGCGCCGAACCTTTTTCTTTTCTAGCTTCCCGGATTCCGCTACTAGACCGTAGCATCAACCAATGAAGATTGGTTCCTTCCTAACTGCTTCCCAGAAATCCAAACAGCTCTCTCACAGTAATGATAATGGTGAGAATCAGGTTTGGTATAATGCCTCTCAAGGATTTGACAATGGAGAGGAAGAGAGTTGAGGAATTTGAAGAGACTCTAATGTATAGATTGTGGGTGAATCAATCTTGTTTTTCTTTAGGGTTTCTCTCTCAAAATTCTCTCTGGAAGCTCTCTTACAATCGTAGGTAAAAGGGGTCTTTATACTGGAGTGGGAGAGGAATGTGAAACGTCAGGTTTTACAAAACAGGGGTGGCTCGCGGCTTGACTAAGTCGCGAGATCCAGTCGCGAGATAACCGTATGGCCAGTTGTCCTGTTTTGTCCTGTAGTGCTCCAGCTTGCATGACTGTTCACCTTCCAGCATGCTTGGCACGTGTGCTGCGTCTGGCGGCTTGAAGCCGCGAGTCACCCGCGAGGCCCAAGCCGCGAGTCTTTGTTTTCTTGCACACTCTTGAGCAATCTTCACTCTATCTCACTCACTACCCTTACATCAAACCCACCTAAATACAGGGTTACTAAATGCTGAATTACAAGCAAATTTGGCACGGTATAAAGCCAATTAGATGGTTGAATAAATTCAACCTTACAATCTCCCCCTTTGGCTATTCCGTGACAAAACCCTAAAACAGACTCTAGACTTAACATGTGAGTTGGGAACAGTTGAACAAAACTCACTCACACCTAACTCTAGAAGCTGTGAAACACTTGAATCATATGAACATAATACTCCTGAAACACAACAATACACCATGATCATTGTAAGCAGAAAATCATAAAATGCATATGAAACAGGCAATATGTGATCAAGCAAAGATGGAGTTAAGAAACAAACCATGGCTTGATCAACCAAGTGAACACCACAAGGTAGTGATCACAGTGCTCATTCACACTTGGAATGAACACAAGGACATACAAGTTAACAAGCACAAGGCAAGATACTTGTATGCTCAACACTCAACCAATGCATAACATACAAGGTATATGCATCTAGGAACAATCCTACAAGGGCACAAGAGTGACAGTACATAAATTAAAATGCAAGACATTTAGATTGAAGTACTGATTTCAACATAGCATAAAGGTTGCATTAAGTAAGGTACATACCATAAAGCCTACAAACTATGCATAAAACATTAACCCTAAAAGCTTACAAAAGCACATGGGTACAAATCACCATATAACAGTTTACAAAACACAATATAACAACTTAAACTGAAGAAGAATGTAAAGACACTCCCCCTTAGGTAATATCCTCCCCCTCTGATCATGCCTATCAAAACATATGGCCAACATCTAATACTTTTGCTAATAGTACAACATTCCTGTCATTGTAAGACAATATGGGGTAATGATTTCTCAATAGTTTGTCGTTTTGATGAGTTTCTCCTGAATTTTTGTCTCCTTCTTATATTTTCAAAATTCACATTTAATAGAAAGATACAGAGATATAAAGATAGAGGACGAGTTTGAAAGTATTAAAAAATCTTGAATTTAACTTTTTTTTTTCTCTATTATTCAAAGTATTTAAATTTGGATTTATAGCAAAAACATATAGTTTGAAACAAAAAAAATCAAGAGACAGGAGAAAATTAGATAGTATAGGACTAAAGGCATCAGGGGTTAGGGTTTGAGTACGGTACATGGACATAGTTTTTTTTTTTTTTTTTTTTTTTTTTTTTTTTTTTTGAATAAATATAAGGCCCGCAACCAATTGAATTTCAGTGAAATTTTCAAATAAATAAATAAATGGGTTAACATTTACAATACCGTGAGCTAAAATTGTGGGACAAGATAAAATCTTTCCAAACAAATGTGATGTTAACTTTGTAAAAAAAATTAATAATAATAATATAATAAAATAAAATAAAAAAATAAAAAAGTTCGGTGAATCCCTCAATGCCCTATATTTTCCAAGTGGAGTATGAGGAAATTAATCAATCCTCCCCTTTTCTTTTAGCTAGACTATTATTTGAGCTCATAATACCATTTGTTTATTGGTATTATAAAAATAATAATAATTCAAATGATTATGTTGTTAGGTTTTTAAATTTTAGTTATTTGCTAATGAAGACCCAAAATCAAAGTCTAGAATTTTAGGATTTGGGTGTTGCTATGACAAATACCGAATATAAAATACCAAATACAAGCATTTATACTTGTTGAATTACTAATCATATAGATATTGCATATTTGATTTTCCTAATATTTAAAATTTGTTAATATTATAGATACCATTTAGAAATTAGAAATTTTTTTAAAAAAAATTGTTGGTTCATGCTTTGGTATCTTTTTAAGTTAAAAATCAAGTTTTGTCTTTAGTGTCAGCTTAAGCTTTGTGTCCATGAGCATATGGGTTTGGGTGTCTAGAGAAAGGTTTTCCAAGCTCAGAATATGGCGCACAGTTTGTTTTGAAGAGCTACTTTTACGAAAATGGTGTGCTGCATATCTTTAGAGGAATAGATTATCTCTTTCACGAAAGAGGAACTCTTCTTTTTTATTTTTCGAAGGTGCAGTAACATGTTCCCTTAAAGATGTAAGTAAGACTATGTGAGAGTGCCTTTTTCAGGATACTCAAGCCCAAGGATCCTGGGCTTGAATGAAAAGGAAAGGATTTGGTGGACCGGGCCTTGATTCACCGCAGCTAACGAGCTGTTTAAGAATCAAGTGAATGCAGAGAATACTCCTGACAATATACAGAAAGACAACAAACAAGAATATCGAGGAGTACCAAAATTAACAACGTAAGTTCAGAAGGAAACAAAGCAAGATTAGCAAAACGATAAAACAAAGAAATAGTGCTGTGAGGATCCTGGGAATTATTAAGCAGTGTTTCATTAATAAGTTATCTGTTTTGATTACAGAAAGCTCACTAGGACGTGATACAAGGTCCAATCAAGCTCAAAAATTGCAGTCTTGAATGGCTATTTCAGCCTTCAAAACTTGCAAAGTTTGATTCTCGTTGAATCCGAGTATGTGCAATAGTGGCCTTTACAGGATATCGGGAAGCAGTATTTGTTCTTCCCTTAGTATTTTTCTTTCTGCATAGATTTTTCTGATGGTTCTTCCTAGAGAATTTCTTCTTTCTTGTGTTTCTTTCTTTTTTTCTCGCTACCTTCTTCACAACCCGTCCCCTCCTTTTATAATGGAGTTTTTCTGGGTGTCCCGGGTTCCCCTGTTTTGTTCTTTTGCAAACAGAGCATGTTCTGTCCCTGTCGCCTCGGTAAGTCCCTTTGCCGTTTTCTCTCATTCTTTCCTTCTCTTGGTTCTGATTCCTTCGAAAGCTTCTGGTTGGCCATCCTCTTTGGGACGTGCTGAGGTATGCCCTTCTCGGCATCCCCATTTCTGGCGCATTCCTCTTTTCCCTTTCTTTCCTATTTGGGCGGAATCCTGTTCTGCCATTTTTGAAAGTCATTCGTTGCCATTCTTCTTCCCTGTCCTGGTTCCCCGAGGCTCTTTTGCTGTCTGTGCCATGAGAGGTCGCTCGCGTTTCTTGTTTTTTTCTTTTCCTGTCTTCTTTCTACCGATCTGTCCCAGTCTTCCTTTTTATTTGTGCTTGAAGGGATTTGAGGATCCTTGCTTCTTTATATTTTGCCGTGGTCTCTTTTTGGGATGCTTCTTCCTTTTCTGGGCTTCAGGATCCTCTGGGCCTTCCTTTTATCCCCCATGGGTCATCCGTGCCTATTACTTTGGGCTTAGCTTGAGATTTTTCCTTTTGGGCTTGACTTGTTCTTCTGTTTTGGGCTTATTTCATTATGACCCTTTTTAGACCTCAACATTTAGCCCCCCGAGCTCGTGGGTTGCCTGAAACCCACGCGTGAGTGATTTAGGTTTCCTAAGATTTTCGTGGTATCCCCCTTTTTTTGTCTTCTACTGGGTTCCCTTCCTTTTTACTTGGGATCCCGGCCCTTTTCTGCTGCTTTTAGTCACCTCCTTTTTGCATGTTGCATTCCCTTATAATTATTACCTTTTGCAGCTTCCTCTTTATACGGGACGTGGCAGTTGGGTATTTGAGGTAAAACTCCTTTACCCACTTTTCTCGTTTCCCGTTATTTCTCATTAATAACTGCTGATCACTTCAAATTAAATTTCTTGGCAACTGGCACGTCTTTTCATAAACTGTTTTCCCCAACTGCTATTCGTGCCTTTATTGTAGCCGTTTCATCTTATCACTTTGCTTCTCTGAGTTTTTCACTCTTTGTGTTTCTCTTTTTTTTTTTTTTTCTCTTCTTCTCTGTTACTCTGGTCTTCCTCCCTTTCGCACTTTCAATCTCTTTTCTTCTCAGAGTGTGTGTTGTTTCGATGGCTTCTTCTTCTTCTCGAAAGAGGAGAGAGCGTACTCCCAGTCCTTCTGAGGGTGAAGGTTTTTCTGGTTTTGCTCCGAGTGATTCTCACGAGGTTACTGAACGTCCGGCCTTCCCTTTACGGGATCCTTGGTATTCTCTCAGTTTATTTTTCCCTCATATATCTCATGGTGAGGCTCCTCCATCCCCTCACGTTTGGATGTTTTCTGGTCAAGCGGGTTTCGCTGGTTCCACCCAAGTTCCTGACCCTAGAGAGATTTTTGATCTCCAGATCAGACAAGGAATCCGAGAGGCGGTTCCTATTTTCTTTGATTTTGTTCCAGGAAAGATTCAGGGCTGGCCTATATGGGTAGACAAGGAACTGTCTGATGCTGAATTTGTGGGTCGTTTGGAGCGCGCCGGTATCCTAAAGGCAGTGGCTATTTCCAGAAACCTTGAGGGCTTCAGAGACGCCAAAGGGCTCAGGCATCTGGTACGTCGTTGGTGCCCTTCCCTTCATACTTTTTTCTTTTCTACTGGTGAATTAACAATCACCTTAGAGGATGTGGTTAATAACTTCCTCCTCCCAGTGTTTGGTGAAGAGAATCCCTTTGATATTAACCTTTCTGGTGAGGATCTCGTGGTAGAAGAAAAATTATTTGGTCACTTCGGTGGTCGCGCCGCCTCTTCTGGTGGTAAGCCGGCTAGGATGGGGAGATGGGTGATGACCCTCTCTCGTGAAAAAGATAAGGAAGTGAGGTGGGCCGGTTTCCTGGCTTTTTGGCTTAGTAAGTTTTTGTTTAGTGAGTTCCCTGGGTACGGAGTTAAGTCTTCGTTTTTTCCGTTGGCAATCAAGTTGGCTCGAGGTACCCAGTATCCTTTGGCCCCTCTGTTCTTGGGCCACGTTTATTCTCAATTGGACCAGCTTCATGGAGATGAGGCTAAGGGTGATTCTTGTTATGTGATCACTTCATCTCTTCATTGTGCTATTCTTCAGATTTTCATGTGGGACCGTTCTGCAGCTACTTTGGCTAAGTGCAGGAATTTGAAATTTGTGAAGGACAAGTTCCAAGGATCCCCCGACATAGTGAAGGGTCTTTGTGGCAATTCTACTGATGCATTTCCCATTATTTTTTGTTGGATTAGCTTGAAAGGTGGTGGCCTCAATCTTGTGGAGTTGTTTGACCAAGCAGGGAGCTTATATTAGAGATCCCCTCGTGAGTTTGGTCCTGGCTTTGCGTGTGATTCTGTGTTGTCTTCTTTTTTATCTTCTACAGGTAATACCTTTGACTTGCGCCGTGGTGATGAGGGCAGTCTGGCTTATCTTGCCTGCATTAGCCCCTCCTGGCTTCCTGTGCCTTCTTCAAGTGGCCCAAAATATACTCATTATTCAGCACACTGGGTGCTCCGGCAATTTGGTTTTGATCAGGACATTCCTCCAGTTTTTAAGGATGTGGTGCCATCCCTTCCTTCCTTGGATCCTTTCTTGAGGCTGCAAGCCTTTTCTTATTGGTCACGGAGGAGCCCCCAATTTGCAGTGCCTAACTCCCAGAGAGGAGTCTTTGCTTCTAGTGGCTATACCAGTTATTGGAGAAGAGTACAAAAGTCCTTTGTTGATTATGTTGGCACTGGTACAGTTCGGGATGCCCCGAATCCTAGCATTGTTTCTGCTCCGACATCCAATAGACGTTTATCCCTTCCTACTGCTGGGATTGTTTCTGCTGCTGCAAGCAGCAAGACTGGGTTTGCAGAGTGGCATGCCTCCAGGGGAGGTTGGGTGGCTTATGGACAGGATTTTCCTGAGACCTGGCTGGGTGATAGTCTCATCATTGGTGCTTCCTCTGGGGTGCCCATTAAAAGGGGTGCAACAGAGACAATAAGTGCTGCCACTGCTCCGAGTAAAGGTAAAGATGTCAAGTCGAAGAAAATGAAAGCTGCTGATGTTGGCGAAAGTACAGGGGGTGTGGAGATAGGCTCTGAGGCGAAAAGAAGGAAAACGGGGAAATCTCAAGCACCCTTGGCATCTCAGGAAGGCAAGGATGTCAGGGAACCTTTGGTTTCAAGGACCCGGAAGAAGACCAAGGTAGAGTCTTCTTTTCCCCAGGTTCCTGTGACTACTTCAGTCCATGGTTCTTTAGGATCCTCTGGTTTGGTATCCCAGCCTCCTTTAGGACCCTCTGGGCGTACTCGTAGTAAGCAAAAGACTTCCAGAGAATCTGTAGAGAGAGAGAGAAGGGCAAGACTTCTTTCCTTCTTCTCTTTTTTTTTTTTATTCACCTTGTTGCACTTGTTTCTATTTTGCTGACGAGTGGTGATTTCCTTTACAGTCCAAGCACAAGTTTGATCACAAGACGGGTAAGAGCCAATCTTCTGGAGACGACGTGGTATGTGTTCCCCTTTTTCTTTTGTTCTGACATTATGTTGTCTGCATTTCCTGCTGTTGTGTTTTTCTCTCCCTTTCTTTTTGACACTGCCTTCTCCTCTTCTTCTTCCTTTAGGTGGAGGTATCCCCTCCTATGACTGATAAGGCTCTGGGGGAGGAAACTATCACAGCTCTTTCTGTTGTTTTTCTTGTTATGGGGGAGGAGCCCCCTACTGATGACCCAGCCGAGGAAACTGGGCAACCAATGCAAGGTTCCCAGGATTCTCAGGATCCCAAAACTTCTAGGATCCCGTCATCTCAAAGTCCCCATCTTGAGCGTACTCCTAGTCCTATCAGGACTGTGTTTCCTCAGTCCTTGTCAGATAAAGGTGCTTTGGGAGACACTCCTTTATCCAAACAAACAGGAAAACCTTGTTTCTTTGGAATAGCGTTATATTCTACTTTCTTTTCCAGTTTTTCTTGAGTTCCTCCTTTTCCTTTTCCTTTTAGGTCAAGCCAGTGAGAAATCCGCTTCCAGTGTTGCCTCTTCTTTAGAATCAGAAAGCTCAGAAGGTGAGTGCAAGCTACTCACATCGTGTTTCCTTTTCTTCCCCCTCCTTTTTTTTTTTATATATGGCGAAGCCCCCTGCATCTATCCCTTCTTTTAGCCACTTTGCCATTGGTCCTTCACCTTTTCTTCAACTTGCCTTATGTTCCTACCCAGAATCTTCGGGGAAGTCAGGAGATCAGGAAGAAGAGGCTCTGCCCCAAGAAGGTGGAACCGGTTTGTTCTTCTTTTTCTCCCTTTTTTTTTAGACTAAATCCGTTCTTCCTTTTCTTTTCTTTTCTTCTTTTTTTTTGAATATTGATACAGGCTTTGCAGGTTCTGAGCCTGTTATTCCTGAAGGAATTGTGAGACCTATTCAAGTTGCTGACCTTCGTCCAGAGCAAAAGGCTGCAAGTCCTCATGTTTCTGCAAGTGGTGACACAGTGATAGGGGATGCCTCGAAGATGACTGCCCCAGATCTTGATTCAAGGCTTTCCTCTTTTCTGGCTCGCTTTGATCTCTTGGAATTCAACAGTCTTCCTGCCAGCCACTTCCATGTTTTTGGGTCTTCTTATGGCAGCTTCCTGCGTTTCTCTGTTCCTGTGGAAGGCCTGCCGCTGCTAGAGAGTCTGCTCAAGAGTCACGGGGATTTTACCAGCGGCTTCAGGGGAGGCGTTTTTCTAGGCAATATTTTAATGGAGTTGCTGTGTGCTGTGCTGATTTCCTTAAGGAATTCCTCCATAGATTCCTTGTCTGAAGAAAAGCTTTTGGAGTGGAGAGGGGTGGTGCAAGACCTTCTAGAGGCTAAGTTTAATTTGTCTTTTCTGCTGGATCACTTGCGTCTGCTGGCTCATATGCTGTTTCAGAGGCAATCATTCGAGAGTATAGACATTGAGATAGCTGCTGCTGAGGAAGCTTTGGCTCGTGCTCACAAGGTTTTGTAAGACTTGAAGGTCAAGCGGCAGAGGATCCTTGCTACTTTGGCTGTGCCTGTTATTTCTCCAGATGCCTCCCTGTTGGCCGGCCTCATTCCTTAGCTTTTTTTTTTTACATAAACAATTTGGGATTGTATAAGTTTTTCTTTTTGAACATTGTTCTGCTCTTTGCTTTCTCTTTTGTGTTTCAAAACTGCTTCTTTTTTTTCTTAGTATGTGAATCTACATTTTTCTTTGGTATATTGCCTTTTCTTTCCTATGGCTCTTTTCTTTCCTGAGTCCTGGACCATGCTCTTTACAGGCTTCACTGTAAATTCTGGTCCAGGTACCCGGTAATCCATTGTGCAAGTACTGAACTGGGTACACTGGTATCCTTCCCTATGTACATATTTTTCTTTTTGAGACACGGTCCCAGTTCATGAACTTTGACAGGTTCTCCTTTTGCCAAGTGCTAGGCTAGGTATCCTAGATATTTTACTTTTATTCTGTGATCCTAGACCTATGCACTTGGGACTGTTTGTGGGATATCTGAAATTATTTGTGAGGTGAATCCTGGGCCATATGTAAAAGGGTATTACATACTCTCCCCTTTTTTTTTTACTCAGGTATCCTTCCTTAAATTTATCCAAATTTGGTTTTTTCTGCAGTATTTAAAGAAAAACTTAAATGTTGAAGAAACAGGAATTTCATTAAAACATGGTCATTTTCAAGGAACAAAGAAAAGTCTTTTGGTGCAGTATTGACCACAAAGTGTCAATCTATCACATGTTCCTGAACAAAATTATCTTAGACTAGAATTCATGATAAAGGCTGAAAAATAAAAAGACAAAAAATAAAAAGAACTTAGCTGATAGTGAAGCTGGTGAAAGGACCCTGAGGTACCGGGATCCCCTTGTCCTTATGCATAATATTGCTTCAGCCATTTCCCGTTTATGGGCTCTGTCAGGACTGTTCCATCTTCTTTGGCAAGGTAATAATACCCACTTTCATGAGCTGCATTGATGATGTAGGGTCCTTCCCATTTTGGGGTGAACTTGGAAGGCCCTGGCAGGTTCCTCCTCACGTGCTCCGCCATCCTTAGCACTAATTGCCCTTTACTGAACACTCTTGGGCGTACTGCTTGTGCATATGCTCTGGTCATTCTTTGCTGGTATCTCTGGCTCCTTTTCTTAGCCAGTTCTCTTTCTTCTTCTACTCCTTCCAGATCTGCTAGCCTCTTTTCATTGCTTGCGTCCTCACTTTCTCCCTGGTTTTCCTCCAGAACTACCCTTGGTGTAGGAATGACTAACTCCACAGGGCTGATGGCTTCTGTTCCATAAACCAGGGAGAATGGGGAGAATCCTGTGGCTGTCTTTACAGAGCTTCTACATGCCCAAAGCACATCTGCCAGATGGTCACTCCATTTTCCTCCATACTCATGCTTCATTTTCTTAAGGATTTTTAATATTACCCTATTAGTAGCTTCAGCTTGGCCGTTTCCTTGTGGGTAGTACGGGGTAGATCTTTCATGCTTGATGTGGTATGCTTCAGTTAATCCCTTCATATCTTTGTTTATGAATGGGGTTCCATTATCGCTGATCAATCTTCTGGGGATCCCGAACCTTGTAATGATGTGGTCTCGAATGAAATTTGCTACAGCTGCCCCAGTAGCTTTTTTCAAAGGGATGGCCTCTACCCATTTTGTAAAGTACTCCGTGGCTGCCAGGATCCATATATAACCATTGGATGGAGGATTTATGGGCCCTATGAGATCGAGGCCCCAAGTATGAAAAGGCCATGGCGTCGTCATATCCTGTAGGACATTTGGGTGAGTGTGAATTGCATCTCCTAGGACTTGGCAAGCATGACATGTTTTGACCAGCTCCTCAGAGTCTCTTTTCATCGTTGGCCAGTAATATCCCAACAACAATAACTGCTTATACAGTCTTCTCTTTCCTGGGTGACTTCCACAATCTCCAGAGTGCACCTCTCTGACTACTTCTCTAGCTTCCTTTGGTCCCAGGCACCTGAGGGGATCCCCATGGTATCCCTTTTTGAATAAAATGTCGTTCTGCAAGAAATACCTGCTCGCTAGTTTTTTGAGCTTGTGGGCCAGTTCCCTGTCGGTTGGCAGGATCCCCCGAGCCAGGTATCCTATGAAAGGAACCCGCCAATCTTCTGCAATAAACACCGCATAGCTTTCTTCTTTATCAATTGCCAAACGACATTCCTGGCATTTCTCCTGTATGATTGCTGCTTCCTTGTCCATATCCGGCCAGTAATACCCCATGCGTTGCATCCTTCTGTATAGGCTGACTTTTTCTGCAACTCCACATGCTTGGGCGTGTAATTCTTCTAGTTTCGCCTTTCCTTCCTTCTCGGTGATACATCTGGACAGTATTCCTCCTGGCAGTCTCTTATATAACTCTCCTTCTATCTGAGTGTAATCCATTAGTTCTTTAATGTTCCCTCTGGGGCTTGCCTCTTTCATCCTTTCTTTGATTTCGTCCCTCCAGTCCCACTGTTTGGATTCCCCGGGGTACATCCCTTGGACGATCCTTACAATAGAATGTTCCTACCTTCCTATTTTTATCAGCGTATCATTCCCATCAAATGATATTTGGGATCCCAGGGTGGCGAGAGCATCTGCAAACTTGTTTTCACTTCTTTGAGTGTATTCTATGCTGAAGGTTTGAAATTCCATCTCCAGCCTTTGTGCCCAAGTCCTGTAGGCTGCTAAACTTTGTTCCCGTAATGTAAAGTCACCTTTCACTTGGGAGACTACAAGATTAGAATCTCCCAGCACTCTCATATGTTTCACTCCTATGCTGAGTGCTATAGTCAACCCAGTTAAGTATGCCTCATATTCAGCTGCATTATTAGAGCATGAGAAACCAAGCTTGAAGGACAGGGGCATGATATCCCCATTTTCGCAGCTTAGTACAATTCCTACCCCATTTGAAGTTGCTGTAGCTGACCCATCAAACCTCATGGTCCATTTCTTCCCTGGGATCTCCATCACTGCTACCTCACCAGGGATTTCTTCACTCAGCGGGCCTTCTTCCTTTCCTGGGAATTGAGCTAGCAAATCTGCTATGGCCTGGCTCTTAACAGCCTTGGGAGTTCTTATACCTATATCATATTGTGAGAGCAACACTAGCCATTGTGCTATCCTTCCCGTGAGAAGGGGCTGGTGCAGGAGTGCCTTTATGGGGTGGGACTTGGTTACCAAGAGGATTTGGTGAGCTGAGAAGTACCTCTTCAACCTTTGGGATGCATAAATGATCACTAGGCAGGCTTTCTCTATTCTGGGGTACCTGGTCTCGGTATCCTTGAGTGTTCTGCTTACATAATATATGGGCTGCTCATTTCCTTGGTCATCTTCTTGTGCCAGCAAAGCTCCTATTGCCTGAGAGTTTGATGCTAGGTATAGCAACAGAGGTCGCCCACGTACTGGTGCCTGGAGGGTGGGCAGATGATTCATAATGCCCTAAATTCTTTGAAAAGCTTCCTGCTGCTCCGCTCCCCAGGTAAATTCATTTCCCTTTTTTAATAGCTTGGATAGGCTTGCTGTAGCTGAGGCTAAACCAGGCATAAACCTCCTGATATAGGAGACCCTTCCCAGGAAGCTTTTGAGTTCCCTAACAGTAGTTGGTCTTCTCATCGTGGCAATAGCTGTGGCCTTGGCTGGGTCCACGCTTATGCCTCTGTGATGTACCAGGAACCCAAGGAACTTTCCAGCAGACACTCCAAAGGCGCACTTCATGGGGTTCATACGTAACTTGTATTTCCTGCATCTTTCAAAGACTTGCTCAAGAACTTGGAAATGTCATGTTCTGGTTTTTGACTTGACCACAATATCGTCTACATAATCTTCCATCTCCTCATGCATCATGTCGTGGAAAATGGCTGTCATGGTCCGTTGATACGTAGCCCCCGCATTTTTGAGGCCAAAGGGCATTACAGTGTAGTAAAAGTTCCCAATCGGAGTTCTGAATGCCGTCTTCTCTACATCTTTGGCTGCCATGCGAATTTGGTTGTATCCACTGTACCCATCCATAAACGAGAACATTGAATTTCCTGCAGCTGAATCTACAAGGAGGTCGATATTGGGCAAGGGGAACTCATCTTTAGGACATGCCTTGTTCAAGTTGCGAAAGTCTACACAGCAATGGATCTGACCATTTTTCTTCTTCACAGGTACAATGTTGGAAAGCCATTTTGGGTGTTGGATGGGTTTGATAAAACCAGCTGTTAGTAATTTCTTGACTTCTTGGACTATTTGAGCTTCTACCTCAGTGTGGAAGACCCTAGCTGGTTGGACTACTGGCCTCATCCCTGGGTCTACATTAAGAGAATGGACTACCAACTCTGGGTCTAGACCTGGCATTTCATCATAGGTCCATGCAAACACATCTCTGTATTTTTGAAGCAAGGTTATCAATTGTTCTCTTTCTTGAGCCACCAATTGACTGCTAATGAAGACAGGTTTTCGGGATCCTGGTTCTGTCCCCAAGTCTACTTCCTTTAATTCTTCCTCAGGCTGAATCTGGGCCTCCTTAACTGGTTCTTCTGGGATTTCTTCTTGGGCCATCATGCAGCTCGGTGGTCCGGGACCTTCCTGCACAATGCATTCGGGTCCCGCGCACCTTCACAAATGATAAATTAGCCTTCCCCTGGGTTCCCGCACCACCACACATTCTCGGGATCCTGAAGAGCTGGGCTCCCTCTTTTGTCTTTTTCTTTCTAGAAGGTTTCTCAGGTCACGGGTGCCCCTTCCTCCTTCTTCTTCTTCTAGGACAGGTGCCCCCGGGGTCCCCGGGGAGGGGTTCTCATCATCTGGCTCCAACTCATCATAAAACATCGTTTCTGCAAAGTTCACTTCTCCCTGGCTGAAAGGATTATGATTGGCAGGGATCCTTATGGGCCTCCCATTCAGTCTCCCTTTAATGCATTGATGGAACGTGGATGGAATAAGGCGATGTTTATGAAGCCACGGGCGTCCCAGCAACACGTGATAAGAAATTTCTGCATTAATCACATGAAATCTTGTCAGAGCTACTATCGGCCCCACCCATAAGGCTAGCTGCACATATCCTTCTGTTGACTCTACTGATCCTCCAAATCCTGTTATCTCCATGGGAGTCCCCAGGATCCTTCTGTCAACTAAGCCAACAGCTTCCAGGGTACTTAAGGCTATGAGGTTGAGTGATGCCCCCGTATCCACCAGTGCTCTTCTGACTTGAACGCCGTTTATGGTGGCCATTAGATAAAGGGGTCTACGGTGGTCTGGGTGCTCAATCTCCATGTCTTCATCAGTGAAGGTTATTGCATTGGTTGTTTCCAGGAAAGCTCGACTAGCATGTGACTCAGCTGTAAAGCATTCCATCCCTGAATCTGCTGCTATGCTCATGAGAGACTCTGTGGCCACCCTCCTTGCTTCTGGTCCGAATCCTAATTGATTGAATAGTGACCTGAACTTGGGATTCTTCTGGAGGGTTCTGACTGTGCTCGGGTGGAAGGATCCTTCAGATTCTTCTGCTTCTGCCGGGTTCCCGTGTATTACCACTGCTACCACCCCTTTTCCTTTGTGGTTAGGCAAGGGGTTCCTCTGCACTTCCGGCTCCTTCTGAGTGAGCTCCAGGGTTCCTTCTCTCAACTTTTTGTGAAAGAGTCTGCGAAGGGTCCAGCAATCCTTGGTGGAGTGCTTGACATAATTATGGATTCTGCAAAATAAAGGGTTCTTCCTTTCTTCTTCTGTTGGTGGCCTGGACACAGTGAATGGCCTGACAACCCCATCTCCAATCCACTTGTCTAGGACATGGCTTAACTCCTCAGCTGTACATGGGATCACTGGTGGTTCCTCAAACACCTTCCCATCTGGTCTCTTCCTTTTCTCTCCT
Source organism: Quercus lobata (assembly GCF_001633185.2). NCBI lineage: Eukaryota > Viridiplantae > Streptophyta > Magnoliopsida > Fagales > Fagaceae > Quercus > Quercus lobata. The sequence continues at coordinate 22,144,637 of NC_044914.1, forward strand.
GCTGATGCTGTCATAGCTTGGGATGCGGGCAGCCTTTTTGTTCTCATGGTTTGCGCCGTCCTTCTAGTTCTCTGTAGCAGGTCAGCAAATTGTGTGATACATAAATTTTCAAGGTTGAGCCTGTAATCAAAAAGCATGTTGGCTATACAGGTTTGTACGAGCTCCTTTTCTTCATGGTCTCCATAGCAGTCTAGGGACACATCTTCGAATCTTTTAATGAATTGAACAGGATCTTCTCCAGGTCTCTGCCTCACCATTTGCAGGTTCTGGAAAGTGATTTTGTCTTCACCAGGGTAATATTTGGCGCAGAATTTTTCCATCATCTCATCCCAGGTTTTGATGGACCCGGGTCTCAGTGTGGTGTACCAAGTGTATGCCCTATCCACTAAGGATTTGGCGAATTCCCTTAGACATAATTCTTTGTCTCATGCATAGGGGCCCATAGTGTGAACAAACCTACTCACATGTTCCACGGCACTTCCGTTCCTTCCATCGAAAGGATGGAACTTTGGGGGTTCGTACCCCTTAGGGTATGGTTTGCCAAGAAGTTCTGGAGGGAACGGGGGATCCCGAGAGAATTGCTTGGGGATCCCTGAGAGTTTTTCCCTTTCTTGCTCCAGAAGGGCATTGACGTCTGCCAGTGTCAAGTACTGAGGGTTGGCCCTTCCTCCCACTGCTGACCCTCCTTCTGGCTGCATCCCATCTTGGTGGCCAGTAGGGGGAATATTGTCTCTGACTTCCTGTGTCCTGCCTTCTTTGAGAAGACGAACTTCTTGCTCCAGATCCTTTAACATTGCTGTCATTCTAGCCATTAGGTCTGGTTCCTGCCTTGCGTGTCTTTGTTCTAACACCACTTCCTGTTCTACCAAGGGTATCCCACCTCCTTGCCTGGAGACTTCCTCGTTTTCTCCTACAGGCTCAAAGGCCGTAGGTGGCACATTAGTTCCCTTGCTGTTTCTTTGTCTCGGAGGCATTCTCTGTGAAGAGTTGCTTCTTCCTTCTTCTTTGCCCAGTCCCCAGCGGAGTCGCCAAAATGTGAGAGTGCCTTTTTCAGGATACTCAAGCCCAAGGATCCTGGGCCTGAATGAAAAGGAAAGGATTTGGTGGACCGGGCCTTGATTCACCACAGCTAACGAGCTATTTAAGAATCAAGTGAATGCAGAGAATACTCCTGACAATATACAGAAAGACAACAAACAAGAATATCGAGGAGTACCAAAATTAACAACGTAAGTTCAGAAGGAAACAAAGCAGGATTAGCAAAACGATAAAACAAAGAAATAGTGCTGTGAGGATCCTGGGAATTATTAAGCAGTGTTTCATTAATAAGTTATCTGTTTTGATTACAAAAAACTCACTAGGACGTGATACAAGGTCCAATCAAGCTCAAAAATTGCAGTCTTGAATGGCTATTTCAGCCTTCAAAACTTGCAAAGTTTGATTCTCGTTGAATCCGAGTATGTGCAATAGTGGCCTTTACAGGATATCGGGAAGCAGTATTTGTTCTTCCCTTAGTATTTTTCTTTCTGCATAGATTTTTCTGATGGTTCTTCCTAGAGAATTTCTTCTTTCTTGTGTTTCTTTTCTTTTTTTCTCGCTACCTTCTTCACAACCCGTCCCCTCCTTTTATAATGGAGTTTTTCTGGGTGTCCCGGGTTCCCCTGTTTTGTTCTTTTGCAAACAGAGCATGTTCTGTCCCTGTCGCCTCGGTAAGTCCCTTTGCCGTTTTCTCTCATTCTTTCCTTCTCTTGGTTCTGATTCCTTCGAAAGCTTCTGGTTGGCCATCCTCTTAGGGACGTGCTGAGGTATGCCCTTCTCGGCATCCCCATTTCTGGCGCATTCCTCTTTTCCCTTTCTTTCCTATTTGGGCGGAATCCTGTTCTGCCATTTTTGAAAGTCATTCGTTGCCATTCTTCTTCCCTGTCCTGGTTCCCCGAGGCTCTTTTGCTGTCTGTGCCATGAGAGGTCGCTCGCGTTTCTTGTTTTTTTCTTTTCCTGTCTTCTTTCTACCGATCTGTCCCAGTCTTCCTTTTTATTTGTGCTTGAAGGGATTTGAGGATCCTTGCTTCTTTATATTTTTCCGTGGTCTCTTTTTGGGATGCTTCTTCCTTTTCTGGGCTTCAGGATCCTCTGGGCCTTCCTTTTATCCCCCATGGGTCATCCGTGCCTATTACTTTAGGCTTAGCCTGAGATTTTTCCTTTTGGGCTTGACTTGTTCTTCTATTTTGGGCTTATTTCATTATGACCCTTTTTAGACCTCAACAGACTACATAACTCAGGACTGTATGTGTTCTAGTTAAGTAAGTGAATAAAAGAATATATTAAACATTAGGTGACTTGCATAGCCTAGGAGTGACACACGGTAGAAGAACCAAAACAGGTTGCTGACTAGGCAAGTTGCGACCATTTCGCGACAAGGTTGCAAACTGCAAGATTATACTATTCTCTTTTCTAATATTTTTATATCCACTGTAAATATGCCAACACACACATTCACAGACATTTATTGACTACGCAAGTCGCAACCATTTCATGATTAGCTAGGTTATGAACTGTATGATTAGACTGCTCTATTTTTTTGATATTTTTTTTGTCCTCTGTAAATATGCTAGACATACATTTTGTGTATGTTGAATGTGGTAAGAAGAAATGATTTTAGTAAGTGCTTTGAAATAATGTTAGTAATAGGTACAATTGGAATTAGATAAACAACTCTTGCCCAAATCATCTATAAGAATTACAAGATTGTAAAACATTTGCTAAGGGTGTTGGTTATCCATGCCCACAAATTTTGGTTTGAGGCTTCTTATGAAAACCATACTTGAAACTCTTAGTAATAGAAGTGTCGATGTTGTGGAATTGGATACACTTCATAAGCAACCTGAATATGAGGTTTTTGAAAAAAAAATTACTTATAATTGATGGCATATGAAATGGAACTCATTGTGATTTGGAGCACCTAAGAGTTGAAAGTAGAGGTAGTAAAATTATTGTTGCCACACAAAGTTAAACAGTTTCAACTATTATGGGTGCTAGTAAATGCTATTGTCTGGAAAGATTGTCTTTTGTTTGATGGGACTTTTGTACACTTTTTTAGCAAGAAGCTTTTAGCTACAAATCTAACCAACAAAAATTAATGGATCTAACTAAATTTCTTTCAAGGATGGGTCACCTCTCAAGGATGGGATGGGATATGCACTATTCGCAAACACTCTTTGAAGAATTTTAGGTTCTTCTTATAATTCTATTAAGTAGAATGAACTTTTTATATAGAAAAAATTTTGCACTTCCAAAGAAAAATAATAAAGTTTTTTTCCCATCGTCGACTAGTAGGTTACTATATGACTGCTTAGATTAGACATTGTCTATTATTTTTGTCAAAATTTTCAAAGAGATCAGTCAATATATGTGTGGAATGTAAGAGGCTATATTCATTATAAAAGCTACAAGAGATACTAGTACGTTGTAGATGAAATTGTAGATGAGCTACTCAAGATTAAGTAATTATTAGATAAGTTAAAAACAATAGTTGGAGAAATATACATTTCCTGACACGACATTATTAAGTTTTGGAAAAGTCCTTGTTTTTAATTGTCTTTGTTCAATGTTCATATGTATTTTTTCCAATTTTAATATATATATCTAGGGTTAATTGTATTTAGGATAGAAAGTACTTGAGTCTTATGACTTTTGTAAAAGCTACACTTTGGGCAAGTTACGACCTCAAGCAACCTGCACAACTCACAAGTGACACATGACAAAAGAATCAAAATAGACTACCAACTAGGCAAGTCGCGACCATTTTGCAACCAGCCAGTTGAAAGCAAAGTAATCATCAGCAAAGAAGTATATTTACTTTGACATTATTATATGCTAAAGTAACTAAAAGCGACACAGATGAATGAATGTTATGGTGACTAAGACACAAATACGATACCCCAAATATTTGATTTTCTAGACAAATACCCATCACAATTCTCGTTTCCCTCTTCCACATTTCTTGAAGAATTTGTTCCTTTGTGAGTATGTGACTGAACAAGTAGTTCACACCGTAGTAGTAAGTGCAACAAGCTAGGCATTGATTAATATTTGCATTCCCAACTTCTCTTTTCTTCTCTTCATTCAACTAAACTCAACTCCAATATATTTGGAACTTGATTAGGTAAGTAAACATTCCATCTTATTAATTAATCCTGGCTTATTGGAAAAATTGGATATTTATTATTGTTTTGATAGATTGGAGTGTTTTTTTTTTTTTTTCTCTTCTTAGAACATATTGGTATAATTGGATGTTATTGTTTTGAGTTTTGACTACTACAATATCCTTGAGTAGTGTGAAGTTTTCTTGCATTGATTGCTAAACATGTGGTTTCAGTGGGGGAGAGATTAAGAGGGATTTTATGAGGCAACTTTTACAAGTAGATGTGTCACCAATTTTTTGAAATTGATTTTGATATTTATTCATTATATTTTCTAATATTTATTAATAACATTCATTGATACTTATTTTACTTAGCAAATTTTTATCACTAAAAAAAATGGTGTAGATGTTGGGGGTGGGTTAGGACCGTAGGAGTGCCTGCAGTGGGTCACTTTTAAGTTTTAACTTTTTAGTAAAAGATCACTTGTCTGACTCATCTTCTCTTCCGCATGAGCTAGTGAGTCTCTCTATCTTCTGCATTTCTTTCCCAACTTCTCTCCATTGATCAACTCAACTCCAATATCTTTGGTAAGTGAATATTCCAACTTAGTAATTACTCATTCCTTATTGAAATAATGGGATGCTTATTATTGTTTTGATAGATTGGAGTATATATATATTTTCTTCTTAGAACATATTACAAAAATGGTGTGCCACATATCTTTAGAGGAATAGATTATCTCTTTTGCGAAAGAGATAATCTTTGGTAAAAATGATGAATTAAAATGCAAATTAAAGAGTGTTGTGTGTATGTGTAAGGGATGAAAAGTCTTGAAACATTGAACCAAATGAAACAAAAAATTAATATTTAATTTATTCTTATCTTGGATATGGCACTTGAGAAAATATCAATTCTCTTTACATAGAATGTGCCGCTTGGCAGAACTTCATGCTTTCTCATATGAGGTCTATTTTAAATATTTTGTAAGAAGTTATCTTAAACTCGTTGGATTTATCAATACTATTATTCTTAATACAATAGTCAAAGTTTATGTACGAAATTTGCCAGTAAAAGTGTAAAATAATAGACAAACCAAATCTTATTATCATTAAAAACCAAATCTACTAAGTTTGCCAGTAGAAGTGTAAAAATCTATGGACTTTGTAGAGATTTAAAAATCCCAAACACCCATTCTCATCACAGGCAAACCAAATCCTAACCAAACTAGAAAAAAGGATATTAGACACGAACCATTGATATTGGCATATGATAGTTGATGAAGAACATAAAAATGAAAGATATATAAGAAAAGCTTGACTTCAAAGGGAAAATTCAATTGTGATGATACATAGGCAATTTTGGTGAAGGAGTAGAAAGAGAATAATTGGACTTGGATATGCTTGAACTCCTCGCTATTGCCCTTGTTATGGGATTTCATAAGTCACCTCCTTTATATATATAAATATATATATATATATATATATATGCCTATTCTTTTGACTGTAATTCAACAAAACGTCTAAATTGTAAACTATGCCTCCGTTTGGATACCACTTAAAAATGAAAATTATCTCACTATTCAGCTTATTTTTGGTACTATTCATGGGCCTCACTGCACTTTTTGGTACTATTCATGGGCCCCATTATATTATTTCAACTAACTTTTATTTTTATCTACAGTACTTTTAGCAATAAGTTTTTAATTGCGGTAAAATAAGCAATATCCAAACAGACCCTATATATTAGATTTAGGACGTGGACAATGGGATTTAGGAAAATTTTAATGCAAAATTTTATGGAAAGCGGTTACTTTTTTCTATACTTATAGAAATTTTTTAAAAATATATCATAAACCAAAGCCCTTAAGACATCCGTTAACTTTTCTCTTACATTAATATCAACGCAACAAAACCTTAACAATCTGGTTTTTTTTTTTTTTTTTTTTTCTTCCTTCAATGACCAATTTCTTGTTGGTTTATATAGATAAATTTTATATAATAAATAAATTTAGTTCATATTTAATAAACTATTGAATTTATATTTCCTCTTACTTATCCAAGAATGCTATGCCTTTTTTGAAATGGGAAAAAAGAACAAGATTTTAAACACTTACTCACCATGTTTGAATTTAGTCACATTTAGAGCACTATCTAGCCTACACAAGCAAAATGTTAGGTTATAAAACTGTGAGTAATAAAAACAATGTTTTTGAATCACCACTATAGCATACTTGTCATTAATCATGCAAAGCTAGCAATGGCATTGACAAACTAAAAATTTTAGAAAGGGAAAAAAATAAATATAAAAAGGAGAAACTTAAAAAGAAGAGAGAAGTGATGGTAAGAGGGCATTCTGTTACTATGATTTAGTCCTTACATATGAGAATTAGACTTAACTTCAGCAATATTAGCAATACAATCAGGCACATCCTAAAACCAAATGGAAGGACTATCCAGAAACAATGCAACCTTGTTTGCTATTCGGTGTGCAGCCTTGTTAACTTCACACCTGACATGCTTAGACTTCCATGCTTGTAAATATGATGCAGCATGCTTTGCATCGTCATTGAGATTGTTGAGAGCATTTTATAACCGTGGAAGTGGAAGAGTTGAGAGAACTAAAAAAATGTTTTAGAATTCTGAATAGCCTATGGAATTAATAGGGAAGTGGAAGAGTTGAGAGAAACGTAGAGTAGCAGTGTTAAATGATAAGATGGAAGTAGAAAAAATAAAAATAAAAAACCAAATGGCTATGTTATCAAAGAAGGTGTCACTTGGCAGAACCTCATTCTTTCTCACTTGAGATCTCTGCTTTTATATATATATTGATTGGTGATTGATTTGGTCTCTATTTAGAGAGCATTTAGTGCTCTAACTCAAAGGTAATTACTTGAGACACAAAATCAATATAAGATTACAGCCCAATTTTAAAGAACTTTCTTTTCAATAGCTAAGTAAGGTTTAGATCAATCCAACAATTTCTCAAGTGTTCCTTTATTCTGTTAAAATAAAGCTATTCAAATGAATGAATTTTATTCTGTTAACTCTTTATTCTATTAACTCTTGATGGACTTAATTGGAGAAAAAACAATTAAGTCCATCAACGGTGGAGAGTGGGGAATGGCCAAAAAACATTAGGTCATGGAAGCGTATCATTCGTCAATCTTGTTGGTGGACCAGGCAAGTTTGCAAGGAGGATGTCTCTCAATCACAAATATTGGCGGAGGCTGTACCACAGCCCCACCAGATGAAATGATTCTCTTAGTAATGATCTGCCATGGACTTGGGAACCCATGGACAGAGAGAGAGCCTAGTGAAATATCACGGGCAAAAGATCCCTCTACCATGTTCATAGCCGAAACATGGATAGATGAAGCAAGGCTAGAGCACATCCTCAGTACGACTAAGTCTTTGATTAACAGCGATTCTATTATGGAAGTAGCTTTCATGGATTTCAAAGAATTGCTGTCATGGATGATCAGATCAAAACAAAATAAAAAGTTGTTCTCGGTCATGTTTTGGATATTAGGGACACATCCATGGCCGATCCTAAAGGTGAAATCTGATGATGCGATTTTCCGAGAACAAAATTCTGTGGATGTTGTTTTGGATATGGGAGGTGGATTAGTGTTGTTTTGGAGATCGACTATTGATGTAATTGTGGAGGGTTCGGGCACAAATTATATCGATACAATGTTTCAAGAAGATGATAGGGCAGGGATTGAAGTGATCATCCGAGAATGCCAAGGAAAAGGCCTGGCACACATGGTCGGAATCATCCCTCTCCCCTTAACTATCATAGAGCTTGAAATTTTGGCTATATCGAAGGCTTTACAGTTTGATGCTGATCTAAGTTTGGAAGATGTCACCCCAGAGGGAGTTTCAGTGATTGCAATGAACGCTTTGAATGCAGATTTGCAGTCTTTGGAATCCTTTGGTTTACTTAGTCATGATGTTAAATATTTTGCAAGTTTATTTCATTGTATTAGGTTTTCATATGTTCGTAAAGAAGGATTATTATATTCTCACATTAAGAGAAACGACAATGGGGTTGCTCATAGTCTGGCTAAAAATGCATTATGCATACCAGATTTTCAAGTATGGATGGAAGATGTCCCATCTCATATTGGTTCGATTTTACAATTGGATGTAGTTGAATTTTATTAATAAAATCTATCAGTTTCTTTCTCAAAAAAAAAAAAAAAAAATATATATATATATATATATATGCTTGTGTTTCCTTGGACTCACAGGGTTACATGCAATGAAAGATGTGTTGGCTATTAGGATTTTTGTTTTTGGGTACTAAAATATTAATTACACTCTCTAAGTTTGATTTTAGTCTCTGACAATTACATCTGGATCTATAAAAGAAAATAGACAAGTCAATCTAATTCATGCCCAAGCCTAAATGTTGTCAACAATTTTAGAGGTACAAGGTTGATTTAACTAGAACCCACAAAAGGCATGTCATTGACATACATGAACAGAAAGGAAAGAATTCAAAATACTATCAACTATTAGAGATTGAATTCAAATTTGAATTGTCAGAGACTAAAATCAAACTTGGAGATTGTAATTAACATTTTATTACCCAAAACCAAAAATCCTAATAGCCATAACACATCTTTCATTGCATGTAACCCTACGAATCCAAGGAAACACAAGCATATAGTAATCCTCAAACCATTAACTATAGTAAATAACTAAATATCCATGAGGAGAGTAGAAAGATTGAATTAAAGAACCCACAAAATGACTTTCTTCGGGGTCTTGTCTTTTAGAACTGATAGTAAGAGACAAAACTCAACTGAGCAGCTTCCTATGCCGAATTTAATGGAACCAAGCTCATGGAATAGGGAAGCACCACTAGACAAAACAAGGAACTCGAACTCAACTTGGAAAGAGTGCAAACTTCTTTCATCTTACATGTGTCAATGTGATAAAAACATAGCTTGGCAGACACCCTGATTAACAACAATCCATCTTTAAAGGCCAATGGAACCATCCCTTGGTCCATATCATAAGTCACCCCTTGTGTCACTCTTTGATGTAGATTGCAAAACCGTGGATGCTCTTCTTCAATTTCCAGCACAGACTTTGAGTGTCTTAGTGTCCATTTGAATTCAAAATAATCTTCAAGGAACCATATGTGAAGTCCCATTTCACATAATGCAATTGCCCTTCAGAATCTCCAATGCATGCCTAAGGGATGGCCTCGAATTCCTTAGCGGGGACTGGTACCCAAATGAACCAAGAGGCTCCTTCTCTACATAATATGTGAGCACTTTATCTCCATCAGTCAGCCAATGTAAAATCCCTTCAACAGACTTTTTTTTGACTAAATTGTTATTGCAGTGGCAAATCTCATTTGATTGTGTCCATGCCCCAAATTATGATGAGTATACTTCAAAAGTATAATATAAGCCCTCCTCCTCCTCCTCCTCCTCCTCCTCCTCAGTCTCAGTCTCAATCTCCAACTGCCTGACTCTAACCAGTTTGAATTTAGTAGAACTGTAAACAGGATCCCGAGTTTCCTATGGGGGTAAGATTTTCCAGTGCAGAAGGTGATTTGAATTTAATCCACCCCTTGTTGGTGGGATTGCAGACATAAATAGTAGGGTCTTGAGCTTGAGCAGGAAAGCAACTCAAACAACATACAAGCTCATTGCATGATGCTAACATCACTACATCCTCAGGAAGGAAATCAATCACCTTTTGCCGCACTGTTCACCACCTTTACCTTCATCTTCTGATTCAACAGCAGGAATGTAGCTAGCATATCTTCATTGCACCACTGATACTTCCCTTGGAAGATGAATCCTAATACAATGGGCTTTTGCTTTTGTAATTGAGCCTAGATGAAGGAGCGGTCAAATATGAGTTGGTGCCAGCCTTTGGAAACACACTTTAATCCTAGAAGAATCTTTGTTGGAAAACAGGATAGCACATTAAAGGGAACATCAGTGTTCAAGAATCCAAGATTCTCCATTTCCTGAAATGGGCTTCACATAACTTTAGAAACAATTACAAGAATTACATTGTAGCTAGCTACAACTAACAAAGATGAGCAACAGAGACAGTAGCCGTAGTCCATGGAAGTTAATATTGAAAGCACAGCAAAATATTCAAACACTACTGTTACATTAGTGAAAGGGCAATCTATACTATAATAACTACCAAAGCACTAGTATAAAAAAGCAATCCTAGGTTAAATGCATACCACTCCAAAGCAAGAGTAGAACCGGTTTCTACATTTTTTCTTTGATGGAGATGGTGAAGATGGTGGTGATGATGATGATGTTGTCAATTCAGAAATTGGCATCGACAACTCAACACACCCACTCTGTAGGATAAAAGAAGGTCCAGAGGTAAAAGGTAAGGCTACTTCTCGTCTCAAAACCCTAACCTAATAATTAAGAACCGCCCAAATCAACAATCATCTTAAAATAATGAACAAATTTCATATGTATTATTTGATAGCTGTGAAGAATAACAAATTTTCTATGGAATTCAATCTAATCAAATCAATATGAAGAATATCTTAATTAGAGAAAACCACAAGACAGAGTGATAGCACATGCTTGCGAAGCAACAGGAAGAGAGAATCAGAGTGAGGGGGGTGTCAATTTTTAAAACTTCACACTTTTTTTATACTTTTTTATAGTATAAGTATACTTTAGCACACTTTTAACAAAAAATTAAATAAATTGATAAGTTGATGCCAAATGCCAAACGCACACCAATGCCCATTTTATTTAACTTTTAGCTCAAGGTACTATAAATAAAAGGGAAACAAAAATCATAATAAAACCATGACTTTTAACACATATAAACATAAATCTCTACAGGCTAGGAGAATATAGAGTTTCATCAGGTAGACTCCATTATGATGACATATTTTTAGTTAATCTATCTCGTAAATTTTGCCAAAAACCAAATATGGAATAATAATCTTAGTAGTAAATAAACATAAAATAATTTGAATATGATAGTTGGGTAACATTATACTGTTAACACTTAACATAGCAACTTTTCAGCCTCATCTATGAGCTAAAGTTTGTTTATGAATTTGAGCATAGAGCTTTGTAAACAAGGACAAAGATTTATAGCTTGTTTGGATGGAGGGGGAATAGAGTAACATTATATTGTTAACACTTAACATAGCAACTTTTCAGCCTCATCTATTAGCTAAAGTTTGTTTATGAATTTGAGCATAGAGCTTTGTAAATAAAGACAAAGATTTATAGCTTGTTTGGATGGAGGGGGAGTAGAGTAAAGAGAGGGAGAGTAAGTTAAATTACCTTGTCTGGGTGTTTTTTAAGGGAGGAGGGGGAGGGATTTGGAGGGGTTCTAACTACTTCTAACCCCTCATTTTTAATTCCCCAAAATTAGAGAGATTTGGAAGGAGAGTAGAGTATAGAAATGCTTGACCAAATGAATAACCAAATTTACCCTTACCATATTAACAAAATTACAAACTATGAAAAAGATAATTATTCCTCTCCCCCTTACTTAATTTTAAAAAATCCAAACGAGATGGCGGATAATCATTTCCCTCTACTCTCCTCCCCTCTCCCTCCAAACTTTCAAACATAGCATTAGGGTGGAGAGGGAGGGAGGTTCATTGTTCTGCCATATAGAGTTTTGCCATTCTGCTATGGAGCTTTCTCATTTGGCTATCCTGTACCAGATTGTAGGATGTGGCTATTTGAGATGCACCCTTGCTTAACAATTTTCACCAATATATACTGTGCTTCTCCATAAGGTTTAGACTTCAAAATTTTTACAAACAAGGTCATTGATTGAGGATGAAGGAGAGGACATAATAGGGGGAAAAAAATTAAAGCACATCTTTTTTTTTCTTTTTTTTTTTTTTGAGAAACAAAATTTTAACCATAGGTTATTAGGGCAAACCCAACATAATTTTTTAACTTTGAAAACAAAATGATTCAATTCAATTGACACTAATGAGCAAAGTACTCTTCTATTCTAGAAAAAGAACAGTAATAATTGTGAGGTTTAAAGACTTCTAAATTCCATTTTAAGATAAACTGGGTGCTTTGAATTTTTTATTAAATTTTCTATATGCTGGATGTGGATTATTCTAATTTTCCATATACCTATCGTTTTTACTGCATTATTGAACCATAAGATTAGGTCCATGTGAATACTCTAATTTCAAATATAGTAAAGAGTTGGGGGGGATTGGAAGCACAGTCTACCATAGAGAGGTTATTTAAGGTAACAAGCATCAATTATAAGTAAGAAGTTTGCAAAGTAGGCATAATTCTTCGAATGATTAGAATTAGATACTTTTGTCAAGATTCAGAAGAGCAATATCTATTGACAATGTAATATGAAAAAGGTTTGTAATGTGTTGATAAATTGTTGAAGAACAAGTCATGGTTGTGGCAGCTCAAAGAAGTGAAAGCTACTCAAACTTTTCCAAAGCATATTAAGAGCTAATTTTCTTGGCACCTAAATTTTTGTTGTTAATCCTCAGTATCTACTGCATTCATTTCCTTGTCTAAAAAACATTTTTGATTGACTTTGAAATTCTGTGTAGGAATTCTTCTGTGTTCAGCTCAACAACTTAAAGCAAGTTCATGGCATTCTATCAAAAGCATGTCTACTTTTCTTCAAGAGAAGTGTTTCTCTACAAAGCGTGGGCCAATTCTTCTAGCTATGATAAAAAATTAAACTTCAAGGACATCAAATTCTTATGAACCAAGATGACTGGTCCCTATCTAAATCTTATGTAACAACAAGGGAAGCAGGAGCAACAACACTTGAATTTTAGTTGCACATTTTTTATCATTTGATTATAGGTCCACACAAAGGCACAACGAACATGATTTTTTTTTTCACTGAATAATAAACATGAGAAGCTTAAAAATATATAAACAACTACTTCTAAAGGTCACTTTGTTGATAGCTTTTTAGCGACTGGCTTATTAAAGATTATTAACACTCTAGCACTTCTTTTAGCAGCAAAATTATCTAAGGATATTATCCATCAGAAAAATGAAATTTAACAAAAGCATCTGCTTATACAAATCAATTTTGCCACTAACACATGCAATTTACATACTCTTGAAATCAAAACCTGTCCCTACAGCAATAAACGTTTTATCCACGCATTCACATTTAAACAACAAACTCTTTGGAATGAACTTACAGATATACATAAAAGCATTTGCCTAATTTCCTGTTCATGTGTCACTGCTTGACACAGTTTCTTCTTGACATCCATGACATGCTTTGTTCATGATTTTGAATGGAGACACATCTATCAGCACTTTTACATCCATGAATTGAGTTTAGAGCTTTATAAATAAGGTCAATGATCAGGACAAAGAGAAAGGGAGCTTCATTAATCTGACGTATGCAGGGCCTATCAAGCTTTATCAATTAGCTATCTTGCATCAGAATGTAAGACAAGCTTATTTGAGGTGCATCCCTGCTCAACAATTTTGACCCCTATAAAATGTGCCTCTCCAATAGTTCTACACTGCAAAATTTACAAACAGGATCAGTGATTCAGCACAATGAAGGGGAGAAAATAGAAAAACATATTTATAAGCAAATTGATTATGTTTATTGTTGCAACCCCAACGGAAACTTTTACTTTGAAACCAAAATTATTCTATCAATTTTCCATAGTAAACAACATTAATACACTATACATGTAAGCTCTTCTAGACACCATTTGAAGATCATTATGGTATTTTGATCCCCTACCCACTGGTTGTAGCAAATCCTCAATAAGGAGTGGAGCACACGATATTGAATATTGTAGCAAATATTTCGTTATGCTGGATTTAAGACCATTTTTATAATTAAACATTATATGGACTTGCGCCCAAAAGCAAACCAATAATAGTTGGAAAAATTTTACAAAAATGGGCATGATTCAGATTAATCTGCAATTCAAGATCACTAAAAATAAGAGTTTGATATTCTGTTGAATTGGATAACAATATGGAAAAAGGAAGGTTGGACTAGAGCTCTTAATCAGCAATTCAACTATTGCACACACAACAGGACATAACAGTGGTATAAATGGATTATATAAAAGCTAAAGCTGATTATGCGTAGTCAATTTGCCTGAAGGGATCGCCCAGTTAGATATATGCTAAAGATGATTATGGAATTTGTAATTTTACATGTTACCCAATCCAAGATGATTGAAAACATAGATAACCACATGGTAGGAGGATCCCTTGTAGACCCCAAAATTTTGGGACTAAGGCTTTGTTATTGTTGTGGAACTACATGGTAGGAAGATGTTGAGAAATTTTTATAGTAATAATATAGAAATCACTAATGATAGTTACACATTTATAGTATTTATTTCTTAGGAAATATGAAAAGGCTAATAGAAAAGCACCTCATAAGAAAAGAAGACAAGAATATATAGTTACCTGTACTAGATAATCTATGCAATACGTGCACCCAGAGTTTATAAGTGGCAGACCGTGCATGAACTCCACAAACAGTATGGGCAATTGGGCTGCGAAAGGAAGATTTGATTACTAAAATACAAAGATCTCTATGAACAGCCACCATAAATACATGCTCAAGATACTTAAAATCCAGAGAAAAAAATGCAAACCATCAACGTAAACAGAATGACTGGGAGAAAACAGAGTACACTAAGGCTATAAAGAATGAAATTGGATGCCATGTTACAGATCATCATCGCTATAAAACTCACCCTCATAGCATACAACATCGTTCTCCATCCTTTAAACTTCAAACATGGGTTGTGGTACCAGCTTAATGAGCCTTGCCAGTGATCTAAATCATGAGTGACAAACATACCAACAAATTAATCGAGAGAAAGATAGAAGAAACTGAACCCAATGAGGCATTAGATCAATATTTGTAGGAAAAATTTGGGGCAATAGTAATATGTACAAAGGGAAGAATTACTTCTTTGGTAGCTCAGAATCCTTTCTCATATGTCAAGTGCTCGCCGTCAGAGCTCCCTTGTAAAGTGGGTTTTGTTTGGTCGCATAGAGGTGCTATTCATGGTAAAAAAAAAACATCAATTAATAGTAACAACACCACCACAGAGAGAAAGAAAAGGCAGGAAGAGTTCTGGACAAACATAATTTGCCTAAAACAGAGGAGGGGAGGAAGAGAGAAGGTTACTTCTGTTTGTCTTGTGTTTTGGAATTACCTCTATCTTGAAGGAAATAAACCAAACTATGGAAAGAACTCCTTTAGTGTGGCATGATTGACTTGAGACAGCAAAGAAGTCCCAGTAAACCAATAAGAAATTAAGTTCACTTCCACGAATGTTGTTCCAGATATAGACATTTTGTGCTTGTTACCTAATCCAACTAATGAAGCCAATGTATTCATAATATCTTCATCCCTACTGCTGGTCGCTTCTTTTCCATGCTATGCAACACCTCTGGCTCTGAGACAAAGAACAAGCATAAGATATTGACTTACAAACTTGATAAATACCAAATACCCAACCCTATAACATTAGGACTAGATGATTAGCATATATTTGAGCTATGAGAGCTTCCTTCTTTCTTCTTAAAAAAATTGTTACTTGAAAAAAAATGAAAAAAAAATGTTTCACAGTATCAAAATCATAGACAAGGTTACATAAAGGTGTTAGTAATAAATTACCTAGTTTACTTTTCATTTATTATTAAACAAGATGGACTATTATAGAAACCAGCATTCCAGGTTAAACTTGTTTCTGCTGCATTGCAGAAGTGATCCATTTGTACACAGAGCCTTCTGTGTGATGTATAGATTGGATGAGGCAGAAAGAGAATGGAACTTTTTTGCTAGAAGTTCTTGAATGAGACAAAACATTCAAGGTTGGAAATAGGAGTTAACTACTAAAGAGAACCAGCATCCCAAATTAAGCTTGTTTTTTCTGCATCTACCAATTAATGAAATTTTAAATATATACTTGTAATCAAAGGAAAATATGAATGTATTTCAAATCATGAAGGAACTTACATAGAATGGTGAAAGCTCGAAAATGTGTGAAAACACAAGAGCTGTTTAGATCCTCAAATTAAAAAATATGGCTCGGTTGATTTTACTCTAACTTAAACTAAGTGTGGAATAGAGTAAATACGAGCGGATAAGCAATATAACTACTCTAAACCATATTCATCAAATCACAGTAGTAAAATGAAAGCTAAAAGAGTAGAGAAGAAAAATGCAAACACAAGATAACATGCCGATGTGTTATCAAAGAGGAAACCGAAGAACTCAGCGAAAAACCTCTCCGCCATCTTCCAAGCAGTAAATCAATCCACTAAAGAATAAGTTGGAGTACACGAATAACAAAAAACCCTCCAAGTGTAGTCTACCCCATGTACTCGAGCCCTCCAAGCTCTTGCTACCAACTGACTTTGCCAAGCCTTGTCTTCTCTAGCTCTTTGAATCACGCAATTCAGCCCGATTGCATCTACCAAACAAATTGCTTCTTCCAATGTTTCTCAGCAGCACCAAAACCTCACTTTACACTCAAGATGGGTGTGGTAAGTGTTTGGACTATC
This sequence comes from Quercus lobata, assembly GCF_001633185.2. Lineage (NCBI taxonomy): Eukaryota > Viridiplantae > Streptophyta > Magnoliopsida > Fagales > Fagaceae > Quercus > Quercus lobata. The sequence continues at coordinate 22,161,320 of NC_044914.1, forward strand.
AACCTCTCAAGGATTTGGAAATGCAGAGGTAAGAGTTGAGGAAAACCACAATGGATTGTATAGAGAATTGTGAGTATAACAATCTCTCATTCTCAAGGGTTGTAACTAGGGTTTTCTCTCTAAAAAGCACTCTTCAACATATGTGGGTAATGTGAGTATATATAGTGTGGGTAGGGACAGGGTGTATTAGATATGACAAATTGGCAAAACATAATGTTTCTCGGGTATCTCACGGGAAGGCCTTACCCACTAGACACTCGCGAAAACCAGCTGTCACCATCTGTCATGACTCTTCACATTCCAGTTATGTGCTGAGCACATGCTTCACTTCGCGGGAAGGATACTCGCAAGCTACCCGCGAAAATTTCTTTGGACTTCAATTGCCTTGAGTCTTCACACTCTCTCTCACACACAACCCTTACAATAAAATCCCACATAAAATACAAGGTACAAAAGATTTAATATAATTACAATCAAATTTGGCACGGAATTAAAGCCAACACAAAATAGTTGTAAATCACAACTTTACAAATAGTATCTAAGCATGTCTCCCATTAATAGGAGCTCGTATACCCTGCCACTGCACCACAAATGGTTGTGCACTAGGGGGATTTAAAACACATTATCCAATGCATTGCTTGGAACAGCACATATATGGGATCTGCAACACAAGCAAAAGAAAGTCTTATTTTTTGCCCATCAGATTGTAGGAAAAATCACAAAAGAAACAAATGATATGAAGATAAAAATAAACAAACCTAAAAACTTAAGGCTAATAGCCATCTTCAATTTCATGAATTGATAATGAGTAGCAAAAAAGTTGTGATTACTTCAAAGAACTTCTCATGAACCCCTGCATAATTTTCCTACAGTTAAATTGCTGGTTCTTATGTTTTCATGTTGTATAAGGACTGAAAACTTCTAAGTGTTTCCAAATGGAAGCTAAGGACCCTAGTTCACCATGTTGTAGTGCAAGTAAATTTACTATTAGTCAAAAGGGGTGCCTTAAACAGTTGAAATTATTTTATATGTCTTACTGGGACTGAAGGCAAAACAAAGTTAATTGTAGCCAAGTCTTAAATTTAGAATTAGTTGCTACACAAATATACCTCTTTGAGTTCTTTCTTTACTAACATTACAATTACCAGGCATGGCAAACAACACATTTAACACTAAAGGAAGACAATACATCTTAGCACCCATACCTAAAATTTTGATATATCCAAACTCACATCCTAGAGTAGCTTATTTGCAAAAGAATCCTGCAGGTCTTTGGTGTTCATGCTTATAGAAAAGCTTTTTTCCTGCCCTTTTTAGCTATTACTATAACCATGTATACATTTTCTTTAAGTTATTTCTTCAAATTGTTCTCCAGCTCCTTCAAGGTAAAAGGGTGACTCAGGAATCAGGCAACAGTCCAAATCACTGTTAGCAAGAGTAGCTTACATTGTTATGAATCTTGCATGAAAATATCTCAACTATCAGATTAAGGTAAGCTAATTTTAGGAACATTGTTTAAGAATATATGGAAGAGAAATAGGTCAAAAAGATATAAGAAAATTAAATGGAAAGAAATAAGAGCATTAGTGACAACACAATTTTTATCTAGGTTACCAAATTGCTATGCCCCACTTAGCACCTTGGATTGACCAATGATGGTCATTTAAGGATTCTTGACATTTTTTTAGATATAAGTCAACATTTTAAAGAGAACAAAGGAAGAAGTTACAACTGAAAGATTTAAATAATAAAAGAACATACTTTATAGTACCATTGATAGCCATCGAGGTTTATGACTTTTTGCATCATCCTTGGCCAACACTTCTTTTTTTTTTTTTTTTGGACTAGATTTGATCTGGTTTCTGCTCAATAGTAGGCTGACTTGTAACTAGCAAATCACCAACCAAGGCAATCTCACTCCCATACTCCATAAAAACTTCCCTACAAGTTCAACCTCCTCTCCAGTAAAATATCACCCCCCATGTAGTGCAGGGTGTAAGTGTTGTAAAATTTGAGAAGTAGCAAGGTGTTATAGACAGTTTCATAAGTACATTGTAGTTGGACACACAGAAACTCTGGTAGGAGCTAGGAAGTCAGTGCTATAATTTTGAAAATCTGTTGCTCTCTATTGTGGTTTTACCTGCTCTCAGTTATGCAAGTATTATATTATATGCTGAAGTCATTAAGTCTGAGGCAGGCAGGGTTTAGTTGTTTTAATTCTGAAGTGAGAATGAAGTTATGAAGCAAAAGAAAGAAGAAAGAACCAAACATCCATAAAAGAAAAGAGGCTTTTAAATTCCTCTTCTCTATCTTCATATTTCATTATTGTCCAACTACATGCCCAAAAAAAGAAGTTATATGTCATATTAGTCTAATAAATACCCAAAATCAAGACAATTTGCAATACCCATATTGATATAATATTGAAACATAAATGAATAATATGAAAAATCAAATTTAATCAAAATATAAATGATATAATATTAATCTACACTACAAAAGCTGCTACATCATTCTCCATTCTTCTTCTGCTTCTTCTTCTTCTTTCCTCTATCTCTTCCTCTATCTCTTCATTGCTCTTAAAAAATAGATACAAAGCACAAAGGTGGATCTTCTTCTTCAATGCATTCTTCACCTCACCTAAATCTAGCACATTTTTCAACCCTACTATTGCAAGTTTCCCTTGAATGTGGTTCAAATTTTCTGATTCTCCCAATTTACATATTTCATCACCCTCACCACCTACACCTACAGGGAAGTAACTTAATGTTCTAAGACAAATTAATCTCTCAATTCCTTTTGGAAACAATTTTATTCCAATTTCATCAAAATCATCATCAAACAGGCAATTTCTCAAGTTCATCATCTTAAATTAATTAGTTTACCCACCCCTTGAGATAATATCTCAAGTTCACTACACTCAACATCCAAACTTTAAATTACATATACTTTCTAGCAATTCTTTTAAATCAAAGCAAGATAACTTGAGGTATCTTAAATGTATCAATTTTTCCACATTATTAATTAGAAGTTCTGGAATGAATTCACCTTTCAAATAGAAAGAATGTAGACATGTCAAATGGTCGAATAACTTGAGTTGGACAGTCTCAGAAGAAGACAAAAAATTCAAATTGAGTTTAGTACACTACCACTGCAACTGTAAGCCCACACCTCCTAATTTCCTGCATGAAACAGGGCTTTATTAAAACCACGTGCTATGACTAGCAATTATTTCTGTCTCTATTTTATAATGATCATTTCCATCTCAAGGATAGAGAACAAACCCTAAGAGTAGCAAGGGAGGGTTTGATCCTTCTAGTTCTGAAGCAATATTCAAAGAAATCCTAGAAAAAGGAGAGTTAACAAAGGCTTTAAATCCCTCCTCTCTCTCTCTATCCTTCAAAAAAACTCATCTTGTGTCTAAAATTCATGATCCCTAATACAAACACACAAAAATTCAATAAAACCATCAATAAAATGCTAATATATTTTTAACAACTATAATCATTAATCTAAACACAATTGGATTCAAAAAAATTGATCGAAGATAAAAATATTAACGCTAACCAGAAATGATAGGCACAAAGTAGCAATAAACACTGATTGAAAATGATGATCATGCAATGTAATCAAGGAATTTCACCTCATCATTCATCTTTAAAGTCTCTATCCACTTCAACACCTTCCTTTTACTACCCTGTCCCATAAGATGTATCTGTCTTCTTCAGTGTATATATATCAATCATCTTGTACTATTCAGCTCAGCAAATCACCTACATTTGACCAAGTTTTCATCTTCACAATCCTACTCAGGTTACAAGCGGTTCCCCCTCTACTTCATGTTGAACATCTTTCCTGATAGGCACCCCACCAGACCAACTTGACAAACTACTCTCACCGCCTTGCTTTTATATTATTTTTAGCTCAGGATAATGGGTGTAGAGATTTTCCATTAACTTTTTTTTTTTTTTTTTTTTAAATCTTCACCCAAAAACAACTTTTATATCATTGCTTAAGCCTTGCTCTTACCATGTTCTCCCCAATGCACCAAAATCATTATGTCTCAAATCATGAAAGAAAAAAATAATAATTCAATCTGCTACACAACTAAAAAATGTGTTAGGGACCTTAAAGATTTCACTCGGAAAAAAAAAAAAAAAAGCATGTAAACTGCTAAGTCGATGATTCTTAAGTTTGCACCTTGTATAGAGGCTTTATATTCTCTATTCAAGAACATCTTATATTAAGAAAAAACATGGAAAGAGTTTCATAAACAAAGGCTTTATATCTCTCTTTGCTCTCGCCATCATCATTCAAAAACACTCTACTTGTAGCTAAAAGTTAATGATCCCACACATGCCCACACAAAAATTTAATGAAATCAATCAATAAAAAGTTAATATATTTTTAACGAGTATAATCATTGATCTAAACACACAATGGAATTAGACCAATTAATCCAAGATAGACATATTAAAGGTAACTAGAAATAAGAGACATAAAGTTGCAATATAAACATAGATTTAATGGTAATATATAAGCAATTTAAAAGGGAATCTGACTTCCTCCTTCATTGTCTTCAAACGTTGTCTTCTTCAACGCTCTGCTCTTACTGCCCAGACTCATAACAATGTATCTGTTTTCTTCAGTGCATGTCAACTACCCTATACTGTCCAGATTCACAAATCCCTTTCATCAATGTTTACTTCCACCACTTGTTCATCCGCCTCAAACCCAGCCCCATCATCTTCCTCATGATTACTGTCCTCAATCTTGTCCACCTCAACCACATCATCATGCATCTACATGCATGTCCAAAAGAAAAGCATACCAGCTGTCAGCTTAGTTTAAATAACCCAAAATGAACAAAACCCACAATGACCCATATAATAATATTAAACAAAAAAATGAAGAAAAATAAAATATAATAGAACCCATACCATACGACTGAGAGATTAGAGCAAGAAGGATCACAACCCAAACAAATAGAATGATTTGGTGGCGGTAGTGTGTTTGTGATATTGGGAAAATTTATCAAGGGACGTGGTTGGTATTATAATTAATTGGTTTTTATGGGATAAAAATAGAAGTTAAGTTAATTGCGTCTATTTGCACAAATCCGTATATGTATTAGTATTTATATATTTGATAGGATAGTTTTGCAAGAAAAGAAGAGTTACCTCTTAATCAATGCTGTCTCGAGGTTGACCGTCTATTCGCACATATTTATAATCAATTTCGATGTTTGGGATGTGAGAAATGTTGGGCCAGTAATCTCCTTTCCCTCTTTTGCAACGCTGCCTGAGAATTGGACATCCAATGATTTCCAATAACTGTAATGGAGTATTACGCAGGTAGTCTGGCAGAGACCTTAGCTTGAAGCACCCCCAAATTTTCAAGGAATGAAGACGTGGCATTATTTTTATTTTTGGAGTATTATTAGTAACAAAAGCATTAGCACTATTATCTTTTTCTTCTTCTTCTATTGTTCCTCCCATCCCTGTCCATTCTTCCCACTTCTCCAATCCATAAAATTTGAGAGATTTAAGATTTGGGAACATGATGATGTCTTTGTTGTTATTGTTTTTGGATGATTCTGATAATTCTTCTTCTTCTATGTCTATTCCCAAAAATTTATCTCCCACCTTTTGAATCATTGGAGCATACCATATTTCTAATTCTTTGAGCAACGGCAGCTTCCCCAAAGGAGGCAACCACTCCAGGTTTTCGCAAGAATCAAGAAAAAGCCTTTTCAAATAGGTCAATTTGGACATCATCCAATTAGGAAACATTGTGGTGCCCTCATAAAAAACAATTCGTAAAGATTCCAAGCGGGGAGGTGGCTCTAAGGCATTTAGAATGGCTACATCTTTCTCCATTTTTCTTCTTCTTTCTTCCTCTGTCTCCTCTTCCTCTTCCTTTTCAAATTCGCTATTCGATTCCTCTAATGTGTTAAAAAATAGCCCCAAATAACGGAGGTCCTTCTTCTTCTTCAATGTATTCTCGATCGCACCAAAATCTACCACATTACTCAACCCTACTATTTGAAGTTTCCCTTGAATGTGGTTCAAATGTTCTAATTCTCCCAGTTTACATATTTCTTCGCCCTTACCTACAGGAAAATATCCTAATGTTTTAAGACAAGTTAATCTCCCAATTCCCTTTGGAAACGACTTTATTCTTATTTTCGTAACATCTTCATTAATCAGGAGGTGTCTTAAATTAATTAGTTTACCTATCCCCTTGGGTAATTTCTCTAGTTTCAAACACTTACTAAATTCCAAACTTTGTAAATTACATAAATTACATATACTTTCAGGCAATTCTTTTATCTCTTCACAAGATAACTTGAGTAATCTTAAATGTGTCAATTTTTTCACCTCATTTGGAAGTTCCAAAATGAACTTACCTTCCAAATGTAATGTACGTAGACATGTCAAATGGTCGAATAACTTGGGTTGGACAATCGGAGAAGAAATAAAATCCAAATTTAAAAAGTATAGATTTTTCGCTTCATAGACAAATTTAGGAAATGTTTTTATAACTAGTAATGACAAATGGCGAGCCCTCTTAAAGTCTTTCTCGACCTTGTCACCACTATAATTGATTGTGAAGCACACATCTTTTGCCATTAATTCTGCAAAGTCATGCACAATATCGTGCATTTTGCAACTTACAATTTTACCATCATTATCATCTTTCCAAAAGTCTTGAAAAAAAGAGCGCATGGCTAAATTTTCAAAGTAGTGCTCTGCTTCCCTCTCCATATTTTCTTTTGAGTTGATATATCCTTGTGCTATCCAATTGATGATTAACTCAAATTTATCGAAATGATAATCTTTCGAAAAAACAGCACAAAATAAGAAACATTGTTTCTCTGATAAAGACAATTCATAATAACTCAACAAAAGTGGTCCCAAAAGACCCTTTTCAATATCTTCTAAGTCCCATAAACCATTGTCCAAAACCTTCTCCCACTCTTCTTTACTTATTTTGCCACGCATGTGACCCCCTAGAGTCTTTGCAGCAAGTGGCAAACCTTTACACTTATTTGCTAGTTGTTTGCCCAAGTCTTCTAAATCCATATATTGCTCTCCATAATCATCAGAAAATGCTATTTTCTTGATAATCAACCAACAGTCATTGGGGGACAATACCCCCAAATCGATTATGGGGGAACTCTCCATCATGTTTGCAACCCTAGTTTTACGTGTGGTCACTAGAATTCTACTACCTTCAGCACCACATTTGAGTACATTTCTAAAGGGATCCCATTTTGTGGAGTCTTCAGTCCACACATCATCTAGGACAAGAAAGAACCTCTTTCCCCCAATCAAACTACAAAGTTTACCTAACAAACTTTGCAATTCAATAGCGTTGGGAGATTGGCCCTCAAGAGATTCAATGATTGCCTTGGCAACCTTGCACTGATCGAAAGGATCAGAAACACAAACCCACATTCTTTTTTCAAAATGGGCCTGCACCTCACCATGATTGTAGGCTATTTGGCCGAGAGTGGTTTTTCCAAGACCTCCCATGCCCACTAAAGATATGACATGGGGTTTTCTTTCCTTTGGACTACCCTTGCCTAAGAGGACGCTTAGTAGGTCATCCCTATATCTATCACGACCAATTATATCGGACTCATCCACAAAGGACGTAGTTATTGGTCGCTCAACCACTTCAGGTTGCCTGTTAAAGTCAATCCCATACTTCTCTCTTTCATTGAAAATCTCATCTAATTTTTCATTCAGGTTTTTAATCTTGTGACCAAGATCATGACGCAGTGGAAGGTTAAAACAACATGATGGAGATGGGAAGGAGCATACCTTCTTCACAACAGCAGGAGCGTTAACATCAGCTGGTTTTCCTTCTTTTTTCTCTATCTCTGCTTTGATCCTTGCAGTGCTCCAGGTGTCCAAAACGTCATCCATATCGTAGTATTTGTCTTGGAGCTGCTCTAACCAAAGCTTCTCAGTATACAGCTTCACTGCATGTCTTTTATCGGCATCATCCAGCATTGCCTTGATGAATCCGAGCTTGTCTTGAAGCTTTTGGACTTCTTCATCAACGCCAACAAGCAACTTGATCTCTTCTTTAGCCAGCTGAACAGTGATTGAAGCCAACTGATTAAAGAGATCAGTAAGTAGTGCATCAGCCATAGTTATTGGAGACTGAAAGTTAAGTTGGATTGATAACAAAGCAAGAAATGAACAGATAGGAAATAGTGCGGTTGAGTTTGTGCTTCTTCATTTCTCATATTCAGCTCTTTATAAGGAAGTAAGTGGTACATGTTGGAACATGTTAAATTACTTAAAGATCAAGTTGCAGCATCTTTGACTTTGTCCATGTGATAGTAATACGCGCGTGCCCCAATACACAACGGTAGTAATGTGGTTCAATATATACTAATTAAAGGGCATTGATCAGGATATGTAAAGAGAAATGACGTTTTAACAAAAAGAAACAGGTCTTTTTTCGGGAATGGACGCTACAATTCTATACCACAACATGGTTTTGAAACCCGGACTCAACCGTACGGTCCGATCAAGAAAACCTCGAACCGCTCCTTTTTACAGTTCTTTTAGCCTCCAGAACCATTCAATAGGAAAAAAAAAATAGGGACCCGTGTGAACCGCGGTCAGACCTCATGATTCTGAGAACCGTGATCAAACCGCTCCTCACGGATCCCTACTTCCCTTTGAATCTGAACCTTAAAAAAAAAAAAAAAAAAAAAAAAAAAAACACAACAACACAGAAAAACGGATCCTCACCGACGAAACCGTACCGAGCTTTGGGCTGACTGAACGAGATGATGCCAGCGAACGGAACTTGATGACCTTTCCAATGCGAGTGTGGTGACACAGTCAGAGCTGATTTTCAAAACCAACCCATATATAAAAATAAAATTAAGGGAAAAAAGAGAAAAACGTTCTTAATAAATTACAAGAAGGAAATCCCACTTATGCCCCCCAACACAGAAGGTAATTTTTTTGGTAGATTACATCTTAGCGTCGCTGTTGATGCTTCTTCCGTATCTGCAAAAGAGAGAGTAGAGTTAAACTTAGAAACTAACGAAGAGAAAAGAAAAGACTGAAAACTGAAAAGTAGAGAAGAATGAGGTAATCAAATAAGATTAAAAGAAAGTGGAGGTAGGTGGAGGTAATTAGATAAGATTAAAAGAAATAACAATGAATGCCACGTTGTTGTTGTTGTTGTTGTTGTTGTTGTTGTTTTTTTTTTTTTTTTTTATTTTTATAAAAATTAGAGTGCCACGTTGATCTGAAAAATAAAAACAGAAAATCACTACACTTTTTTTGATAATAAGTCTGCAGTTAACCAAAAAAAAAAAAAAAAAGATAATAAGAATACTCCTCTACTAAGTTTAATTAACTTATTTATATTTTAAATAATTATTAAATTAGTTATGACGTCATCATGGTTCAATCCCGGTTCAACCTCGGTTCGACCTTAAAAACCTTGAACATCTCCTTTTTACTATTCAATGAACGGTCCGAGTCTGAAAACCTTGTACCACAATAGTCCTTCTAGCTTCATCAGTGAAATTGTTTTCATTTCATTTTTTCTTTTTCTTTTTTTTTTTTATTTTAAATCAATACTTAAATTAGGATCTGTGCAGTTCTTAAAAATAAAAAAACAATTAAGAAAGTAAAGATCAGCAAAAGATAAAAAATATATACTTAAGGAGCATTAACCAACCATCTTACCCATCAAGTAGAACTTTTTACTTTTTATATTTTCTAAGAAAACCATCAAAGTAGAATTTAGTATAAAGAAAAAGTCTTATGACATAAAAATATCTTACAATATTTTTGTAATATCTTTTCTTTGAGTTATGATAGTCAAGGTTTTCAGACCCGAACTGTTCATTGAACCGTAAAAAAGGAGAGGTTCAAGGTTTTTAAGGTCAAACCGAGGTTGAACCGGGGTCGAACCATGATGACGTCATAATTAATTTAATAATTATTTAAAATATAAATAAATTAATTAAACTTAATAGAGGAGTATTCTTATTATCTTTTTCTTTTTTTTTTGGTTAATTGTGGACTTATTATCAAAAAAAGTGTAGTGATTTTCTGTTTTTATATTTTTCAGATCAACGTGGCACTCTAATTTTTATAAAACTAAAAAAAAAAAAAAAAAAATTGAATAGCTTAGAAATCAAAAAAAAAAAGTGGCATTCATTGTCATTTCTTTTAATCTTATCTAATTACCTCCACTTATCTCCACTTTCTTTTAATGCCCCCACCTACCTCCACTTTCTTTTAATCTTATCTGATTACCTCATTCTTCTCTACTTTTTAGTCTTTTCTTTTCTCTTCGTTAGTTTTTAAGTTTAACTCTACTCTCTCTTTTGCAGATACGGAAGAAGCATCAACGGCGACGCTAAGATGTAATCTACCAAAAAAAATTACCTTCTGTGTTAGGGGGCATAAGTAGGATTTCCTTCTTGTAATTTACTAAGAATGTTTTTCTCTTTTTTCCCTTAATTTTATTTCTATATATGGGTTGGTTTTGAAAATCAGCTCTGACTGTGTCACCGCACCCGCGTCGAAAAGGTCATCAAATTCCGTTCGCCGGCATCGGTTCGTTTAGTCGGTCCAAAGCTCGGTACAGTTTCATCGGTGAGGATCCGTTTTTCTGTGTTTTTTTTTTTTTTTTTAATTTTTAAGGTTCAGATTCAAAGGGAAGTAGGGAACCGTGAGAAGCGGTTTGATCACGTTTCTCAAAACCGTGAGGTCTGACCGCGGTTCACACGAGTCCCTATTTTTTTCCTATTGAATGACTCTAGAGGCTAAAAGAACCGCAAAAAGGAGCGGTTCAAGGTTTTCCCGGTCGGATTGTACGGTCCAGTCCGGGTTTCAAAATCATGATGATAGTCCCGATGTATTTTTATTATTATTTTATTTTGACATGTGGTAGTTAGTTTAATAACTCAATTTGTTATGAAAATATTATAAGATTTAATTGTGTCGGTAAAGATTAATACAAGTAGAAATAATCAATCAAGAATTAGAACAAAAAAAAAAATACATATATATATATATATATATGTAAACGATAAAGATAGAAAGTTGTTAACCTTGATTATTGGCATAAATCCAAGGATGTCTAGGGTCTTATATTTAATTACTTTTATTCATGGATGAATTATGTGGATCATTAAGATTAAGGAATAAGTGAATAACTAAAATATTCTATTGGATACTACTCTTTAATCATTCTCGAAATCATATACTGTTTTTTAACCATTCCAAGGAATAGTAGGTTATGTTTAGAGCTAGAAAATATTGGTGCTAAGGGCTTTCTAGTTGAATGGATACCTTTCCATGCACAAAGCAGTTGTGGTTCTAGGATTATTTTTTAGGGAGGGTCAATAAGAAATATGAATTATACAAAATTTAAAATAAAAGAGAAGTTGAATACATCGATACCAAAAAAAAGAAAAAAAAAGAAAAGAAAAGAAACAACAACAACAACAACCACCACCATAATATATAAAGTTTTATAATTTCTTTATACGATGTTCATATTTTGAAATCATTGCATGATATTTTCATTATCGAGGTCCTACAAGCTACATCTCTTTCAATGTACACAGTCTAGCAATAATTATCCATTGATCTCCCATTTGATTTATTTATTTCAAATTTTTTAGATCTAAATGAGATTTTTTAAGTTTTAAGATTAGCAAATTTCTACTTTTGTTGTTGATCTTATTAATTTGTTTTCTAAGATTTTATATCAAATTGGTTTGTTATTGAGGTTTTTTTCTTTTTTGTGTTTAAAAATGTTAGAATATTGTTAAGAGGATTATATTCAAACTTATTTTAGTTGGGTTTAAAAAAAAATTTAAGGTCATGGTGTTCAGCTTTTTATATATTTTAAGTGGGTCGAAAAAAATTTTATATATATAGGTTTTTTTTGGGGGGGGGGGGGGGGGGGGGGCAATTCAGGGGGTTCATTTGAATCTCCTAAGCTCTAAGTGGATTCGCCCATGGTACAAAGTGCTTAGGAGTCTAGGAGGGAAAAACTAATTATAATTTTGAACTAATTTTTTTTAATAATAGATACAATAGTATTTCAAACCTATAGCGTTCACATTTTTAAAGATACAATAGTAATAGAAACTTTTTATATGTATAAAAAGAGAAAAAAGAAACTGTTTTTGTTTACAAGTTTTTATATTTTTCATAAAAGTAGTATAAAAATATTAAAATAGTCCATTAACAAACCGGGTTTTTAGTTTTTAGTTTTTTTTGTTTTGTATAAATGAAGATTGAACCCAAAATTTTTTATTCAACAATAAGATATTTTATCAATAAAACTAAATGGAACCCACCTTTGAGACTAAACTTTATGGTTATCATATACTATTCTATTAACCATTCCAATGCAAAGTTACTTGATAACATGTCACAGCACTTTATATATATATATAGTCACTGGTCTTTTGTAGTAATGTTTTTACATTGAACATTGAGGATTATTAACTTATTCTATTGGTTCCGTTAAAATAAATAAATAAATAAAACGTATTCTATTGGCTACTCTTTTATAATTCACAATATCATATACTATTTTTTTTATTTGCCATTTTAAGGCAAAGTCACGAGGGTAATATATCACAACATTTTGTATAATCAATTTAGTTCTTAAAGTAAATTTTTTTTTTTTCTTTTTTAAGAAGGAGTTCTTAAAGTTAACTTAGTTCCTAAAATAGTTGAAAAAAATAACTAATTGGACTAACAATTTTAAGGGAATAAATTCGCTTTAAGAACTAAATCAATAAGTTTTGAAAAATTTTGAACTTGATTGATGTAGGAGTAAAGGCCCAAGATCATACAATGGGCCTTGGGTCCCATATAAAAGTTTGACCACGTCCGAGGAGAAGGTGTGGGTGCCAAAAGGGCCCTTGGCCCAATTCTTATAGGCCCAAAATTATTTAAAAGGCGGTCCGAGGAGAAATGTCTCCTCGGACGTACCAAATATGGCTCAAATATGCACTCTGCCTGCTATAAGGATCCACTCCTACGAGTTTTAGTAACAAGGATGAGTCCCACAAGCCCGTAAGAGGGAAGAAAGTGTAGGATGCCAAGGGAGAGGCTACAGCTGCCACATTAAATACATGACAACTACTTTCTTGGCCGCATTAATGTGGAGAGGACTTGCGAACAGTGTTGCCTTGGCTACCACAACTCACAGAAAGATGGGGGAGATGTCCAATGGGACGGGCACTCAAGTGAAGGTCCAGATGATCAACAAGTGTAAGGCCCTGATGACTTCAAGAGAGATATATAAAAGAGGGGAGTCCCCATGAAGAGGGGGATGGAAAAAAGAGAAACTTAGAACAGAAGAACAGGGTGAGAACCATAGCCTTTGAGCAAGGACAGAGATACATCCTCCACGTCTCTTCAGACCGTATATCTAATGGACATGAAGGAGATTTTCTTATTTTTACTTGTTGTATGGCCCAATGTTAACTAGTATGCACTTTATTAAGGCCTAATTCTGTGACCCACTCTCTATAAATTCATTGTTTCGGGCTCTTTGGGCCCTAGAATCCCATACTTGTTGGTCCTAGATCCCGAATTGCGACCCCACAATTGGTGCCGTCTGTGGGGAGAACTTGTGCCTCAGCAAGTGAGACCGTTAGAGATGGAAGGATCAGGTCTGTGCCAAACGGGAAACGTAGACTCCTAACGACAGGACAACTTCTTAAACCTCGAACGAGAGAGATATCAAGACAAGCGACGAGAGGGTAGTGTGAATACCTCACACACGAGCAAAAGTCGCTCAAAGGGGAAAGGTCACGCATCCCAAAAGCGGGACGATCATAGGGCTCTACAATAAGAAATCGATGACTAGAAGAAGAAGTTACGCTGAGCGCAACGAAGGCGTCTTTCCCCCAGTCCGGACACTAGCGATGAGGAGGACAATGAATACAGGCAGAGATCGAGAACCCCGCCAAGTGAAACCTTCTCCTATGAGGAAGAGCAACCTCACAAACGTGGCCACAAAAGCCCATTTTACAAGGGCCTAGCAAACGACCCCATGAGTAAGGCCTTGGACCGCATTTCCCAGTCACCCTTCATGCGCAGGATAAAGGGGGCTGAGCTTCCTCGGCGGTTCCACCAACCCGCTTTTGCCATATATAATGGTCGGACGGACCCAGTAGAGCACATAAGCCAATTTAACCAGAGATGGCCATCCATTCCAAGGACGAGGCGTTGATATGCAAAGTGTTTCCGTCCAGTTTGGGACCCATGACGATGAGATGGTTCGGTGGCCTCAAGCCAAACTCCATAAACTCTTTTAAGCAGCTAACACAGGCTTTTGGTTCTCGCTTCATAACTAGCAGTAGGGTTCCTCGACTAGACTCCCTCCTGTCCTTGTCCATGCGAGAGGGAGAGACCTTGAAGGTCTACTCAGACAGATATTGGGAAATGTATAATGAGATAGAGGGAAATTACGATAATGTCGCCATTAGCACATTCAAGAGGGGCCTACCGACAGAGCATGGTTTAAGAAAATCCTTGACTGGGAAACCGGTTACCAGCTTGCGCCAACTCATGGACCGAATCAACAAGTACAAGAGAGTCGAAGAAGACCAACAGACGGGAAAGGGCAAAGCGAAGGTTGTCCCTCAGGAAAGGAGGGACTTCAGATCGGATCGCTTTAACAACAGTAACCGGCCGAGAAAGGATTACTCGGAGCAATCTGGATCCACAGGGACACAGGCAGTCCATGCTGTGTTTCAAGAACCATTACATAAAATCCTAGAGAAAGTGAAGAACAAACCATTCTTTCAATGGCCAAGTAGGATGGCAGGCGACCCCGCAAAACGCAACTAGAAACTATATTACGAATATCACCAAGAGTCGGGCCACACCACCGATGATTACAAGAATCTGAAAAACCACTTAGACCGGCTGGTCCAAGAAGGAAAGCTGAGACATCTCTTGCATCATCTTGTTGGACGACAGGAGCAGTCAAACGTCGAAACAAGGCAAAGCTCATTGGCACGATAAATGTCATTCTTGCCATACCAGGAAGAACTGGCTCCCATCCTTTTAGAGTAATGTCGGTAGCCCGACTCCCAATTAAAGCTGACGATCGAGAGTCCAAGAAGGCGAAAGGGATGGCCACGCCCCTAATCGGATTCTCGGATGAGGATAAACTTAGAACCCTCCAGCCCCACGATGATGCTCTAGTCTTAATGCTCAGGATTGGGGGATATGACGTGAAGAGGGTGCTAGTCAACCAGGGCAGCGCCGTGGAAGTAATGTACCCCAACTTGTACAAGGGGTTGAAGCTGAAACCAAAGGACTTGACAGCATATGACTCTCCTTTAGTGAGCTTCGAAGGGAAAACCTTCACTCCGAAAGGTTTGATTAGATTGCCTATACAGACAGGCTCGGACATAGTGAAGGTGGACTTCATAGTGGTAGACGCTTACTCGCCCTACACCGCCATTATAGCCAGACCATGGCTTCACGCCCTAGGGGCTGTGTCATCAACCTTACACCAAAAAGTGAAGTACCTATCAGAAGGTCAAGTGAAAGAAGTAATAGGGGATCAAGCCATGGCCCGACAATGCATGGTGTCCGCCATCTCGCAACGACCAAGTATTGAGCCCTCCACCTCAGCCGAGGATGGCTTATAGCAATTAACAGCCCCAGCTCTTACCTCGGGTAGTGGTGGACCTGCTGAGGGGACGAGTTGTGAGGATTTGGAAAAAGTTCTTATGGGCTTCAATCCGGAAAGATTTTTTCAGGTCGGCTCAGAACAGCCGCCCCAAGAGAAGGAAACACTGATTGACTTTCTCAGATAGAATGTGGACGTGTTTGCATGGGACGCCTACGAGGCTCCGGGGGTCAATCCAAATTTCATTTGCCACCATCTTAATGTCAGCCCGGCCGTGACACCTAAGAAGCAACCTCCTCGGCGACCGTCAAAAGAGCATGCGGATGCAGTGAGAGAGGAGGTGATAAAATTGAAGAAAGCGAGGGCTTTCAAAGAGGTATTTTACCCCGAATGGCTGGCCAACACCGTTGTGGTGAAGAAGAAGAGTGGGAAATAGCGGGTCTGCGTGGACTTCACAGACCTGAACAAGGCCTGCCCGAAGGATCCTTTCCCTATGCCTCGGATAGACCGATTGGTGGATTCGACCGTGGGACACCCTCAAATGAGTTTTTTGGACGCCTACCAAGGCTATCATCAAATACCCCTAGCTGCCAATGACTAAGAAAAAACAGCTTTTGTCACCCCCGTTGGAAACTACCACTACAAGGTAATGCCCTTTGGCTTGAAGAATGCCGAGTCGACCTACAAAAGGATGATGACTAGGATGTTTAAACTACAGATGGGTAAGAGCATTGAAGTCTATATAGACGACATGGTGGTGAAGAGCAAGTTAGTGTCCAACCATGTCAGAGACCTCGGCGATGTCTTTGAAATTCTGAGAAAGTACAGGCTGCGCTTGAACGCGTCCAAGTGTTCATTCGGAGTAGGGTCAAGGAAATTCTTAGGTTACATGGTGACCCACAGAAGTATTGAAGTCAGCCCTGACCAAATTAGAACTATCCATAGCCTGCAGTCTCCTCGGAACCCCAAAGAGGTCCAAAAACTCACCGGCATGATTGCCGCCTTAAACCGTTTTATTTCCCGCTTGGCGGACAGGTGCATGCCTTTCTTCCTCTTATTAAACAAGTGGAAGGGGATCGAGTGGACTGAAGAATGCACCTTAGCCTTCCAACAGCTTAAGGAGTACCTGTCTCAGCCACCAATCATGTCCAGTCCTGAAGCCGACGAGGTTCTATTTGCCTATATTGTTGTGGCCCCTCACGCAGTGAGCCTAGTGCTAATCCAAGAGGACAACGACACACAACGGCCTATCTACTACGTGAGCAAATCGTTGCATGAGGTAGAGATTCGTTACCTCCCCCTCAAAAAGGTCGTCCTGGCATTCGTACAAGCCAGCGAAAGCTCCCCCACTACTTCCAAGCACATACCGTTGTTGCACTAACCCAACTCCCGCTCAGATCAATACTCCAAAGTGCCGATTACACAGGTAGAATAGCAAAGTGGGGGACGATTCTTAGTGCCTTCGACATTAGGTACATGCCTCGTACCGCCGTGAAGGGCCAAGTTCTCGCGGATCTGGTAGCTGAGTTTGCCAAACCCTCGTCAGGAAAAGGAGGAGGGCCACTAAACTCAGACGAAAAGCTAATCGGTGCAGTCTCTCAGCAAGAGCCCACTTATTGGAAAGCATACGTTGATGGCACGACCAACCAGAGGGGCTCAGGGTAGGGCTCGTCCTAATTTTCCCCGATAGGATTACCATCGAAAAATCGTTAAGGCTGGGCTTCTCTGGCATGAATAACAAGGCAGAGTATGAGGCATTGTTGGAAGGAATGTCTATGATCCAGAAACTGGGTGGGAAATCTATAAACATGTTCTCGAACTCAAGACTTGTCGTGGGACAAGTAAATGGGAAATTGGAGGTGAGGGATGAAAGAATGCAAGAGTACCTAGTCCAAGTCAAGCGCTTGCAGGCGCGTTTCAACCGTTTCAACCTAATGCACATATCCAGGTGTGGGAACACCCACGCTGACTCCCTTGCAATACTCGCCACCTCCTCGGGTTTTACTCGTAGAAGATTTATACAAGCCATCGATGGTGAGAACCGAGTTGGTACATGTTCACAACGTCAGGGCAGGGCCTAGCTAGATGGACCCTCTAGTACTATTTTTAAAGAACGACATCTTACCCGAAGATAAGAACGAGGCCAACAAGATTAGAAGAAAGGCTTCTCGATTCTGGCTGTCCGAGGACTCCAAACTATATAAGCGCTCATTTTTAGGATCGTAATTGCTATGCGTACACCCAGATGCCACTAAGCTTATCTTGGAGGAATTACATGAAGGAATTTGTGGGAGCCATACTGGGGGTAGGTCCTTGTCCCATAGGGCCATAACGCAAGGTTATTGGTGGCCGAGCATGCAGAAAGAGGCGCAGGAATACGTGAAAAAGTGCGATCAATGCCAAAGGTTCGCCCCGAATATACATCAACCAGGCAGGACCCTTAATCCGCTGTCCAGCCATTGGCCATTCGTGTAGTGGGGGCTGGACATCCTCGGACCATTTCCTAAAGCAGTGGGGAACAAAAGATTTCTTCTTGTTGGCACGGATTATTTCACAAAATGGGTCGAAACTGAGCTGCTGGCAAACATTAGAGACGTTGATGCTAAGAAATTTGTTTGGAAGAACATCATCACCAGGTTCGGAGTCCCTCACACCATAATCTCAAAAAACGGTCTCTAGTTTGATAGTAAAGCTTTCAGAAGGTATTGTAGTGAGTTGGGAATAGCGAATAGGTACTCCATACCGGCTTACCCACAGGGGAATGAGTAGGCCGAAGCCGTCAATAAAGTCATAGTAAATGGGTTGAAAAAGAGATTAGATGACACGAAAGGGAGGTAGGTAGAAGAACTGCCCCGTATTTTGTGGACGTACCGCACCACGCCACGCAAGTCCACAGGGAAGACCCCCTTTTCAATGACCTATGGGGCTGAGACTGTTATTCCTCTAGAAACAAATTTCCCAACACTGAAGACCAGCACATTCTGCCTCAATGCTAACAACGGGCTACTGGAAAAAAGCTTAGACCTCATCGAGGAAAGAAGGGAGAGAGTAATGATCCAACTCGCCTACTACCAGCATAAGCTCAAGCAAGGTTATGATGCCAAGGTGAAGCTAAGACCCCTACCACCTGGGGATCTGGTATTGAGGAAAGTCTTGGGCACTGCAAGAAATCCCGCGTGGGGAAAGCTCGGACCAAATTGGAAAGGCCCATATCGTATCACCTCGGTGGCCGGCATAAGGGCCTACTTTTAGAAGATTTGGATGAACATGTAGTACCACATCCTTGGAATGTAAATAACCTCAAAAGGTACTATTATTAATGGAAGTTTGTAATTCTTGTCTCTATACCATAGTGCAATTTTATCTTAGTGTTAAACAGAACCCAGGTCCTGCATAACTCCTCGAACCACAGGCTTGGGGGAAATTAACCGCTGTAAATTTTATCTAAGTGTTAAATAGAACTCAAGTCCTGCATGACTCCTTGGACCACAGGCTTGGGGGAAATTAATCACAGTACAATTTTATCTAAGTGTTAAACAGAACCCAGGTCCTGTGTGGCTCCTCAGACTACAGGCTTGGGGGAAATTAACCACAGTGCAATTTTATCTAAGTATTAAACTGAACCCAAGTCCTGCGTGGCTCCTCAAACCATGGACTTGGGAGAAATTAACTGCTGTGAATTTTATCTAAGTGTTAAACAGAACCCAGGTCCTGCGTGGCTCTTGGGACCGCAGACTTGGGGGAAATTAACCACTGTGAATTTTATCTAAGTGTTAAACAGAACCCAAGTCCTGCATGGCTCCTCGGACTACAGGCTTGGGGGAAATTAACCACAATGCAATTTTATATAAGTGTTAAACAGAACCCAGGTCCTGCGTGACTCCTTAGACCACAGGCTAGGGGGAAATTAACTGCTACGCGGTCTTATCTAAATGTTAAACAGAACCCAAGTCCTACCTAGTTCCTCGGACCACAGGCTTAGGGGAAATTAACCATGATGCAGTTCTATCTAAGTGTTAAATAGAACCCAGGTCCTGCGTGGCTCCTCGGACCATAGACTTGGGGGAAATTAACCGTTGTGAATTTTATCTAAGTGTTAAACAAAACCCAAGTCCTACGTTGCTCCTCGGACCACAAGCTTGGGGGAAATTAACCACAGTGCAATTTTATCTAAGTGTTAAACAAATTCCAGGTCCTACGTGGCTCCTCAAACCACAAGCTAGGGGGAAATTAATTACTACGCGGTCCGATCTAAATGTTAAACAGAACCCAAGTCCTGCCTGGTTCCTCGAACCACAGGCTTGGGGGAAATTAGCCATGATGCGGTTCTATCTAAGTGTTAAACAAAACCCAGGTCCTGCGTGGCTCCTCGGATCACAAGTTTGGGGGAAATTAACCGTTGTGAATTTTATCTAAGTGTTAAACAGAACCCAAGTCCTGCGTGGCTCCTCGGACCACAGGCTTGGGGGAAATTAACCGCAGTGCAATTTTATCTAAGTGTTAAACTGAACCCAGGTCCTGCGTGGCTCCTCCGACCACAGGCTTGGGAGAAATTGACCGCTATGAATTTTATCTAAGTGTTAAACAAAACCCAGGTCCTGCATAGCTCTTTGGACCACAGGCTTGGGGGAAATTAACCGCTATGAATTTTATCTAAGTGTTAAACAAAACCCAAGTCCTGCGTGGCTCCTTGGACTACAAGCTTGGGAGAAATTAACCATAGTGCAATTTTATCTAAGCGTTAAACAGAACCCAGGTCCTGCGTGACTCCTCAGACCATAGGCTAGGGGGGAATTAACTACTACGCAGTCCTATCTAAATGTTAAACAGAATTCAAGTCCTGCCTGGTTCCTCGGACAACAGGCTTGGGGGAAATTAACCATGATGCAGTTTTATCTAAGTGTTAAACAGAATTCAGGTCCTGCGTGACTCCTCGGACCACGGGCTTGGGGGAAATTAACCGTTGTAAATTTTATCTAAGTGTTAAATAGAACTCAAGTCCTGCGTGGCTCCTCGGACCACAGGCTTGGGGAAAATTAACCACAGTGCAATTTTATCTAAGTGTTAAACAGAACCCAGGTCCTGCGTGGTTTCTCAAACCACAGACTAGGGGGAAATTAACCACTACGTGGTCCTATCTAAATGTTAAACAGAACCCAAGTCCTGCCTGGTTCCTCGGACCACAGGCTTGGGAGAAATTAACCATGATGCAGTTCTATCTAAGTGTTAAACAGAACTCAAGTCCTGTCTGGCTCCTCAGACCACAAGCTAGGGGAAAATTAACTACTACGCAGTTTTATCTAGGTGTTAAATAGAACCCAAGTCCTGTGTGGCCCCTCGAACCACAAGCTTGGGGGAAATTAACCTCGATGCAATTTTATCTAAGTATTAACTATCATTTTTTCATTCTTTTCATTCATGCTTAGCCGTATTGCTTAAATTTCGAGTAACATTTGGCCCTCAAAAGTTAGTAACATAACTGAAATTCATTCATAACAAAGGCAGAAAAGGAAGCAGTAAAACAAGATTCGAAGAAGAGATCATATCATTCATTAGGCTCCGAAATGTATTTTCTTACAAACATTGGCAAAATAAGGAAATAAAAGATAAAAGAAGACAACTACAAGAAAATTCCGACACTAATGTCCTAGGCTTTATCTTAGATAGAACTCTTTGCAGGGACTTCTGCCTCGGGGTGATCGCCTCTTGCCTTAGGCTCAGGTATGACCTCCTTGGCTTGCGCAACAACATCCCTAATAGTGAGGGCGTCCTCAGGCGACTTATCCTTTACAAGTGGCTGCACCTCCTCGGCTTTAGGTATGAGGGAATCCGAGGTAGTGACCCTAGTAGAGAGGGGCTCCTCAGCAGGAACTGAGCCCGGAATCTCGCGAATATCTTCAAGAAGGAAGATATTCTCATTCTTCCTAAGGTCGGAGTCTGCGGGAACTGCCGCCCGGTCCTAGGCCACCCCCCAGGACATGATGATGTAGTCCCTACAAACCATAGCCACCTCCTCGGTCAGCCTGGCCCCGGTATCCGCCATTCCGCATTCATAGGAGGCTGCCACTGCAGCCTCAACCGCCTCCCTGGCCAAGCGAGCCGCCTCTTTTGTCTTTATTAGCTCTACCTTGAGGTCCAAGACCATCTACTTCTCAGTTGCGAGGTTTATTTCGGACAGATGAAGTTGTTGGCGCATGTCCTCAGCCTACTTAGTTGTGGTTTTAAGGCCAGCCTCAACACTGTCTCGGGCCTTAAGCACCTCCTTTATTTCTTTATTCAGGCGATCTTTTTCCAGCCTAAGGACACCCGTAGCCTTCTCCGCGGCAAGGCGGGACTGAACCTCAGTGTTCAGATCTTCACAAGATTTCTTAGCCCACTCCTCAGCTACGAAGATTTGTTGAGTGACCTACACGGGAGTAACGGATGAATCATTAAAAGAAAATAACAAATAGGCAAGTGCAGAATAAAGAAACTGAACAAGGAGGAGTCTCTGTTTTACCATGGCCAGAACTCTCTTCAGCGACATGAAGAGATCCAGTTGCCGAGTAGCCTAGAGCCCCTCCATGTCACGAGGCAGGATGAGGGGCTGCTGTAGGGCCTTGGCGAGATAAGACGCCTGCCCTTATTGGGACTCCTAGAGAGTTGCATCCCACGAAATAGGGGCGCCGTCCAGCTCTAAGCGGTGGGACTAGGTGCGCTGTTCCCTTCTCATAGCCACCTCATCTTGGCTATCAATAGACCTTATTCTTTTTTCCTTGGGCTCTTTACCCTTCTTCTGTTGCTTTGCCTTTTCAGGGCCGACCTCACCCTCTTCCAACTCTTCCACTAGCCTCTTCCGCCTTAGATTGGAAAGGGGTTGTAGTGCGGGGTCAGTGGAGGGAGGAAGAGGAGGGAGGAGCTTGGCTGAACCTTGCTTCTTGGGGGCATCCTTGGAAGACTGCCTCTTGTTTTTGTTGGATAAAAGGCCCCTTAAACCGAACCTCGGCTTCAGATCCATATCCTCCTCTTCAACCTCTTGGCTAGTGTCAATCTGAACAATTACCAAGCTAGGAGTGTGAGTCGCTGATAAGCGATCAATGTCCGAGCCGAAATTTGAGAGTTCTACAGGCCTGGTTGACACCTCTCCCTCCTCAGCGAAGCGAAACTGGTCAATTTCAGCCTCAAGAGATGAATGCGAGGAGTCAACTCCTTCTCCTGGGGCGGCTACCTCTGGGAGAACATGTTGAACAGGCAATTGGACTGGAGGTAGGTCTTTCCGAGCAAGAAAGCCTAGTTTAGAAATGTCGATGCGAGCTAATCGAGGAGTTCCAGCCCTGATGGCTTGACCGGCGTCCACAAAAGCACGAGAAAGGGGCTCGTAGTCCAAGATAAGAGGAGTGGCACGCAGTTGCCCGTCCTCACTCATAAAAATTTTGGACCTTAGAAGGAAGTTGAGGGCATGGACGTTAACCAAACTTATCCGTGAAGTTGTTTGTTCTTTGTTTGCAAAAACCCAAAGGAAGGGTTATGTTAGTCCAAGGAGGAAAATAATCAAAACTAAAATCGAAATAAGGGAGAGAAAAACTCAAAATTAAGATCCCCTCCAAGGGATCTAACCCTATAGTGCCCCATCTGGTGTTCCCGCCTTAACTGGGCAGTGAAGACCGTTGTACCATGCTCCGGAGATGATCAAAAGGTCGTCCTTCAGGCCTTTGTTGGACTTGGGAAGGCAGGATATCAGACCTTGTCGGACCTGGATTTCAGGTAATATGACTCATTGAGGCAACGGCATTCATATAAGTGAACTACATCGTGCCATGAGAGGCCAAGGTTCATCTGTTCGTTCAGATCGTCTACGCACCCCAAGATTCAGAACATGTTCGCGGCGTACTGGTAGGGGGCCAACCTATGACCACGCAAATAATCCCTAGTTATTCTCCCCATGGAGATCATCATTCCTCCTTCTATGAAAGCTATCATTGGAATGGCGACCTGCCCCGTCTTTCTCTTGGTTAAGATCTGGTCCAAGGAGCAATATTCTAGACCTACTTCCGGTGGGATACGGTATTTGGCCTTGAAAACTTCCATACTGGCCGGAGAGTCTACTAGTTTCTCAAACTTACCCATCCCACTAACCCTAGGCGACACGAAGAAGATTTACTTAGGGAAGGAAGCCGGGAAGGGCAACGGAGGGGAAAGGCTAAGTAATACGGGAAATGAGCACGTATAGGATCCTAAACCTCTCAAGCTTGCAAAGAACTCACCGGAAATCTTCAAGGGAGTGGCTGTAGAATTTTGAATGCTTTGCAAAAGGAAGTACTGGAGTACTCTGGGACGTTTGCGTGCTTTTTCAAAAAATGGAAATAATTCCCCTTAGAAGCCTTATATAGTGGGGAGAAACTGAACGGGCTTACTCTCGCCCAAAGAATTGGGGAAATATCAACCGTTGATTAGGCGCCCCACCGTTGGATTCGAGGGACATAAAGCCGCCTAGCGCAATAATTAGTGCCTCGTGGGTTACGAAACGCCAGTAGCAATAATAAGGCACGTGAGGCTGTACCTTCACACGCGTAAGTTAAGGATTTACAATAAGTAATCTCATAAGTGTCAAAATCCCGCCTTTTCTCCTCGGATAAGAGGGAAAGAACCGGAATTTTGAGGGGTTATTGTAGGGGTAAAGGCCCAAGATCATACAATGGGCCTTAGGTCCCATATAAAATTTCGACCACGTCCAAGGAGAAGGAGTGGATGCCAAAAGGGCTCCCGGCCCAATTCTTATGGGCCCAAAATTATTTAAAAGGTGGTCCAAGGAGAAATGTCTCCTCGGACGTACCAAATATAGCTCAAACATGCACTCTGCCTGCTAGAAGGATCCACTCCTATGAGTATTAGTAACAAGGATGAGTCCTACAAGGCCGTAAGAGGGAAGAAAGTGTAGGATGCCAAGGGAGAGGCTACAACTGCCACATTAAATGCATGACAGCTACTTTTTTGGTCGCATTAATGTGGAGAGGACTTGTGAACAGTGTTGCCTTGGCTACCATAACTCACAGAAAGATGGGGGAGATGTCCGATGGGACGGGGCACTCAAGTCCAGATGATCAACAAGTGTAAGGCCCTAATGACTTCAAGGGGGCTATATAAGAGAAAGGAGTCCCATGAAGAGGGGGATGGAAAAAAGAGGAACTTAGAACAGAAGAATAGGATGAGAATCATAGCCTTTGAGCAGAGACAGAGATACATCCTCCACGTCTCCTCAGACCGTACATCTAATGGACATGAAGGAGATTTTCTTATTTTTAATTGTTGTATGGTCCAATGTTAACTAGTATGCACTTTGTTAGAGCCTAATTCTGTGACCCACTCTCTGTAAATTCATTGTTTCGGACTCCTTGTGCCAGAACCTCATACCTGTTAGGCCTGGACCCCGAATTGCACAATTGACATTAGTCTAAACTTCAAGATTTATAAAAGAAATTTACCCTTTATTTTTTTTAACGCTAAGGTAAAAATTTTATTCATAATAAAATTTAAAACCCTGCAAATTACTAGGGCAGAGTTGGTCCACACAACATTGGCTGATATTAATTGCAATTGTCTATGGTCATTTAAGAACTCTTCTCTTAAAGCGGTCTTACATGATCAACTGTAAATTTAATTTATTTGTTAATAATTTTTAAGTCAATTTATGCTTTTTAGTATATCAAGTGAGAGTTTTAGAGTTTGAATATTCCTTCCAAAGAATAATTCAACTCGGCCACTCAATATGATTAATTAGTTAAATTAGATGAGTGTGACTTCTCATGAATGACAAATTAAAACTTGAAGGACATCAATTTCTCACGAACCAATTAAGCTGAGGTCCCTATCTAATAGGTATTATGTAGGGACAACTTTTTTGGAAAATCTTTGCCATCGAATAAATCATGTGCATGTGAAACAAGGGAAAAAGACAATTAAAAGACCTGGGGTCTCCATGTATATATATCATTGATCATCTGCACAAATAGATGTGTGTGATTTCTACTTGCTTGTGAGTAGGGTCCACGCTAGGGATGTTATCTGTTATCATATCATAGCCACTCACTGATGGTGATAGGCCAACGTTCTTATAGTGTGGGTCTGCGGAATGTTTTACTTTTAGTAATGGACAACCCTTATTGCCTGAACAATGACTGATGAGTAAATTAAATTTATATAATCCTCAAATTATCATTTAAATAATAATATTTCATAGAAATTAGAGTTCACCTTAAAATTAAAGAACATATTTGAGAGATTACCTCGTTGGTACTTCAACATATCTCGTAACATTATATACAAATTAGTACGGTTAATTCCATGAGTTTTTAGATGGGAAGTTGAGGCATGGACTAGGTCACTCTCTTGAGATGATACATGTTGTCAACAAAAATTTTGGTATAGTAGACTAGCAATTATGCGTGCTTGCTCCCAAGATATAACAGTCCAGCAAACTTGCTGATTATCATTACAAGCCTACACTGCTTGTAATGCGGGATACAGAAGCGTCAAGAAACAAAATACGTTTATTTCTAGAAAAAAAAAAAAAAAAAACACGTTTTCTTCTGAAAATAATCTCTAATCTACAAGAGTTCCTTTAATCCAAAAGGGTTCTTGAATCTACAAGGAGAAAGGGTCTGGGATTCACCAGAAAATAGAAACAAAAGGTCTGAATTTTATTAATTGAATAATTGTTAAAAAAAATTAGGGCCCTATTTAAGGGACTCCATAAAACTTGACAAATAAGAAAATATATTCTAAAATAACTCCTAATTAATACCTAAAATAATTGGAATTGAATTTAATATAGACTAGTAAAACCTTCCATACTAAAATCATGTTTTATTCAATAGATATTAGAATTAACTTTCCTTTCGAGTTTTGACTAACTAAATTCAATAGTAAATGGTTATGGAAATTTATTGTAATATATCAAGTTATCAACGGTAAACTAATAATTATGTAGCTAATATTGGTGACAATTACTATTTGGCATAAACTATGCATTATGCGTTTTTCAACAGCTAATAAGGTAAGTTAATGCGGCTATTAACTGTAAACGATTATATTGTTTCCTTTAAAAGACCATTTAAAAGTACATATATAATAATTTTATGAGAATATTCCAACACTTATTGAATATTATTAATACCAACACTTCTTTCAGTTGCAATACTATCTTAGGATATTAATGATGAGAAAAGTGAAATTTAACAAAAGCATCCGCCTTATACAAACCAATTTTGCCACAAACATAAGCATCTACTTGGATAGCGATGAACGTGATATCCAGTCATTCACATTCAAATAGAAATTTGGAAAAAATAATTTACACATACGAATACACATAAAGGCAATTGCTTAGTTTCTTGTTCATGTGTAAAATAGTATTTAAAAAACAAGTGTTCAGGTTGTTTCGCGGTATTTAAAAAATGAAAATCATGATTAACTAGTTAGATAAGTGTGGCTTCACATGAATGACAAATTAAAATTGAAGGACATCAATTTCTCGTGAACAAAGCTGACAGGTCCCTATCTAAATTTGCCACTAACCCAAGCAATTTACATACTTTAGAGACTACTTCACATATAATGTACACAGTACACCGTTATAATATGAGCAAAGGGCAGTAATGTAATATACAAATATACAAATATACAAATATATTTGGGAGAACTAAATCAGAAATAACAAATCTTAAAAATAAGTACATCTTATTATGATTTTAAATAAATTTATTACCAAAATCCGTCACCTACTATATTTTTGATAATCAAATTCATCACCAATATATGATAACAAACAACTATAAATTTTATAAATTAATAAAGAGTGGTTCTGGTGCCACAACTCTGTGCATAATTTTATGCACAACTTGCCCACATGATGAGTTGTGATTGATAGAGGGGTGTCACCGGTATTTTCCATTAATAGAGGTTGAAACTACTTGTCACTAGAAAATACAGATTGGCTGTGCTCTAAATACGTAGTGGAGCTCTAAATAATTGAGTTTGAAAAGTAGAGTCAAAAGGCAGATGTACTATGGTTGTCAATAAAACTCACTTTCAAGATTCTTGGATGAATTGTTATTAGGATTTTGCTAATGTGTGTCAAGGACATATAATATTTTTCATTTTTGGAAAAAAAAAATTTTGAAAATTGAAAAAATATTGACAATTTTTTTAATTTTCGAAAAAATATTTTCAAAAATGAATGACTTAATGTGTGTTCTTAGGACACAAATTAACCGGACTCCTGTTATTATTGTTGTTGACTGATTATCTTTGCAATTGCAATACATACAAAAAAAAGGTGCAAATAAAAAAAAAAAATGTGGCCCCTACTCCTTTGGACAAATGTGAAATAATTTAAAAATAGACTGGTGATGTGACCAGATTGCAAAAGTATGTAACGAAAGTCCACAACTTTTTTTTTTGAGAAACACACACACACACACATAAGGAAAGGGGAATGAAATAAGGGAATACACTCACACGCCAACTTGACAAAAGGTCTTCCCCACAGGATGTTACATGTTGCTGTATTGTAAGTTGTAACTCATTGATGGTGATGGACCAGTAATGAACCAATTAATATTCTTATCGCCTTGAGCTCAGTTATAGTAATGGATAACCTAATTATTCCCCAATCAAAAAAAAAAAAAAAAAAAAAAAAGGGTAACCTAATTATTCATAGGTTGTGTTTACTGTGCCTATTAACTGTAATCATTTGTACTTTTTTTTCAGCTATATTGCAGCTTTATATCATATTTTTATAGTTTTTAAGTTGTGGGATCAGTTTTATAGAAAGAAAAAAAAATTAAAATAAGTTATGGGTCAATTTTATGTTTTTTTTATTTAATTTTTTTATCAAATAGAACCCACATTAGTGCAACATTAACAAGCACCACTAAGTGCTTGTTAACATTTGCCTTAGTTATATACTAGTGCAACATTGAATCTCGGCAGAGCACTGCCACGATTATTCACTTAATTATGCTCTAATGTCCTTTTTAACATATATCTATGTAATATAAAAGCGAAATGTTTGATTTTTTATTAGCCACCTTTCATTGTGTCACATGATTACATAAATTAATATCATGTATACATTTAAAAATATCGAAAAATTGTGCTTTTTCATTTTTCATATTTGGTAAATTTTTCATATTTGGTCGATAGACAACTTTTCATTCAATAAGTACATTTTCATTCAATAGGTACGTTTTCGTTCAATGAGAGTATTTTCACTAAATAAGCACATTTTCATTAAAGACTAGAAATCACAAATCTTAAAAATAAGATTCTAATTAAATTTATTACCAAAATTCATCACCTATATATGATAACAAACAACTATAGATTTTATAATGGATTGGAATGACCAAAAACAATAGAGGTTGAAATTACTAATCACTAGAAAGTACAAGCTGTGCTACTAATGTCTTTATAAAGGAGCTCTAAATAATTGAGTGAGAAAAGTAGAGTTCTTTACCACCAAAAAAAAAGAAGAGAGAGAGAGAGAGAGAGAGAGAGAGAGAGAGAGAGAGAGAGAGAGAGAGAGAGAGAGAGAGAGAGAGAGAGAGAGAGAGAGAGTAGAGTCAAAAGGCAAAAGTACCATACTTAATAGCTATCAATTGGTGAAAATGAGTATGACAGTGACCAAGAAAACTCACTTTCAAGATTCTCAGGATTCGGATGAATTTGTTAAGCGTAAATGCTCTTTTCGTCCCTACATTTTGGGGTCATTTCTATTTTGGTCCCTACATTTCTATTTTACCACTTTTAGTCCTTAATCCAATTAACGCTTGTTATTTTAGTCATTTCCGTCACTCAACTAACAAAAAAAGCTGACATGGCAAACAGAGTGTACTGTTGACACCGTAAATGCTGATGTGGCGAATAAAATAATAATAAAAAAATTATTTATTATTTAATAAATGCCAAGTCAGCATAAAATAATAATAAATTCCACCTCAGATCCATCTTAATTGATCAATTTTTAAAAATAAAAACAGAATTAAAAATAAAAAACACGTGAATTTAGATCTAACATCCTCTTCATCAAGAATATAGAAGAGCACAACCCAAAAAAAATCATACAAACCCAGAAAATCAAACACAAAGAACACAAGAAAATCAAACTCAGAAAAATCATAAATGAATATTGTACAAAACAAAATCAATCCACATATATACGTAAACCAAATTAAAATAAATAAATAAATAAATAAAACTTGAATTTAGATCTAGTAATTCGTTGGTTTCTCCATCTTTATCTCTCTCTCTCTCTCTCTCAAACACAAAAAAGAAACAAAACAAATCTAAAGTTGGGCTTTGAATCTAAGGTGGAAACCCAGATCATTCACTCTCTCTTTCTTTTCCAAGAACTCCTTGTCTTCCTCTACCATAGCTGGTTTCAAGCCAATCCAATCATTGGCCATGGATTGCTTCAACTCCTTGAACAACCTCAACAAGTCCCTCCCTCCTTTAGTCGGCTACACCACCTCGTGCGGCGCCAATACAGTGCTCTCCCCCATCAACTGCTTCGGCAGCTTCACCGCCCCATCGAGCATCCTCGAAGCCACATCAATAGTTGTCGACAATGGCAGCTTCCCCTGAACCTGCAAAAACACCTTTAGCTCATTGCTTCTCCTGATCATCGAATGCGCCGCGAGTCTCTAGAGGTACTTCTCCAATGCCACCCTCCTCTGCTCCACGAATTCCTGTTTTTGCATCACTTGGCTCTCCACCACGCTCTTGTCCGGCCAGGGCGGTATGAATAGCCCTCGGTACAACTCCAATAAGGAGTTCTTGAAACCTTTCTCATCACGACATTGCTTCTGGCACATCTGGTAGTACCATCGGAGCTTCTGGAGCCCCTTCGCTTTGATCTGATTCGCGATCGCTTTTGGGGTTAGGAACTCATTCTTCCCCATTCAGATTTGTAGCTGTGTTGTACTGTGATGGATTTGATTTCTTTGCCCTCAATGGCGGAATCGAAAATCAACGAAGAAACCCTAAAATCCTAATCTAGATTCCCCAAATCTGGTTCCAAGAGAAGAAAAAATAAAATAAAAAATTTCAGAACCCAAATTTCAAAAAAAAATTTTGGGTTTGGGTTCTAAAATTTTGTCCATGTAATTTTAGGTTATGATTTTGCTGATCTGGGTTTCCACCTTGTTCAGATTTGGTTGTAATTGTTGTATTCATGGTTTGCTGTTAGATTCAAAGCCCAACTTTAGATTTGTTTTGTTTCTTTTCTGTGTTTGAGAGAGAGAGATGAAGATGGAGAAACCAATGAATAACCATATCTGAATTCAAGTTTTATTTATTTATTAATTTGGTTTATGTATATATGTGGATTGATTTTGTTTTGTACAATATTCATTTATGATTTTTCTGAGTTTGATTTTTTTGTGTTCTTTGTGTTTGATATTCTGGGTTTGTATGATTTTTTCTGGGTTGTGCTCTTCTATGTTCTTGATGAAGATGATGTTAGATCTAAATTCATGTATTTTTTATTTTTAATTCTGTTTTTTTTTATAAAAAAAAATTGATCAATTAAAATGGATCTGAGGTGGCATTTATTATTATTTTTTTTATTATTTTATGCTGACTTGGTATTTATTAAATGATAAATAATTTTTTTTATTATTATTTTATTCGCCATGTCAGCATTTACTGTGTCAACAGTACACTCCATTTGCCACGTCAGCTTTTTCTGTTAGTTGAGTGACGGAAAAGACTAAAATAACAAGCGCTAATTGGATTAAGGACTAAAAGTGGTAAAATATAAATATAGGGACCAAAATAGAAATGATCCCAAAATATAGGGATGAAAAGAGCATTTACGCCAATTTGTTATTATTGTTGCTGACTGATTATCTCTGCAATACACACACAAAAAAATAAAAAAATGTGGCTCCTACTCCTTTGGACAAATTTGAAATAATTTAAAAATAGACCTGTGATGTGACCAGACTGCAAAAGAATGTGACAAAAGGTCTTCCCCATAGGATTTTGCCTGCTGTTGTACTGCAGCCACTCATCACTGTTGGTGATGGACCAATATTCTTATCGCTTAGAGCTTAGTTATAGTGCTGGATGTTTTGCTTTTAGTAATGGACAACCCTTATTGCCTAATTACTCATATTACTAGTGCTGTAACCATTAAAGCTAGGCAGAGGTGACATGATTATTTCACTTTTAGTTTTGCACTAATGTTCTTTTAACATACATTTACAACAAAAGCATGCTGGGGCCGAGTGATCACAATGACAAATTAAAATTGAAGGGCATCAATTTCTTATCAACCATGCTGACTGGTCCCTATCTAAATCTTATGGAAAGCGGCACCAACAGCACTTGAATTTTAGTTATACAAGCTTGCAAATCCAAACAAAAGCACAACAAACATGAACCATACAACTTGCTTATTGATGATTATTAATTCTAAGATCATCTCCAACAGGTTCGGTATCCGGGTTTGTTAGCTAAAATTTGGAGAATTTGTGCACTGTTTATTCGGTATACCTGGATTTTTTTTTTTGTGGCTAATGAACAGTAGCCCATCAAGTCTGATGGGTTATCGTAGATTAGCAACTGATTTTTTTTTTCATTAAAAAATTCCAGCACTTAATATTTTATCACTTCTTTCTCTTTCTTCTTTGATTTGTTTCTTCTCACAGAACAATTCATGCTCTAACAAAACAATTCTTGCTCTCATAAAAAACTGATTTAATTTAAACAACAAATCTAAAATCAAAACAACAACAACAACAGATCAAGAACACAAAAAAAAAAAAAAATTAGAACAACAATAAAAGATCAAGAAAAAAAAATAGAGACATATGTGTGTGGTGGAGCAACAGCGATGAGGAGGAGCAGCAGTAGCGGTGTGGTGAAGCAAGGGGGATTTCTCCTTTCTCTCCATGCGTGTTTGTGTGTGTTTGAAGATAATGGTAGAAAAAGGAAAGAAAAATAGTAGAAAAGGAGAGAGCTAGAGAAAGAAATAGAGAGGGAGGTTCTGGAAGTGGAAAGTAGAGAAAAAAAAAAAAGTAGAGGATGAGATATATGGGTATACGTGTGTGGTGTAGAAAAAACAAGAGGAAAAAAAAAGAAAAAATAAAAAAGGAAACATATGGATGAAAGAATGGAAATACTACCACAATATTTTTATAATAAATCTTAAATAACATATTGTTATTAGCTAATATTGGTGAGTAAAAATATATTTTCAATGGTGGGTTCAAATTAGAATTAGTAATAACTTTCCATATAAGATTTTGTTATAATTCTTGTGAAAGTATTGCGAAAAATGTTGTAAATATAACACTTTTTATAAAAATATATAATTGTTGAGAATAAATATAGGGAGAATAAATGATGATAAAGAATGAATAATGAATGAATGAAGAAATAATATTTAAATAAGATAGAGAATGTGATAGAGAGTCAGTTGGAAAGTGTATTTGAAAAGTAGGTAGGCAAAAGCTAAATGTCACTGTTCATTTTCCAAACAGTACAAAAATTTGTATAGTCTGCTAGAGATGCTCTAACACTTCTTTCAGCTGCAATACTAAAAAAAAATAATAAATAAATTAAAAAAAAAGAAAGCTATCTTAGGATATTAATCATCAGAAAAGTGAAATTTAACAAAAGCATTTTGCTTATACAAATCAATTTTGCCACAAACACAAGCATATGCCTGGATGGAGATAAACGTCATTCACATTCAAAATAAAAATTTGGAAAGAATAATTTACAGATACACATAAAGGCAATTGCTCAGTTTCTTGTTCATGCATAACTACTTGACATCCATGACATGCTACATTCATCATGTTGAATGGAGCATCATCTATCAGTTTTTGTTGCATCCATGAACTGAGCATAGAGTTTTATAAACAAGGTCAATGATTCAGGAGGTCAATGATTCAGGACGAATGAAAAAGGGAGCTTTGCCTGTGGAGCTTCATCAATTAGCTATCTTGTGCCAAATTGTAAGACAAGGCTTTTTGGGAAGCAGCCTTGCTTAACAATTTTCACGAGTACAAAGTGTACTTCTCCAATAGGTTTAGTATCTGTTTGGATACACATCTGGCGAGACACGTCTGCATTTCACCCTTCTTCTTTTTTTTTTTTTTTTTTTTTTGAAAAGAGCGTTAACTGAGTTTCAGTGGGTCTCATGCACTGTTCACGGGACCTACAAACCTCTTTTTCAACAAAACTTTCACTAAAAATGGATCCCATGACACTATTCACATATTTAAAAATTATTTTGTTATTGTGTTTTCCGTTTTCAGTTTTCAACGATATCCAAACAAATTCTTAGACTGCAAAATTTTAAAAACAAAGTTAGGGATTCTAGACAAAAGAAGGGGAGAAAAAACAATATTTATGAGAATTATGTTAATTGTTGCAACGGGAAACTTTTAGTTTGAAACCAAAATGATTCAATCAATTGACAATGCGTGCAATCTACACTTATATTATTATTATTATTATTATTGCTGCTGCAATACATATAAAAAATTGTGCAAATCAAAAAAAAAATGTGACCCCTACTCCTTTGGACAAATGTGAAATAATTTAAAAATAGACCCATGATGTGACCAGACAGCAAAAAGTATGTAACAAAAGTCCACAACTTGACAAAAGTTCTTCCCCACAGGATGTTACCTGTTGTTGTATTGTAATTTGTAACTCACTGATGGCGGTGGACCAATAATGAACCCATTAATATTCTCGCCTTGAGCTCAGTTTTTTTTTTTGGTTGAATGAGCTCAGTTATAGTAATGGATAACCTTATTGCCTAACTAGTCATATACTAGTGCTGGAACCATTGAATCTAGGCAGGCCTGCCACGATTAATCACTTAATTATGCTCTAATGTCCTTTTTTAACATACATTTATGTAACATAAAAGCAAAATGTTTGACTTTTTATGATCTGATAAAATTTAACTGTAAAAACCATTAGTTCAACCGGTAAAAATTGAATACCAAACATTTTTTTTTCAATACTTTAACCATTTCAGTTTTTAAAACTATAGGAAGATGTGATTCATTAATGAAAGGAGAAACCACATGCATACTAGAATCTTCTAAAAAAAAGAACATACATACATACATGAATTATAGAAAATACAGATTGGTTGTGCTACTAAAGTCTATGAGTAATATATATGAGTAATCTATGTTTTTGGTGTGGGATGTTGTCACATGATGATAAGGAATGCGAATTATGGTTGAAAAGCAATGGAACGTTGCAGCTGGATCGTCAACAATATGGACACTGGATTAAAGCTTCTGTATTCAGTCTGGCCAAGAGGCTTGTTGTTGAAGTAAAGGGGTATGATGCTGAGCCGGCCAGAGGCATGAGTGATAAATCCGTTGGGGGTGATATGGGGGTTCCCCGTAGGGGGGATATTCAACCTGAAGCTGCACTGATCCAGGAATCTCAGGTGGACCGTTTGGGCAGTAGTAGAATGCATATGTTGGCCGATCAGTCTAGGAATGATAGAGTGGCTGGGGAGTTGGCTGGTGTACTATCTGAGATACCAGGGACTTCAAAAAATTCACAAAAGCCAGCAGACTTTGAAGCAGTGATTGAGGATTTGGATAAAGAGCTTACTGATAGTGAGCTTCCTTCGAATGCATTAGTGGCTGAGGTGATCCGTGACATTAGAAGCAAGGAAGGGACGAAGGAGGGTCCTGAGGAGTTGCATGGGTCGATGAAAATGTTAAAGGAGTCAGACGTAATGCAGCCTAGTTTGGATAAGGTGGAGTTTTCGATGGGGTGGTCTGAAGCTTCAGAGAAGAAGACAAAAGTGAAATCAGGTCCTAGTAAACAAGTCTCTATAGGGTCAAATGTTTCAGCTGAGGAGGGTGGAGCTGTCCTGTCCAAAGGAAATAAAAAAGGTACGTGGACTAGGCTTCCTTGTAAGCCCAATATTGAGTAGATGCAGATCGAGAAAGTAGAGAATTCAGGCCCAAAAAGAAAAACTGAGAAGGGAAGGAATGCAGAGGAGGATGGGATTGAAATTGAAAAGAAGCAAAAAGTGGATGAGGAGACAAAAAGGCTCAGTGTCCTATTTGCTACACATTTGGGATCGGCGGAGGTTGCTGGGCAACCCCGCCGAGTCCAATGAGTCTATTAAGCTGGAACTGTCGAGGGCTTGGGAACCCTCAGACAGTTAATGCCTTGAGAAAGGTTATTAGGGTAGAAGATCCCATGTTGGTGTTCTTGATGGAAACTAAGTCGAATGAAGAGTGGGTAAAAATTGTACGTGATCAGTGTGGCTTTAAAGACAGTTTTATTGTTCCTAGTGATGGGTTAAAAGGGGGGTTAGCTTTATTTTGGAAATCTGATATCAAAGTGGATGTGCTGGATTCTTCGCTTTCTTTTATTGATGCGTTGATTGAGGGGGGTGAAAGAATTGGGTGTTGGCATTTGTCAGGCTTCTACGGCCACCCTGAGACTGCACTAAGGTTGGAATCATGGAGATTGCTTAACTCTCTAAGGGATAGCTCACAGTTGCTGTGGCTAGTTATTGGAGATTTTAATGAAATTAGATGTCAAGCAGAAAAGGAGGGAGGGGCATCTAGGCCGGTTCAACAAATGGCCAGGTTTAATGCTTCTATTAACTATTGTGGATTGAAGGAGGTTGGTTTTGTAGGTCCTAAATTCACATGGTTGTACCAGAAACGGGATGGCACTCAAATTAGGGAGAGGTTGGATAGGGCCTTAGCTTCTATAGATTGACATTCTCTTTTCCCTAATGCTAAGCTTCATCATAAGTCCTCATCTGCTTCGGATCATAATCCTCTTCTGCTGCATCTATTCTCCAAGAAAAAACACCTGAAACACAAGAAATTTTTTTGATTTGAGTCGATGTGGTTGAAGGATGAGAGATGTGAGAATGTGGTGACAGAGGCATGGGAGGAAGGGTTGTGCATGGCCTCAGATTTTCCTATCTTATCTTGCATGGAGTCATGCAGAAACAAATTGGAGGCTTGGAATGGGCATGAGTATGGGCATGTGGGAAAGAAGATTGCTTGCTTACAAAAACGTCTAGAATGGCTAGAGATGCAAGAGTCATCACCTACAGTTATAAAAGACTTACGAGATACTAGAGTGGAATTGAATTGTTGGCTCGATAAGGAGGATGCAGTGTGGAAACAGAGAGCAAGGCTAAACTGGTTTCGGGAGGGAGACCGAAATACCCGTTTCTTTCATGCAAAGGCTTCAGCAAGGTTTCAAAAGAACTTAATTGAAGGGGTGTTAGATGTCGAAGATGTGGGGCAGGTTGATCAAGGGGAGACTAAGAAGGTGTTTATTGACTACTACTCTGATTTGTTCACTTCCTCAGCACCATCAGAGTTCACTAAAATTATGGAGGCCGTTCAACGTAGAGTCACCCAATCAATGAATTCCATGCTGGTGAAGGAATTCCAAACAGGTGAAGTGCACAAAGCCTTGAAGCAGATGTATCCTTTAAAAGCCCCGGGTCCGGATGGTATGCCCCCTCTTTTTTTCCAAAAATTTTGGGCTATTGTAGGTGGAGTAGTGACTAAGATAGTATTGGATTTCCTAAATTTGGGCATTACTCCGCCAAAATTTAACGAAACCCATATTGTTTTGGTCCCTAAAACTACCTCTCCTAAAAGAGTAACGGAGTATAGACCAATCAGTCTTTGTAATATTATTTACAAACTGGCATCTAAAACCCTTGCCAACAGACTTAAAAAAATCCTCCCATCTATTATTAGTGACACCCAAAGTGCTTTTGTGAATGGTAGACTGATTACTGATAATGTTCTAGTCGCTTTTGAGGCAATGCACTAGATTAATTTGAAGAAATCAGGGGCTAAAGGTGAGATGGCTCTCAAGCTAGACATGAGTAAGGCCTATGATAGGGTGGAATGGGCATGTTTAGAGAAGATAATGGAGAAATTGGGGTTTCACTCAAGATGGAGAAGCTTGATGATGCAATGCATCTCTTCTGTCACTTATGCGGTCTGTGTCAATGGTAAACCTAGTGGCCATATTATTCCTTCCAGAGGTCTTCGCCAAGGTGATCCACTTTCCCCATATTTATTTTTGATTTGTGCTGAAGGTCTTTCTGCTTTAATTAAAAAAGCTACAGCTAATGGCTTGTTGGAAGGTGTATCTGTGTGTAGGGGTGGCCCTTGTCTATCTCATTTATTTTTTGCAGATGACAGTCTAATCTTTTGCAAAGCCACTGTTGATGAATGTGTAGCCCTCCAAAGAGTACTGATTACGTATGAGCAAGCCTCTGGCCAACAGTTGAACCGTGCCAAAACTTCTCTGTTTTTCAATCCTAACACCGCAAAGGAGATCCAGGAGGAGATAAAGGTGAGGTTTGGGGCTCAAGTGATTAAGCAGCATGAAAAGTACCTGGGCCTCCCATCTTTGGTGGGAAGAAATAAAAAGAATACTTTCAAGGAAGTCAAGACAAAACTGGCTAAGAAATTGGCTGGTTGGAAGGAAAAGCTATTGTCTAAAGCTGGAAAGGAAGTTCTGATAAAAGCGGTGGCCCAAGCTATTCCGACGTACACTATGAGTTGCTTTAAAATTCCTGATTCCCTTTGTGATGAGATGACGAGTATCATTAGGAATTTTTGGTGGGGGCAATGTAAGGAGGAATGGAAAATGGCATGGATCAGTTGGGAGAAACTTTGTGCCCCAAAGGCTTGTGGGGGTATGGGATTTAAGCAACTGAAGCAATTTAATTTGGCCATGTTGGCAAAACAAGGTTGGCGGCTCCAGACTGGGAATGATTCCTTATTGTATAAGGTATTTAAGGCCAAATATTTTCCGAGGTGTGAGTTTGTTGATGCTAATCTTGGAAAAAATCCTTCATTTGCTTGGAGGAGTATTTTGGCAGCTCAAGCGAATGGGCATAGTATCATGATTTGGAAGGATAAATGGATGCCTTCTCCCTCAACTTATAAGGTAGTATCTCCAATCTCAAATCTTCCTGAGGACTCTCGAGTTGCAGCCCTTATTGACGAAGAGAAGGGTGCATGGAAAAAGGAGGTGGTGCGGCAAACTTTCCTTCCTCATGAAGCTGATTTAATTTGTAGTATAGCTCTGAGTACGAATCTGCCAGAGGATAAGCAGGCCTGGGCTTTAACGCATAATGGAATATTTAGTGTCCGTAGTGCATATAAGCTAGCCATGGAGATGAGCTCAACTGTGCCGGTGGGTAGTGTATCAAATGGCAGTCAGTTAAGAAGATTTTGGAAGTATTTATGGAGCTATAATATCCCGCACAAGATCCGCCACTTCGCTTGGAGGGCTTGCAAGGATGTTTTACCCACAAAGGAGAATTTGGTTAGGCGCAAGGTGCTGCTGGACAGTGTTTGTGACGAATGCCAGATGGAGGACGAATCTTCAGGCCATTTATTTTGGCGCTATCAACGTGCTAGAGAAGTGTGGCGCACGTCCTCTCTGTTTTTGGGTTCTGTGGAACACCATTTCGGTTCATTCATGGACTTGCTGTGGCACGTAGTGATGATTGCTCAATGGGATCACAGTGGGGTGGAACATTTGATTGTGATAGCTTGGGCGTTGTGGTCAAACCGGAACGAACACAGACATGGCGGTGCGAAGAAGTCAGCACAGGCCGTAGTACAGGGTGCGTTGGAATATTTAGTTGCGTATCAGGCGTGTTTGGAGGATACAGATTCGAAGCAGCCTGCTGCAGCAGTGGTATGGACGCCTCCCTCTCCTAATCGCTACAAAATTAATGTAGACGGTGCTGTGTTCAAAGAGCAGAAAATGGCGGGGGTGGGGATTTTAATTAGAGATGCAGCGGGTCAGATGATCGGTGCCTGCAGTAAAAAACTTGATGCTCCTCTAGGTGCCATGGAGGTTGAAGCTAAGGCTGTTGAGCTGGGCCTTAAATTCACCAAAGACATGTCTATACATGACTTCACGCTTGAGGGTGATTCGTTGTCTCTAGTTAATGCTTTGAGGGAGTTATCTCCTCCTCCATTATCTGTTGCTGCTCTGGTTTTTAGTTCCATTACTGTTGCTCATAGCTTCCGTCATGTAGATTTCGCTCATGTTGGTCGAAATGGAAATAAGCCAGCTCATTCACTTGCTAGACATGCTTTAGGCATTGCAGATTTATCTGTTTGGGTTGAAGAGACCCCTTGTTTTCTTGAACAAGCTCTCAACCAGGATGTATTTGTCAATTCTTCTGATTAATAAAGTTTAGTCGTATTTCACATAAAAAAAAAAAATATATATATATATATACATATATATATATATATATATATATATATATATATATATATATAGAGTGCCTCATAATAATTAAGTCATGCAAAAAGTAGAGCCAAAAACAAAAGTACCAATGATGGTTAGGATTTCAAAAATATTTTCCTGTACAGGTCCCTAAGAGCATTAGCATTGGGAAATGCTAATGCTACTCTATTTTACAATTCTAAAAACTCACTTTATCATTATACCATCTTATTTTACAATACCTCCACATCCCAAACTTCTATTTTCCTCTTTTACTCATTAAAATAATATATTTACAAAATAAAATAATATATATCAAAATTATATCTTTTCTCTCTCATCTCTCTCCTCTCTTCCATTTTCAGCTCTCTTCCAGATAAACCCCAGCAACCCACACAGCAACCCAGAAACCTCACAACAACCCACACAGCAACCTAGAAACCTCAAACCCGAAACCCATGGCCACCACCATCACCACGACAACCCCCCACCTTCACCACCATGAACCCACATGACCCATAATAAAAACCCCACCCCCTTCCACCATGCCACCACCCCACGGCAACCCCAGAAACCCATGGCCACCAACATCTCCACGGCAACCCCCACCTTCACCACCACGAACCCACATATGACCTATAATAAAAACCCCACCCCCTTCCACCACCACCACCACCACCACGGTAACCCCCAACACCACCACCATGAACCCACAAAAAAAAAAATCCATCCCAAAATCAAATCAAACCAATAGCAAATTCCAAATCCACAAGATGACCCACAAAAAAAAATCAAGTCAAAATTTACACAAACCCAGCTACAAATCGATCTCGCCGCTGCAAACCACACCAGAAATCCAGAAATTGCCGCTGCAAATCAAAAATACCCAGAAATCGCCACCATACCACGCTGATCAGACTTCCCAATCTCACCTCCACGCCGAACCCATGACCCACGCCAGAAAAGCCCACCGTGAGAGAGAGACGTGATGAGAGAGAGAAGCCGTTGTGGTGAGAGAGAGACGTGATGAGAAGCCATTGTGGTGAGAGAGCCGTTGGGGAGAGAGAGGAATGAAAAGAGAAACAAAGGGAGAGAGAGAGTCAGAAAATGAGGAATAGAAAACTAATATAACTTTTACAATTGTGCTACAGTACTATTCTACCTTTAGAATTGTACTGTAGCACAATTCTAAATATTTTTGCAATACTTCCTTATGCAATTCTCTGAAGCAGTGGTTATTTGGTGCATTTATGCTAAAATACTCTTAGATATGGCATTAGCATCTTCTGATGCTAATGCTCTAAGCTTGCCTCCGCTGGTGAGTCTTCCTCAAAATGGGGGCGGAAGGAAAGAGGTTTCATCCCACGGTAATGAATTGAAAATAATATTTTTATGCTGATTGTGAAGGTTTCGCTTCCTTTTTATATTTTGGTTGGTTGCCATCATCTTATTTTGTAGCATCTTTTCTTTGCTCTTTGCCTTTCTTTGACATGAGAGGAAACCATTCACAGATAGATGGTACCACTCTTTTTTTCTAAATAGAGTCAAATTTCCCTTACCATGGCATAATTCAGAAGAGTCTTTAGGCTAACTTCTCAGGAAATTCTCAATTAAATTGACACTTGACTGAATCTCAAGGGTTAAATGATATGAGATTAACACGTCTAGGTGTGCCTCAATCATTCACTTTAACATTAGAACTGGCCTTATGTAAGATGTAAATGTACCTAAATCCAATACAAAATTAATATAATTCCTTTTTCATCTGCGGCACAAAGTTTTAGAGTCCCAAAGAATGCTTTACATCTATGATCTATCCAAATACAACAATGATGACGACAATAATAACAACAACAACTACCACCACCAAGCCCTTAATCCCAGAATTTTTTTTTTTTTTGTTTGCCATGAATCCTCAACAAACTTGTCAGAGTCAGTCACATGTATTCTTTTTCTTTTTAAAGTCATACTCTCTGTTACTTCCTTAATTGGTATGTCCTTTTTTAGTACTTCTTGAAGATTCGAAAGGTAAAACACACTAAGTAAACTTTGATGCTCAAAATTTGGAGTGAAACTTTAAGAAATGGTTATTATTTAATTGTTGTCTTATTTTTTCTCTTTTTCTTTTCTTTTCTTTTTGTTAATGTGTATTAGGCTATGTGGGCTTTAAGCCCACCTTGTTTACTTGTATAGCACACTTACTTGTACTACACTCTGCCTCTTATATAAAGGCACTTATGTATATTCTATTACTTGAGAAATACAATACAATTCATTCAGTATTTCTAACATGGTATCAGAGCTAAGTTCTTGAGTTCGATCCCTAACTTTACTCTACCTCCCATTTAAAATGTAAAATTCCTACTTGTTGGGCCCCACTTATTAAGGGGAAATTTAGGCCCACAAGTGAGGGGGAGTATTAGACTAATGGTTAAGTGATTAAATTCACCATTTCCTGACAGTTTAAGCTTTTGGGACAATCGGTAATTTAACATGGTATCAGAGCCACTGCTCTAATTTTCTTGTATCTTGCAGTCTTGTTTTGTCAGTATTTTCCGCCGCCTCAACTTCTGTGGTCAGTAAACCCTTTAGGGTTGAATCTCCGCCACCAGAAGTTCCTCCTCTGCCGCCAAAATCACTGCCATCATCGGATCTATCACTTCTGACCTCCGATTAGGACATAAGACATATCACTGTGTAGCTTTTCAATCCCTCTACACAAAGCTACCGGAAACATCCTCATCTGACCATCCACGCGCTGCCACGCGCCGGTCAAAGTTTCTGCAAAATCATCCACATGCCTCACGCGCCATCAATATTGCTCCGATCCTATCGCCGCCACCTCTGTTGGAATCGTCTTTCTCTGATCTACATAGCCGGAAAAGAATCGGCCTCATCGAAAGTACCATGCACCGACCGAAAGTCACTGCAACGTCAACTACGTGCCACACGCATTACACGTGCCGCCTGCTGCCCACTAACGTCACTTACTGACGTCATCTGTCACGTCAGCCCTAGTTGCTCTCTCGCTGACGTCATTTGCTGACATCATCATCCATTGAGACCCAGTCAGCACTTACGTTAGCCTCTGTTGACCATTGACCGTTGACCTGACCGGCCGTTGACCGTTGACTTTGAGTCAGAGTTGACTTTTTGTAGTCCAGGTCTTCTTCTTGTTGCAATAATCGTCGCCGACAATCCAGCAAACGTTTTTACAGTTTTTGCAAATATTTTGACCACAATATTGAGACTTGCTATCATCGCAATAAATCAGCTGTGTCAATTTCCGCTGCTACTATTGCTAATATTGAGAGTGTCCAACCAATGGCTCCCGTCTCTGCACAGTCTAAGTCTTCAGGTCGCACTTTCACCATTTCCACAGATGACCTTAAAAATATCATCGCCAATGTCATTCGTATGGTTCGTAATGCATCTTATTCCTCTTCTCTCTCAGCTTTATCTGGTATGTCTCCCTCCTCCTAGCTTATGGATTCTGCTTGTTGCAACCACATGACTCCTTACTCGTCCTTATTTTCTGAACTTAAACCTTCACCACACCCTCTTAATATTCACACAGCAAATGGTTCCACTATGTCTGCTCATAATATAGGTTCCGTTTCAACCTCCAATCTCTCGGTTCCTGGTGTCTTTAATGTTCCTGACCTTTCTTACAATTTATTTTCTGTGGGACAATTAGCTGAGTTAGGTTATCACATTATCTTTGATTATTCTGGGTGTATTGTGCAAGATCTAAGGACGGGAC
This sequence comes from Quercus lobata, assembly GCF_001633185.2. NCBI lineage: Eukaryota > Viridiplantae > Streptophyta > Magnoliopsida > Fagales > Fagaceae > Quercus > Quercus lobata. The sequence goes on from NC_044914.1 coordinate 22,205,037, forward strand.
AGGAGTTTGGAACCGGTCCCAGAGTTGGGCATATGTTTCCCGTGGACAACCTTCGTCTTCCACTTATTGCTCCTGTTTCTGTTGTTGCAGCTGCTGCTATTTCTTCTACTCCTTCCCTTGCACTTTGGCATGCTCGACTTGGTCACGCATCTTCCTCTAAAGTACAACAATTGGCTTCTAGAGGTTTGTTAGGTTCAGTGTCTACAGAAAATTTTGATTGTGTTTCATGTAAGTTAGGAAAACAACCAGCTTTGCCTTTCAATACTAGTGAATCAATATCCACTGATATCTTCGACCTTATTCATTCTGATGTTTGGAGGCCTTCCTCTGTCTCTAGTATTGGTGGGTCTCGATATTTTGTTGTCTTTGTTGATGACTACTCTCACTATAGCTGGATTTTTAATATGAAACATCGTTCTGAGTTATTGTAAGTATATTCTAATTTTGCAAAAATGGTTGAAACTCAATTTTCCAAACGTATCAAAATTTTTCGATCTGATAATGCTTTTGAGTACACTTAATATGCTTTCCAAGCTGTTTTGCATTCCTATGGCACTGTTCATCAACTTGTCCAGGTATCTCTCAGCAAAATGGTAGAGCCGAACGAAAACTTCATCATATTCTTGACATTGTTCGTGCTCTTCTTCTCTCTGCCAAAGTTCCTGCTCCTTTTTGGGGTAAAGTTGCCCTTCATGCTGTTCATGCTATTAATCGCATTCCAAGTCCTGTTATTCAAAATCAAACTCCATATGAGCGCCTTTTTAGGTCACTTCCAGATTATCACCACCTTCGCTCCTTCGGTTCTACTTGTTTCGTTCTTCTTCAGCCACATGAGCATAACAAACTTAAGTCTCCGTCAAGGTTTGTTGTTTTCTTGGTTATGGCAAAACTTAAAAAGGGGTATTGGTGTTATGATCCTATCTCTCATCGTCTTTGTGTCTCCTGCAATGTTGTCTTTTAGGAACATCGCTTCTTTGTCGAGCTCTCTCACTTCTGTGCCTCTCTATCTTCCTCCTTTTTTTTAGATCTTTTTCTAGATGAGGCACATATTCCTTCTGTAACTGCTCTTGATCCTCCTATAGTTGCTCCTGATCCTCCTATAGACTTTTCTGTCCAACCACCAGATACCTTTGATCCTTTTCCTAATTCACCCTTTAATGAACAGGTGGAAGATGAACAGGTTGAAGACGAGCTACCCAACCCTGAGCTTGGGTCCCCTACTCCTGCTCTGCCTGAATATCTTGCATAAGACATTCCACCTCATCACTCAACTCGGGTAAGATCCATTCGTACACATTTACTTGATTATCATTGTTACATTGCCCTTGCTACACTGCATGAGCCTCACACCTATCGTGAGGCTTCCACTGACCCTTTATGGCAGATTGCAATGAAAGAGGAACTTGATGCATTATCTAAAAACTATACTTGGGATTTGGTGACTCTCCCCCTTGGAAAATCTGTAGTTGGTTGTAAGTGGATCTACAAGATTAACACTCGCTCTAATGGGTCCATTGAGCGCTACAAAGCTCGTCTTGTTGCAAAAGGTTTTACACAGGAGTATGGGATTGATTATGAAGAGACATTTGCTCCGGTTACTCGTATCTCATCTGTTTGAGCTCTCTTAGCTATTGCTGCTGCCAGAAAATGGGACCTTTTTCAGATGGATGTCAAAAATGCATTCCTTAATGGGGATTTAAGTGAAGAAGTTTATATGCAACCTCCTCCTGGTCTCTCTATTGAATCAAATAAGGTTTGTTACCTTCGGCGTGCTCTTTATGGCCTTAAGCAAGCTCCAAGAGCTTGGTTTGTCAAATTCAACTCTACCATCTCTCGCTTAGGTTACATGACCAGTCATTATGATTCTACCTTATTTCTTCATCGCACTGACAAATGCACTATTTTACTTCTCCTGTATGTGGTTGATATGATCATAACTGGTGATGAACTCAGTGGCATTCAAGAACTCAAGGATTTTCTCAGTCAGCAGTTTGAGATGAAAGATCTTGGACATCTCAGCTACTTCTTGGGTCTTGAAATCACTCATTCTACAGATGGAATTTATATTACTCAAGCCAAGTATGCCTTTGAACTCTTGTCTCAAGCTGGACTCATTGATAGCAAGACTGTTGACACTCCAGTTGAGCTTAATGCGCATCTGATTCCTTTAGGGGGGAAACCGTTGTCTAATCCCTCTCTTTACAGATGCTTGGTTGGTAGCCTAGTTTATCTCACTGTCACTCGTCCAGACATTTCCTATGCTGTTTACCAGGTGAGTCAGTATCTGTCTGCTCCACAATTGACTCACTATGCTGCTGTTCTGCGCATTCTTCGATACCTAAAGGGCACTCTCTTCCATGGTCTTTTCTACTTTTCTCAGTCTCCTCTTGTCTCCGTGCATTTTCTGATGCTGATTGGGTAGGAGATCCCACTAATCGCAGGTCCACCACTGGTTATTGCTTTCTTCTTGGTTCTTCTCTGATTTCTTGGCGAAGCAAGAAACAAACTCATGTGGCCCGCTCCAGTACTGAAGTAGAATATCGTGCCCTTGCTGATACCACATCTGAGCTCCTTTGGCTACGGTGGCTTCTCAAAGACTTAGGTGTATCCACATCCTCTGCTACTCCTCTTTATTGTGACAACCAGAGTGCCATTCATATTGCTCACAATGATGTCTTCCATGAACGGACTAAATACATCGAGATCGATTGTCATTTTATCCGTTATCATCTTGTCCATGGTGCTCTCAAGCTGATCTCAGTTTCTTCTAAAGATCAACTTGCAGATATCTTCACCAAGTCACATCTTAAGGGACGTCTTCGCACTTTGGTTGACAACCTCAAGTTGGTCTCACATCCACCTTGAGTTTGAGGAGGGCTGTTAATGTGTATTAGGCTATGTGGGCTTTAGGCCCACCTTGTTTACTTGTATAGCACACTTACTTGTACTGCACACTCTGCCTCCTATATAAAGGCACTTATGTATATTCTATTACTTTAGAAATACAATACAATTCATTCAGTATTTCTAACACTTCTCTTTTTAAAATTTTTTGAATTTATTTACTGCAGTTGATTGAACTCTGTTAATTAATCCTCACCTTAAATGACAAGGTTGGAAGCTCCGGGGTGCTGTTCTATTCTTTGCATATTGAGCTCCTGGATCTATAAATCAATTTTCTTCCCTCTTTGTACCTGAAATTTCCAGATTACGGGTTTATCAATTTATGTCATCTCCAAATTTTACTTCCACATGTCTATTCATAATTTCAGTAATCTGATAGCTTTGACTCTAGTTTTTGTTTAAGCAACAATTTGAAGGATCAAAATATCTTAGACTCTTAGTTTCCATCAGCGTTAGCAGCCTAAGAAGAATAATGCGTTCTGGCTTCCTTCCAGCTGTCTTCTTCCCTATGTTACCATAGTAAAGAGGACAAAAATCGAGTTTGTTTAACCAGTAAGCCTCGGTCATGACTCACTACAAATCATAGTTATTTTCTATTTATAATAACTGTATTATTTATTTAGTTTGTCCAACTTTGCCTTTATCCTATAAATATGGATATGTACGCGTGCCCTGTGAATGCTCTTGAGGAATTTTTTTTTTTTTTTTCCTTCGTAAATTTTATATTATTAAGTGGATTATAAATATTTAAGATATTAGTTAGTATTTAGAGTGTGAAATGTGGAGTAATTTATCTTTACTTTTTTTTTTCTTTTTCTTTTTTTTTTGTATGGTACTTTACTTTCCAAAAATCAAGTAATGAGTAATTTTTTTTTTTTTATTTCGTAAATTTTATATTATTAAATGGATTATAAATATTTAAGATAGTAGTTAGTATTTAGAGTGTAGAATGTGGAGTAATTTATCTTTACTCTTTTTTTTCTTTTTCTTTTTGTATGGTACTTTACTTTCCAAAAATCAAGTAATGAGTATTTTTTTTTCACATTTATTTTTATTTCGTAAATTTTATATTATTGTAGGGACTATGGCCCAAAATAATGTATTGGGCCTTAGGCCTTATCCGAGGACACTAACAAGTTCGAGGAGAGAAACATGACTTAGATTATCTACATTACAAGCTTCATCAGTGGGAGACAAAGAGAAGAAAGTCCGAGAAGGAAATCCTCGGACACGGAAGACCCAGGCCAAGTGTATACTCAAGCAGTTGAAGTACGTCCCCTGAACAGTGTTGCCTTGGCTGCCGTAACTCACAGAAGACTGAAAGGGGTGTCTGATGGGATGGGTGCTCAAGTAAGGGCCTAGCTGATCAACAAGTATAAGGTCTAGATGATCAGGAAGAGCCTATATAATGTGGAAAAACCCCCATGAAGAGGGGACAGCAAAAGAGAGAAGAAGAGAATACTATAGTATGTAAAAGAACCCTAAGGTGGTGATCTGTATTTCTAAGTAAAACTCTAGTCTCCTCGGACAAAAGGTCCTTTGATCATAATAGCTTTTATTCATGTCTAATTGTTTCTTAATCCCATGCAAGTCGTTGCTCAACTCATCTAAACCTAATTCTTTAACCTATACTCTACAAAATTCATTGCATTGGGCTTTTGGACCAGGATTCCATACAGTTTGGGCTTGGGCTCCAAACTTTGTCCCTACAATTGGCGCCGTCTGTGGGAAGAACTCGTGTGTTAGTGAATGCGACGGTTAAACATGGTAGGGTCAGGTCCACACCAAGAAAACCCACGCCAAACCGATCCCCAGCAGACAGAACCTATTGGGCCTCAGCGGCAAAGTAATTTTTCTGAGCCTAAGCAAAATCGGGGCAATGAAAGGAATAGAGAGGGGAGTGTGCATACTACCCAGACGAGCCAAAGCCATTCCCAAGTAGGTAGTCGCATATCCCAAAGACAAAACAATCGTCAGGCCATGCAACGAGAGATCGATGACTTGAAAAGAAGATTGCGCCTGCACAACAAAGGTAGTCCCCTTCCAGTTTTGATATATCCTCTAATGATAAGGAGAACGTCAGTTACAGGCGGAGATTAAGAACTCCCCCAAGCGAAACCTTCTCTTATGAAAAAGAGTAGCGTCATGGATGGAGACATAAGAGCCCATCTGGTAAGGGCCTGGGTAATGATGCCATGAATAAAGCCCTGAATCAGATCTCTAAGTCACCCTTCATACACAAGATAGAAGGGGCTAGACTACCTCGACGTTTCCACCAACCTACGTTCGCCATTTATAATGGCTGAACGGACCTTGTGAAGCATGTGAGCCAGTTTAACCAAATAATGGCCATCCATTCTCAAAACGAGGCTTTGATGTGCAAATTTTTCCCGTCCAGTCTAGGACCCGTGGTGATAAGGTGGTTCAACAGTTTGAAAACAAACTCCATAGATTCCTACAAGCAGCTCACCCAAGCCTTTGGCTCTTGTTTCATTACGAACAGCAGGGTTCCTCGGCCTCTGAGTTCATTGTTGTCATTGTCTATTCACGAAGGGGAAACTTTAAAAGCATACTCAAACAGATATTGGAAAATGTATAATGAGATGAATGGTAACTACAACGACGTCGCCATCAACACATTTAAAAGTGGTCTCCCCACCGAGCATTGTTTAAGGAAATACCTAATTGGTAAGCCTGTTACCAGCGTTTGTCAACTTATGGACCGGATTGACAAATACAAAAAGATGGAAAAGGACCAACTACAAGGGAAAGGAAAGGAGAAGATCATTCCTCACAAGAGGAATGATTTCAGGTTGGAACGATACAACAATAACCATCCAAGAAGAGATTTTGTGGGGTAACCTGGATCAGCCGACATGCAAATGGTTAACGCCGTATTTAGAGAACCGGTACAACAGGTATTGGAGAAAGTCAAGAATAAACCATTCTTCAAGTGGCCGAATAAGATAGCTGGAGACTCTTTAAAACGCAACTAGAGTCTGTATTGTTAGTACCAACAAGACCACGGACATACCACCGAAGACTGCAGGAACCTATGGAACCACCTAGATTAGTTGGTCCGAGAAGGAAAATTGCAGCACCTTTTACATTCTTCCAGTGGTTATCTGGGTCAAGCAAACCAAGAACCCCGGAGAGACATATCTTTAAGACCTCTCATGGGTATGATAAATGTCATCCTTGCCACTCCAGGAAGAACCAGCTCTTTTCCCTCCAGGGTAATGTCTGTGGCTTGGCCTTCCACCGAGGACAACGATCAGGAATCCAAAAGGTCTAAAAAGGGAGCCTCACCCGTGCTGGGATTCTCGGATGAGGATAAGATTGGAACCATCCAACCCCATTACGATGCTTTGGTAGTTACACTTAGGATTGGGGGGTTTGACGTGAAGAGAGTACTGGTAGCCTAGGGCAGTGCTGTGGAGGTAATGTACCCTGATCTGTACAAGGGGCTGAACCTAAAGCCTGAAGACCTAACGGCATATGATTCCCCTTTGGTAAGTTTCAAAAGGAAGACTGTTATACAAGGGGACAGATCAGATTGCCCATACAAACCGGTTTAGACATGGTGGAGGTGGATTTCATTGTGGTCGATGCTTACTCGCCATACACAGCTATAATGGCTAGACCTTGGCTCCACACGTTAGGAGCCATTTCTTCTACACTTCACCAGAAGGTGAAATACCCGTCAGAGGGCCGAGTATAGGAGATTGTAGGAAATTAAGCCATGGCTAGACAATGCATAGTGGCTGCCATCTCACGCCAATCCAATTCAGAATCCTCGGCCTCTATAAGAAAGGACTTATAGCAATCAGCCACCTCAGCAATACCCATTGATGAGCCAGCCGAGAAGGTAAAATGCAAAAGTCTAGAAAGGGTTATTGTTGACGACGACCCAGAGAAATTCTTTCAAGTTGGCTCGGAACTACCCCTCTGAGAGAAAGAGGAATTGATTGGGTTTCTGAGAGAAAATGTTGATGTGTTTGCATAGGATGCCTACGATGCCCCAAGGGTTGATCTGAATCTCATTTGCCACTACCTAAACATTAACCCATCCTTTATTCCCAAAAAGCAACCACCTCGACGCCCGTCAAAAGAGCAAGCCGACGCTGTTAAGGATGAAGTAACAAAGTTAAAAAAGGCAAGGGCTATCAAAGAAGTCTTTTACCCCGATTTGTTGGTAAATACAGTGGTGGTAAAAAAGAAGAGCAGGAAGTGGCGAGTCTACGTAGATTTCACAGACTTGAACAGGGCATGCCCAAAAGACCCATTCCCAATGCCTTGGATGGACCAATTAGTAGATGCAACTGTAGGCCACCCTCAAATGAGCTTCTTGGATGCCTTCTAGGGTTATCATCAAATACCACTAGCCCCGAGAGATCAAGAAAAAACAGCATTCATGACTCCTATCGGAAACTACCACCACAAAGTGATGCCTTTCGGCTTAAAGAATGCAGGGTCTCCCTACCAAAGGATGATGACCAGAATGTCCAAACCGCAACTAGGCAAGAATATTGAAGTCTACATAGATGACATGGTAGTAAAGAGTAAAGTGGTATCCGAGCATGTGAGAGATCTCGGAGTTATTTTTAGCATCTTAAGAAAACACAAACTACATCTCAATGCCTCTAAGTGCTCATTTGGTGTTGGGTCCGGCAAATTTTTGGGCTATATGGTAACTCATAGGGGAATTGAGGTGAGCCCAGATCAGATCAAAGAGATTCACAATTTACAAGCTCCTCGGAACCCAAAAGAAGTCCAGAAACTCATTGGAATGATCGCGGCATTGAATCAGTTTATTTCCCGATCTACAGACCGACGCCGTCCTTTCTACCTCCTGATGAACAAGTGGAAAGGATTGGAGTGGTCCGAGGACTGTGCCTTAGCCTTCCAGCAACTTAAAGAGTACCTGTCACGGCCACCCATCATGTCTAGCCCTGAGGCTGACGAAGTTCTGTTTGCCTACATCGTAGTGGCCCCTTACGCATTAAGCTTGATGTTGATACAAGTTGATGATGGCGTACAACGGCCAGTTTACTATGTGAGTAAATCATTACATGAGGCCGAGGTGCGTTACTTACCATTGGAGAAGGCAATTCTGGCAGTAGTGCATGCTACACGGAAACTCCCCTACTACTTCCAGGCACACACGGTCATTGTTTTAACTCAACTTCCCCTCAAGTCGGTACTCCGAAGCGCCGATTACAAAGGAAGAATTGCCATGTGGAGCACGCTTCTAGGGGCTTTCGATATTAAATACATGCCTCGGACCTCCGTCAAGGGCCAAGTTTTCACTAATTTAATAGTCGAGTTTACTAAACCCCCAATAGAAGCAGTAGCAGGGGAGGAAAACATGGATGGAAAATCGGTTGGAACAATCTCTGCACAAGGAGCCTCATGGTGGAAAGTGTATGTTGATGGCATGGCAAACCAAAGGGGGTGTAGGGTAGGGCTGGTTCTAATATCCCCTATGAAGATTACCATAGAAAAGTCATTGAGACTAGGATTCTCGACTACAAACAATGAAGCCAAGTATGAAACTTTATTGCAAGGAATGACCATGGTGCAAAAAATGGGAGGAAAGGCATTAGAAGTGTTCTTGGATTCTAGACTGGTTATAGGCTAGGTGAGGGGCGAGTTGGAAGCTAGAGATGTAAGAATGCAGGAATACCTTGGTCAGGTCAAGCGCTTGCAATCGGACTTTGAATTCTTCAACTTGACGCACGTCTCTAGAAGCGGGAACACACATGTGGATTCATTAGCCACTCTTGCCACGTCCTCGGAGCAGGGTTTACCTCAAATCATCCTCGTCAAGGATTTGTACAAGGTAGATGTAATCAAAAAGGACATGGTTCGAATCCATCAAGTCAGAGTGAGTCTGAGCTGGATGGATCCCATAGTGAGTTTTCTCAAGGATGATGTACTGCCCGAAGAGAAATCAAAAGCCGAGAAAATACGAAGAAAAGCTCCTCGGTTCTGGCTGTTAGAGGATCACAAGCTGTATAAGCACTCCTATTCTGGGCCATACCTATTATGCATACACCACGAAGCATCAGAGCTGTAACTCGAAGAATTGCATGAGGGAGTTTGCGGGAGCCACACAGGAGGAAGATTACTGGCACACAGAGCCTTCACTCAAGGGTATTAGTGGCCGGGCATGCAGAAAAAGGCCCAAGAATATGTCAAGAAGTGCAACCAATGTCAAAGGTTTGCCCCAAATATCCACCAACCGAGTGGGGTCCTTAATCCCCTCTCCAGTCCTTGACCGTTCGCTCAATAGGGTTTGGATATTGTAGGCCCTTTCCCAAAAGCAGCAGAAAACAAGAGATACTTGATGGTCGGCATAGACTACTTCACTAAATGGGTAGAAGCTAAGCCCCTGGCCAACATCAGGGACGTGGATGCAAAGAAATTCATCTAGAGGAACATCATTACATGCTTCAGAATTCCTCCCATCTAGAGAAACATCATTACATGCTTCAGAATTCCTCATACCCTCATCTCGGACAATGGCCTTCAATTTGATAGTAAGACCTTTAGGAGATACTGCTGCAACCTGGGAATTACGAACCGATATTCCACTCTGACCTATCCTCAAGAAAACGGGCAAGCCGAGGTTGTAAATAAGGTCATAGTTAATGGGTTAAAGAAGAGATTGGATGATGCAAAGTGAAGATGGGTGGAAGAACTGCCACACGTCCTATGGACCTATCGAACTACGCCACGACGGTCAACGGGAGAAACACCTTTTTCTATGACTTACGGGGTCGAAGCTGTACTCCCTCTAGAGACTAGCTTTCCGACGTTGAAAACAAGCACCTTCACCCCAAGTAACAACGACAAACTGCTAGAAAGAAGTTTGGATTTAATCAAGGAGAAAAGAGAAAAGGCAATGATCCAACTGGCCTATTACCACCAGAAACTCAAGCAGGGGTATGATACCAATGTAAAACTACGGCCAGGAGACCTAGTGCTGAGAAAAATTTTGGGTAATGCCAAGAATCCATCCTGGGGAAAGCTGGGACCCAACTAGGAAAGCCTGTATCACATCACTTCAGTAGCAGGAATAGGTGCATATTATTTGGAAGACTTAGATGAGAGAGCTATACCCCACCCATGGAATGTAAATAACCTAATTATTAATAAAAACGGTTTTGCCTACACTATATTTCATGGTAACTGTGCGCCTTCTGGTTCACCATTATCTAAGTCCTGCATGGTTCCTCAAACCATAGGTTTAAGGGAAATTAATAACTTATGGCATCTATCTAACTTTTAAACAGAACCTAAGTCCTACATGGCTTCTCGGACCACAAGCTTAGGGGAAATTAATAATTTATGGCATCTATCCAAGTTTTAAACAGAATCTAAGTCCTGCATGGCTTCTCGGACCACAGGCTAAGGGGAAATTAATAATTTATGACATCTATCCAAGTTTTAAACAGAACCTATGTCCTACATGGCTCCTCGGACCACAAGCTTAGGGGAAATTAATAACTTATAGCATCTATCCAAGTTTTAAACAGAACCTAAGTCCTACATGGCAGCCTTCACTACCTAAAATTCATTGCACAGTCCTACTCCTAACATATAGTTATATTGGCAAAATGTTATTATAAACTTCAACAGAAGGCACGGTCACATTGACTCGGAACAATGCAATAAAATCCAATCAACATCAAGTGGAAAAACAAAAAATGAGAGAAAGAGCATTCATATTAAGAAACGAAGATAATACAATACTATCGAATGAGGAGTCTTTGAAAACAAAAATATAATACAACTCCTCTTCAAAATGATACAAAAAGAAAAAAAGAGAAAAGCCTTAGGTGCTAAGCCTCAATAGGGGGATCTTCTTTTTGCTCTGTCTGAGGAGGAGGAACATCCTTGGCTTTTGGGTTAACCCTATGACCCTCAGCCTCAGTAACATTCTCCTTAAAGGGATCCTTGGATTTGGAGGAGGGTTTTTTCCCTTTGCCCTTGCCTTTGCCCTTCTCCCCCTCAGTATCCTCACCTTGGACGATGACCTGGCTAGATCCTTTAGTAATTTCAGCTATTAGGATAGCATCAGGGATAGCCGTAGGCTATTCAGAAGTTTCAAGGGCATCAGCAGGGACCTCCCAGATCTCTGGAGGATAGAAGAAGTTTTTAGCCAGTCTCCAAGCAGAATCTGCAGGAACACTCGCAGCGTTAAGAGCTTTATCTCATGTAATGCTACAGTAGTCCCTACATACTTCTGACAGTTCCTCGATGAGCCTTACTTTCGTCTCCTCCACTCCCAGTTGATAAGCAGCCTTCTTCTCGGCCTCGGCTGCTTCCTTGGCTAGCTGGACTTCTTCCTTAGCCTTCTGCAACACGGCTTTAAGATCTAGAACGACTTGCTTCTCGGTGGCAAGGTTGATCTCAGTCACGTGCAGCTGCTGGTGTTGGTCCTCAACTTGCTTCTTAGCATTTTTCAGGCCAGCCTTAGCACTCTTACAGCCTGATTTCACCTCCTTAAACTTCTCAACCAGCTCATACTGCTCCTGCTTGATGGCCCTAAATGTCTTCTCTATCTTGGCACAAGAGAGGGCTTCAGTGTCAGCCATCTTGCGAGCATTGTGACACCACTCCTCAGCCACAAAAACCTATTGAGTAATCTGCCCAAAGATCACAAAATGACATGGATTAAAATAGAATATGATCCAATAATTATGCTTGTAAGAGGATAAGTTGCCTTACCATTGCCAGGTCCCTCTTCAAGGACAGGAAGAGTTTGTTCTTCGAAAAGCGCCTGTAAGCGTCTATGTCCTTGGGAAAGAGCATGGGCTGCTCCAGGGCTTCAACAATGTACCCTAATTGGCCCTTTTAGTACTCCCAGATTGAGGCATTGTAGGGAATTGGTGCTCCGTCCACCTCGAGTCGAGGGCTCCGAGTATGCTATGTCACGCGCACTTCAGCCCTTTCCAGCTCATCTCGACTCTCCATCGATGGAGCCCTTTTGTCCCGAGGCTCTTGAGTCACCTTTTGTTGTTTCACGCCCTGGCGAGGACCCACTCGCCTTCCTCAAGTGACTCAACTGGCCTTTTCATCTTCAAGTCAAGATTGACTCTCAGGCCGAGGTTGGAAGGGACCTATGGAGGAGCAGAAGGAAGGTTGGACAGAGTCTGGGACTTTGTGGGCACCTTAGATGTTGTCCCTTTACCCCGAGCAGCCATAAGCTCACGCAAACTTTTATTGCCTTTGTTTAAAGCCATGTTGTCCACCTCTTTATTGGAGGAATCGTTATGGCAAGCAATAACAAGGGGAGGAATGTAAATTGCGGAGTTGCTATCCGGTTGGCCCTCGGCGTTTGAGAGTTCAATTAGAGGAGCTTTTGGGTTGTCTTCCTCAAAATAGAACTCATGTATCTCTTCCTCTAGTGAAAGGCGAGATGACTCAGTCTCCTCTTCAACAGATGCCGTAGCTCTGAGATGGTCTTATAGAGGTGGCTGTGTAGCTGGTGGAGGATTCTGAAGAATGGGCAAGATAATCGGCGGAAGGTCCCTTCGAGCTAAGAATCTCGGCTTCGATACGTTAATCTGGGATAACCTCGTACTACCAGCTCTTATTGATTGGTCGACGTCCAAGATAGCACGGGAGAAGGGCTCGTAACCTAAGATCAAATGGCCAGCACATAATTATCCGTCCTCATGAACAAAGATCTTTGACCTCAAGAAGTAGTTAAGGGCTTGAACATTTGTATGGCTGAGCCGAGGAGCAACATGGGCTCTATCTGCAAAACAGCCGAGAAGGGAATTGTAGTCAAATCGCTAAAAGGATATTTTCTTAAAAAAAAAAAAGTTTGAATTTCCAAGCAAAAGGAATAAAACTAAAGGGTTAAATCCCCTTCCCAAAGGATTGATCCTAAAGGTACCGCACCTAGATCTCCTGCCCGAGTTAGACAATGAAGATCGTCGCTCCATTCTCCTGAGGCAATCAAGTAGTCATCCTTCATACCCTTATTGGACTTAGGAAGACAAGAGATTAGCCTAACAATCTCGAACCGAGATTTAAGGTAGTACCCCGCTTTGGCAAGATGGTGGCACTCGTACATGTGAACCACGTCGTCCTATGTGAGACTTAAGCCTATCTTCTCGTTCAGGGAATCTATGCTACCCAAGACCCTAAATAGGTTGGGGGTGCACTGATAAGGTGTCAACCTATGGTTGAGCAAATAATCCAAAGTAATCCTACGCATGGGAAGCGTCATTCCTCCCTCTATGAAAGCAATCATAGGAATGACGACTTCACCCATATCTCTATCGGTCAGTACTCGATCCGGGGGATAATACTCCAAAACTACCCCCTGCGGAATGCGGTACCTAGCTCTAAAAGCCTCCATAGTGTCTGGTGTATCTACTAAACACTTGAATTTACCCATCTAGTTGAGCTGAAAGGTCGAGGAGGAAGGCCGAGGTGAAAATAGGGTAATGTAAAGGAATGAGAACTTATGAGTATCCGTACAATAATCTCTAAAGTTTTCAAAGATCTTCTCGAGGAAAAACTCCTCACAGGAACAACTATGGAAATTCAAAGGTATGGTATGTTTTATGAAGACTAGGCGTTGAAATTCTCTAAAGTTCTTGGATGTTCGTAAAAAAGAAAGGCAAAAAGAGTTTCTTCAAGGTTTTATATAGCAGGAGAGGAGGGGAAAGGTTGCTCCCGCTCAAAATTCTAGGAGGAATGCCAGCCGTTGCATTTACGCTTCGCCGTTGGATGTGGGGAACACAAAGCTGCTTGGAGCAATTAATAGTGCCTCGTAATCTACAACGCGTCAGAAGCAACCACTCCCGCACGTGTGAATCAAAAACTAATTGGTCTTATCTCTTAAAAAATCAAAACCCCGCTTTTCTCCTCGAATGGAGAGAAAAATTGGAGTTTTGAAGGGCTATTGTGGGGACTATGGCCCAAAATAATGTATTGGGCCTTGGGCCTTGTCCGAGAACACTAACAAGTCCGAGGAGAGAAACAAGACTTAGATTATCTACGTTACAAGCTTCATCAGTGGGAGACAAAGAGAAGAAGGTCCGAGAAGGAACTCCTCCTCGGACACGGCAGACCCAGGCCAAGTGTATACTCAAGCAGTTGAAGTACGTCCCCTGAACACATGAAAGGGAAGAAAACTCAAAATATCTAAGGAAAAGCTGCTACCACCACATTAAATGCACTGCAGCTACTTTTATGGCCACATTAATGTGGAGAAGACCCCTGAACAATGTTGCTTTGGCTGTCGCAACTCACAAAAGACTAAAAGGGGTGTTTGATAGGATGGGTGCTCAAGTGGGGGCCCAGGTGATCAACAATTATAAGGTCTAGATGATCAGGAAGAGCCTATATAATGTGGAAAAACCCCCATGAAGAGGGGACAACAAAAAAGAGAAAAAGAGAATACTGTAGTATGTAAAAGAACCCTAAGGTGGTGATTTGTATTTCTAAGTAAAACTCTAGTCTCCTCGGACGGAAGGTCCTTTGATCATAATAGCTTTTATTCTTATCTGATTGTTTTTTAACCCCATGGAAGCCGTTGCTCAACTCATCTAAACTTAGTCCTTTGACCCATATTGTACAAATTTCATTGTATTGGGCTTTTTGGACAAGGATTCCGTACAGTTCGGGCTTGGGCTCGAAACTTAGTCCTTACAATTATTAAATGGATTATAAATATTTAAGATAGAATTAGTATTTAGAGTGTGGAATGTGGAGTGATTTATTCTTATCCATTTTTTTTCTTTTTATTTTTGCATGGTACTTTAGTTTCTAAAATCAAGTACTGGGTAAAAAAAAAATTCACATTTTTTTTCCTTTTATAAATTTTATATTATTAAGTGAATTATAAATATTTAAGATAGTAATTAGTAATTATTATTTAGATTGTGTATTGTCAAGTGATTTATCTTTTTTTTTTTTTTTTGTTTGGTACTTTAGTTTTAAGAAATCAAGTACAGGGTAAATTTTTTTTTCACTTTTTTATTTCTTTTGTAAATTTTATATTATTAAGTAGATTATAAATATTTATAATAGTAATTAGTATTTAGATTATGGATTGTGGAGTGATTTTTCTTTTTGTATGGTACTTTATTTTCAAGAAATCAAGTATTGGGTAAAAAAAAAATTTCCTCTTTTTTTTTTTTTTGTAAATTTTATATTATTAACTGGATTATAAATAATTAAGATAGTAATTAATATTTAGATTGTGGATTGTGGAGTGATTTATCTTTATCTTTTTTTTTCATTCTTTTTTGTATGGGTACATTTTTTTTTCCAATGTTTTTTCTTTTGTAAATTCTATATTATTAAGTGGATTATAAATATTTAAGATAGTAATTAGTATTTAGATCGTGGACTGTGGAGTAATTTGCTTTTTCTTTTTGTATGGTACTTTCTTTTCAAGAAATCAAGTACTGAGTAAAAAATTTTTAAACTTTCCTTCTTTTTTTTTGTAAATTTTATATTATTAAGTGAATTATAAATATTTAAGATAGTAATTAGTATTTAGAGTGTAGAATGTGGAGTAATTTAACTTTATCCTTTTTTTTTCTTTTTCTTTTTCTTGTTGTATAGTACTTTTAATTTCCAGAAATCAAGTATTGAGGAAATTTTTTTTTTCATATTTTTTTTTTCATAAATTTTATATTATTATGTGGATTATAAATATTTAAAATAGTAATTAGTATTTAGAGGGTGGAATTTGGAGTGATTTATCCTTATCCTTTTTTTTTTTTTTAACTTTTTGTATGGTACTTTAGTTTCCAGAAATCAAGTACTAGGTAAATTTTTTTTTCACATTTTTTTCCTTTGTAAATTTTATATTATGAAGTAGATTATAAATATTTAAGATAGTAATTAGTATTTAAATTGTGTACTTTGGAATAATTTATCTTTATCTTTTTTTTTTTTGTGGTATTTTAGTTTTAAGAAATCAAGTACTAAGTAAATTTTTTTATTTTCACTTTTTTTTTCTTTTGTAAATTTTATATTATTTACTGGATTATAAATATTAAAAATTGTAATTAGTATTTAGATTGTGGACTGTGGACTAGTTTTTCTTTTTTTTGTATGGTACTTTATTTTCAATAAATCAAGTACTGGGTAAATTTTTTTTCATTTTTTTTTACTTTTGTTAATTTTATACTATTAAGTAGATTATAAATATTTAAGATAGTAATTAGTATTTAAATTGTGAACTGTGAAGTGATTTATCTTTATCTTTTTCCTTCTTTTTTTTGTATGGTACTTTAATTTTAAGAAATCAAGTATTGGGTAATTTTTTTTTTCACTTTTTTTTCTTTTGAAAATTCTATTTTATTAAGCAAATTATAAATATTTAAGATAGTAATTACTATTTAGATTGTGAACTGTTGAGTGATTTATCTTTTCTTTTCTTTTTTGTCATTTTGTATGGTACTTTATTTTTAAAAAATCAAGTACTGGGTAAATTCTTTTTTTCAATTTTTTTTCTTTTGTAAATTTTATATTATTAAGTGGATTATAAATATTTAAGATAGTAATTAATATTTAGAGCATGGAATGCGAAGTGATTTATCTATATCCTTTTTTTTTCTTTTTCTTTTTGTATAGTACTTTAAAATTTTCCTCAATACTTGATTCCTGCTCTTAGGCTGTGTTTGGCAACATGTAAAATATTTTCCAAGTATAAAATATTTTTGGGAAAGGAAAATATTTTCAAGTGTTTGTTGCATTTTTCTGAAAATTGCTTTGGAAAATATATTTAAGTGTTTGGTTTTATTTTGAAAATGCTCTTTTTCTACTAGTTTCTCACATTTCTCAACTTCCAAAGAAATTTTATAATAGAAAATTTCAATATGCAAATGTAAAAAAACAAAACTTAGATCAAAACCATTCATCCTTCTCTCAAACTCAGTCAAACTGAGAGAGGTAGGAAGAAAGAGTGAGTGACAGAGGAAAAGAGAGAGGTAGATCAAGAAAGAGATAGAGATCGGTCATGGGTGAGTCGATCTAGAGGTGCAGGCGATGATCTTTAGGCAAAGACGACGAGATCGATCATGGGTGGCGGCGATGAGATCGAGAGGAGACGATCTAACCTAGAGGGCGGCGTAGACAAGATCAAGAGGAGACAATTAGACCCAGAAGGCGGTGGTGACAACATCAAGAGGAGGACAATCTCTCTCTCTCTCTCTCTCTCTCTCTCTGTGTGCTGGAAATGGTAACAAAAGGGCAAGAGGTAAAAACAATACTGAACCTAGAAACTTTTAAGAGAAATGAACCAACTAAAGCTAATAATTTTGAGAAATCAAAAGAAAAGGTTGGTCAAACCTCTAGTAACTCTCTAGGTCAACAATATTTTGGTTGTCAAAGGTACGGTCATGTGAAATCAAAATGTCCTACATTCTTGGGATCAAAGGGTAAAGTTATGACTGTAACCCTTAGTGATGATGAAGTTTCTGATCATAAGTCTGATAGTGATGAGGATGAAAGTGTTGTGGTTGATAAGAACCCTTCTGATGGGGAACTCTCTGAGAATGTAGTGTATGTTTCAAGTTGCAAGCTGCAAAGCGAGCAAATAAGCCAAAAGTACATGTGCCTCAAGCACAAGATCCTATGGTACTTACTGGTGAGTTGGTAAAGGCGTTAAACATTTATACTAATCCTGGAGTTGCTCATCATTCTAATATGAATAATAACTCCAATGCAAGAGTTGCATCTAAAAGGTTTTGGATGCAAAAGGCTCAATCTAATTTAGTCTTTCTGACATGGTCCTTGTGCTTTATCTCTATATTTTTTGTGACCATTCTCCTTTTGCTGTTTTTTTTTTTAGGATTTACATTGCATAACATTCATGCATTTCATGATAGGTTGTTTTTGTTATTCCTTTTATAAATAAATAAATAAATAAAAGGAAAGGAAGGAAAAATTTGTTTTGCATTATTTCTGTTGAACTTGTAATCAAGGCTGCCTATATTATCTTTACATAACATTCTTGTGTACCTTGTTTAGCTTAGATGAGTTTATTTTACTACACTTTGATAGTTTTAGCTATGTAGTGCATGTTGTGTGGGAATTGTTTATAGTTTTTGATCACATGATCTTGATTTTGAAGTCGCATGCTTTTGATTGTTTGGACTTGAACTTAATGAGAAAAGCATAAATAACTATCTCGCCACTGGTTACTAGCCAATCATGAACACCTTAGTGCATATCATAAGATTTTTTGCTCGAAAAAGTGTAGCACATGCACAAAAAGAACATAAGGTGTGTACATTATTGGGCTATAATAAATTCCAAATAAAATAAAATTGGTTTGTACATTACTGGACTAATCTAATAATTTCTAAATAAAATAAAATTGGTGTGTACATTACTGGGTTGGTCTAATAATTTCCAAATAAAATAAAATTGGTGTGTACATTATGAGGCAAAAACAAGAAACTTCCATGATTGCAAGCTTGTTTTCTAGGAGATATGAGAGTTATATGATGTAACTCTTTAGGTGATAGTCTCTTTCAAACCTATGTGATGAATTTTGTAAAAATTGTGATTGATCACTATTTACTTATCACCTCACATGTATCTCAAGCTATTGCAAGTTGCACACACTACACAAGTTATTATTTGCTAAACTTGGTACATGATATTGTGTGTGAATTTGTTTTGGCCATCCAAGATTATATATCCCTTGATTTTAATGCAAAATGAGTTTTATGGTTGAGTTTTTGAGAACAAATTGATTGAAAAACTTGTTTTTGGAAGATTTGGGTTGAATCCAAGTGTTTTTGAAAAACTCTTAATCTCATATTCATGCATTTCATTCATAAAACACTGTGTTTTAAGGAGTTTCTGCATTAAATTGCTCAATCTTTCAAAATTTTGAGTTTTCCAGATTTCAACCGATCAAAAACTGTTGCTCAACCGATTGAAAATGCGATAAAAGTTTAGGTTTAAATTTTCCTGGTTCGATCGGTGCTCGATTGATGCTGGATCGATCGAAACTGCTTTTCGATTGATTGAATCTAATTTTTGACCAATCAAAATTTGAACTGTGAGTTTTTAAAAAGGTTTTCCTCTCACGTGTTCTTCACACTTCTCAAACCTTTTCAAAAGCTTTTTCAATGTTCTACGCTGACCGATCCAATCTAAGCCTATTTTTTCGTTTTCTTCCTAAAATTTCTCAAGTGTTTTTGTCTTCAAGTGCAGGTAAGACCTAAATACCCTTCCTTTTTCATTAAAATCACATTTTTCATGCATTTTCCTTAGAATTTTCGAACTAATGATTTTTGGGTTTTTTGAATTTTGGGTTGTTTTTATTCATATTTAATCATTGGGTTTTTGATTTTAGATGGTTTAAACATGATTTCATGCATTAATTTGATCAATTTTTTGAATTTGAAAATTTTGAAATTCTAGGGCTTGAAACTTTGTGAAATTGAGGATTTTATTCAATTGGGCTTAAATTGGTAAAATTGACTTGTGTAATTGATTGATTACTTCATTATATGATGTTTCTCAACTAGTATGATGATTAATTGCTCAATTTGGTTTATTTTTTGAAATTGGGGTTTTTGCTCTAAAATTCTATGTTCAAGTAAATTGATGGTTTATGAAGTAAATTTGACAAATTTCAATGCATTAGAGTATGCATCATATGTGCATTCATTACATGCATCATATAGATTGTTATTTATTGAGATTTTTTTTATCTAACCCACTCTAATGCAGTCCGCCCTTGTGTTTCTTTCTTTGTTTCTATTTTCCTTTCATTCCTATCTCTTAGCATCATGGTTAGGAAAACTAGAGCAAATAAGAAAATCTCCTTTTCCTCTAACCCTGTTTTTGAGAGTGATAGGTTCCGGTTTGAGAATAACCAAGAGAACTATGAGAAACTCTATATCTATAGATCTGTGTAGGCTGAGAGAAAAGTTATCCTAGATGAGTTAGACACTGAGATACGTAGGAATTTTGAGAGTCGGGGTTGGTTACCTCTTATGGACATTGAGCACCCTCCTCCTGCTGCCTTGATTAGAGAGTTCTATTCAAATCTCTCTGTCCACTTCAATGATTCTAGCACTCAATATGTGATGAGTTAGATAAGGGGTGAAGAGTATGTCATTACACCTCAAGTAGTGGCCTCTGCTCTTGGGGTACCTTTGGTACGACAACCCGTCTATCCTTACTCTGAGGTCCCTCCCCTTGATGAGATCATGTCTCACATTACCGGTACTACCATAAGATAGGGTTCCAATCCTTGTATCACTGCTCATAAGTTTACTGAGCTCAATTATCTGTTTTTCCGGATTGCTTGTCATTCTATCTGGCATATCTCTCACTTGCACACCATTCCTATTAAGAGATGTGCATTTTTGTATGCCCTTATGAAGGATGCTCCTATGAGTTCTCTTACTATTTTCATTCGATCTCTAGTTGAGGTTCATAGGAGTAGTTATAAATCACATGGTCTTTTATTTCCGATCTTTATTCATAGGGTTTTGTTACATTTAGGATTAGAGGATTTTCCTACTTCCAAGCCTATCCATATCATTGCTCCCATAGGTGCCACCTTTCTTAGGCAAAGAGCAGCTCAGATGAAAGCTAGATCTAAATGCCCTAGAGTCAAGTCTTCCACAGGTGATGCATCTCAGCCTCCTCCATCTGGTGATCCGTCTGCTGAGGAGTTTGTCGATCCCACCGCCGCTATTGATCCTCCACCATCTTCTTCGAGCGATGCTTCTCTACAGTGTATGCTGGACACTGTCATGACCGTTCAGGCAGCGCATGGACAGATTTTAGTGGATGTGCTTGCGGAGCTTCAAGCTCTACGTGCTGATTTGGCGAGTATTCGACGGTCTCCTCCAACACCACCTTTTGATGATGAGCATTGATTGCCCTTTGGCAATTTGTCACAAAAAGGGGGAGTACATATTGTTCATGGAGATAGGGGGAGTGAGTTTTTGTTTTGGGGTACATAGATTGTATCTAGGAGATTCTTGATGTATTTCTTTAATTTTGGCTCCTGATGTATTTATTTTTTAGGGGTTGTATATTTTAGGGGATACATTATGTTTTATGTTTTTTTTTCTTGTTTCTTGTTTCACATGAGATACATTGGTTATTGATTTATATTATGAGGTTATTCATTGTATATGTCTTTTTTATTTTCTGTTTTGTGAAATCAAGAATTTACTTTTGTTTTACTTGTATTTTCCACACATGCGTTTATGTATTTGTTAAGTGTTTCAGGAATATACAGATGTATTTAGTCGTGTTGCTATTTACACTAGCAACTAATAGATAGTAGTTAGGCTGAATTGTTTTTGGGCATGTTAATTTTTAAAGGGCTGTTTGTAACTTTGAGCATTTTAGTTTTGTGATGTGTTTTGTCACGAATTGCCAAATAAGGAGTTTGTTAGGCTCTAAGACTTTAGGAACTAAATGTATTATGTAAGGTTGAATTTAATCAACCATTTTATTGGCTTTATTCCGTGCCATATTTGCTTGTATTTCAGCATTTAGTAACCCTGTATTTAGGTGGGTTTTGTTGTAAGGGTAGTGAGTGAGATAGAGTGTTGATTGCTCAAGAGTGTGCAAGAAAACAGAGACTCGCGGCTTGATCTCGCAGGTGGCTCGCGGCTACAAGCCGCCAGACGCAGCACACGTGCCAAGCATGCCAGAAGATGAACAGTCATGCTAGCTGGAGCACTACAGGACAAAACAGGACAACTGGCCATACGGTTATCTCGCGACTGGATCTCGCGACTCAGTCAAGTCGCGAGCTCAAGTCGCGAGCCACCCCTGTTTTGAAAAACCTGACGTTTCACATTCTCCTCTCACCTCAGTATAAATACCCCTTATACCCACAAATGAAAGGGAGCTTCCAGAGAGAATTTTGAGAGAGAAACCCTAAAGAAAAACAAGATTGATTCACCTACAATCTATACATTAGAGTCTCTTCAAATTCCTCAACTCTCTTCCTCTCCATTGTCAAATTCTTGAGATGCATTTTACCAAAACCTTGTTCTCACCATATTCATCACTGTGAGAGGGCCGTTTGGTTTTCTGGGAAGTAGTTAGGAAGGAACCAATCTACATTGGTTGATGCTATGGTCTAGTAGCGGAATCCGGGAAGTTAGAAAAGAAAAAGATTCGGCGCAACCTCGTTGGAGCAAGAAGCTTGGAGGGCTTACGTGCACTGGGTAGATTAGGCTTGGAGGGTCTATTACTGTTCATGTATCCCAACTACATTTTCTAGTGGATTGTTTACCGCTTGGAGGGCGGCGGAGAGGTTTTACGCTGAGGGCTTCGGTTTCCTCTTCGATAACACATCGTGTGTTGTCTTTGTGTTTGCATCTTTCTTCCCTTTTATCTTTGCCTTTTATTATCTACTATGGGTTGTGATTTTAATTTGGCTTAGATAGTTTATCCAATTCCACATTATAGCTTATGTTCATTTTCCGCACACTAGTTGTTTGACATATAGCTTGAATTGGTTAATTTGTAAATTGGGGGTCTAAACGTTCAAGGGTGTTTATACACATATTTGAACTTTCATTTGGTATCAGAGCGGGTACACTTCTAGTGGTTTCATTACCATTGTGTGATCCTTAAGACTCTATTGAGATGGATCGGTCTCAATCCCTAAATGCACCTCCATATTTTGATGGTAGTAATTATGCTTTTTGGAAGGTTCACATGAGAACCTTTTTGTGTTCCATTGATGAATCTGTTTGGGATGCTGTTGAGATAGGTTGGACCAGTCCTGAGGAAGCCAAATCCACATGGGATAAGGCAGCACTCGCTGCATCTAATGCTAACAGTAAAGCACTCAATGCTATTTTCTGTGGTGTATCTCAAGATGAATTTCACAGGATCTCTCACATTACTGTTGCTAAAGAAGCATAGGAGATATTGGAGACCACTTACGAAGGCACGAAGAAGGTAAAAGACACCAAGCTGCAGATACTAACCACTCGGTTTGAGGAGTTAAAAATGAGTGAGGATGAGTCCTTTGACTCTTTCTATAGCAAGCTGAATGAGGTGATTGTAAGCAAGTTCAATTTGGGAGAGAAAATGGAGGATTCTAAGATTGTAAGGAAGATCTTTCGATCATTGCCGGAAAGTTTTCGTGCTAAAGTGACAACGATTGAAGAGAGCAAGGACCTTGATGACATCAAAGTCCAGGAGCTGGTTGGTTCTCTTCAGACTTATGAGATGTCGCTGCCCAATCAACGGAAGAGTAAATCTCTTGCTCTTAAGACCATTAATGAGAAGGTGGAAAATCATGACTCATCGGGAGAAGATGTGGTTGACAAAGATGTTGTATACCTTGTAAAAAATTTCAGAAAATTCTTGAAATTCAAAAATAATGGCAAATTTGGTGATAAAGGAAAATTCCAAAGTTCAGGAAGGGAGAAAAGGGAATTCAAAAAGAAAGATGGAAAAGAATCCCAATCTACACAAGGTGTCACTTGTTTCGAATGTAACGGGCATGGACACTTTAAGAAAGAATGTCCGAATTATTTAAAATCGAAAGGCAAAGTGTATGCCATGACATTGAGTGACTCGGAGTCATCCGACTCAAAATCTGAAGAAAGCTGTGATGGAGAGAGGAACTATTCAGCTTTTATGACTATTGCCCATGTTGAGTCTTCAGACGAGTTGAATCTGCTTGTACGAGACCTTGGAGAACATAGTGATGAAGAATCACTGGGAATTGTTAAAGAATCAGATGCTGAAGAAAATGAAAGCACAACCAACCTTCAAGAGAATTATAACTCACTCCTAGAGAAGTCAGGTGAGTATACAAGGGTGGCTAAGGCAGCTGTGAGAAAAATGAAGAAGGCAGAGGAGGATTATAAAAGTCTCCTAATCCAATATAGGGAGGCCAAATGTGAGATAGAAACACTGAATGGTGAGCTGTCAGAAGCTTACACAAAAGTGAGATTTCTTGAGCAAGAGGTTGTGCAAGCAAATGCTAAAATTGAGAGGGTTACCACCAAGAAGCTAGATGATGTTATTTCATCTCAAAAGAGCTTTTCAGACAAATCCGGGTTGGGATATACCGGAGGAAGTAGCTCATTTGGAAATGTCACTAAAGAAGTGAAGTTTATAAAGGCCAAAGAATCAGCTGATGTTGGTCCTACTGCTGAGAAGCCCAAGATAGAGGAGAAGAGAAATGTGGGGAATGAACGGTTGTTGAATTCCCGTAATCAATCTGTGAGTAGATCTGAATCTCGAGCCAAGTCTCGTCCACGACCACAAAGAGGTCCTAGATCAACTTATGTGTGTCATCATTGCGGACTTCAAGGGCATACTCGACCAAATTGTCAAAAGCTGAGAGCAAAGAATAGTGCAACTCCTCAAAGGTCACGAGGACCTAGAAATGATAGAAGAAATTGGGTTGGAGAACCATCAAGAGATCAAAACGGTGATCCCGGAATGATGAACGTGATAAAGATTATTGGTGCATTCACCAATTTCTTGGAAAGCTTCACACGAAGATTTGAAAGTCCTAACTCCCGTACCCAATCCTATAAGGAAATCACCCCAAACGCAAGTGATGTGTGGGTGAAAAAGGGTACTCATGCATAAGCATTACAACATGTCTATGCATTAATACTTCCTATGCTTTGCGACGATGTTTGATTGTTTGCTTGTTGTTTATGTTGATGGTTATTTGTTTGTCTTTTTGTGCATACTTTTGGTTTTTCTTTTTATTTTTGATCAATTTTTTTGTGTCAAAAATCCAAAAATCACATAAAAAATTAGAAAATAAAAAAATTTGATTGACATTGTTGAGTTTTTGTCTTAAAACTTGTTTTGCCTTGTACCTTTGTGCTAATGGCTTTGTGCATTTTCGAGCATAGCTTGTCTCTTTGCACTCTTATCACTGTGGGAGAAATCTTGAAATCTATGTGATTGTTGTAAATAGATCTTCAAACTTGTCATGAATGATTAGTGAATAGTTATGATGATCTTGAGACATGCATAGACTTGTGTCTATATATCTTCCCACTCTTTATTTTTGTTTTTGCTAAAAAGAGCTCTCCAAATGTAAATCTCCAAATGAAAAGAAATATTGAGCTGCAAAAGCTTGTCGCACATACTAGTATTCAACTAGGAAAAAGGGAAAGCGACCAAAAATTAAAGTGAATATTTATTCAAAAAGCCAAAGGCTATCTCATCAAGGAGAAATATCTATTATCACTCTCACAATGAGAGGTGATTGTTTTGAAAGGATCAAAAAAGATTAAATGCTATGATTAAAAGTGGAGTCAAATGTAAAGCTCCAAGTTATGTTATCAAGTTTTGTGGGAGGTCATATATACATATTTCTATAATTGAGATGGATCACATGATCTAGTGCTAATTGTGTATGCCTTGGTTGAATTGATTATTGAAACTTCACATTAGACTAAGGACTATCTCATTGTTGATATCCACACACAACACATAAGTCTATGTTCAATAAATGCCATATCCATTTGTGTGATTGTACTTGATGAAATGTGTTTTCACATGCTCAATCTTTGTTGATTCAAGCACAAAAAGATTTTTGAGTATTTTAGGTGTTTTTGGAAAGTATTTTGTTCTAAAAATCTGAAAATTTCAAAAATTCATTTTTGCCCTGTTTTGGCGACTCAATCGCGGGTTAGTCAAGTCGCGGGCCTCAGTCACAAGTTCGCGGGTCATTTTTGGCGACTTGTTCGAGAGTGGAAGGTCCAGTCGCGAGGGTTACTCAGAGATTTTCGCGGCTCAGCTCACGACTCTCTCGAGAGTAGACCTTCTAGTCACGAAAAACACTTAGAAATTTTTTTCAAAATTTTGTCTTTGAGTGTTTTGGCTGCTTGACCTGGCGACTCACTTAAGTCGCGAAAAACGCGTGTTTGGCAAAAATAGGGGCAGTTTTTAAATCTTTTTCAGTTTTCCCTCGAACGTTTTGTGACTATTCATTGTCTTTTCTTTCTGAAATTTCTCAAACACACCATGTTACCATCTTCAAACTCCATTGTTGCTTCATTTCTTCTCAAAATCATCAAGTAAAGGTATAGGTCTTATTTTCCTCATCTCCTATTCTCTATTTAATGAATGTTTTTTGTGCCATTTGAGTAGATACTATTTTAGAAACATTCTTCTCTTGGTTTAATGGGTATGGCTGGTTGTGTTTGATGTTGCTTTCATCAGTTTTCATTTTATTGGTCACATTGTGTCTTTTTCTTTGTTCTATTGTTTGCCTATTGTTGATTTTCAAACTCTTTTGATAAATGGGTTTGGTTCATTTTGTGACTTGCTCCATTCACTTGTGTGTGTGTTGAAGTTTGCTTGTGGCATTGAATTACTTATCTCATATTACTGTGTTTTTTTTTTATAACATAACATGTATGTGATTGCATCTTGAAAGTATCTCTCTAAAAAAACTTCATTTTCTGAATGTTATGTCTCACTGCCATGTGCTCTACTTTGGGTGTCCTATTTTTTCATTTTGATATTTCATGCCTGTTCCTATCTTATGTGGTCTAATTTTTGCTATCCGTTTCTAATGTTAGAATGTTGTCATTTTCTGCATATCATGGTAGACTGTCTTATTGACAGTTATTTCTGAATTTGTGTTTCTCTATGCTCTATTGCACTTTCACCAGTTTGTTGCACCTGTCTCAATGTGCACTTTAGTATTGATTGTGGTTTTGTTTGGGTCTGACCTGTCTTAAGTTTGTATTTGTGTATACAATCTCTAGTTTACACTCTTATTTGCATCTAATCATATTAATATTTATCTTATGTGGTGCTGTTTTTGGCTCTTTGTTGTGTGCCTATTCTCTTGCAGATGTCTCGTCGATCCTCTAAGGGCAAAGACATTGTTGCTGACGATCCAGCAACCCCAGTTGCTAAAAGGACTCGACTCTCATCTCAATCATCTTAAGACTCCAATTTGGAGAGGTTCAGTACCCCGCTTACCTCACATATCTACTCAAACATCTTTGACAAGTCAACTCCTATAGTGGAACGGGTGGTGGAGTTTGACACCTTAGGGACCACTTTTATCCCTTGAATCTTTGAGCCACGAGATTGGGCAAACTTGTTTGGGAATTTTGTTGATCCAATGGATGAACTGGTTAAGGAATGCTTCTCCAATGCAAGTGATCTTGGAGTTGAACTTATTTTCTGGGTCAGAGGAAAGGAATTTGGCATTTCCCCGAACTCCATCGCCGATATTCTCTGCATCACTAGACCTCAGAATGTGGATCTAACTCCGTACGATGATCGAACTCCAGAGATTCAAGACATTCTACAAATCCTAGGATCTGATCATGAAGTATCCAATACAGGCACATCCATCAGCACCGCAAAGTTTGCACCAGAGCTGACCACACTGAAGTTGATCATGTTCTCTAATCTCTACCCACTGTCCAATACTACCTTCATAAATCTTGGGAGAGCTCAATTCCTTTGTGATCTTATTACAGGAGCCCCCATTGATATCTGTGCTCACATCTTTCAAACCATGAGGAAGACCACGGTTCGAACTGCAGCTCAAGGAATCATTCCATTTTGCAGTCTCATCATGAAGCTCATTCTTCGTGAAGGCATTGTTCCTCCCACAGATGGAAAAATTTTGACCCGTCAGCGTCCTATTTCCATGTACACTCTTCAAGCTAGCAGAAGTCACTCCTCTAAAACACCAAAGAGTGCACACATCTCTCCAATTACTCCATCTTCTCCTAAGTCAGAGACACCTGTACATACCACACCTACTTCGCGTGCTATTCCTGAAGTTCCACAAGTTAGCATTTTGCAAGCACAGACTGATCCACAAACTGATAGAGTGGGTAGTTTGCTTGAAAATATTCAAAAACGCATTGATGAGATGGTGACACTTCTCTACTCCACAAACAACCATGTTCAAATGCGACTCGAGACCATGGAGAATCAGCTAGACGCTATTCAACAGAAGTTGGACGACAGCCTTTAGCTATTTGTGCCAAAAAGGGGGAGAGCATTCAGTAAGGGGGAGAACGCTCAAAGGGAAGTGTGCATAGTAATAGGGGGAGTACACACATCATACTTTTGTTTTAAGTTTTATCCTTTAAACTTATAGGTTTATGGGTTTATGTTTTTGGATATTTAGTGTTTCTATGGGTTTGATACACTGTGATTTCGGTGTATATTTGTTTCTAACTCATAACTTGAACTCGGTTTACTCTTTTATATATATTGTTGATATTATTCAGGATATATTGTGATTTGTACCCATGTTACTTATGTAAGTTTTTAGGGTTATGTTTTTATGCATATTTGTAGGCTTTATGGTTTGTACCTTGCTTGATGTAGCTTTTTATGCTTTGTTTAAATCAGTACTTCTATCTAAATGTCTTGCATTTTGTTTTAAGTACTGTCACTCTTGTGCCCTTGTAGGATTGTTCCTAGATGCATATACTTAGTGTATTATGCATTGGTTGAGTGTTGGACATACAAGTATCTTGCTTTGTTCTTGTTAACTTGTATGTTCAAGTGTTCATTCCAAGTGTAAATGAGCACTGTGATCACTACCTTGTGGTGATTACTTGGTTGATCAAGTTATGATTTGAAACTTCACTTCATCTTTGCCTGATCACTTCAAGCTTGTTTCATATGCATTTCATGCTTTTCTGCATACAATGATCATGGTGTATTGTTGTGTTTTAGGAGTTTCATGTTCTTATGATTCAAGTGCGTCACAGCTTCTAGAGTTAGGTGTGAGTGAGTTTTGCTTAACTGTTCCCAACTCACATGTTAAGTCTAGAGTCTGTTTTAGGGTTTTGTCACGGAATAGCCAAAGGGGGAGATTGTAAGGTTGAATTTAATCAACTATTTTATTGGCTTTATTCCGTGCCAAATTTACTTGTACTTCAGCATTTAGTAACCCTGTATTTAGGTGGGTTTTGTTTTAAGGGTAGTGAGTGAGATAGAGTGTTGATTGCTCAAGAGTGTGCAAGAAAATAGAGACTCGCGGCTTGATCTCGTGGGTGGCTCACGGCTGCAAGCCGCCAGACGCAGCATACGTGCCAAGCATGCCAGAAGGTGAACAGTCATGCTAGCTGGAGCACCACAGGACAAAACAAGACAACTGGCCATACGGTTATCTCGTGACTGGATCTCGCAACTCAGTCAAGTCGCGAGCTTAAGCTGCGAGCCACCCCTGTTTTGAAAAACCTGACGTTTCACATTCTCTTCTCACCTCAGTATAAATATCTCTTATACCCACAAATGAAAGAGAGCTTCAGAGAGAATTTTGAGAGAGAAACCCTAAAGAAAAAAAAATTTGATTCACCTACAATCTATACATTAGAGTCTCTTCAAATTCCTCAACTCTCTTCCTCTCTATTGTCAAATCCTTGAGAGACATTTTACCAAAACCTTGCTCTCACCATATTCATCACTGTGAGAGGGCTGTTTGGTTTTCTGGGAAGCAGTTAGGAAGGAACCAATCTACATTGGTTGATGCTATGGTCTAGTAGCAGAATCCGGGAAGCTAGAAAAGAAAAAGGTTCGGCGCAACCTCGTTGAAGCAAGAAGCTTGGAGGGCTTAGGTGTATTGGGTAGATTAGGCTTGGAGGGTCTATTGCTGTCCATGTATCCCAACTACATTTTCTAGTGGATTGTTTACCGCTTGGAAGGTGGCGGAGAGGTTTTATGCTGAGGGCTTCGGTTTCCTCTTCGATAACACATCGCGTGTTGTCTTTGTGGTTGCATCTTCCTTCCCTTTTATCTTTGCCTTTTATTATCTACTGTGGGTTGTAATTTTAATTTGGCTTAGATAGTTTATCCAATTCCACATTATAGCTTATGTTCATTTTCCGCACACTAGTTGTTTGACATATAGCTTGAATTGGTTAATTTGTAAATTGGGGGTCTAAACGTTTAAGGGTGTTTATACACATATTTGAACTTTCATATTAGAACTTCAATTTGTAATGCGTTGGCAAACCATGATCAAAACTTAGAGTCTAGATATAGGCTGCTCAAAGTGTGTTTATTTGTAAAGTTGGAATCAAGTGAATTGCAGGATTTATTGGCTAAATTTGCAAGGCTCGATCAATCGAACCTTGTGCAGATTATTTTTTTCTGCAGAATTTTCAACTTAGCCCAAGCTCGGTTTGACGTGTAGGGTTTTATATTTTACTCCAAGTATAAAAGGAAAAACCCTAGCTACGTTTTAGAGGTTGTTGATGTGCTGTGTGTTGAATCTCTTGTGAGATCTAGAGGTGTTTACCTTCATACACACTTAGGGTTATCAAGATTCATGTCAAGAACTTGGAGATCGCTTCAGTTGCTGCATAAAGAATTTAAAAAAGATTTGAAATCTTTGAGTGGAGTCTCAAAGTCACAAGTAGGTGAACTTGTGGTTGCAGTAGATCAAGGAAAGAAGTAGTCCGTGGACTCGGAGCTGTCATGTGGTCATGGTAGTAAGTTTTCTACTCGAGGTAGTAATAGGATATTAGAGGTCTAAGTCTTATTATAAAAATTTCAATTCTTTCATAGTGGATCTGTTTTACCTTGAGGATAGCTAGGTTAAATCCTCCCTAGATTTTTTACCGGTTTGGTTTTCCTGGGTCATCAAATATTTGTGTTATTTATTTTCCGCTGCTTTACATGATATGACTTTATTGTTTTAACCTAGATTTGAATAATAAACATAAGTATTCATTTGGTTAATTAATTAGGTTAAACAATCTAGTTTACGGGGATCTAAAAACGTACAGTGAAGGAAACTGAAAACATGCAAAAGACTATTTTCAGGTTCTAGTTTTCAAAAGTCAAAGAAAACATGCATTTGATTTTATGAATCTGTCTCATTTAGTTAGCATTAGAGTTCAAATCCTAATAATAATATATATATATATATATATTTCTTCAAAAAACTATTTTTTAAATTTCAACTAACCAAACATGTTTTTTATTTCAAAAATACAAGAAAATTATTTTTTTCTTTATATTCCCAAAAACAAGTTTTTAAAAATAGAAAACAAAAACTGTTACCAAACATAACCTTAGTGTTTTTTGAATAATTAGGGTCCGTTTGGATACAACTTAATTTTGCTGAAACTGAAAACTGAAAATACTATAGCAAAATAATTTTTAAATGTGTGAATAGTACTGTGAGACCCATTTTTAATATTTTTTTCTGAATAAAGTGGCTGTGGGTCCCATGAACAGTGTTGTGAACAGTGATGAACAGTGTTATTTGTCTCAAAAAGCAGAAAATGCATGAAAAAAAAGAAAAAGAAAAATGCAAATGCAAACGTGAATCCAAACACTCACTTAATGTCTATGGTAGTAGGCTAATTTAGGAATATTATAAAATTATTGTGAACTTTTGTGTATATTTTATTAATATAATTTTTTAATAAATGACATTAGCTATGGTGGCCCATGCAAGTCCATAGTTAGAATCCCACCCCCTATCCTCCTCTATCTACCTATAAAAAAAAAAAAATTATTAACATAATTTGCTTAAAGTGAAACATTTATGCTAGATTTTCAATAAGCTTAAAAAATTATTCAAATTGACCAAAGGTTTCAAGAAATTTTAAGAGTGGTATCCCATCCTATGTCTATGTAATTTTATTTTATTTATTTATTTTGAGAATCCATGTCTGTATATTCAGAGGTGCACGCTTATATAGATTCATTAAAATTATTAACATTATTTTTTTAAAAATAAATTATAGTTCCAAAGTTTATAGAAATTTATTTATTTAGAGTATTATGCCAGAATTTTTAAGAAATTTAGAAAGAGTATCCCCGAAATCTAAAAATTACCAAAATACCCCTGAAATCTAAAAAAAGACCAAAATATCCCCCGGAACCTAAAAAATGACCAAAACGACCAAAATACCTCTAAACCTATAACGACCAAAATACCTCTAAACCAAAATGACCAAAATACCCCTCAAAATATCTAAAATGACCAACATACCACTAATCCTATAAGATGAACAAAATACACTCGAAGCCTCTAAAATTACCAACATAGGGGTTTAGGGGGTATTTTGGTCATTTGTTATGTTTAGGGTGTATTTTGGTCATTTTTTTAGTTTTAGGGGGGGATTTTGGTAAATTTTTAGGTTTAGGGTGTATTTTTATCGACTTATAGGTTTAAGAGGCATTTCCATCATTTTATAGGTTTCGGGGTATTTTGGTCATTTTTTTAGGTTTCGAGGATATTTTGGTCATTTTAAGGTTTAGGGGTTATTTTAGTCATATATAGGTTTCAGGGGTACTTTGGTCATTTTTTAGGTTCCAAGGGGTATTTCAGTTAATTTCTAGGTTTTAAGGGTACCTCGATCATTTTTTAGATTTCGAGGGTATTTCGATCATTTTTAGGTTTCTAGGTTATTTTGGTCAATTTTCAAGCTTCGAGGTTATTTTGGCCATTTTTAAGATTTCGAGGGTATTTCGATCATTTTTAGGTTTCTAGGTTATTTTGGTCAATTTTCAAGCTTCAGGGTTATTTTGGTCATTTTTAGGTTTTGGGGTTACTTTGGTTAATTTTTAGGCTTCGAGGTTATTTTAGCCATTTTTTAGGTTTCAGAGGTATTTTGTTAATTTTTTAGGTTTCAAGGGTATTTTGGACTTTTTTTTTTTTTTTGACTTTGGGGGTATTTTGGTCATCTTTATGTTTCGAAGGTATTTTGGTCATTTCTTGGGTTTCATGGGTATTTTCGTCATTTTTTATGTTTTGAGGGTATTTTGGTCATTTTCTTAGTTTCGGGGGTATTTTGGTAATTTTTTTGATTTTGGGGTTATTTTGGTCATTTTATGGGTTCTGGGGTATTTTGGTCATTTTGTAGGTTTTGTCATTATTTTGGTAATTTTTTGGTTTCGAAGGTATTTTGGTCATTTAAAGACTCTTTAGGGATATTTTGGTCATTTAAAGACTCTTTAGGGATATTTTGGTAATTTTTAGGTTTTGGGGGGTATTTTGGTAATTTTTAGGTTTTGGGGGGTATTTTGGTCATTTTTGGGTTTCGGGATATTTTGGTCATTTTTAGGTTTTGGGAATATTTTGGTCTTTTTTTGGATTTTGGGGGTATTTTGTAGGTTTCATGGTTATTTTGGTAAGTTTGAGATTTTGGAGTAGTTTGGTCATTTTTGAAGATTTTAGAGTACTTTGGTCATTTACACTTTAGGGGCATTTTGGTAATTTTGATATTTGGGTGGGTTGAGGTTTACCCATAATAATTGGGTTGGGTTTGGTTTGGGTTGGGTTTAGTTTGGGTTAGAAGTAATTAGTTAAATGAGTTTTAATGGGTAAATGAATTTTATATATCCAACCCAATTAAAATATTGAATTATATTTTAATATTTTTGGTCCTCAAGTCTCATCTTACATTTTTTTTTAGCTATTACATTATATTTTACTAATTTTTAGTGAGGAATTATATTTTATTAAATATATTACATTAAAATATATTAAATTAGTTTGAGGTATTAAATTGAATTAAATTTTGTTAACCAAGAAAATATTAAATATTACTATTTATAATTTTAAAATAAATTAATCAAGAAAATATTAAATATTACTATTTTTATTAAATATAAACATTAAATATGACAATTTATAAAATATTTATGTATTACAAATTAAATATTACTATTTATGAAATACTTATTTATAAAATATATTCATAAACCTAATTGTACAAATTATATCAAAAAGTTCAAGGTATCCTAGTGGCGAGGACACATGCATAACCACCATTTGGTCTAGGTTCAACCCATGGCGAGAGGCCCTTTTTTTTTTTTTTTTTTTTTTTTTTTTTTTTTTTTTTTTTTTTTTTTTTTCTCTCTCTCTCTCTCTTCTTATTACCAAAACTACGTCGTTTTGGGTTTGCTTTATAACCCTACTAACCCTATTTTTCAGCATTTGTCTCTCACTTCAACAGCAACCGTTTTCCCTCTCCACTCATTTCCCATTTTCAGGATTTCATTTTTCCCATTTCCGATATATGTGGTCTGTTTGGATTGAACTTATTTTTGGTGAAACTGAAAACTGAAAATACTGTAACAAAATAATTTTCAAATGTGTAAATAGTATCGTGGGACCCATGAACAGTTCGTGAACAATGCATAAACAGTGCATGAACAGTGTTTTTTTCCTAAAATCACATGATTTTACTGTTCATGCGTAGAAAAAAAAAAAGACTGA
This sequence comes from Quercus lobata, assembly GCF_001633185.2. Taxonomy (NCBI): domain Eukaryota; kingdom Viridiplantae; phylum Streptophyta; class Magnoliopsida; order Fagales; family Fagaceae; genus Quercus; species Quercus lobata. Next base: position 22,239,136 of record NC_044914.1, read on the forward strand.
AAACCTAAATGCAGATTCATTGCAATCCAAATGGGTACATAGTATTTGAGTAATTTTTTTTTTTTAATTACATTTTTTTTTTCAATTGATTCTTTAGCTTTTTCTTTCGTGGAGAACGGCTTCTCTTCTCCTCAGAGCGAATCCTTCCCGGCCGGTCTCCGCGTTCTCGTTGTTGATGATGACCCAACATGGCTCAAAATTCTTCAAAAGATGCTCAAGAAGTGTGCTTATGATGGTACTGCTTACTTTTTTTTTTTTTTTTCCTCATGTCTTGAAAAGATATTCTTTGAGTTTGAGTTTGCTTTTGTTGTTTTGTTGATTTTTATGGTTTCTTTTGCTAATTCTTGTTGTTTACGAGGTGGGTTTCTCAAATTACGTGTTAGTTCCAGTCTAATGGCTTCTGGGTATGTTCTATTCTATGTTTTCTTCATGGGTTTAATTTTAAGTATGAGAATTGCATGTAAAGTTCATCACTTTATGTTTTATATGTAGGCGTTAAGGCTGTGAAATCTTGAAAATGAAATATGAAACTGAGTGTGTCCATTACATGTTTAGGAATGACTTTGTAATACTGCCCGTTGAACAAAAAAAAACGACAATTACTTTCAATTCATACTTCCATATCTAATTATAAGATTAGAAAAGTTATAAAAAAAACTAGAATTTCTTTCAACTCATAGTTGCAACTTGTAACTAGTGAAGGAAAAAAATAAATAAATAAAACCCTAACACCACATTTTTTGAGTACATTAATCAACATGACAGGGCAGTTCAAAACTTTAAAAAATCTTAAAAGATAATTTGGTGAGACGCCCCGCCGGGGGGGGGGGGGGGGGGTGGTGTGGGTTGGAGGTGGTATGCTTCGTAATTGCATTCCATAAAATCCTAAGACAGATATTGATTTAATACACAAGGAGATTGTATTATCTCAGTTCATGCAGCTTTTAACCATCTAAGAAAGTTTCAAAAATGCAGTACAGAAGATGGCTTTTCTCACAAAATCTAGATACAAAGATTTAAACTTGAAAGTTCAAATAGTGTATAAGACACTCTTGAACGTTTAGACCCCCAATAACAAAGATACCGATTCAAGCTTTATGACAAACAATAAGTGTGCAGAAAATGAATACAAGCTATAAATAGAATTGGTAAACAATCTAAGCCAATTAAAATCACATTCACAACAGAAAATAAAAGACAAAGATTGAAGGAAGAGAGATGCAAACATAAGGACAACACAACGATGTGTTATCAAAGAGGAAACCGAAACTCTCGGTGTAAAACCTCTCCACCGCCCTCCAAGCGGTAAGTAATCCACTAGAAAATGTAGTTGGGATACATGAACAGTAATAGACCCTCCAAGCCTAATCTACCCAGTGTACCTAAGCCCTCCAAACTTCTTGCTCCAACGAGGTTGCGCCGAACCTATTTCTTTTCTAGCTTCCAGGATTCCGCTATTTGACCATAGCATTAACCAATGTGAAATTGGTTCCTTCCTAACTGCTTCCCAGAACACCAAACAGCCCTCTCACAGAAATAGATACGGTGAGAAAATGTTTTGGTAAAAGGCCTTTCAAGGATTTAACAATGGAGAGGAAGAGAATAGAGGAATTTGAAGAGTCTCTTTTGTGAAGATTGTGGATGAATCAATCTTGTTTTACTCTAGGGTTTCTCTCTGAAAGCTCTCTTACTTTCGTGGGTATGAGGGGTATTTGTATTTGGGTGAAAATGAAATGTGAAGAGTCAGGTTTTTCAAAATAGGGTTGGCTCGTGGCTTGGCCTCGCGGCTTGACTGAGTCGCGAGATTCAATCGCAAGATAACTAAATGGCCAGTTGTCCTATTTTGTCATGTAGTGCTCTAGCTAGCATGATGCTTCAACTTCTGGCATGCCTGGCACGTGTGCAGCTTCTGACGGCTTGTAGCCACGAGTCACCTGCGAGATCCAGTCGCAAGTCTTTGTTTTTCTTGCACACTCTTGAGCATTTCTTCACACTATCTCACTCATTACCCTTACAAAAATTTCATCTAAATATAGGGTTATTAATTGCTGAAATACAAGCAAATTTGGCACGGGATAAAGTCAACAAGATGGTTGATTAAATTCAACCTTACAAACCTATATAAAGAAACATTGGGAGAAAATCTAGCATTGCAATCCCTACATGAAAAAGAATAAAATAAATTTGCTAAATACAGATTAATCATAATTTTAGCAAATCTTTGGTATCCTATCCGCCATTAAAAAAAAAAAAAAAAAAAAAAAAAAAAAAAGGGTATCCTCTCCCACACATATCCCAATAATAAAATCTACATAACTCTTTTTTGATAGATAAATATCTCTGCAATTCCAATACACAGGGTACGTACGTACTGAAATGAAACAGAAGAGTAGAAAAGAAAAAAGAAAAAAAAAATCAGCTACAAACAAGAAAACTAGCTAATGTGCAGAGAATCCATAATTTTTTTATTATAAAAACTACGTAATACAAAATGAGAAAATTATATTATCTCATCTTCTTATATCTCATCTCATCTTCTTATTATCAAATTATATTACCACAAAAGATCAACAAAGTTATCTTTAGACATTTTTTTGGACCAAGAAAAAATATTGAAATCTTTGCTCTTAGCCTCTTATTGAATGAGCATCATGTTTAGCACAGTTTATGGGCCATTTTGCCCTCAAGATTTCACAGCCTTAACAGCTACAAACAAGAAAACTAGCTAAGGTGCATAGACTGCACATTAGCATAGTCTATGTGAAAATGATATTGCTTCCATCATTAGTAAACAATTTAATTAGCAATATATTAAACCGAGTGTGTCCGTAGGATTGTTGGATGGACTGCAACCAAGTGTTCTTCTGGTTTGTTGTCTCACTGTTAGAATGTGGCAAATATGGATGTCACTTTTTTTTTGTTTTTTAGTTTCTAATAAATTATAAATTATAAACTAAATAAATTTTGGTGTTTTGTCTAAACATTGTACTATGCCTCAGTTTGTGATTTTAATATCACTGTCATCATGTAATGTAATAGATCAGTTACCGGGAGTACTTGAAACTGAAAGCTAGGTTTGAGTCCCTACAACGAACTCAGAGGTAATTATTGTTTAGAAAAATTAAATTTGGTTAGTGTTTTTATTTAAGGCTGTTATAAAATGATTGAGATAGATGATTTCTTTGGGTAAAGGTGTAAAATGGAATATATATATTACATTTTAAACCTTAAACCCGTGTAACAAAGTAAATCTTACAGTTTCAAAAGTGACATTAAATCATGACATTAACAAAAAAATAAAAAATAAACCTTTTAGTTTCACAATTAACAAATTAACCCTAAAGTTCAAAAAATTAAAAATCAAATCTCAAGCCATTTTAGTGGAACGGAATTGTGTTTGAAGTTTAATATAGCCTGATGGTTTACTTTGTGACTTCACAATATTTGAAGGTTTAATTTGTTACTTTTGGAAATTATAAATTATAATTTGATATCCTTGAAAATTCAAAAAAAAATTCCACTCCTAAATTATAGGGTTTAAAATATAACTATCCCAAAAAAAATTATAGCTTTAGCATTGGATTAGAAATACTGTGGCATCCTTTGTTTATGAGCTCAGCTGTTCTACCACACAAGTGCATTCACTCATGAAAGGTTTCTCCTTGGTCCTTCAGAAACCTTCTTGGGGAAGATTTGGGCCCATTAAACACAAATGACCTTGAGAGGCTTGAGCGGCAATTGGACTAAGGTTATCGATTCCGTACCGTACCGGCCAGCAATCCGGTACTCTCGACCCCTCTGTTTCGTACCGGAAAAAATACCGGCCGTACCGGCCAATTTCGGGCAATATTGGCCGATACAGAAAAAAGTTTTTTTTTTTTTTTTTTTGTTAGGACAGAATGGTAACTTATTTGCATTAACTTATCAGTATTATTTGTTTTCTTAGTATGTAATGGTAACTTTTAAGCTTTTTATTTTATTTTTTTATTTTTTTCCCTTTTAATTGACACTAAAGTCTAAAACCATGAATAATTAGTTCTGAATTGAGGAAATGCTTTATGATAAACTTTTATATTTATTATAATATATATACACAGATACATACATACATACATACATATATATATATATATATATATATTTATTTATAAATATAAAAAATAGTGGTAAACCCGAAACGGTACACCGGTATTGACCGGTATCTGAAATATATCGTACCGGTGGCCAAACCGGTACGGTCTCCGGTATGGTATTGACATCCTTGAATTGGACCCATCCTTGAAACAAGTCAGGTCCACTAAGGTAATTAAATTTATATTAATGCATTGCATAAGCATGTTTTACTGCTTGACACATTTTATATTTTGTAATGTGCAGAAATTGAGTAAATTTTAAAATTTTCTTCTTGGGAAATTACAATTTACCCTATGTTGTTTAGTTTTATTAATATTATTTTTTAATAAAGAGTTTTGTAGCTCAATTAGTACTTTCTACCCAGTGCACCTAAGCCCTCCAAGCTTCTTGCTCCAACGAGGTTGCGCCGAACCTTTTTCTTTTCTAGCTTCCCGGATTCCACTACTAGACCGTAGCATCAACCAATGAAGATTGGTTCCTTCCTAACTGCTTCCCAGAAATCCAAACAACTGTCTCACAGTGATGATGATGGTGAGAACCAAGTTTGGTATAATGCCTCTCAAGAATTTGACAATGGAGAGGAAGAGAGTTAAGGAATTTGGAGAGACTCTAATGTATAGATTGTGGGTGAATCAATCTTGTTTTTCTTTAGGGTTTCTCTCTCAAAATTCTCTCTGTAAGCTCTCTTTCAATCGTGGGTAAAAGGGGTATTTATACTGGAGTGGGAGAGGAATGTGAAACGTCAGGTTTAACAAAACAGGGGTGGCTTGCGGCTTGACCTCGCGGCTTGACTAAGTCGCGAGATCCAGTCGCGAGATAACCGTATGGCCAGTTGTCCTGTTTTGTCCTGTAGTGCTCCAGCTTGCATGACTGTTCACCTTCCAGCATGCTTGGCACGTGTGCTGCGTCTGGCGGCTTGCAGCTGCGAGTCACCCGCGAGTCCCAGCCGCGAGTCTCTGTTTTCTTGCACACTCTTGAGCAATCTTCACTCTATCTCACTCACTATCCTTACATCAAATCCACCTAAATACAGGGTTACTAAATGCTGAATTACAAGCAAATTTGGCACGGAATAAAGCCAATTAGATGGTTGAATAAATTCAACCTTACAATCTCCTTCTTTGGCTATTCCGTGACAAAACCCTAAAACAGACTCTAGACTTAACATGTGAGTTGGGAACAGTTGAACAAAACTCACTCACACCTAACTCTAGAAGCTGTGAAGCACTTGAATCATATGGACATAATACTCCTGAAACACAACAATACACCATGATCATTGTAAGCAGAAAATTATAAATGCATATGAAACAGGCAATATGTGATCAAGCAAAGATGGAGTTAAGAAACAAATTATGGCTTGATCAATCAAGTGAACACCACAAGGTAGTGATCACAGTGCTCATTCACACTTGGAATGAACACAAGGACATATAAGTTAACAAGCACAAGGCAAGACACTTGTATGTTCAACACTCAACCAATGCATAGTACACAAGGTATATGCATCTAGGAACAATCCTACAAGGGCACAAGAGTGACAGTACATAAACCAAAATGCAAGACATTTAGATTAAAGTACTGATTTCAACATAGCATAAAGGCTGCAATAAGCAAGGTACAAACCATAAAGCCTACAAACTATGCATAAAACATTAACCCTAAAAGCTTACAAAAGTACATGGGTACAAACCACAAAACATCCTGAATAACATCATCAAAATATATTAAAGTTTAAACCAAGAGTATATGTTAAGAGTTAGAAACAACTATACACCAAAAACACAGTGTATCAAACCCATGTAAACAATAAATAGTCCAACAAACATAAACCTAAACCTATAAGTTTAGAGGATAAGACTTAAAACAAAAGTATGTGTGTACTCCCCCTATCACTATGCACACTTCCCTTTGAACTTTCTCCCCCTTACTGAATGCTCTCCCCCTTTTTGGCACGAATAGCTAAAGGCTCACTGTTCAGGCTGAGTGGTGAAGCTGTCAAGTTTTGCAGACAAGACATCAATCTGGTCCTGCATGGCTCTCATCCTCTCAGAGTGCTTAGTCTGGACTTCTCTGATCCCATCAAGTCGTTCCAGAATGATTTGGAAAGCATCTGGAGGTGTATCTGAAGAAGTTGATGCTCTAGGTCTTTTGCCACTCCTTCTGGGTGTTGAGGTTGATGCATGCCCTGCTGCCTCTGCTTCAGTCTCCATTTTCAATCTTTTGTCAGCCTTCTTTGCAGGAGTTTTCTTCTTCGGAGGTGAGGGAGCCATCTGTGACTTGAAGAATTTGAGCAGAAAGTATGCAACAATGGAGATTGGAGATGAGAGCACGGAGTGTTTGGGAGGGAGAAAGTTTAGAGAGAAGATGAACAGTCACAAATATTCGAGGGAAAATTGAAAAAGATTTAAAAACTGCTCCTGTTTCTGCCAAACACGCGTTTTTCGCGACTTGATTAAGTTGCCACATAGTCGCCAGTTCAAGCCGCCAAGACACTCAAAGACAAAAATTTGAAAAATTATTCTAAGTGTTTTTCGCGACTGGAAGGTCTACCCGCGAGTGAGTCTTTTTGTGCTTGATTTAACTAAGATTGAGTATGTGAAAACACATTTCATCAAGTACAATCACACAAATGAATATGGCATTTATTGAACATAAACTTGTGTGTTGTGTGTGGATATCAACAATGAGATAGTCCTTAGTCTAATGTGAAGCTTCAATGATCAATTCAACCAAGACATACACACTTAGCACTAGATCATGTGACCCATCTCAATTATAGAAGTATGTATATATGACCTCCCACAAAACTTGATAACATAATTTGGAGCTTTACATTTGACTCCACTTTTAATCATAACAATTGATCGTTTTGATCTTTTGAGGCAATCACCTCTCATTGTGAGAGTGATATTTGACATTTCTCTTTGATGAACAAGCCTTTGGCTTTTTGAATAAACATTCACTTTAATATAAGGTCGCTTACCCTTTTCCCTAGTCAAATACTAGAATGTGCGACAGACTTTTGCAGCTCAATATCTCTTTTCATTTGGAGATTTACATTTGGTGAGCTCTTTTTAGCAAAACAAAAATAAAGAGTGGGAAGATATATAGACACAAGTCTATGCATGTCTCAAGATCAACATAACCATTTACTAATCATTCATGACAAGTTTGAAGATCTATTTACAACAATCACATAGATTTCAAGATTTTTCCCACAGTGATATGAGTGCATGAAAACAAGCAATGCTCGAAAATACACAAAGCCATTAGCACAAAGGTACAAGGCAAAACAAGTTTTGAGACAAAAACTCAACAAAGTCAATCAAGCTTTTTGATTTTCTAATTTTTATGTGATTTTTGGATTTTTGACACAAGAAACAAAAAGATTGATAAGACAAAATTAAAAATATGCACAAGTAGACAAGCAAACAACCAACAGCAAAAACAGCAAGCAAAACAAACAAACATTGTCACAAAGCATAGGAAGTATTAATGCATGGACATGTTGTAATGCTTATGCATGAGTACCCTTTTTCACCCACACGTCACTTGCGTTTAGAGTGATTTCCTTATAGGATTGGGTACGGGAGTTAGGGCTTTCAAACCTTCGTGAGAAGCTTTCCAAGCAGTTGGTGAATGCACCAATCATCTTCATCACGTTCATCATTCCGGGATCACCATTCTGATCTCTAGATTGATCACCTCCCCAAATTCTTCTATCATTTCTAGGTCCTCCTGACCTTTGGGGAGTTGCACTATTCTTTGCTCTCAGCTTTTGGCAATTTGGTCGAGTATGCCCTTGAAGTCCGCAATAATGACACACATAAGTTGCTCTAGGACCTCTTTGTGGTCGTGGGCGTGACTTGGCACGAGATTCAGACCTGCCCACAGATTGATTACGTGGATTCAGCATCCGTTGGTTCACCAAATTCTTCTTCTCCTCCACCTCGAGCTTCTCACCAGTAAGATCAGTTACAACTGGATCTTTGGCCTTTACAAACTTCACTTCTTTAGTGACATTTCCAGATGAACTACTTCCTCCGGTATATCCCAATCCGGATTTGTCTGAAAAACTCTTTTGAGATGAGATAACATCATCTAGCTTCTTGGTGGTGTCCCTCTCTACTTTAGCATTTGCTTGCACAACCTCATTCTCAAGAAATCTTACTTTTGTGTAAGTTTCGAATAACTCACCATTCAGTGTCTCTATCTCACATTTGGCCTCCCTATATCGGATTAGGAGACTTTTGTAGTCCTCCTCAGCCTTTTTCATTTTTCTCACAGCAGCCTTGGCCACCCTTGTGTACTCACCCGACTTCTCCAAGAGTGAGTTATAATTCTCTTGAAGATTTGCTGTTATAATTCTCTTGAAGATTTGTTGTACTTTCATCTTCTTCAGCATCTGATTCTTCAACAATTCCTAGTGATTCATCATCACTATGTTCTCCAAGGTCTCGTACAAGCAGATTCAACTCATCCGAAGACTCAACATGAGCGATAGTCATAAAGGCTGAATAGTTCCCCTTTCCATTACAGCTTTCTTCTGATTCTGAGTCAGACGAATCCTAGTCACTCAAAGTCGTGGCATACACTTTACCTTTCGATTTCAAATAATTCGGACATTCCTTCTTAAAGTGGCCATGCCCGTTACATTCGAAACAAGTGACACCTTGTGTGGGTTGGGATTCTCTTCCATCTTTCTTTTTGAATTCCCTTTTCTCCCTTCCAGAACTTTGGAATTTTCTTTTATCATCAAATTTGCCATTATTTTTGAATTTCAAGAACTTTCTGAAATTTTTGACAAGGTATGCAACATCTTTGTCAACCACATCTTCTCCCGATGAGTCTTGGTCTTCCACCTTCTCATTAATGGTCTTTAGAGCAAGAGATTTACTCTTCCGTTGATTGGGCAGCGACATCTCATAAGTTTGTAGAGAACCAACCAGCTCCTGTACTTTGATGTCATCAAGGTCCTTGCTCTCTTCAATTGCTGTCACTTTAGCATGAAAACTTTCCGGCAATGATCGAAGGATCTTCCTTACAATCTTTGAATCCTCCGTTTTCTTCCCCAAGTTGAACTTACTGACAACCACCTCATTTAGCTTCCCATAGAAAGAGTCAAAAGACTCATCCTCACTCATTTTGAACTCCTCAAACCGAGTGGTCAGCAGTTGCAACTTGGTGTCTTTCACTTTCTTAGTGCCTTCATAGGTGATTTCCAAAATCTCCCATGCTTCTTTGGCAATGGTAATATGAGAAATCCTGTGAAATTCATCTGGAGACACACCACAGAAAATAACATTGAGTGCTTTACTGTTAGCATTAGATGCAGCAAGTGCTGCCTTATCCCAAGTGGATTTGGCTGCCTCAGGTCTGGTCCAACCAATCTCAACAGCATCCCAAACGGATTCATCAATAGAACACAGAAAAGATCTCATACGAACCTTCCAAAAAGCATAATTACTACCATCAAAATATGGAGGTGCATTTAGGGATTGAGACCTATTCATCTCAAAAGGGAGTCAAGGATCACACAATGGTAATGAAACCAATAGCAGTGTACCTGCTCTGATACCAATTGAAAGTTCAAAAACGTGTATAAACACCTTTGAACGTTTAGACCCCCAAATTACAACTTAACCAATTCAAGCAATATGTTAAACAACTAGTGTGCGGAAACTTAACATATGCTATAATATGAAATTGGTTAAAAACTATCTAAGCCAACACAAAATAAAATCCACAGCAGATAATAAAAAGGCAAAGATAGAGAGGAAGGAAGATGCAAACACAAAGACAACACGCGATGTGTTATCGAAGAGGAAACCGAAGCCCTCGGTGTAAAACCTCTCCGCCGCCCTCCAAGCGGTAAACAATCCACTAGAAAATACAGTTGGGATACATGGACAGCAATAGACCCTCCAAGCCTAATCTACCCAGTGCACCTAAGCCTTCCAAGCTTCTTGCTCCAACGAGGTTGCGCCGAACCTTTTTCTTTTCTAGCTTCCCGGATTCCGCTACTAGACCGTAGCATCAACCAATGAAGATTGGTTCCTTCCTAACTGCTTCCCAGAAATCCAAACAACTGTCTCACAGTGATGATGATGGTGAGAACCAGGTTTGGTATAATGCCTCTCAAGGATTTGACAATGGAGAGGAAGAGAGTTGAGGAATTTGGAGAGACTCTAAGGTATAGATTGTGGGTGAATCAATCTTGTTTTTCTTTAGGGTTTCTCTCTCAAAATTCTCTCTGAAAGCTCTCTTTCAAACGTGGGTAAAAGGGGTATTTATACTGGAGTGGGAGAGGAATGTGAAACGTCAGGTTTAACAAAACAGGGGTGGCTTGCGGCTTGACCTCGCGGCTTGACTAAGTCGCGAGATCCAGTCGCGAGATAACCGTATGACCAGTTGTCCTGTAGTGCTCCAGCTTGCATGACTGTTCACCTTCCAGCATGCTTGGCACGTGTGCTGCGTCTGGCGGCTTGCAACCGCGAGTCACCCGCGAGTTCCAGCCGCGAGTCTCTGTTTTCTTGCACACTCTTGAGCAATCTTCACTCTATCTCACTCACTATCCTTACATCAAACCCACCTAAATACAGGGTTACTAAATGCTGAATTACAAGCAAATTTGGCACGGAATAAAGCCAATTAGATGGTTGAATAAATTTAACCTTACATTTGTAATTGAAGGTTTTTCCACAAAAATACAAAATCTGTTATTTTAGCCGAATCTAATGATTTTATTTTAATTTAAACGACATTGTTTTCTTTGGTTCCTTGACACATTTTTATATCTTTTTGAGAAATTTACGAACAATAGAAAGACATAGTATGGTTGGTGAGGAAATATATTGTTTGGGATTATATTGATACAAAATTTGCTCACACAAAAAGTACTGCACAAAATAATATGTACCTGTCTGCCGTCGATGTTGTATACAATTTTGAAAAAAATAAGATGTGACAATTTCATGTGATCGTTTTAACAGTGTAGATTGATTTTGTGAGTTTTTATTTTATTTATATTTTTAATAGCATAAATGCATAATCCTATCTTTTGTGTTGGTAAGTATACATGCGTATGTAATATATTTTCCTTCTAACCAAGCACCCTTTCTTCTCACTTCTCTCTCTCCTCTGGACTATAATTCTTCAATTTCTAATTGTCTAATAATCAATAGGTCTGAAATCGTTCATCGAAGACAGAAGAGGGCGTGTCGGTGCACCAGGAAATGCCATGGAAACCAGCTCTTGGTAACACTGGGGAGAAGAACAAAATATGAGGTACGTTTGCTTAGAAATATTTGTCCCAATTTTCGTGTGTAATTTTTTTTTTTTTTTTTAAGAAAGTAGTATTTCATTGTGAATTACATCATTTTGAACATGTCAATGTGCCACGATGATTTAATGGGTACGTTTGTGGCTAATATGTTGATAAGGGTGTTTGATTTTTGAATTTTTTTTTAATTTCTATTAAAAAACAAAGATTAGATATGCCTAATTTAATTGTGGAAGTGTCTAATTGCCTAATTGTGTTCGGTAAACATGGGAAAATGGAAGAATTTGAATATCAGACCCAAATGTTGCCTAATATGAGTAGAGGAGAGCCAAATGTCGCAGGATCTAAATGGATTTAAGCAAAATATCACCAAATCTGAATGGAGAACGGCCAAACGATATCACCAAATATCGATTCTTAAATCAAAACAAAACAAAAATATGATTTTATATGTATTGGATCAACTATAGACTATTCTCTCTTTTTGACTTTGTTATGTGAACACCCATAACCTCACTAATCTTATAACTCTTTTACTTATTCATTTATTTTTTAGATATGTGAGTTGCAATTAGTTTTGGTAAATTAGTATAACTTTTATCTTGTAACATTTTAAGCATAAAATTAATTCAACAAAATTACTAACGTACCTAAAAAGGTGAGGCTTTAAATTTTAAAAAAGTTTTTTTTTTAAGAAAGAAATTTTTAAAAAGTTGTACATAATAAAATAAGAAAAAAAGGTGTCTTAATGAATTTGCTGAGCAATGTGATACAACAGTGGTGAATTTGAAAAGTTGTTTCTGGTATGAATGTATTATTTGTTTTATTTATTTTTATTTTAAAGAACAGCTTACTGAATTTTTATGATTGTTTTTAATATGTATTTTGTGGCTGAGCCCCTGTTTATATTGCTTGATTATAGAAATTTGATGAAATTATTTATACTCATGGATTTGTGAACAAAGTTTGGTATTTCAGATTATCAAATCTTGTATATTTAGATTTTTGGAGCTAATTGTATAAGCTTGCGTTTAGTGCATAAGGCTCCCACTTTTGGAGCTGTTTGTCTAATATGTTATTACGGTTTTCCCATCTAGGTGTGCTTACTGTAATAAAAGTCTACTTTTGATGTGTAATTCTACGCTTAGCTAATGCCAGAGTTATGCTATAGAAAGGAACTATCTAGAAATATTTCAAGTAGTATGTATATGAGAGCAACATGCTTATTGATGTGAACTTTATACTCATGAGACAACAAGGAGCTAAAGGAGTATGGGACTAAAATTGTTTTGGTATCCTGATTTGACTCATTAAGCAATGATGCAAGAGAATGTTTAAGAAAGTGATGAATTTCTTGCTATAATTCTATTTTCTTTGTGGAGCTAAGTGTAAAACTAAAAATATGAGATTCAGTGAATTTAGACGATCTAGATGGGGCTGAAATGAGCTCGATGTGTGTTTGTTAGCATTAGTTGATTGAACCACAAACATGTTAAGGACAAAACTATTTCTTCGAAGTATTTGGACCTGGGTTTTCAAGCACCTTCTCTCAAGTAAACTTGTCTATCAAAGTTGTTCAGAAACATAAGAAGTTTTTCGAGCAAAGGACTTAAGGATCATGTCATTTACAAGGAGAGGACTAGATTTGGAAAATTGCATGTGCTCAATACTTGGAAAGGAGCTTTCCCAAGTAAACTTGTATATCAAAGTAGCCCTCAAATATAGGTTCCTCAAGCGAAGTGAATTATGGATCATGCTATATACAAGGAGATGACCACATGAAGCGTGAAATATTTTAGAAAATAACATGGATTTTCTTTTGTTTATTGGGCTTTATTAAGGATTTTATTTAGCAAATTAAATACATTTGAAGTAACCTGTTCGATGAGTTAGTATATGCATGTCTACATACAAGTTACTGATGCAGCCACATAACAGAAAAGAAAAAAAAAAAAAAATCCTGGCATCTCGAGCCCTTTTCATGAGTTGGAAGTTTGTAATTGGAATAGGATTTCTCATGGTGGATAGTTGGCTGGAGTTTTATTTTTTCAGAAAAATTTATCTATATGCGTATCATGAATTTGAGGCACTGACATTACACAGTTCTGAAATTTACTTAAGGTTAATACTTTGATTGGCTGCCTAGCCAAATAAATTCTAAGGTCTCTCTCTTGCTCTCCCCCCCATATGAAATTTCAACTTGTATCACCTGTTTAAACTCATATGGGAAATATTCATTTTGCTCACAGTAAAAGTTGTGGGGTTAAGAATTCTGCTTCCAATTAATCTCGTTGTAGGTGTGGATGAACCTTTTTGACTGGTTTGCTAGGGTTGTCAAGGGGAGATATCAGGAATTGTTCACATGCATTTATGTAATATATATTTCGGTCTGCTTATCATGATGGCCTCCTAACTGCTATTTGTTGTATAAAACATATAACATGATATAGTTTTCTCTTTTTTGCAGTCTTATGCAAATGCAGTAATAAGTTCATTTGAAGATCCAGAGAAAATTTTAGAGCAAACAGTGCTTGAAATGAATGACGATTTGACAAAGATGCGTCAGGCTACAGCACAAGTAAAGCATCAGTATCTTGCTCATTTCTAAAATTTCCTTTGTCAGTTTGTTCTCCTGGATTTTTCCAATTTTTTTTTTCATTTGTTTAGTCTGAAGTTTCTTTTTCATTCTTTCACTCTTTTTTGTTCTTCTATTTTATAAAAAGGCAAACTAGATATTGCATTATAATGCTCATTAAACATATGGGTGGTATTAAACTCTTGATAGACTTGGATATCTTATAATTCTCTGCTCTATGCATGGCCAGTGTATAACATTGAGATTTTTATCCCTCTCTCTCCATCTTCATGTGTGAAATTGGTGTGTGTTTTTTTGGGTGAAGGTATTGGCATCTCAAAAGCAGTTGGAAAACAAGTACAAGGCTGCGCAACAAGCTTCTGAAGATTGGTAATTTATTAGTGGAGTTATTACCTTACTTATAAAATAAAATAAAATAAAAAAGAAGGAAAGAGTGGAGTTATTACCTTGGTTTCCTTAGTATAGTGGTGAATACATTATAATCTGTTGATTAAATTTAATATAGGTATCATAACTAATAAAAAAAATTAATATAGGTATCGTAGAGCACAATTAGCTCTTCAGAAAGGAGAAGAAGATCTTGCACGCGAAGCTCTAAAGAGGCGTAAATCTTATGCTGTAAGTTTCATCTTTAGAGGTGTTTTTAAGCTAGTGGTTCAGATTTGTCCTTTTGGATTTATAATGAGAATTCTAACTAATTTTGATGGTAAAATGCTAGTAAGTGATCAATAATGATCCTTTAATCTTTTCTTTTTGATATAATTTTTCTACCATGACCTCTCCTAGACCTTGCAAAAGTGGGAGCTTTTTGTACTGGGTATGACCTTTTTATCTTTTTTATGATAAATAGTGCAATTTGTTTATATGCACTGTGCTTACATTGATTGCATAGATCAAGCCTACATATTATAAGACCACATCTATAAGTGAACAGTGTTGTTAAAAGCACGCTTAAGCGCAAAGCGCAGAGCCCTTGGGGCTTTTTCCCTCTAAAGCGAAGCGCCCTCACAAAAGCGCGCTTTTTTGAGCTTTTTTATTAAGCGCAAAGCGCGCTTTTATGAGCTTTTTGTAAATTTTTTTTAAAAAAATCCTGATTTGATTTTTAGCCATTAGATCTAAATATGTTTGAAATAAGCCATTGATTTAATATATAAAAACTAATAGTGTGGTGTGCTACCATACACCTAAGCCTATCTCTTTAGATACTTTTGAACTTTTAACCACAACCACACAAACTAACACTAAATCAGACACTCACAAAGATAACATTACTTAACATTCTAGCACTTTTTAGCCTTTGCCTTCTTGGTTCTATACTTCTATTTTGATTCAACCATGTTTTGTAATCATGGCCATCAAATATCGTGGTTGCATATATTTTGTAAAGCACAATAGAATTATATAAATGTTGTATAAATTATATAAAATATTTTATTGTAATTTATATGATTAATTGATCACTTGATTGTTGTATTGATCATTAATAATTATTTTTAATTTATTAAATTTTTTTTTTAAATGTGCACATCACATTGATCAGGCGCGCGCTTGCGCTTTGCGCTTCGTGCCTAGGCTCCAAGAGGCCTTTGCGCTTAAGTGCGCTCAGCGCTTTTAATAACATTGTAAGTGAAGCTCCTCAACCTTACAAGAAATGGGGGGGAAAAAAATTACTTTGGGTTTACAATAGAAGATGATAATTTGAATCCCTTTCCTGAAATGTGTGTCATCAAATTAAATTGTATTCAGATGGGTTTGGCAAATTAGAAACCAAGATTTACATATTATAGATCAACAAAATATCATGATGAATTTGATCTTTTCTCGCTTTTCATGATTCTTACCTCTGCCTCCATTGCCAGGCAGCCAAGATATCTTAGAAAGGGTTATGAATAGAAGAATTTTGGACAAAATATAGCCACTAGGCTGAGGAACTGGCTATGTAGTTTAGCTTTTATTTGTCTACTGCTATCAAATATATCAGGATAAGCTGCTTACATAAAAAAATTAAATTTTTTTGAATTGATTGATTCTTGCTGATGCAAGAGGGTGTGACTAAAAAGGTGGAGCTATGTAGGCATGCCTTGGAAGCTGGACCTTAGTAAGGCAACATTTTGAAGGATTTGATGTACACAATGATGATTATTTTTAAATCTTTTTGCAGGATAATGCTAATGCTTTGAAATCTCAAATTGATGAAAAGTTTTGTTGAGAATCTTGTCTCTAACACACAGGTATGTAGATATATCTTTTCTCATGCTTCATTCACGTCTATTTGTGGTTATTTTGATTGAAACTTATGTTTGAAATATTGTTGTTTATTAGTTGTCTGCATCCCTGCGAAGGAGCCATGTTTTGGTTTGATGTATAAAAATTTGAACTAAAGGACGCATCTTAGTAATATAATTGGCAAAACAGAGCAAGTTGTTATTTAGAATGCATTTAATTAGTTTTTGTTTGTCAACGTTTGTATTACTCGTTTTAGGTATTCTCAGAATTTTATTTATAAAGAGGAAAAAAAAAAAAAACAGCTATTACGAGGGCTACAGAATTGTGGGAGAGAAGCTGTGATTGTCTTGTTATAGATTTCAGTTACATAGTTGTATTTTGAACTTTAAATGAAGACAAGAAGCTAGGCAGAAAGCTGAGGCAATGACTTGTTTCTATATTATATCAAAAACTAACTGAAATGCTTATTATAATGAGATCAATTTTGTTTGGTGTACAGAGACTGACGGATTAACTTAGCCATATGCTGGCTGTATTTGCAATCATTTTTTATTTCATAACTATCAGAATGTTATTGAATGTTATTAGTATACATCAAGGAATTTGTTAAACTTCATTCTATAATTTCATTGTGTAGCTTTTGGAGAGTAAGATACAGGAAGCAAGATCAAAGAAAGATACTCTGAAAGCACGTGCTCAGTCTGCAAAGTTTGTCTTCCATCACCTTTTCCCATCATTATGTTCCTTGCTGATCTCTTGGTTCCTTAATGTTGTTGGTAATGGCCACTTTGGTGTTCAGGACTTCAAACAAAGTGAGTGAGATGTTGGGGAATGTCAATACAAATAATGCTCTTTCAGCTTTCGAAAAGATGGAAGAGAAAGTTGAGACATTTAGACTGTCAGAATCCTCTCTAAATCCATGTATTACCCATTTTGAATAAAAAAAAATTTACAATCTTGGTTTTTTCTGCATTTGACCTCTCCTCTTCCCCAGGCCACTACTGAAAGAATTGAGTTCCAATTCAGTCATCCTTTTTCCTTTAAAAATTGAAAAAATAAAACTTTATTACATGCAGAAAATGCTGCTGGGTCTGGAATCTAATCATTCCTCTTTTTAAAATTGTCTACCATTGGCTGTATGGTTTACTGTACTCTGATTTGAGGTCGTCTTGTGTTCTAAATTGAAATTATTCTACTTATTCTTTCAACTCCAAGTTGTTTTTTTTGGGATAAGAGAGATGATATAGAGGACTTTTTTTTTTAACTTTTTGTGTTAGATGATTTTTTTTTTTTTTTTTTTTTTTTTTTTTAAAAAAAAAAAACTTCAAGGGATTATCGGAGCATCCATGCATGCACGCACGTGCACACACAAAATTTATTTTAAGAACTCTTTGTCATTACTTGGGTCTTATTTTAATTAACTATTTTTCCATTGGGTCTTATTTTAGACCTTTTTAGCAAGTAAGGTCATTGGTATTATATTTAATTTCCTAGTGTCAAAGTTTTTTTGTAATCAAATAAATGGGCTTTGGCCTAAGTCAATTAGGGTTTAGTCCTTGCAGTCTATAGAAGTCACTATTGTACTCCATTGGGGAGAAGTTTATGATTGATTTATAAAATTTCTATTAGAATTTTTTCCAATGACTTTGTGGTGGTGTTGATTCTAAGCAACCATAGTTGCGGATTCTTAGGTTTTCTATTCCTGCTTGATACTTAAACCGAACAACTTGGTGCAGATTTCTGGATTTATTTTATTTTACTTTTGTTTTCTCACAAATTTCTCTAGAGAATTTCATCTTGCATGAGAGAGAGAGAGAGAGAGAGAGAGAGAGAGAGCACTTTCCAGTCTTTGCGAGGGGAGAAAATGAAATTTTTTATTTTATTTTTGATTGAAGTCATGTGTACTAAAAAGTGACATCTATGAGTACATGCTTTGGTTGGCTAAAGTTTTAAACGCATATATTCAAAATATATTCATCATTGTGTCCTGTAAAGTCAAATGGAACCCCTTCAGTCACATCTGAGAACACTGGTTACGATAGTACTTGATAATTTGCTTTTTTTGAACTAAAATATGTAGGTCACTCTTTGCATAACAGCCCCTGAAGAATGAATCTGGATGTATCATACTGATTGCATTTTTTTTTTCCTATTTAATTTTGTTTGTCGTATTTAATTTAATTTGATTTAATTTATTGTTTTTCATCTTGATAGTGTTGGCAATGGAATCCCAAGCAGAAACTATTGGTCAATTAACTACTGATGATCTTGAAGGAAAGGTAGTAATCGTTTCCCATTCTTTTTTCTCCCATTCCATATCTTGTGAATTTAGATAGATCCCTGCAACTGGTGGGTTGTTGTTTGGGAGCAAGCGGGCGACCTATCCCAGCACTTTGAAAACCGCTGGAGTAGGGTTTGGCATAGGGTATGGGCATATGCCCTATATTAGCGCTTTTAAGAGCGCTGGAATAGGTAATGCCTATGCCAGCGCTTTCAAAAGCATTGGTCCTTTTAAATTTTATTCATTCAAGACCTATTCTAGTGCTTTTGAGAGCACTGGAATAGGTAGTACCTATTCCAACACTTTCAAAAGTGCTGGTATAGGGCGTATGCCTTTCTCAGCGCTTTTGAAAAGCGTTGGTATAGGTCCGGCGACCTTATACCAACTATCACTACACGGCGGTTTGATGCGTTGGGAAAAAAAAACGTCGGTATAGGAATTTTGACCCTATCCCAACTCTTTCTGGGGCTATCCCAGCGGTTTTGAAAATGCTGGGATAGCCCCGCTTTTTCGTAGTGTGTAAGCATCACTTTTTCTTAACAACATTGGTGAGCTTCTCAATTAAAAAACACAAATGTGACTTCTGCATTCTAAAAACACATAGTGGGGTGACTCTAATCTTTTAAAAGAGATACTGATAAAAAAATCTATTAAAAGAAATTGCCAGTGACTTTCGTCATCATCTTCTTCTTTTATATTTTTTTATTAACTTTCCTTTTGCAAATTTCCAGTGCACACATGTATAAATAAAGATAGGGTTCTACGCAAATGAAATCATACTTGTAACATTACACATTTGATGTGTTGATGCTATTATCTTAATCACATACTTAATCTTCCAAATTAATCCTAATCATTGGTGGAAGTTCCCTCCAACTTCTCTTCACTTGTATTGTCCTTTTGTTGTGCTTGAAACCAACCCTTGGAAATTACTGGAGGGTGGGAGACGCTAATTAGTAAAAGAGATTATTCTTGTACTCAAACTCTCTTCCTTTCCACATCCAAAATGCACGCTCATCGTAGTTCCCAAGGAACGGAGAACATGAACCATAACAAGAATGACTGATGGTTGAAGTTGGACTTGTTTTTTGAGTCAAAGCAGTAAGATTGTTGAGGCATTTTGGTATACTTCTTGAGATATGATTCAAAGCAAGGTCCAAAAGTTGAAGATTCCTTAGATGGCATAGATGTGAAGGAATGCTTCCAAATAAGTGATTAGATCGAAGGAAAAAGATAATTAAATTTCGATGGCTGCTCCCTAACCACATCGGTATTTGTCCCGACAAGTTATTGTGTCCAAGATTAAGAAATTTCAATTTTGTACAATTCTTCAAGGATTAAGGAATTTCCGCACTAAAACTATTGTTGCTTAAGTCAATTGTTTCAATCCCAAGTAGCAAGCCCATCGATCTGGGGATTTTCCTAAAAAAATGATTGTTTTCCAATTTGAGAATTTTCAATCCTTCAAGATGCATCCAACAAGGAAGCTCTCCTGATAATCGATTATTGGAGAGGTTTAAAAAGAACAAAACTTCATTTCTGATTGCACATAGAGATTAGATTGGCTCTGAAAACATATTCTAGGAAAGATTCAAATGTGTCGCTTTAAATAAAAATGATGGTATTTCACCTTCCAGATTATTTGAACTTAGGTATATAAAGGGGAAATAGGAGATTTCCAATGAAAAATTTTGAATATGGCCACTGATATGGTTATTAGACATAGCCAAAAATTGTAGTTGTGGAGAAAAGTCCCAATAGAAATGGGAAACATTATCAGAAATTCCAGAATTAGAAATATCAAGACAATAGCAATTTTTCTGAGTTTGAAGCCATTTTGGGAATTGAGGGCCTAGCTGGCAAGACCTTAAAGATATACTTTCTAATTGGAAAGGTGGAACCCAATTAGAGCTGAAGTTGAAAATCAATGAGCTATATGATAAGTCCAAATTCTTCAATTTCTTTAGTTTTGAGAAGTGGGTTTCAGAAATAACACCTTCGAATGAATTATTATCAAGACTCAAAGTCTCTAGGTTGGATTGTTTTTCCAAACTTTCAGGTATTGTCCCATTCAAATGATTGTTAAAAAGTGATAACACTCTCAATGATGGAAATGTTGAGAGATCAGGTAATTTTCCTGTGATTTGATTCCCATCTAAATACAAGATCTCTATTGAGTGTTGTGCACACCTGGTCAAGTTGTGAATAATTCCTAGGAATTTTCCGTTAAGATTGGCCCGCATGAGAGACAATGTTTTTAAATTACACATACCGCCAAAGGATTTTGGTATTCCACCTTCAAACTCATTATCATCGAGATAGAGATGTGCAAGAGACTTTATTTTGCTAAAAGCATCGGGAATCATACCTTGGAATTGGTTACCAAAGAGATAGAGTTCAACAATACTAGTGTTGTAGTTGAACAACCACTCTAGTACTGAAGAAGAGGAAGTGAGACCGTTATAAGGGAGATAGAGAGCATCAAGAGAAGTAGAAGAATTAGCAAGGGGAATAGAGAAAATATTTGCAAGATTACAATCCTCCAAGAACAAGGATGTCAAGTAAGGAATTTTATTCACTATTTGGAGCCAATTGTTAAATTTGCTCAGGTTAATCCCACCCATGCCAAGGTATTTTAAAGAAGAAAGTTGACTAAGCCACTCTTGGTTTTTGGGATTATTAAAATGATTGTAGCTAAGATCAAGATACTGCAACCTTGAAAAGTTTTCAAGCTGAAAAGGAATGTTTCTTCCGAAATTAGCATTTTGAACATCAAGGTGACTTAAGGAGGAGAGAGAACCAATGGACTCTGATTAAAATCATTGAAACTCACATCCAAATAATTCAAGTATTGCAAGTCAGTCAAGAATGGACTAAGTTTACCTCTCAAAGGTTCCAGGACTGAGAAATTAAGATTAAGCATGATTACGTGGCCTGTTTGGCTGCTACAACTGACCCCACTCCATTTGCAACAATCCTTTTTCCTCTCTGCAGTACTCCAAGAAGAAAGAAAGTCATAGTCATCAATAAGGTCCTCCTTAATTTTGAGAAGTCCTCGTTTCTCACGCTCTACGCAGCTATGGTTACACTACAAAAAAATCGTCCTGTAATAACTAATTTAATAATTTATTGACATAGGGCTAAGTGTACACTTTAGTAAAACTCTTATTATTATTATTATTTTGTCTCCAGAGTTTCACGGGAAAATATATAACAACTGGTTTGCTTACCTCATAAATCAAATTAATACTTGATTATTAAGAGCGCTCAAAAGGCAACACCTTCGGCGGCAGAGCAATGGGTCGTCTGGAAGTAGGTGAGAGTTTGCATAAGCCTCCACCACTCCCAAAAGCAGTAAGGTTCAACCCGAATTCCAATTCCAGGATGATTTTTTTGTAGTGTAACCATAGCTGCGTAGAGCATGAGAGACAAGCACTTCTCAAAATTAAGGAAGACCTTATTGATGACTATGACTTTCTTTCTTCTTGGAGTACTGTAGAGAGGAAAAAGGATTGTTGCAAATGGAGTGGGGTCAGCTGTAGCAACCAAATAGGCCACGTAATCATGCTCAATCTTAATTTCTCAGTCTTGGAACCTTTGAGAGGTAAACTTAGTCCATTTTTGACTGACTTGCAATATTTGAATTATTTGGATGTGAGTTTCAATGATTTTAATCAGAGTCCATTGGTTCTCTCTCCTCCTTAAGTCACCTTGATGCTCAGAATGCTAATTTCGGAAGAAACATTCCTTTTCAGCTTGGAAACCTTTCAAGGTTGCAGTATCTTGATCTTAGCTACAATCATTTTAATAATGCCAAAAACCTAGAGTGGCTTAGTCAACTTTCTTCTTTAAAATAACTTGGCATGGGTGGGATTAACCTGAGCAAATTTAACAATTGGCTCCAAATAGTGAATAAAATTCCTTACTTGACATCCTTGTTCTTGGAGAATTGTAATCTTGCGAATATTTTCTCTGTTCCTCTTGCTAATTCTTCTACTTCTCTTGATGCTCTCTATCTCCCTTATAACGGTCTCATTTCCTCTTCTTCAGTACTAGAGTGGTTGTTCAACTACAACACTAGTGTTGTTGAACTCTATCTCTTTGGTAACCAATTCCAAGGTATGATTCCCGATGCTTTAAGCAAAATAAAGTCTCTTGCACATCTCTATCTCGATTATAATGAGTTTGAAGGTGGAATACCAAAATCCTTTGGCGGTATGTGTAATTTAAAAACATTGTCTCTTATGCGGGCCAATCTCAACAGAAAATTCCTAAGAATTATTCACAACTTGACTGGGTGTGCACAACACTCAATAGAGATCTTGTATTTAGGTGGGAATCAAATCACAGGAAAATTACCTGATCTCTCAACATTTCCATCATTGAGAGTGTTATCATTTTTTAACAATCATTTGAATGGGACAGTACTTGAAAGTTTGGAAAAACAATCCAACCTAGAGACTTTGAGTCTTGATGATAATTCATTCAAAGGTGTTATTTCTGAAACTCACTTCTCAAAACTAAAGAAATTGAAGATTTTGGACTTATCATATAGCTCATTGATTTTCAACTTCAGCTCTAATTGGGTTCCACCTTTCCAATTAGAAAGTATATCTTTAAGGTCTTGCCAACTAGGCCCTCAATTCCCCAAATGGCTTCAAACTCGGAAAAATTGCTATTGGCTTGATATTTCTAATTCTGGAATTTTTGATAACATTTTCCATTTCTATTGGGACTTTTCTCCACAACTACAATTTTTGGCTTTGTCTAATAACCATATCAGCGGCCAAATTCCAAATTTTTCGTTGGAAATCTCCAATTTCCCCTTTATAGACCTAAGTTCAAATAATCTGGAAGGTGAAATACCATCATTTTTATTTAAAGTGGCACATTTGAATCTTTCTTAGAATATGTTTTCAAAGCCAATGTAATCTCTATGTGCAATCAGAAATGAAGTTTTGTTCTTTTTAGATCTCTCCAATAATCGATTATCAGGAGAGCTTCCTGATTGTTGGATGCATCTTGAAGGATTGAAAATTTTCAAATTGGAAAACAATCATTTTTTTGGGAAAATCCCAAGATCGATGGGCTTGCTACTTAGGATTGAAACAATTAACTTAAGAAACAATAGTTTTAGTGGGGAAATTCCTTCATCCTTGAAGAATTGTACAAAATTGAAAGTTATTATTAATCTTGTACACAATAACTTGTCGGGACAAATACTGATGTGGTTAGGGAGCAGCCATCCAAATTTAGTTATCTTTTTCCTTCGATCTGATCACTTATTTGGAAGCATTCCTTCACATCTATGCCATCTAAGGAATCTTCAACTTTTGGACCTTGCTTTGAATCATATCTCAGGAAGTATACGAAAATGCCTCAACAATCTTACTGCTTTGACTCAAAAAACAAGTCCAACTTCAACCAGCAGCCATTCTTGTTATGGTTCAAGTTCTCCGCTCCTTGGGAACTACGATGACCGTGCATTTTGGATGTGGAAAGGAAGAGAGTTTGAGTACAAGAATAATCTCTTTTACTAATTAGCGTCTCCCACCCTCCAGTAATTTCCAAGGGTTGGTTTCAAGCTCAACAAAAGGACAATACAAGTGAAGAGAAGTTGGAGGGAACTTGCACCAATGATTAGGTTGAATTTGGAAGATCAAGTATGTGATTAAGATAATAGCATCAACACATCAAATATGTAATGTTACAAGTATGATTTTATTTGCGTAGAACCCTATCTTTATTTATACATGCGTTCACTGGAAATTTGCAAAAGGAAAGTTAATAAAAAAATATAAAAGAAGAAGATGAAGACGAAAGTCACTGGCAATTTTTTTTAATAGATTTTTTTTTATCAATATCTCTTTTAAAAGATTAGAGTAACCCCACTGTGTGTTTTTATAATGCAAAAGTCACATTTGTGTTTTTTAATTGAGAAGCTCACCAATGTTGTTAAGAAAAAGTGATGCTAACAACATTTTTTTTTTTTAATTTTTAATTTTTTTTTTCATAATAAATATGCTATGCTTTCACGTTATTTTATCGCACAATCACAAATCCCGAATCACGTACAACGCTATACTGCTTCCATATTAATATGCTTTATTGTTCATGTTTTTTAAAAGTTAAACAGAACGAAAGAGTATATTGTACATTAGGTTTTGATTTTTAGACGTCCACTATTTCACTTTTCTCTTTTATATTTATTTTTAGGCAAAATTGCAAAACTGACCCTCTTAACTTTCAGTTTTTTTTCATTTCAGTCTTCTAACTTTCAATTTCTGTCAATTTAGTACTCCGTTAAACCCCAATTATGTCTTGCCATTAATTGAGCCAAAACAACGTTTTGTCTCTTCTTCTTTTTTATAATAAATTTCGGAATTTAAAGAAGAAAAAAAAAAAAAACATTTTCTGTTGATTAAGCAAACCTCAACGCTGTCTTCCTTGGTCGTCGCTGTCAATTGAAGTGTCCTGAAAATGAAAAGTACCAACTTTATTGTTTTTTCCTAAATGGAATTTCTTTCCTGTTAAACCCAAATTTTTACAACCTATATTTTGATATATCTGATGAATGTTTGTGAAAATGTTTGGATGATTGATGATGGGTTTGTCGAAATCATGTTGGTTTATCTGATAAATTTGCTGGGTTTTCCTTACTTTCTGGTTTTATCTGAAAATTTTTCATGTTAATTGGTGTTTTGGTTAAGAGGGTATATGGTCTCAGAACTTGGGGTTTGTGGGTTTTGTGTATAAGCAGGAACTAGTTTGAATGGGTTTGTTTGATATTTATTGAATTTTATCATAGTTTAGTTTTATCTTGGTGCTTTGGTTTAGAGGGTATATGGTTTCAGAACTTGGGGTTTATAGGTTTTGAGTATCAGCAAAAGCTAGTTTGAATGGCTTTCTCTGATAAAGTTATTGAATTTGCTCATAGCGCTGGTCGGGCCTTGGCGGCTCATGGTGAACTATCTCTGGGGAGATCCGAAAAAAACCCACTTGGGGAAGGAGGTTCTCGAAGCCTGTGGTCGACGTTGACAACGATTTCGAGCTCGATTTCTAGGGCTTCAAGGACGATGACGAGTTCGATATTGATGAGGAAGATGAGGTCCTCGATTTTGATTTCAGGGGAAGGTTTGATGAGGAAGATGAGGAAAATGTTTTTTTTTTTTTTTTTTTTTTTTTTTTTTAAAATTCCAAAATTTAAAAAAAGAAAAAAAGAAAAAAATGAAGGAAAACGGCGTCGTTTTAGTGACATTAACGGCAGCTCATAACTGGAGTTTAACGGAATCCTAAATTGACAAAAATTGAAAGTTAGAGGACTGAATTGACAAAACTGAAAGTTAGATGACTAAAATGAAAAAGAGTGAAAGTTAAAGGGTCAGTTTTGTATTTTTGCCTTATTTTTATTAGTTAAAATATGAGGATTTTTAAAATATTGACAATTAACATCACTATAGATATGTGAGTAAAATAATGGATGCGAATCGTGAATAGGTGTAAATGAGTAATTTTCCTTGTACATGTGTTTAATAAACGTATATATTATTTTATTTTTTTTGAGAATACTAACAAATATATTGTCAATTTTAAGTCTTCTACCAAAGACATACACGGAACTTGGTTCAAACTAAAAGGCGTAGTCAAAAAAATTATAGGAAGATTAGATTTCAAACTTAACTAAAGCTTTTTTTTACACTGTATTCTTCTCTCACATGCTTTTCTCATCTAGTAAAGCTGTAAATAATGACCATATTGAAATCACACTTCTCTATTAATCAATTTACATCGTCTTCAATTAAAATTGACTGTAAAGATCCAACGTATATAAGGAGGCAAGATTAAAAAAAAAAAAAAAAAAAAAAAAAAATCCACTAAGCCAAATTATATATTGTTTACAACGTTGAAGTATGTCTTTAAATTTTTTTTCCCTTACAATAAATCGGAGTGGGAATTCAAAGTTGAATTATTTTTATCAGAAATAATGTTATTAAATATGTGTGAAAATAATGGATATGAACTGTGAACTAGTGTACTAAAATAATGGATGTGAATCGTGAACAGATGTAAATGAGTAATTTTCGTTGTACACGTGTTTCATTAGCGAATATATTATTGCCGATTTTAAGTCTTCCACCAAAGATATACACTGAACTTGGTTCAAACTAAGAATTCATAAAGTTATTTATAAAAAAATAATAGGAATTTTATATTTCCAAACTTAATTAAAGTTTTATTTTTATTTTTTTTTATTTTTTTACACTGTATCCTTCTCTCACCCTTCTTTTTTTTTTTTAGTTAAGGACATATTTTATACAATTGGCTAATCCTTTGGCAAAACACACTTTACTTGTAATTGGGTAGATTTAGAATGTGTTTAATACTTCAAAGAACAAAAGTTTAAGTCTAGTATTGAAGTCATGCAAGTCTATCTAAAAAACAAGAGAAGAAGTGTTGATTCATTAAATCTCGACACTTGCTCGACACCTCCTCGACCAATCGAGCTTTACCGAATTCAAATTTTCAGATCTAAATTTCGGCTCATGCTTATGTATTTGTGTATGGTTTCTTTTCTCACAACCTTAGACATATATAAGGCTTATTTTAGAGGCCGTCATATAAGAGAATATAATGAGAACATATGCAAAAGGTGACCGATGCCTTATTCTCTTTGAAAGAAACTACTGCGTTTTTGCGCCTTAGGGTTTTGTAACCAAGTTCTTATTGATCTTCATTGTTGATAAAGTGAAAAATTTTGCAGCTAACATCTTCTTCAAGTTGGTGATTAAGTCGCGTACTGAGATCCGCGCAATTGGTTAGTCACGTATTAGGATTCGTGCATCATCAAAAGGGTGGCGTTTATATATTGAAGAGTTCAGAAGTTCTGAAGCGGTAGAAGGTTTCTGCTCTGAGTTCATCTACGGGGATTGTAAAGTCTAGGGACAAAAGTTTTGTACTAGATCTGAAACTTGTCTTTACTATAGTGAATTGCTTTTCGGGAATGTTTCCCCCCAGGTTTTTTACTGTGAAACTAGTTTGTTTCATTGGTTTTCCTGAGTTATCATATCTTGTCTTATTTACTTTTCCGCTGTATTCATTATTGACATGATATTGATGTTTGTTTGTTTTAATAAGTTTTATTTATAATAAATCTAATTAACAACTTGAGTTTAAAACTTATTAATTCTATTAACCGGGGTCTAAATTTCCAACATGTTTCACCCCTCTGGCATCTTCCTCTGTGAAATACATATCTTGACTCGTCCGTCTTTACTTTGGAGGAGGTAGGCTATGAACACTGTTCACCTGCCTTTGGTATGACTTCCTGAGGGATTTGAATGATCCTCCCATGGACAGTCCTCCCCTGATGGTTTTTATTTCTCCTATTGCACTTTGTGGATGAAGGGGCATGTGGTCCTCATCCCTCTGAGAGCCTTCATGGTAGTCCTTGTTACCATCCCTAAACCTGCTAGAATCCCCCTTCTTCACATACTTCTGCAGTTTCCTTCTTCGTATGAGTTCTTCTATCTGCTCCTTCAGGTCTCGATAGTCCTCTATGTAATGCCCGTGATCCTTGTGAAAATGGCAATATTTCCTCTTATCTCGCACATTAGGTGACGAGTGTAACGGTCTGGGCCATTTGAGATAGGGTTTGACTTTGATTTGCATCAAAATCTAGTCGACAGGCATCACCAAAGGCGTGAACTTCACTGGACGAGGGTTCTTGTCATCTCTTCGTCTACTCCCTTCGGCATTCTGTTGGTCTGCTCGATCCCTTTTTTATCTCCTTCGGTTGTCTTCTTTTTCTTTCTTCTTTTCCTTGGGTTTCTCTACTCCTTCTATGGCTGTTAGAGTGTCCTTAGCGTTCATGTACTTCTGTGTCTTCAAGAGCATTTCGGCCATCGTCTTTTGGGGGATTTTTTGCCAAGGAGACCACGAATTCCCTAGACTTCAATCCAACCTTGAAGGTTGTTAGCTGTACTTTATCATCTGCTTCGTCCACCTCTAAAGTTCCTCGAGTGAAGCATGTTACATAGGATCTCAAGGTTTCCTTCTCTCCTTGCTTGATGGTGAGCAAATGGTAAGCTAGCCTTTTTGGATGCCCGCCGACGAAGTGACGAAGGAAGGCACTGCCTAGTTGCTCGAAGTTGTCAATGGATGACGTTGGTAATTTGGTGAACCATTCCCTGGCTGCCCTTTTAAGGGTGGTAGGGAAAGAGCGACACAATATCTTGTCGAGGGGTTGTTGGAGACTCAGAGTCGTCTTGAAAGTGTTAAGGTGATCTAATGGATCTTTCAACTCGTCAAATGGCTCAAGTTGGGGTAGACGGAACTTTGAGGGTATTGGGCACTCCTAGACCGCTAGGGTGAAGGGTGAATACGTCTTCCTGACCATTCTGTCTAGACTTTGGTCTGTCTTTCCTTTGATGGCGTTTCTCAACTCGTTCATCTCCTTTCTCATTTCCCTAAGAAGGTCTAAGCTTGCCTCCTCTGGAGTGCCAGGTCGTTTCTTGTGGCTATCTCCGTCATCGTCCCAATTGGTCTCTGAGCAGTTATCTCCTTGTTGTAATCGTTGTCTCATCTCTTGGTTCTGCATGGTGAGCTCTTTCATAGTAGCCGCGAGCAACTGAATTTGAAGCGCTAATGCAGCAGGATCTTGATTGGCATTGGATTCCATCTGGACTTACAAGTTGAATGGAACAGTGCTTTTGAACTAGATGCGAAAGAGTGTCCTCATAGACGGCGCCAAATTGATGATGTCCAAATCGTCAGTCAAAATGATCATCCTTAATGGAGTCATCCATGATGTTATACTAATTAAATAACATCACATGGAGGTGGAAGTGTAAAGTGGTTGGTTTTATCTAATTTAGCAGAACATTAAATTATGTGTTGTAGAAGATGATAATATGAAACTTTCAACTCCCTTAATTGAGTTTATTGCATTTGTGGTACTGTAAGTCTTTAATGTTTTCTTGTTTGTTATAATGGCTCTTATTTTCTTCACTCTTAAATACTTTTTCCATATATGTTGATACATTGTTCTCATTTCTCTTTCTACGGCCAAAATGGGCAAATGCCCTTTTCATGCAAAAAAATTAGCGTTTTGTCCCTTTTTCCAAACTAATTAGGAAAATACTCCTATTTTGAAACTCTATTTTCTCACAATCGAGTTTCAATGTAAAACTCAATTTGTAGAAAATCGAGTATGGGGCAAAAAAAAAAAAAAAAAAAAAAAAAAAAAAAAAAAAGCATGGAACTCAAGTTCATGGAGCTCGAGTTCCATTAAAAACGCTACTATAGGCCTCCATGAAACACAGCTATAGGTAAAATATTTAAAAAAAAAAAAAAATTGCATGGAACTCGAGTTCATAGAGCTCAAGTTCCATAAAAAACGCCACTATAGGGCTCCCTATGGAGTGATCAGACTTAAGAAAAAATAAAACGCCACTATAGGGCTCCCTATGGAGCGATCATACTTAAGAAAAAAACTTGCATATTTTAAAACGCCACTATAGGGCTTAAAAAATTGCATGGAACTCAAGTTCATGGAGTTCGAGTTCTAGAATTTTTTTTTTTTTTTTAAATTTTAAAATTTCAGTTTGCTATAACTCGATTGTCCAAAAATCGAGTTTTAAATTGAATCTCGATTTTGAGAAAATCAAGTTTCAAAACAGGGGCATTTCTCTAATTAGTTTGGGAAAAGGGGCAAAACACTGATTTTTTTGCACGAAAAGGGCATTCGCCCAGATTCTCCCTTTATCTACCTTCATGATTCTGCTTTAATTCATTCTCTATAGGGCAAGTCAATCAGTATCATTGCATTAATAGAATCATTAGAAGTAATTAATTAAATCTAGAACATAAGTTTGCCTCAATGATGAATTTCTTGTTTCTATAGGTCAAACAATTTTCTTTCTCTACAATTAATCATGGAGTAGAAAAGCTTTTAATAAATAATAATAATAATAATAATAATAATAATAGAGAAAAAGGTTATAAGTTAAACACATTACGATTCATCACAAAAAAAAGAAGAAGTTAAACACATTACGTGGCATATAAGCATTTAAACCCCACCCTCCACCCCTTTCTTTCTATCAGAAATTTGTCTTTATTAATGGAGTATTAATGGTTTTCACAAATGTTGGCTTAATTTATCGATCATCATTAGGGGTAAAAATGGTTCTCACCTTGGGAAAAAAAATATTAAGAGTAATTTTACTTCCCACCCTTAAGATTTGGTTAAATAACACTCTACCCCAAATTTTGGTAGGCCAACGACGAATTAACCCCTTGTGATGAATTAATTGATTAATTAGCCAAGTTTATTAATTAATCAAATTAACATGTGAAGCATGTGGTAGCACAAACAAATCACCAATTAACTAAAGTATAAAGCAAAAAATAAATTGACACGGTGATTTGTTTACGAATGGGGAAAACCTACATGGCAAAAATCCCACCAAGTGATTTTAAGGTCACCACTCCCGAGA
Organism: Quercus lobata; assembly: GCF_001633185.2. Taxonomy (NCBI): domain Eukaryota; kingdom Viridiplantae; phylum Streptophyta; class Magnoliopsida; order Fagales; family Fagaceae; genus Quercus; species Quercus lobata. The sequence goes on from NC_044914.1 coordinate 22,270,155, forward strand.
ATCCACAATTATCAAAATAAACAGTTACAAGTAAAGAAATCTCAATACCTTATACCAACCTACAGTTGAACCCTTACCCCAATACCCAATTGGACTTGTTTTGTAGTGATAATCTCTCATTTTCAATGCACGGCTCCAAGTACATGACTAAAAAATTGCGTGGATCCCAGTACGTAACTTGATTACCAACTTGAAAAGGATGTTAGCTGCAAAGTTCTTCAATTCATCACAAGATGAAGATCATGAAGTTGCTTGGTCACAAAACCCTATGGTGCACAAACACAGTAGCTTCTTCAAGAACTAGGGCAAACTAGGTTTTTGGTCACACCTTTCTTCACACTCATGGAATTTGCTCTTGTGCAACTTGTGTAACCTTTTACGGCCCTCAAAATAATCCTTATATATGTTTAGGATTGTGAGAAGAAAGCCCAAACAAATATTTATGGATTGGATGAAAATCAGCTTGAAAAACTGAACTTCATAAACCTTGATAGATAGCCATCTATCGAGCTAGCTGTCGAGCCATGGGCTTCGGAAACTTTTAAATCTCAATAGATGCTAGCTGTCGAGTTTTAAAATCCTGCACTTTCTTACTTGATTCTTGGACAGATTTGCATGGCTTTAACACTTGAACTTGAAACCTTGTTTCTTGAAGCATTAAACACATCCTAGATCTACTCAATTACAAGTAAAGTGTCATTTGTCAAAGGATTATCCAATTACATAAAATGTTGACATATGTTCCTAACATTGAATCACATATGTCTAACAATCTCCTCTTTTGGCAATCCGTGACAAAACCATAACAAACAAATGAACATATGAGAGAAGTCATAACTCTCTCAACTCTTACTCACTTGTTGAATACAATAAAATCTATCCTAACACAAACTTTTGAAAAACTTTGCAAGAAGAGAGTTTATGGCAAGTAGACTTTGACAACCTGTATTTTTGAAACACTTTAAACAAAACTCATCACGGCATCTTAGTGTGAAACAAAAATAATAGATTGCATATAATAAATAAGAAACATGTGTATAGAGAAAAAAAAAAAAAGAAACAACACATGTAAAGATAGGTGAAAGATCTTTAATAACAACCTCAAATGTATATATATCAACAAGTACAAGGTTTGCTATCACAATATGATCACAAGATCTAAGGTACATGAATAATGTATCTAAAAATAGAAAGAAAAGAAAAAGATACATAAAGTTCTCACTACATCCCTCAAAATACACACTTCCTCTAACAAAAATCTCCTATACTAACCCTACCCCTACGAGTATGACTACTCTCATATCCAAAACTACTCCCCCTTTTTGTCACGAGTGACAAAGGGTAAGAGTATCAAGTAGATGTCTCGTCAGCACTAGAAGAGCTAGCATCTCTATCCTCATCATCATCGTCGTCGTTGGAGTCATCATCATCCTCAAATGCCTTGTCATCCTCAGATGCCTTGGGAGGAGGAGAGGGAGACTCCACAAAGCCACTAAGGTGAGCCTGCCGCCCGACAATATGGTTGACGCGAGTGTTCACCTGACATAACTTATCATTGAGAGTGTCAAAGTGAGCATCCATGCGCTGAAGTTGCGCCATAATCACATCAAGAGTCACACCTCTCGCAAAATAAGAGGGAGCGGAGGTGGATGGAGTTTAAGGAGTGGGAGGAGCTGCTGACTCGGACCGCCTCGAACATAGTTGTGCCTCACTCTATTTAACGGTAGCGGCATCTATGGCACATATAACATGGAAGTGGTCAGATGCGAGAAAGGGAACAGAAAAATGGTGTAAAATCCTGGTGATAGTCGAAAGGAAGATGAGCTTATCACGGGTCGCCGTATCCCTATATACATCTATGATGGAAAGAATAAAATGAGAGAGAAAATCTATAGTAAGATGCTCCAAAAGGGAAAGTAAAAATCGAGCACGGGGCTTTGTAATGGAGTTATAATGAGACAAGGGACGTAAAAAAAAAGTCATAACCATGTAAAGAAACCGAGGACCTTTAGCAAAGCCCATACAAGAAGTAAATTGATGATCACCCCAATTAGAGAGACGCTCACAGAAAGAAGATATGAGCTTGTCTTTGGACACAATCCTTAGATGCTCACAACTAGGGTAGTTATGATGCTCTACCCTCGAGACACGAAGCACCTTGGATACAATATCTGAAGTGACCATGACACGCATACCTCAAACGCGAGTAACAAAGAGAGGTACTGAATAATCAAATCCATGCATGTTGGAGTAGAACTCCTAAATAAGCACGGATGGACAAGTGATCAAGACGTCACATAGTGACTCCCAACCCCTACTGTGAATGACAATGGGTAGGTCAGTGTCGAAAAAGTCTGACAAAATGACTTGGCATTCTAAATGAACGCCTCGTCTAGAAAAGTTCTCAAAGAGGTCTGTTTTGGCCTTCTCATCACAGAACCGGACGTGTGAGGGAGTAGGGTCAGAAGAAGTGGATGCCTCGGAATGAAGAGGGTTCTGAGACAGAGTAGATTTATGTTTAGGTGCCATAAAGCAACTAACGTAAACGAGAGAGAGATAGGGAGTGAGAAACAAATAGAAAAGCACCAAACACAATCAATATAAAAGAATATAGAGAATGTAAGGTACGTATGCATGAAAATGCATGAGCATGTGATATGCAATAGTAAAGACATCATGGGCTTAGCCCAATCCAATCCTACCAGCACACAATCAGTTCAACAAAGTAAACACACAACAATCATGCATGAAACATTGTTATAATGCAAATGAGATGCAATGCATGATGATTTAGAACCATTTTCACAAAGCCCATACCAAAAATTTTGCAAAAACCTCTTTGATTTTGAAAAACCCCAAATTTTTCAACAAATCCCAAAATCTAGGTCAGAATGCATGAAATGTATGATTAAAGGCTTGAAAAAAAAGAGATCATACATGTGAAATATGCTATGAAAAGGCCAAAGAATGAGTAGGGAAGATGAAGGGTTTGAGTGAGAAGAGTTTGGGAGTGAGAGAGAAGTTTGTCTATCGAGAGAGATCGAAGAGAAATGAGACAAAAATCGTGTAGCGCGTATATATAGAAGTTTCATAATTCTTGACAGATCGAGAAGTGTCGAGAGGTGTCGAGTTTTAAAGGCATGAAGAGATACAGCTATCGAGCAGGTGTCCAGAGGTGTCCACAGTAAAAACATGCTCAATGGATCGAGGAGCTATCGAGCAGCTATCGAGGAGATAGAAACTTTCTCGATGGACCAAGGAGCTATCGAGATTACTATAAAAAGAAGCTGAAGAGCTCGATAGATAAGCCAGGCGTTGAGAGGTGTCGAAGAGCTGTCGAGATTGCTCAAAAACAATTTTTCAAGAAGAGAAAAACAAAGACATGAATGCAATCAAACATGAAACTCAACCAAGGATTCAAACAATATTTTTATCTCTCAAAAACATCTCTCAATCAAGAAAAATGTAAGCACATAGAACCCAAAAAACACACACACACACTAAATAAGTCTAACCAATTTTATATTTCAAAAACAAGTTAAGACAATTTGGTGAGTATACATTAACACAAGTATTCCCTGTGATGGCCAAATCACATTACACCTACACATGTATCAAAAGAAGAAAAGAATATTACGTGTTGTGTGTGAAAAATATTGCAAGATTGCATAAATGTCTACATGTTATGATGATTTGAGATATGAGAAAATCACTTTAACTCACACACAATCATAACTATGTGATGGGGACTGTCACCTTTGAAGTACATCCTATAATTCTCACATCTCCTAGAATACACGCTTGTAATCATATATAAAGCATTTTGATCTTTTTGCTTTTATTTTTCTTTACATATTTTTCTTTTAAGCAAACCATGCATAGGCATATAAGAGAGAGAAAAGAAATACCCAATTATGTTAAACATTTGACATTCCACTTTTACTATACCAAAACATACAAATGGCATTTCATGATTGGCTGGGAACAGTAGTGAGATGGTTATTTATGCCTTTTTCTTAGAATTTTCTAGTCCTTTCCATAAAAAAGAGTGATACGAGTGTTAAGTATAAGAGATTACTTAATCTTACTCATCATAAACACAAGCCACAAAACTCACTTGCTTAGTTGTGCATAAAGATGCTCATCTAAGTTACAAAAGATACAAAATTTAGAAAATTTTGTTTTAATGGTCATCCAAGGTACACAAATATTAATGTATACACACACACTATTTTTGTATTTTTCTGATTTTTCAAATTTTTTTTTATTTTTATGAAAAATAAAATAAAGCAAAATTGAAAAAAAAAAATAAACAAACAAAAACATGTTGAACAAAACAAATCAATGCATAAAACTAGACTGACTCAAAACAAAAAAGCGAAACACACAAGTAATGCAAAACACAAAAAACACGAAAGGGAGAGAGAATAAGTGACAAAATCACTCGGAGCCTTTTTCCTTCCACACCTTGGAAGAACCTTTTCGTTTAGCAAACCCTTAATCCAGCAGTAAGGGGAAAGAGTTAAACCCATTCAAGTTCGAAACGAACATGAGGGCTTTGAGAAGATCTCCGAGAAGAGCAAAAGAGGATGGAAACTGATTCTAATCTCTCAATGCAATTATGTTATTGCTCTTTTGAGTGGCTAGTCACTTGTAGCAATTAGGTCGAGTATGTCTAGCTACTCCACAGTGATGACAGAAGTGCTGCTTTTTCTCCTTAGGCTTTTGAGAGTTTCCCTTCTTAGCCCTAGGGTTCTTAATCTCTTTCTTATCAAGTTTAAGGGCTGCTCCTATGTTAAATTTACCCTTATCTGTGTTCTCACTAGCTAATTCATTTTTGACATCATTGTTCTCAGTTTCAATATTATTAGCAGGAAGAACAAAAACAGTAGCACTAGTAGAAGTAGTACTAGGAGAAGAGAAATCATACTCTAAACCGGTTCAATCGAAAACCGATTTCTGAAGACTAAACATCTCATCGAGCTTAGTGCTTAAAGTCCTTTCTAGCTGAGCTCTGACTTAGAACAGTTTTGCCTCAAGCTTCTTCGTCTTCTTAGCCAAGAAATTATTCTCAAATCTCAATACTCTAATAGTCTAATTTGCTTCATCAAACTTTATAGAGATTTCAACTCGCTCGAGCTCCACATCACTAAGCTTATTGGTAGCCAACCTATACAATTTCTCTCTTTTTTTTTTTGAGACCTTGTATAACTTTGCATAGGCTGTGTGGTTGTCATCTTGTTCATCCATCTTCTCAAACTTAGACTCCACTAATTTCTTTTCTTCATCCACATCTTCAACAATCCCCTCAGTAGGATCTACAATGGTAGTGAAGGCATTTAGGATTCCGTCATCCTTATTATCGGAGTCATCCTCAGGCTTAGTGTTGCTCAAGGTAACAGCAAGTGTCTTGCTCTTCCCAATGGTCTTGAGATAAGTAGGAAACTCTTGTTTCATATGATCAAAACCTTGACACCCAAAGCACTTTGGTCTTGAGGGAACAGTGTACTGACCGCCATCCCTAGCAACCTTCTTCCCTTTGTCTTGGCTCTTAGACTGAGAAGAACTCAACTGTCTACTATCCTTGTCGAAGCCCTTTGCATTGACATTTTTCATGAACTTTTTGGATTGCCTGGTGATGTAGGACTTCATCTTAGAATCTTCATCGTCTGAAGACTCATCCGTGTCATTGCTCTCGACTTTCAAAGCCATGATCTTGCTCTTGCTTAATTTCCTTATCCTAGTCAAACCCAACTCATAAGTCTGCAGATTGCCAACCAACTGTATCAAAGGAATTTTTTCAATGTCCTTTGATTCCTCAATGGCAATAATCTTGGCATGGAATCTCTTGGGTAGAAATTTGAGCACTTTTGTCACAATCTTGGATTCAGAATGGTTTCCTCAAGATTAAAAGCTGTGTTTACTATGTCCTTGAGCTTGGCATAGAACTCATTAAACGACTCATCCTTCTCCATCTTGATCTCTTTAAAACTGGTAGTGAGCCTCTAAAGTTTTGAATCCTTGACAATCTTGGTTCCTTCATAAGTTGTCTGGAGGATGGTTCATGCTTCTTTTGCAGTTTCAGTGGAGGATATCTTCTTGAACTCCTCATTCGTGACTGCACTGAATAGAGCATTCAATGCCCCACTGTTGAAGTTTGCCACCTTGATCTTAGCATCATCCCAGTCGGTCGACGCTTCTGTAGGCTTAGTCCAACCTATCTCCATAGCTTGCCATACTTTCTCATCCAAAGACTGCAAGAAAACTCTCATGTGTACTTTCCAGTATGCATAGTTAGTGCCATCAAATAAATGAGGTATAATAAGAGACTGTCCTCTATTCATAACAAACAGGGGTCAATGGATTACATAGCAAAGATTAACCTAATCAGAGTGTGTCTACTCTGATACCACTTGATAGGCCAACGAAGAATTGACTCCTTGTGATGAATTAATTGATTAATTAACCAAGTTTATTAATTAATCAAATTAACATGCAAAGCGTGTGGTAGCACAAAGTAGCACAAACAAATCACCAATTAACTAAAGTATGCAACGGAAAATAAATTGACATAGTGATTTGTTTATGAATGGAGAAAACCTACACGGTAAAAACCCCACCAGATGATTTTAAGATCACCACTCTCGAGAATCCACTATTATTAAAACAAATTATTACAAGTAAAGGAATTTCAATACCTTATACCAACCTACAGTTGAACCCTTAACCCAATACCCAATACCCAATTGTACTTATTCTGTAGTGACAATCTCTCTTTTTCAATACACGGCTCCCAATATATGACTAACCAATTGCACGGATCCCAGTACGCGACATGATCACCAACTTGAGAAGGATGTTGGCTACAAAGTTCTTCAACTCATCACACAATAAAGATCATGAAGTTGCTTGGTCACAAAACCCTATCGTGCACAAACACATTAGCTTCTTCAAGAACTAGGGCAAACTAGGTTTCCGTTCACACATTTCTTCACACTTGTGGAATTTGCTCTTGTGCAACTTGTGTAACCTTTTACGGCCCTCAAAATAATCCTTATATATGTTTAGGGTTATGAGAAAAGAAATTCCAAACATATATTCATAGATTAGATGAAAATCAACTTGAAAAACTGAACTTCATAAACCTTGATAGATAGCCATCTATTGAGTTAGCTGTTAAGCCACGGGCTTCAGCAACTTTTAAATCTCGATAGATGCTAGCTATCAAGCTAACTGTCGAGCTTTAAAATCTTGTACTTTCTCACTTGATTCTTGGACAAACTTGGATGGTTTTAACACTTGAACTTGAAACCTTGTTTCTTGAAGCATTAAACACATCCTAGATCTACCTAATTACAAGTAAAATGCATTTTGTCAAACGATTAGCCAATTACATAAAATGTTGACATATGTTCCTAACATTGAATCACATATGTCCTAACAAATTTGAAGAGAAAAAACATTTTTCCTCACTAGATATTCAATTGACCTAACTTTAAATTAAGGCAAAAATGCAAAACTGAGCCTCTAGCTTTCACTCTTTTTCATTTTAGTCCTCTAACTTTCAGTTTTATCAATTCAGTCCTCTAACTTTCAATTTTTGTTAGTGCATGATTCCGTTAAACCCCAATCATGGGCTACCATTAAAGTCACTAAAACAATGCCGTTTTTCCCACTCTCTTTTTTTTTTTTTTTTTAAAAAAAAAATCAGAATTAAAAAAAAAAAAAAAAATCTGTGAGGAGTAATATTGGTTTCCTCCAACAAGTGGCCAATAGTCGCAAACAAAGGGTGTGAGTCAATACCCAAGTATTTTTTGGCAAACACCTTGAATGCTTCAAAGCCACAATAAGACAATTCTATGTGCTTTTCCATACGTCCCCTCCCAATGAGAGCCAGATCAAGCTTTTCCACATAATTGGTGGTGAAAACAATGATCCTCTCTCCCCCAATAGCCGACCAAAACCCATCTATGAAATTCAACAAACCAGAGAGAGTGACCTTACTATTGCTGTCTTCTTCACCTTCGATCATTTTAGTCAAAAGATCCTTCCCTTCTTCATCCTTCGCTTTCTTCTTTGCCTTCTTTCCTCGATTTTGATTTCAGGGGAAAGGGAACGATGGAACAATGACGTTGTTCCCCTTAAATGTTTTTCTTTCTTTTTTTTTTTTTTTAATTCCAATTTTTTTTTTAAAAAAAAAAGGAGGAAAAAAAGGGCGTCATTTCAATGACATTAATAGTAGCCCATGATTGGGGTTTAATGGAATCCTACATTAACAAAAATTGAAAGTTAGAGAACTGAATTGATAAAACTGAAAGTTAAAGGACTGAAATAAAAAAGAGTGAAAGTTAGAGGGTTAGTTTTACATTTTTGCCTTAAATTAATACTAAAAATGTTGTGTACTAACCTTCCATTTGATTAAGTATAAGTTCTCAAAATTATCTTATTTCATAATTAAAATTCATTGTTTTAAATTTTTAAATATTTTAAAATTTTAAGTGTGAGTTTTGGTTTTTTTTTTTCTTTTTTTTTTTTTCATCAAGTTAAGGAGAGATTGTAGTTGCAAGTGTTTTGATACTTGATAAATTTTGCATTTTATTATTAATTTATCAATTATTTTTTTATTAGTCATGGCTAAAATTTTGTAAAGAAATTCTTATAAGAATTTAGAATATTTAATTACTAAATATAAACAAAAAGGGAGGGGGCGTTAATTTCTTCAAACCTCAAAGGAGGTGAATGTCTTTTCCTCTTAAGTTTGGAGTGAAATGTCATTCCCCAAACCTTAAAAGAGTATAGTGTAATTACCTCTAAATATTATTTCATAAAACAACGAAAAAGTTTCTTTGGAAAAGTTGACCTTCAAGAATCCTATAGTAAAATCAATTTATTTCCTGTTAAAAAAAAAAAAAAAGGCTTAGGAGAGGAGGGTAGCAAACTCTACGTGCTAAGGGTAATAGAAATGGAGATGAGTATTAACGCGCTCATTAGTGGTGATTAGGCAACTTGAATCCAAATCAAAAGTTTTATTGGCCCATGGTATGGCAATAATGGCCCACAGTAATAGCCCTATCAAAACTCTAGTGATGCATGTTGTGTTATTCATTACCGTTACGTAACGTGTGGTCGATTGGGCTATACTAAAGACCTTCTTTTTTATTGGGTTAAAAAAAAAAAAAAACTTATGGTCTAAAAGGAGTCTAGAAATGTTGTTGTAACTTGTAAACAAGATGACTACACTCTAGGTAGTGTAGCTTTCTTGATGATTAGGTAGGTGGAGTCCATGACTTGATTAGTTAATAATAATTGCCCATCTAGAAAGTCCTTCAATGCCTCTCGAAAAATTTCAATCTACTTCCTGGTGTTCTGTCAACTGCTCAACTCAACTTATTCAGTACTCACAATTGTAATTTCATCATTCACAACTTGTTATGTGTCTAGTTGTAATTAAAGTTGTGAATTTTTTTGTGTCCTTAGCATTTTCTTATTTTGAAGTTTGTTAATTAATTACTGCTAACTGGTTCCTTGATGGCTTTGTTTTCCCCCATTACTATTTGTCTTCACTGTTTTTTTTTTTTTTTTTTTTCCCTTCTATTTATAAAATTGTATTCACTGTTAGTCTTTAGCAAAGTTTGTGTTTTATTATTCATTTATTCTTCAATCTACTATGGTTAAAAAGAAATTTAATGTATTTGTGATGCAAAAATAACAATAAAATATAAGCTTTTGAATCCCATTCTATAATGAGGGGGTGAAAAGCGCATAGGCAGAATGATTTTTAAGCATAAGCTTGTAGATGGTAGATGGAGTTATTCATAAAAAAAATAATAATAATAATAAAAAATAAAAAGAGCAAAATTCATAATTTACAATATTGTATGTTTTTTATAAATGTATATAATGTTTTACACATTTTACATGTCTATGATATAAGTTTACATTGGTAGGCTATACGAACAAGAGCATGCATTGACTTTTCCATCCTGTGAAAAGTTACATTTTGTTTTTATTATTTATTTTTTGATAAGTAAGAAAAGCACATAAAGACCAAAATTTAAAATAAGTACGAAAAGCACATTTTGTTTTTATTATTTATCTTTCCAAAATCCTTTTTTTTTTTTTTACATAAAGACCAATAGTAGGCCTCTACAATTTTTAAGAAGATCTAGTGTTGGCTGCATGTGCAAGTTAAAAAATTAATATAATTTTTTTTTGAAGAAGTATGAAATCATGTACTTAAATTTAAAATAGTTATTTGAATATCTATTTACTATGACAATTTCTTAGAACCTATTTACTAAATGTAAGATCTACTCACCAAAAATGCTACAAAGAATGATAATGAATGTCATTATCTTTCCATAATATTAAAACTTTCATAATGAATGATGATATATGCTACAACTTTTTTAAAGATCTTCATCAAATTAAATACTTGTAACCATCTACAAGGAAAATTTTGTTATTCATACTTCATTCTTTATAATCTTATTTTATGAGTCTAAATACGATATTTAGCTTACTTCTTTTTAATGAACACCCTTTTAAGTAGGAAAAGAAATTAAAAAAAAAATACAAAATAACAAAAGAAATTTGTCATCAAAGTTTCTATTAGATATAATTATAAGTCTAGAAGATTTTAAACCTAATAAATTAGAGTTCTCTAGGTAACAAATAGAACACCATATATCATCATTCTAACTTTTCAAGCATGACTACCAGTCTACCACATAATATTCAAAATACATGAAGAAATCTTTTGAGACATGAAAATATAGTAGGGGTATTTTAAACATTCCACAATGGAATATTTTAGGAATTATAAGATTTCGTTAGGGTTTACCTAAAAGAGTAGCAATAGGAGTATATGCTCATTTACAAAATATAAAGGAGAAAATTATTCAACTTTAATTCAGGGGGGAATGAAACTACCCCAAACATAAAGGAGTAAAGTGCTACTTCATCAATTCGTGTGTGTGTGTGTGTGTTTTTAACTTGAAACAATGTGTTAAAAGAAAATCAACCTAAAAAAACTATGCATAAAACAATGAATTTTTGGTTCAACAAATTGACTAAACCAAAAAAGAAGTTTAGGAATACAACAAAATGTCACGATATTTTTACAATACCTTTTATTTCTAGTTATGGTGGGTTCTGATCTGATATTTTATTATTTTATTTTAGAGTAATGCTACATCAACAACATTTTCATAATAAATTCTATGTGGTAAATTGTTACTGATTTTAAACTAGGCTAACTACTTTTAACTGTGTATTTATAAAAAACAAAAACAAAAAACAAATAAAAAGCCAATTGAAGAAAATTGTGCCTAAAACAATGAATTTTGGCTTACCAAATTTGACTATACAAAAAAAGAAGCCCAGGAACACAACAAAATGTCACACAAAAAAGAATTCTAGGAACACAACAAAATATCATAACATTTTCTCAATATTTTATTATTTCTAGTTGTGGCAGGTCTCATTTTGATATTATTATTTTATTTTTTATGTCCACAGCATTTTCATAGCAAATCTTTGGTGAAAAATTATTACAGGTTTTAAAATTATGCATTAAAAAAAAAAAAAAAAAAGACAACACAAGAAAATTGTGTGTGAAACTGTGAACTTTGGCTCACCCAATTTGACTATACTTAAAAAGAAGTCTAAGAATACAACAAAATATCACGACATTTTCACAATACCTTCATTTTTAGGATCCGAATATATATTTTTTATTTTGTTTAAGAAAAATGCTATTTCCATAATATTTTTAGAACAAATTCTAAATGACAAGTTGTTGTTGGTTTTAAATTGGGCCCACTACTGATATCACTTTTTTATCCATAAAAAATACCTTGTCACATAAAATTTATTGTGAACTTATTGTGAAAATGTAGTGGACATAGCATTACTCGTTAAACTTTAAAATCAAACAATTTTTTCCTTAATATTTTGGAAAATAGCAAAAATGTCATATTTTTATCCTTTCAATTAAACGCTAATGAAAGCTTTTTATTCTTAAAATATTTATTGTATAATGTCTAAAATACTCCTACTAAATTTGAACATCTCAAAAATTTTCTTCATGTAGTTTGAGTTTTAAATGATAGTAATTCTCAGATTCATATTTTATTCTAACCTTTAAAAAATTAACACCTCAATAATTGTAAATTAGTGTAACTGTGTATGCATGTATAAATATTTAAAAGAAAAAACTAAAAGAGCACAAGCAAAACCAGCTTACTATGAAAAAAAAATGCCAATAAACAATGCATATTGTCAAATAATTGTGAAAATATTTTTTAGAATTTGTTAAGTCGGTATAATTGTATATGAACGTGTAAATAATAATTATCTAAAGGAAAAGACAAATAAGCACGTACAAAACCGGCACAGAACCAAAAAAAAAAAAAAAAAAAAAAGCCTGATGAACAGTAAGGCTCCGTTTGGGAGTTCATAAGGGAAGGGAATGGAATGGAATGGAATGATCATAAGGGAATAGAATGGAACGGAATGGAATGGAATGTATTTAAGCAAGAGAAAGGAATGGAAAAGAATGGAATGGAATGGAATTAAGTAACCTTGATTGGATGTTTTAAAATGAAGGAATGGAAAGGAATGGAATGTAAGTAATTTTGTTTGGGAACAACATGGAGGGAATGGAATGGATTCATTTTATAACAATATTACTATTAGACCCTTATTTTAAAATAAATAATTAAATAAATAATTAAACAAATCATATGCTCAGTACAAATTACTGTACGCGCATTCGCGCAAATGTGAAAGCATTGTTATGTTCGGCAGTTTGTCTATAAGAAGGCGGCTTCGAACGACCCAATGTTCTCCAAACCTTCCTATTCTCTGTGTGTGTTTCGGTCAGAGAAAGAGATCAAAGATGGGTTCCATTACAGCAGCTACAAAACCTCATGTAGTTTGTGTAGCATACCCACTTCAAGGTCACATAAACCCAATGATCAAGCTAGCAAAACTCCTCCACCATAAAGGGTTTCACGTAACTTTTGTCAACACAGAGTACAACCACAAACGCTTACTCAGGTCTAGAGGCCCCAACGCCCTCGATGGCTTGCCTGACTTTCACTTCGAAACCATTACCGATGGGCTGCCACCGGTAGATGCAGATGTTAGCCAAGACGTTCCTTCTCTTTGTGACTCCACCTCAAAGCATTCGCTAGTTCCACTTCGCAACCTCCTTTCCAAACTCAACGACACTTCGTCTTCGATGTACCGACTGTGACTTGTATGGTCGCAGATGGTTGTATGTCCTTCAGTCTTGATGCTGCTGAAAAATTCGGAATTCCGATTGCCCTTTTCTGGACTCCTAGCTCGTGCGGCGTGTTGAGCTATATGCACTATCGCCATCTAGTTGAACGAGGTTTAATCCCCCTCAAAGGTATGATTTTGTATCATCATATATTGAAAGTGGTATATGATAACACACCTCTCTCATCTGTTTCATTAATATCACGTCAGATTATTATACATGTTAACTTCAATTAAAAATCAAACATACAAATGAGAAGTATATATTTAAAAGATGTGCATAGGTGATCTGTAATAACACATATCTTAGTTATAAAGTTTAATATATATATATATATATATATATTAATTTGTATGCTAGTTTTAATATTTTAATATTGCGGTAGGTTATTCACTAAAGTCAACAGTACTTTTGCTTGATTCACATATGTAAGGGACCTAACAAATGGATACTTGGAAACTCTAATAGATTGGATTCCTGGAATGAAAAATATGTCTCTTAAGGATTTTCCAAATTTTATTAGAACTACAGATAAGAATAATATTATGGTTAACTTCCTCATTCGTGAATCTAAGAGAGCTGTGTAAGGTGGTGGGTTGTGCTAGTAGTGTTGAGCTACCTCTTGCTGCACTAAGCCCAAGTTTTCTAGATAAGGGAGTTGGAATCAGTCCAGCTTCGATTTAAGTTGGTTTGGTTTGTGCGCAAACTAGGCCAGGTCTGCCAGGAACGTGTTCACGGCAGGCAAAACTGTTTCAGGCAAGTTGTGGCAGACAGACATAATAATAATAAAAACAAAATATTTGGCCACTCAGTAGGAAATGACCAAACAGCCCCTGAACTCAATTACAGCAGCAATATTAATCGTTTTTGCAGAAAGGAAAGAACAAAATAGAAGATATTAAATATTAATACGCATGGGTTAGTCAGAATATTAGGGAAATTAACCAAAATCTGATCCACAGGAGCAGAGCCAAAGAGGAAAGAACGTTCCTTCTCAACGCAGTTAATCTCTCAGGAAAGAGTACTGTCGTGGATATTAACTGCCCTGAGGGAAACGAACTTGAGTGATTTTTCTGCACAGATGCTCCTTGAGGTTTTCACAGAGAGCCGGATTTCATGAGGGAGAGAAGGGACCAATCTACTAGTGCATGCCTACTGTTCTAATTCTCACTTTTGTTTTCTTTCTTGTGGTTTTCTTTCCTTCTTTTCTCACTCGTTTCTTTGCTATTTCTTTGTTTTTCTTTTAAGTTTCTATTTCTTAGTTGAAGTTCCGTCGTTTCCCCCCTTCTTTGTTCACGGCAAGACCCTCTTTTTATAGTGCCTGTCGTGACTAGGTTTTACTGTTTTAGCCTTTAACCCCCCTTTGTCTGGTCTGGGTGTACTGGCCGACCATCACTGTTCCATCTGTGTGTCACCCTCCCATCACCAGACAAGGAAGAGTATTTTGTTTGCTTGTCTGTCGTGGCACCCTTTCCTGCTACGGTCTGGGTTATTTCTCTCTCCCTATCCCTCATGGCATGCACCTAATGGTTCCAACTCAGTTTGCCTCTTTTGGGTAGTAAGCCATCCTAGCAGGACACCTCCTCGAAAGAGCCTGAGTTGGAACTTTCAAAATAGATTTTTCCCCTCTCCCCACCACCAAACCATGCCCTCTAAATCTCTGACCCCCCCAACCTCACCATGCTCTGTATTGGCTAGGTACAGGCTGGTGGTGCCTGGGCTTTGCGCGTGCCTTCATTCCATATGTGTCCAAAATCTATTTGCTGCCTATTCGTCTGCCATGGTCCAAAGGCTTGCCTGCATTGCCTACCATCCGTTTTCTTTGACCTTTTATGTGGTTGCTTCTTGATTTCCCACTCCTCACAAGGACTGGGCTTTATTTGATGATGGACCTTATATTTCTTTGGCCCACCTCATTTCTTGCCATATTTGTTATGTTATTCCTGCTGTAATGATTTATTCCTACGGGGCCTCTTTAGGCCAGCCGTTCATTCTTTCTCCCAGTGGTTTGGTATGGCCACTAGTTTCTTTTCTTACTTATGGGCTCCTGTGTCCATTTTGTTTTTCTCTCGGGCTTTCTTGGCCCATTTGCTTTCTTTGGGTTTCCTTGGCCCTTTTGCTAATTTTACATTCCCATGGGCTTTTACTAACTTCATTGGGCTTCCCCAGCCCAATAACCTTATTCTCATTCTTGGGGTTCATGGGCCTGCCATAAACCCTTTACTTTCTTAGTTTGCATTATTTTGGGCCTGCGGCAGCCCTTTCTCACTTTTCTACATCATACACTATCCATGGGATGCTATTTCTCTCTTTCCAGGCTTCTTTAAGCCCATTTGCCTCTTCAAGACCCATTAGTTTATTTATTGGGCCTGTGATCCATTATTCCTACCGCTTGGGCCTGATGGTTTTTGCTGTTTGCTTTGCCAATTCCTTGCTGCCCTTGTTTTTTGGGCCTTCCTTCTTTCGACCTAGGTTCTCACAAATGGCCCTTAACATTTAGCCCCCTGAACATATGAAACGTTCCTGCGGTTCATATGTGAATGAAAAGATGTTTCTATCCTCTCTCTTCTCTTCTTTCTCTTCCTTCTTCGCGGGCCTTTTTAAGTGGTGGACCCCTCCTCTTATATATTATATTATATTTTTTTTTTCTTTCCTGCCGCAAACAAGGTTATCTCTTCGAATTTCCCAGTTTGGCAGTTATTCTCTAAGCATAGCCGCCGTTTCATTAATTTCATCCCATTCTGATGGCTGACCCGTCGTTTTCCTTTGTGCCGTTATTAATGACATAGGTATTTAAAGAGGAGTCTTCTACACGTTAAACACAAACTCCTTTGTTTCCAAGAACACACTCTCTGTCTCCTACTCTTCACTATCTTTTTCTTTTCAAACACCCGTACCCATCTTCTTCGGCTAAGTCCTCTTACCATGTCGTCGGTGAAAAGCCAAGGCTCCTCCCGCTGTAAAAGGAAAGCAATCGCTTCCGACTCTCTCGTCGTTCCTGATGTAGGCGAGGAGACAGAACACTCCGAGTTGGAGCAGTCTGCTGGGGAAAAGACACAGCGTGACCCCGACAGTGAATGCGCCCCACTGATCGATCCGTGGTATGAAGTCCACCCTCACTTCCCGAAGGTCCCTGTAGACTATATGCCGCCGCCGTCGGGTCGTGTGTGGCTCGCCCTTGGCCGGCAAAACCCCGACGTCTCTTGGGCTCCATTAGCATCTTCAATCCCTGATCTAGCCATTCACCAAGGCATCTCACTTCCTGTGCCTATTCATTTCGAATTTGGGTCAGGTACTGCCTTGGGTTGGAGAAAATGGGTAGATAATGAGTTATCTGATGCGGGTTTCATGGGGTTGTTGCAACGAGCCGGCGTCTCGAAAGCTATCATCTCATCTCATTGCCTGTCGATCTTTTGAGACCTCTACAATCTTCGACATTTGGTTCAACAGTGGTGTACCACCACCCATACCTTCTTTTTTTCGTGCGGTGAACTCACCGTTATCCTTGAAGACGTAGCCAATCAGTTACTTCTGCCTATTCTCGGTGATGCCAATCCTACCACTCTAGAGTTTTCTCCGAAAGAAGAGGCTATTGAGGCCGAACTGAGGAAAAGGATGGCCGGAAACGCCAAACTGTCATACTGGGTTAGTTCTTCTTCTAATTTTTCTATAGCTACCCGCCGCATGGCTTTTGTTGCGTTTTGGCTTTGTAAATTTGTTTTTGGATCCCACCCCCACTATGCCATAAAGCCTTTATACTTTCGTTTAGCCATCAAAATATCTGTTGGGGTGAGCCTGTCGTTGGCCCCCATGTTCTTGGGGCATCTGTATATCCAATTAGACATCCTGCGTAATGACGAGAGTCATGTGGGATCCTGTCATATAGTTACCTCTTCCGTCCACTGTACCATACTGCAGCAGTTGTTATTTAAGCATTGTGCACAATACTTAGCAAAGTGTAGACCTGCTCATTTTGTTAGAGATAAGTACCAAACATGTTCAAGGATAATTACTAACTTTTGTGGTAGATTTGAGTCTGATTTTCCTCTTGCTTTCCGCTGGTCTGGCTTGAAGCCCATTGGCTATTCTGTTGTGGAGTCTTTTGATGAAGGTGTCGGTTTTTCTTGGAGGGCTTATAGAAATTTGGGTGCAAGTTATACATGCATAGATTCTGCCATGGGT
The DNA here is from genome assembly GCF_001633185.2 of Quercus lobata. Taxonomy (NCBI): domain Eukaryota; kingdom Viridiplantae; phylum Streptophyta; class Magnoliopsida; order Fagales; family Fagaceae; genus Quercus; species Quercus lobata. The sequence continues at coordinate 22,287,625 of NC_044914.1, forward strand.
TCGTTTGTTGATACTGCTGGGACTACTACTCCCTTGGTTGGTTTTGATGAAACAGGGATGACTTATCTGGCGGCCACTAATGCCAGATGGCTGGCTTACTTAGCCGAGAAAGGTATCAGGTTCGTTCACTATCCTGCTAACCGAGTAAGAAGGTAGTTTGGGTTAGATCAGTATATCCTTGATGACATTTCCTTCCTTATGGAGTGTCCTACTTCGGTTCGCCCTTTTTTATGGCATACAGCCTTTGAATTTTGGAGGCAACGTTTTAGTGCAGTTACAGTTCCCGGTTCATTAAGGAAGGGTCTCTATACTCATCCCATGCATAGTTATTGGCAAGCAGTGATGACTACATTCAAGGATGAGCTAGTGGGTAGCCGCAGCTTCTCCCTTATTCCCCCTGATGGGCTCAGTATGGTCATCTCGGTTAACCCTCGCTTACTTCTTCCTTCCAAATCTGCTCTGGCATATGCCAGAAAACAGAACCGGTCAGCCATCTTCGAATGGGATGCAGAGAAAGAGGGATGGTAATGGCATGCTGGCGATTATCCTCCCGGTTGGGAGAAAAAGGTGAAAGTAACAAACATTTCTATACCGAGTAAGAAAGCTCCTGCCAAGCTTAAATCTACCAGAAAATCCAAGCCTGCCACCCCACTGCCACCTATAGGTGCCTCCCTGGCCAGTAGAACCCGAGGCAGCAAAAAGGAAGACAACCCCTCATCCCGTGTCTGCTTCTGAGCAAAGGGTAAGTTATCCTTTTTTTTATAGAAAATACCTCCTAACTTTCTTGTGGCTAACCTTGTTAATTTTCTCTTCCTCCTTTCTTTTAGTCTAAGCATAAGGAGGACTCGTCAGTTACTTGCCCTATTCTACTTGATGAGCCTGAATCTGAGGTACGTCTCTTTTCTTCACTTTTTTTTTTTTTTTTTTTTTTTTTTTTTTTTTTTTTTTTTGCACGTGTTCCCTCTACTATATGTCTTTTATTTGCCTCACATGTTAATAGTTCTTTGGTCTTCACATCAGTATTTATATTCCCCTTTTTCCTTTTTTTTTTTTTTAGGAGGAGCCCGAACCTCTCTCCGTATATCGCCCTACTGCAGAGGAGATCTTCGCCTCCATAGGTGTACCCATGGAGGGCTTTTTTGATGGGGCTGATGTGGCATTCGCAACCCCACTCCCTTTACTACACATAAGGCTCCTGCCAAAGCTCCCACCCCTTCCGCCAAGCTGGTACCCAGAAAAGAGAGTACTCATACCGAAGGGGTTGGTGACACTACACCTCTGCCCACCGAGACACCTGCTCCTCCAAAGAGAGCCATTTCTCTTGCTACTGTTCAGACCAAGACCGCTCCCTCTGTTCTGCCACTTGTTATTTCCATCAATGACCCCTTTGCAGTTATCTCCCAGGTTGCGAAGGTTGGTGCTTCTCTTGTTGTTACCCCTTCCTCCATTCAAGGTTCCGCTACACGTGGTCATGATACGGACTTATGCTCTGAGGGATCCGATAACATTCTTGAGGATCCTGATGATGCGCCTATCCTGAAGAAGAGGATTTCTGATTCTGACGAAGAGGAGAGTGCTTCACCGGAGCCTGGCTTTATGGGTATGTGTCTTTTTTTTCTGCTAAGTTCACTCCCCCCCCCCCTTTTTTATGTGTACTTGCGTTTCATTTGTACGCCTATTTCCCTGCTTGCAGAGACTTTTAAGGGGCCAGGAGTCATAGTAGGCGTAGGAATGCCTGCTCCTGCCATGCTCGTAGCGCCCGTTCCTGTCGCATCTTCAGCGTCCTTTTCATCTGTACCTACTGCACCCGCTTCTGCTGTACCTACAGTACTTGTTTCTGCTGCACCCATAGCCCCCATTCTTGGTGGCCCCGGTAAGTTTCCTTTCCCCTTTACTTCATCGTTTTTTTGTAAATCTTTTCTTCCCAGATCATGGCTTCTCATTTTGACTTACGTTTTTCTTTATAGGTCCACTTCCCACTGCCCCTTCTCAGTTTGAGGTGGGTAGCAGTTCTGCCGCCGTCCCAGACCCTGCGAATGATGCTGCAACCTTCTTTGCCTGCTTCAACCAGCCAGAGATTAACGACCTTGGCCCGGCAGACTTCTGGACTTCTGGTCCTCCTTACATGGATTTTTATGGTTTCCGAGTTCCCGAGGATTGCGTTTCCCACTTGGTAATGATCTATAGCAGCCGTGGTAATTTTATGCAAGAATTTTGTCTTGGCCATTTTGCTATGGAGCATTTCTTGAAGATGTTGGGATGTGTGCTAAACGACATTGAGCACAGCTTTGTTAATACTGTCTCTGCCGAGAGGATCCTGCAGTGGAGGGTTGCAATTCAACAGCTTATTAGCGTGGGTTTTATTGTGGGATTTGTTCTAGATCACCTTCGTGAGGTTGCCCGAGCCCTTTTTATGAGGAGAGTTCAACCAGCCGTTGATGCTATAGATGCCCTCGAGATTTTGAAGAAGGAGGTGGCGGACTTGGAGGGTCGTCGCGAGCTCCTCTTTCTAGTGTTGGTGGGCCCAGTAGTTTTGGAGACCAGACTCTCATTTCTGTACTTTGTTGATGATGATGCAGTTCCCTTCCCCTTTTCTTTACTTTCCTACTTTTGTTATGTCGCCCAGAACACTTATATGTTTCCTATAGTATTTATTTGGCGTGTGTTTGCCATAGTTTGGGTTTGTAATCATGATGCTATACTTTGCTACTACTTTTACTATTGTTGTGACATGGTGCTAATACTTCGTACTTTTTCATTATATATTCATGAAAGCACGTTACAATTTTTTTTTCTATGACATAATCACTTGAAGGAATAATTAAAAAAAAGAAGTAAAGGAAACATAAAAGCTTTTAGTAAGACAAAAGAAAAGGGACAACCACATAACTCTTTTTCGTAGGCGTAATAACATTTCAGCCACTTCCCGTTGATGGGATTAATTAAGCCTCTGCCATCCATTTGAGTTAAATGGTAATACCCACTTTGATGTGCTTCCCTTATCACAAGGGGTCCATCCCACTTTAGTGCAAACTTAGATGGTCCTGCTAGGCCTCGCCTAACATAGTCTTCCACCTTTAGCACAAGTTGTCCTTTTGCGAACACTCTTTCCTTGGTCATCCTGCCATAGGCTTCAGTTATCTTTTGTCTGTACCTTCGGCTACGTTCCTGGGTCTTTTCTCTCTTTTCATCAAGTCCTTCTAGGTCTTCGCACCTTTCTGCCGCAAAGACTTCTCCCTCATTTTCCTTTTCTCGCATCTGCATGACTCTCAGGGATGGTGTCATTATTTCTACCGGGCTTACTACCTTAGTTCCATAGACTAAGGAAAAGGGTGAAAAGCTTGTGGCTGACTTTAGTGATTTTCTATAAGCCCAGAGAGCATTTGGCAGGTGTATCGCCCATCGTCCCGTATACTCTTGGCTCATTTTACTAATAATATTTATGAGAGTTTTGTTTGTTGCCTCTGCTTGCCCATTCCCTTGAGGGTAATAAAGCGATGACCGGTAGTGCTTGACTTGGTAGAACTCTAGCATCTTTCTTACATCACTGTTAACAAATGGTGTGCCATTGTCACTAATGATCCTGTGAGGCACCCCAAACGTTACAATTATATTTTCTTTGATGAAATTTGCCACTGTTCCTGTGGCCTTATGGAGTGGCACTGCTTCTACCCACTTAGTAAAATACTCTGTAGCCACTAGTATCCATATGTATCCACGTGATGGTGGGTAAGTGGCCCTACTAAATCTAGCCCTCAAGTGTGGAAGGGCCATGGGGTGACCATGCTATGTAAATTCTACGGATGGGTATGAATTTATGTTGGTTTGTACTTGACAACTGTGACACTTTTTTACAAATTCTACAACATCTTTTTTCATGGTTGGCTAGTAGTAGCCCATCTGTAGCAGGCATCTGTAAAGCTTTTTCTTCCCCTGGTATTCACCACATTCCCCTGAATGTACTTCTTTTATCATTTCTTTTGCTTTTTCAGGGCCCAAACACCTCAAAGGGTCCCCATCATATCCTTTTTTGAAAAGGACCATGTTATGCAAGAAGTAATGTGTTGCCAACCTCTTAAGCTTGTGTCTTTCACTGTTCTTTTGTGACAAGATGCCTTCTGTTAGGTACTGCATGAAAGGGCTTCTCCAGTCTTCGCTGACGAATACAACATAACTTTCCTCCCTGTCTGCCACAAGCTGGCAGGTTCCACACTAGGTTTGGACTTGATCTGCATCTTTACCCATACTTGGCCAATAGAAGCCTGCCCGCTGAAGTCTGTGGTAAAGACTGACTTCTTCGTAGGATCCGCAAGTCTTGTCATGTACTTCTTTCAATTTTCTCTGGGCTTCTTCCTGCCCCATGCATCTGGATAAGACCCCACCTGGCATCCTGCGGTACAACTCCTCTCTTACCAAGGCGTAGTCTGTTAATAGCTTTAATTCTGCTGCATCGTCTCCCTTCATCAAGACTTCCTTTATGGGGATCCGCTAATCCCCTTCACCCTGTTCCTCCTAGAACTTTTCCTTCAACACCTCAAGGATGGATTCTTCCCTTTTATAGACTTCTATCCCGTTGCTATCCCCTTTGAAAATTATTTGCGACCCCAGTGCGGCTAATGCGTCTGTAAACCGGTTTTCGTTCCTTGGAGCATGCTTTATTTCGAAAGTTGAGAATTTTTCTTCCATCCTCTGGGCCACTGCTCTGTATGGGCTAGGCTGAGCTCTTTTAAGAAAAAGCTTCCCTTGGCCTGGCAGACGACCAAGTTCGAATCTCCCAATACTCTCAAATGCTTGAATCCCATTTCAAAAGCCGTGGCTAGCCCGATTAGGTAGGCTTCGTATTCCGCCATGTTGTTTGAATAGGAGAATTCCAGCTTGAATGATAGCGCTACTGCCATATCTTCTTCATGATACAAAACTACTCCCACCCCTCTAGACTGGGTAGTAGAAGACCCATCAAACTTCATTACCCATTGTTCTTTGACCTCTTCTGCCACAGCTACTTCCCTCGGAACTCCATCTTCCAGCGGGAATTCTTCCTCTCCCAGAAACTGTGCCAATAGATTTGCTATAGCTTGACTTTTCACCGCCTTAGGCGTCCCCATTCTCAAGTCGTATTGTGATAATTGTAGCAACCACTGGGATATTTTTCCGGAGAGGATTGGTTATTGTAAAAAAGCTTTAATGGCATAGGACTTAGTCATCAGCCATACTTCGTAGGCCAAGAAATAATGACGCAACCTCTGCGAAGCATATACAATGGCCAGGCATGCTCTTTCTGCCCTTGGGTAACGAGTTTCTGCATCTTTTAAGGTGCGACTAATGTAGTATACTGGCTGCTCGACACCACATTCGTCCTCCTGGGCGATTAGTGCATTGATGGCATACGAGTTAGTGGCCAAATAAAGTAGCAATGGTCTTTTGTGGATAGGGGCCTCTACTGTGGGAAGGCTCGTCATTATCTGCAGTAGCCTCTTAAAGGCCGTCTGCTGCACTTCTCCCCACTCAAAAATTTGCCCCTTCTTAAGTAACTTGGTGAAAGCAGAAGTGATTGATGCCAACCCAAGAATGAATCTCTAGATATACGAGACTTTTCCCAAGAAACTTTTTAACTCTTTTACTGTGGTCGGAGGTCTCATAGTTGCTATGGCCGTGGCTTTGGCTGGGTCCACATCTATCCCCCTGCTGTGAACCAAGAAACCCAAGAACTTCCCAGAGGACACCCCAAATGCACACTTAAGGGGGTTCATTCTTAGCTTAAAGGCTCTGCATCTTTCGAATACCCTTTATAACATGTAGTAGTGTTCTTCTCTCCTCTTTGATTTAACCACTATATCATCCACATAGTCCTCCAGTTCCTAGTGCATCATGTCGTGAAATATGGCCGTCATTGCTCATTGATAAGTCGCGCCTACATTTTTTAACTCGAAGGGCATCACAATGTAGTAGAAATTGCCCATAGGCATTCTGAAAGCAGTTTTCTCTACATCCGTTGGTGCCATCCTAATCTGATTGTATTCGCTGAAACCATCCATGAACGAAAACATGACACTTCCTGCCGCAGAATCTATTAGTAAATCCATGTTTGGCAATGGGAACTCGTCCTTTGGATAGGCTTTGTTGAGATTTCTGAAATCTACACAGCATCTTATCTAGTCATTCTTCTTCTTTACTGGTACTATGTTGGATAGCCAGTGAGGATGCTGAATAGGCCTAATGAATCCTACGGCCAGCAATTTCTGCACCTCTTTGATTATCTTCCTTTCTATTTCTGTGTGAAATATCCTGGCAGGCTAGGCCACCGACTTGGCCTCTGGGTCTACATTCAATGTATGTGCAACTAGCCCTGGATCCAGTCCTAGCATTTCACTATAGTCCCAGGCGAAAACGTCTTTGAACTCTTTCAACAACAGTATTAGTTCTAACTTTTCTTTTTCTATTAGGCTTGCACTAATTGAGATAGGTCTTGGTTCTTTTGAATCGGACCCTAGGTCAACTTCTTTCAATTCTTCCTTTGCCACAACCTATGCGTCCCTTTCTACTGCAACTTCCCCATCCTTTTCTTCTTCATTTCCCAAACTTTCTTGAGCGACACAACACGCCAAACTCCCATGTTGCCTTTCTTGGGTGGGGCCCACTTGCATCTCACTCGTGGGCCCCACGTGCCTTCATAACTTATACACGATCCTGCCATCAAGGCCTTGGACCCTGATGCACTGGGCTGTGTCGTCTGACTCTACGGCAGGTGCTTATTTTCTTTTCTTCTTTCACCCCAGTAGCTCCCTTAGATCGGGTTCTGGGTCACCTTGGATATCTTCCCACCTAGGCATGAAGGTACCTCGCAGCTTTGAGACCGAGCTTTCCCTGGATGGAGTCCATTGGTAGTAAAACATGGTTTCTACTAAGTGAGCTTCTGCTTGCTCAAATGGCGAGGGGTTTGTAGCTATACGTATCATCCTACCATTCAATCTTCCTTTCGCACATTGATGGTAGGTGGATGGGACCAGTCAGTGTTTGTGTAGCCAGGGCCTTCCTAAAAGCACATGATAGGATACTTCCGTTCTGACCATATGGAAACGAGCTAAAGAAGCTATAGGACCTACTTTCAATCACAACTGAATGTGGCCTGCGGTGTACTCGCCTCTTTCGCCGAACCCCGTTACTTCCATTGCGCATCCTTGGATCTTTCTTTCTGAAATTCCTGCTACTTGCAAGGTGCTCAACGGAATGAGGTTTATGGAAGCACCTGTATCCACCAAGGCCCTCTTGATGGGGATTTGATTTATGGATGCTGCCAAATAGAGAGGTCTCCTGTGATCCAGGTCTCCCACCTCCATGTCCTCACTGCTAAATGTGATCTCTGTCGATTCCTGTAAGAGGGCTCTGTCTTCTGGCATTTCTACTGATAAGCACTCTACCCCTAACCTAGAGGCGATACTCACCAAAGCCTCCGTGGCTATCTTTCTTTCCTTTGCTATGAGTCCCAACTGTTCAAACAAATTTTTGAACTTGGCACTCTGCTGTAGAGTGGTAATCGTCGCGATAGATAGGGCCAAGTTCTCTTCCTTGTCCTCCCCCGGGTTTGCGCATATTACCACTGCTGCTATACCTTTTCCCTTGTGGTTCGGGAGTGAGTTTCTTTGGACTTCCTGTTGGGTTAACTCCAATGTGCCTTCTTTAATCTTGCGGTGCACCAACCTGCGGAGCGCCCAGCATTCTACGGTGGGATGTTGTACATAGTTGTACAGATGGCAGAAGCGAGGATCTCTTCTTTCTTCCTCCGTGGGTTCTCTAGAAACCTGGTTGGGTCTAAAGATCCCATCCACTATCCATTTGTCTAGCAGCACATCCAGCACCTTAGGAGTACATGGTATGGGTAGGGGCGTATCATAGTCCCTCCTTTCTGTTTTCGTTCTCCGCTCTCCTGGACCCCACCATAGCCTGCGGGGCATTTCTTTTGTCTGAACTGGGTTTTACGGACTGGGCCATCTTCCTGGCTTTCTGTAACAGCTGTACAAACTGGGAAATTTCTAGATTTTCCAGGACAGCTTTGAATTCCCGAATCATGTTAGTCATGCACATTTCTACTAAGGTCCTTTCTTCACAATGGTTATAGTAGTCAAGTGCTATGTCCCTAAACCGCTTAATGTATTCCATCAAATCTTCGCCATTCTTTTGCTTGGTCGTTTGCAGGGTTGCGAGTGTTACTGTTTCCTTTCCATGGAAGTACTTAGTGCAAAATACATCCACCATGTCATCCCAAGTTAGGATCGATCCTGGTTTTAAGCCGATGTACCAGGTGTATGCCTGGTCACATAGTGACTTTGAAAATTCCCGCAGACATAGGTCTTCGCCTGCAGCGTAAAGGCCAAGGGTATCAATAAATTTGCTCATGTGCTCAACTGTACTTCCCTTCCTGCCATCATATTGTTCAAAGGCCCTTAGCTCATACCTCTCAGGGTATGGTTTGCTGAGTACTTTTAGAGGGTAAGGAGGCTTGTGCATAAAACCTCTCCTTTGGTGTTTTGGCTCTCTCTTGTTCTAGGAGAGTCGCCACTTCAGTCATAGTAGTGAAGTGCTGCTCTGGGTTCCGTGGGACACCTCCTGCTAGTGTCTTTTCTCTGTTTTCCGCATGCTCTAGGTCATGTTGGCTGCCTTTCTCTTTTGTTTTGCCTGCTTTTAGTCGACGGATCTCTTCCATCATTTGTTACTACGAGTGCTACAGTGATTTCAATACTTCAATAAAAGTACTGACATTGTCCGTGGGGACTCTTGGCTGCGGCTGAGGATTAGCCCCTGTTCTGTTGGCACCTTCCGTTTGGTTAGGTTGCTATTGGTGGGACGTTGTTGGCCTGGATTCTGCCTGCGAGGGTACGACACTCATATTCCGAGTTGTTTTGGACTTTGGTGGCATTATTTGCGAGGGGCTCTATATTTTTTTTCTTTTCTTTTACCCTTATCTATTTCCCAACTCCCCAGTGGAGTCACCAATTGTAAGGTGGTGGGCTGTGCTAGTGGTGTAGGGCTGCCTCCTGCTGCACTAAACCCAAGTTTTCTGGATAAAGGAGTTGGGATCAGTCCAGCTTCGACTTAAGTTGGTCCGGCTTGTGCGCAAACTAGGCCAAGTCTACCAGGAACATGTTCACGGCAGGCAAAACTATTTCAGGTAAGTTGTGACATACAGACATAATAATAATAAAAACAAAATATCTGGCCACTCAGTGGGAAATAACCAAACAGCCCCTGAACTCAATTACAGCAATAATATTAATCATTTTTGTGGAAGGGAAAGAACAGAATAGAAGATATTAAATATTAATACACATGGGTTAGTCAGAATATTAGGGAAATCAACCAAAATCCGATCCGCAGGAGCAGAGCCAAAGAGGAAAGAATGTTCCTTCTTAACGCAGTTAATCTCTCAGGAAAGAGTCCTGCCGTGCAGATTAACTGTCCTGAGGGAAACGGACCTGAGTGATTTTTCTGCACTGCTCCTTGAGGTTTTCACAGAGAGCCGGATTTCATGAGGGAGAGAAGGGACCAATCTACCGGTGCATGCTTACCGTTCTAATTCTCACTTTTGTTTTCTTTCTTGTGGTTTTCTTTCCTTCTTTTCCCACTCGTTTCTTTGCTATTTCTTTGTTTTTCTTTTAAGTTTCTATTTCTTAGTCGAAGTTCCGTCGTTTCCCCCCTTTTCTGTTCACGGCAAGACCCTTTTTTTATGGCGTCTGCCATGGCCAGATTTTACTGTTTTAGCCCTTAACCCCCTTTGTCTGGTCTGGGTGTACTGGCTGACCATCACTGTTCCATCTGTGTGTCATCCTCCCATCACTAGATAAGGAAGAGTATTTTGTTTGCTTGTCTACTGTGGCACCCTTTCCTGCTACGGTCTGGGTTATTTCTCTTTCCCTATCCCTCATGGCATGCACTTAATGGTTCCAACTCAGCTTGCATCTTTTGGGTAGTAAGCCATCCCAATAGGACACCTCTCTAAAAGAGCCTGAGCCAGAACTTTCAAAATAGATTTTTCCCCTCTCCCCACCACTAAACCGTGCCCTTTGAATCTTTGACCCCTTGACTTCACCATACTCTGTATTGGCTGGGTACAGGCTAGTGGTGCCTGGGTTTTGTACGTGCCTTCATTCCATATGTGTTCAAAATCGATCTGCTGCCCATTTGTCTGCCATGGTCCGGAGGCTTGCCTACATTGCCTACCGTCCGTTTTCTTTGACCTTTTATGTGGTTGCTTCTTAATTTCCCTCTCCTCACAGGGGTTGGGCTTTATTTGATAATGGGCCTTATATTTCTTTGGCCCACCTCATTTCCTGTCATATTTGTTCTGTTATTCCTGCTGTGATGATTTATTCCTACTGGGTCTCTTTAGGCCAGCCGTTCATTCTTTCTCCCAGTGGCTTGGTATGGCCACTAGTTTCTTTTCTTACTTATGGGCTCCTGTGTCCCTTTTGTTTTTCTCTCGGGCTTCCTTGGCCCATTTGCTTTCTTTGGGCTTCCTTGGCCTTTTTGCTAATTTTGCATTCCCATGGGCTTTTACTAACTTCATTGGGCTTCCCTGGCCCAATAACCTTATTCTCATCCTTAGGGTTCATGGGCCTGCCATAAACCCCTTACTTTCTTAGTTTGCATTACTTTGGACCTGCGGTGGCCGTTTCTCACTTTTCTACATCATACACTGTCCATGGGATGCTATTTCTCTCTTTCCGGGTTTCTTTAAGCTCATTGGCCTCTTCAAGGCCCATTTGTTTATTTCTTGGGCCTGTGATCCATTATTCCTGCCGCTTGAGCCTGATGGTTTTTGCTGTTTGCTTTGCCAATTCCTTGCTGCCCTTGTCTTTTGGGCCTTCCTTCTTTCCACTTGGGTTCTCACAAATGGCCCTCAACAAGCTGCAAGAGCTTCGGCTGTCATTTTGAATACATTTGATCCATTTGAACAAGATGTGTTGGATGCTATGTCCTCAATGCTTTCTAGTATATACACAATTGGCCCACTTGTGTTGCTTGCAGATCAGATTAAGGATGATAAATTGAAATCAATAAGGTCCAATCTATGGAAAGAAGAACAGGGTTTGCATTTTTGCCTGAGATTTTGATAGAAATCAGAAATGTAATTGAGAGATCCTAAGAACCTTTGAAGTTGGGTTTTTTCTAGGCTTTCATCTGGAAACTTATCTGCAAACTGAATGGGTCTATCTATGGGTTTGATGACACCATGTCTTATATCAAAACCTAAGAATCGAACGCTGGTTTGGAAAAGTTTAATCTTCGGGGCTGAGACAACAAGACCATTTTATTTGATGGTTTGGAAGAATGTTCTAAGATACTTCCAATGTTGAGTGAGGGATTCTAAGAAAATGAGTACATCATCAATGTACACAATGGTATGGCTGGAGAATTTATTGAAAATCTCATTCATGATGTTTTGGAATTCAGAAGGTGCATTCTTGAGACCAAAAGGCATTACATTCCATTCCTAATGGCCAAAGGGTGTGGTGAAGGCTGTTTTGTACCTATCAGAATCTCTTATTTGTATCTGCAAAAAACCACTGCTTTGCTAAGCCTGTTAACTAAGTCTCTTTTGTTGGGGATAGGATACCTTATCCATTCTAAGACCTTGTTAAGGGGCTTCTAGTTGATGACAAGTGTAGGGACACCTCTCTCAATCTCAGCGTTTTTCTGGACATAAAAGGCTGGGCAAGACCATGGTGACCTAGAATTTCTAATGATTCCCTTTTTAAGAAGATCCTCTATTTCAGCTTTGCAAGTATCCATAAGTTCTTGACTCATTTGGATAGGTCTGGCTTTGGTAGGGATGTTCTTTTCATGGAAATCTTTAACATAAGGTAGAGCAATTTCGTGCCTTTTCCTATGCCAAAAGGCTGTGGGGAGATCAGAGCAGACATCCTGCTTAAGTTTCTCTTCAAACCTTTTAATTTCCACTTGGTAACTACTGCAGGCCAATTGCTCATCAATCCTGTTGTAACTCAGTTCATTATTGAGGTACTTAAGGTGTTGGGTTTTGGCTTTAATGAGGTTAAGGGTCTTGGAGATAGAGACTTCCTGGAGACTGTTGATGTCTTTAGGCTCTAGGCTCCTAAGAAACTTAAACCTAACTGGTTGGCCAAAAGGATGGGTAGTGATTCCTTCACTATTCGTGATGAAAGGATACAAGAGACACATGAAAGGGTTTCCTAAGATGACCCTATCTATCATATTTTTGACAAGAACAAAGGTGGTTTTGAAACACACATTGTCTTGGCAAACATGTGCTTTTGGGATTTTGAATTCAATCTGCATTTTTCCTCCACTTGCGGAAGTTAACCTTTCTTTGGTTTTCCGGAAGTATTTAGAGGGAATGATTCCTTCTTGAATGTAGTTGAGATCAGCGCCTGAATCTATTAAGGCTACTATCTCAAAATGAAAATCTCTATTGATGACAATCCTGTCTTTGGAGTGCCATTTTTGGAAGTTAATTCTACTGATGGTTTGCAAGAATGATTCATTGGTTGGTTCTTGTTCCATATCTACAGTAGGTTTAACTGTTTCATCTTCTTCTTCATCAGAAGGGTTCTGTAATGAGGTGCCTTCCTGATTGCCTTAATGAGAAGTGTTTTCTAATTGTTTGACTCTTTGGTCTATGAGATTGTGATCAACCCTAAGGATAGTTAATTCTTGCTTAAGGCTTCTCATTTCTGATTTGGTATCCTTAATCTCTTTCTGGAGATCTTGGACGGTTATCTCTTTCTTGGATTTGGTAAACCTATTGTAGATCTTTTCCAAATCAACTTTGGATTCCTGGATCCTAGGTTTGGATGTACTGGCTTCCTTAACTAGGGTTTTGTGGAACTCACTAAGTTTTTGGGCTTTGAAGACTGGGTCTTCGATCTATTCTATGAGTTCTAAGAGCAGTTCTTCTTGCTTGGAAAGAACACTGATAGTGTTGTTTCTGCAACGACTATCTTTGCATGGTATGGCTTCATCTGGACTACTAGAGGTGCTGGTATGAATTCTAAGGGAGGATGGTGCCTGGTAAATCTGACAGATTTCTCGATTAATAGAACTGTTAGGGGACTCACTTTCTGGGTGGTCAAGTTCTATAATCTTGGAGATATCTTCACTAATCAGGGAGTGGGTAGGGGATTTGGCCTTACCTGGACATTCTTTCTTGAAATGTCCTTTTTTTCCACAATTAAAGCATTTTCCTTTTGCTTTAGGTTTGAGGTTTTCTATGGACTTGGGGTTTTCTTTCTTATAGAAATCATCATTTTTAAACTTCTGCTTTCTATATTGTCTAGAAACTATTCTCTGCCTGTGGAAATCTTTAGAGGTTTCTTTTCCTCTGTATTTAGATATCCTTTTCTTAGGAGGGATTGGGGGTGAATCTTGAAGTTGGTCATCTAGTTGTTCTTTCTCCTTTCCATCTTCTGAGGAGGATCTACTAGAACTGCTAGAGGATATGTGGGCTTCTAAGACATTTACTTTGAGTGTATTATTTGGTGAAGGGGAGACCGGTTTCTCTACTTCTTGTGAAGGATTTTTAACACTTGTTGATTGGTTAGGATCAGTTGGAAGTTTGGTTGTGACACAAGACTTTTTATGCCAATTGAAATGTTTCTCAAAATATTCAAAGAAAGGATAATCACTAGATACCTCTTTCATGAGTAATTTCCATTTCTCCAAAACTTCTTCTTTTTGTTCTCTGGTATGGTTGGCTTTATAGACTTCTCTCTTGGCTTTGTTTCTTTTAGAGTTAAAATCCTTGGTTAGAGCATCCATATCAGGGGTGAACTCTTTCCTTAACACTAAGAGCTGATAGTCATATTCAGTTTCTTGCTGAATAGGATTTCTCATATCAGTTCCTGATGGTGAAGGAGGTTTTTGATTGTCTTGACTAGTGCTGTCTTCCTCTTGATCAGCAACTGAGTCTTGCTTGGCTGTGTAACAAGGGGTACTAACTTGGGAATGGGTTTTTACACCTTGGAATTCTGGTTCATGTCCTAGGTCTCTTCTAGATCTGAGAGAAGGAGCTAGGTTTCTGGATGAACTACAGTGGGATAAAGGTCTATCTCTAAGGAAGATAGTTGGCTGTCTAAAGGGTTGGAGTAGATCTAATGAGGATCTAGACCTAGGGTTCTGGTGCAGATCTACCGAAGATCTGGGCCTGGGTTCAACATATTCTAAGGGTGTCCTATACCTAGATTGGTCAAGGGTAAGTCTAACCGTTCCATCGGCTAGCTGTTGGACGAAATCTAAGTCTAGGTTTCTTACTGGGTTTTGGATCTGTAGATGATGATTCTCATTATCTATAGTCCAATGTGTTGGGAATGTGACTTCAGACCATTTCAGGGTTCTGGATACTTGAACTGTGGATCTAACGTCTGGAGTTTGGATAAGGGTGGTTTCACTAGCCTTTCTCTTGTCTATGGCTTGGATAGACATGTTTATTCTCATGCACTTATAATACACTCTGTATATAAGGGCAAGTTGTCTGGCTCCATGTAACATAAGAGTTCCATGAGTTTTGATGTTGAGGGTGAGGACCTTCAAGATGTGAGGGTCGTCAAGTGCTACAATGAGATTGGGGAAACAGTTGAAATGAACTGGTCCGCCACTCAAACTGGATTCCATGGTACCTAGAAGGCTGTCATCAAATCTAACATGACGAGTGTCTCTAAGGGCCATGAGGATTGAGTTGTTCAACCCTTCTCTGATCAATGGTTTTACTCCTACTTGGACAAGACCAATGTGGAGGAATTTGTGATCTTTTTCCCTATGAGCTTTCACTGCTGCAGGGGATAACAAGTAGCATGTTTCATACTCCTTGTTAATGCTGTAAATTTGCTCTATAGTCCTAACATGGTAGTCTGTTTTGAAAGTGTTTTTCAAGGACCACGATGATGATTTATAGACCTGGGTTGTGGGTACTTTAGGTATGTTCCAATCTCCTAACTTCTGATCTAGATCTGAAAGCTGGAACGACTCCGAGTTTATCATTCCATCATCTTGAGGAATCTCAAGGAGGGTTGTACTGCAAGATCTAATGCTAGAGGATGAATCACTCCTTTTAAACATCCTATTCATCATTCTGAATTAAAGCTTAAATTAAACAATTATATCCTTATTACCTTTATCTAACCTTAGATCTGAAACAGGGTATACACAAAGAGACTGATGCCTTCTCTCATGCTTATTGCAACCTCCGATTGCCTTCTATTCCCTACCAGTGTCATGCTAACCCTTTTCCTCTCAAACCCTAAACGCTCTCCTGGCTCAACGGGCATTACTGTTCGGACTCTGGGCAAACGCTCACGACTTGGAATACTCTCGGACTTATTGGGTTACAAACAACACAGATCTGGGCTTACTCTTCTTAACAGTATACATCTGCAACAAACTTTGGGCTAAAACAGAGATATGGAAAAGCAGATAACTGGGAAACAACTGATTAGCTTAAACAAATAATAACAAAATAATAGACAGAAGTTTAAACGGGAGGCTCAGCCTACCACCAAAAGAGATTACAGTAAACAAAGACTGAGAAGAAATAATAGATGAAGAATGTCATGTATGGGAGTGGAAGTGCTATCAGAAAATATATGTAAAACAAAATAATGTTTGTTAGAGATAACATACTCAAAATAATGTATAACTATGGTGGTATAACCGGCCAACTCTGATTGAAAATATAAACAGTAACTTACAACACTTACTATCGGCCAAAATTGCTTTTTTACTTGGGGGCGGGGATGTTAAAATCACAAGAAATAGAAAACTAGAAAACTTTTGGGACAAAGAGACAATAGCATTACCATTCCACGTGATGAACACAGAAGACCGTGGATTCCAATAAACCTAAAAGATCTATTTTCGTTACAAACCATCTTCGAAGGCTTTAATCTCACATCATCATTCTCATTTTAAAAAGACTTCAGCACCACATCATTTGGAAAGTGTACTTTTTTTTTTTTTGGCTGCGTCCTATTCAACATTTAAAACAGAAATGTCTAATTAGAGGGCTAATTGTCAACCGTTCCTTATAGTCCAAAAACAACCCCAAGAAAGAAACATAGTTCACATTTCTTTTTCTTTTTCTTTTTCGCTTACAATATGTGGGAAGAACAAGATCTCTAAATCAAAATAACAGGCTAAAGCCTATTATAAGTTGTGAGTTTGATCTTGAAAGAACCTAAAAGGTAGGCATGAAATTCAAGTCCAATTTTTTTTTTTTTTTTTCTAATTTAATTCTGCAATATAACCATTACTAATTAATGGGAATATTTAAACTCTATTTCAATTTTAGATGAAGTGGCAAAATTCAATATACTCAGAAAAAAAAAAAAAAAAAAAAGTAATTTCCGCTTTTTACGTTTGGGGTAGTTCACAATTCCCACCTTATCTTTAAAATCAACTAATTTCACCCTCTATATTTGCAAAATGAGCAAATACTACCAATTCATTACTTTCTAGTTAAGGTCAATATATATATATATATATATATATATATATATATATTGTGATTCCGTTGAATTTAACTTAAAAAATAATAGATTGAGAGTACTTGCTCATTTTTCGAATAGGAAATTGATTTTTTTTTTTTAATGGAAAGAATAAGAAAATCGGTTGGTTTAAAAATAAGGGGAGAAATTATGAACTACTCCGAACATTAAGGGGGAAAATACATTTTCACAATATACTTATTTTAAAATGAAGTCAAACATCTTTTAAGAATAATTTATTGTGAGATCCACCTAATAAAAAATTAACATGAAGTGATGAGAGAGTGATGCAAACTCAGACGGAGTGATAAGAGGAGCTGAAAAGTTGAACTGTTTCCTTTTGGACAAAAATGCCCTTAACACGATTTCCTCCCTTTCACATTTTATTTCTCACCAAATCTCACTTTATTAATATTTTATCCATTTTATTTTACTTTACCAATGTTAGTTGTGAACTAAAATCAAAGTAAGATAAATAGTACCAAAAAGTGGGATCCATGAATAGTATCAAAAAGTACAATAGGACCCATAAATAGTAACAAAAATAAATTGAATATTAAAATAAGTTGACAAAAAATAATCTAGTCAAACAGACACATAATCTCACTACCTTCCATTTTACCATTATCAAAAAGAAAAAGAGATGAAAAATGTTCAATGACGAATTAAGGAATTATTAAACAAGATATAATTATTGTATATTATTTGATTTACATTTGTTTCAGCCATGGCGCGTAAAAACTAGAATCAAAGCAAGATAAAGGGGCTTGAAGATCGGAAAACTAGAATGTTTGAGTCTATCTAGTGTGTTTTGAGTCGGGGCGAGTCTTCTAGTTTGTTTTTCAATTAAGGAGAAATAGGAGAAGGGTAGTTTGATCTCATTACTAAAGTTGCTGTGTTTTTATGTTGGCATGTCAAACTGACTCGGCTGTGAATAAAAGCTAGCTTTGTTGTCAATAAAATTAAAAATAAATATGTTCTAAATGGGTGCTGCACTGCACCCGTTAACGACTCATTAACTGGACTCATAAAAGGATATGACTTTGGGCAATTAATGCCTCCTAGCCTATCAAATAAAATGGCTAATACCTATAATTCCATAATATAAATCATTTGTTCTACTTTTAGTGTACCATTTTATGATCCATCAATCATTGTATGTCATGTGGTTTTTTTTTTTTTTTTCTTTTTTCCATTTTATACTCTAATTATTTTATAAGAAAAGTTAAATGAATATAGGACAAATTATGATTGGTGAAGTATAAAGTAGAACACAAATCCAATGATAGAACACAAATTTTCTTTTTAATGCAAACTAGTAATTATTTAGTATTAACAAAATATCAACAACAAAAATGCTATAGTTGCTAATAATTTTGCTAAAATCTTACAAACTAATGGGATAATGAATTGAATGGAATTAGTGAAACATCAATGCCACAATAAAATTACTACCAATTTTACTACAAATATTTACAAGCTAATGTGCCAATCATGAATGTGAATGGTGCTAAATCAATCAACATTATAATAAATAAATATCTAATTTTTTTTTAATTGATATATCAGTTTGTAAAATTTATTTAGTACAATAGATAATAGTTGTGTCTAGGGGAGTGCATGGGTTGGGTTAGGTTGGGTAAAGGGGACTTTTCGACCTAACCCACTATGGTGGGTTAAAAAAAATCAAACCCAACCCAACCCATCACAAGGGTACAACCAAGCCAAACCCAACCCACATGGATCGGGTTAAGTCAGGTTGAACTCATGGGTTGGACAATTTTTTTTTTTATTAATTACTATTATTATTAAATTGAGCAAAAGAAAAATCTCATGTGCCACCTGAGTTGACAAACAAAATATACATGAACAATTATTCCAACTTAGTTATAAACAAAATATATCCAACTGAATTGATAAACAAAACATATATGAACTAGCATTCCAACTTAGTTATAAACAAATTGGAATGGAGCGGGAGCATAAGAGTGGGGGGCAACAGAAAGAGAAATAAGATTGTTAGGGTTTGTGAGATAATTGAGTTTTATATAAGAAGAGCCAAATAGAGGGAAAAATTAAATAAACAAATATTAATTATATAAATTAAAATTTAAAAACATAGGTGGGTCAGGTCGAGTTAAGCAAGTTTGTGATTCTTATGACCTGAACCTAACCCAACCCAACCCAACCCACTATTAAAAATTTTTTGATAACCCAGCCCAACCCACCAACCCACTTGAAAGCTCAGTTAGTGTATAAAACACTTGTGAATGTTTAGACCCCTAAATTCAAATATTCCAAAACAAACTTATATTCAAACAATGTATATGCGGAATGATAAATATAAGCTATACCCAAATATGCAAACTACTCTAAGCCATAATTTAATCACAACATAGTAGTAATTGAAAACAAAGAGTAAGGGATAGAGAGGAGCAAATGCAAGATAACACCGGCATATGTTATCGAAGAGAAAACCAAATAACTCGGTGAAAAAACTCTCTGCCACTCTCCAAGTGGTAAAATGATCAACTAGAAAATAAGTTAGGATACTTGAATAGCAATAGACCCTTCAAGCCTAATCTACCCGATGCACCTAAGCCGCCCAAACTTCTTACTCTAATAAAGTTACGCCTAACCTTGTATTCTCTAGCTTACCGGATCCCGCAATTAGCCTATTGCATCAACCAAAATGAATTGATTCTCTCTTGAACTACTTCCAAAACACCAAGAACCTTCTCATTGCTCTGAATGTGGTGAGGTAAGGATTTGGCTTAAGATCCTTTCATGGGTATGACAATGGAGAGGGTGAGAGTGGATGAATTTGGAGAATCAAATATATAAGATTGTGGATGAATCAATCTTGTTGTTCTCTGGGGTTTCTTTCTCAAAATTCTTTCTGGAAGCTCTCTACATTTCGTGGGTATAAGGGTATTTATAGTAGGGTGTGAGATGGAATGTGAAAAGTTAGTTTTCAGCGAAACAGGGTACACTGACGAGTCACTCGCGACTGGGATGAGTCATGAGTTCCAATCGCCAGATAACAGAAAGGGCAAACTATACTTTTTGTCCTATAGTGATTCAACTGTCCTGACCCTTCAACTTCTTGCATGCTCCACATGTGTGACACATTTTGGCAAGTCACCACTCACGAGTTAGTCGCGAGTTGCCTCTTCATTGCACATATGTGATCAATTCTTCACATTCTCTCACACACAACCCTTACATTATTCCCACCTAAATATTGGATTTCCAAATATTGAATTACAAGCAAATTTGGCATGGAATAAAGCCAACACATAATTGAACAATTCAACCTTACACCACTAAAAACCGATCCAATCTCATGAATTGGGTTAGGTCAAGTCAATTTTGATGAGTTGGCTGCACATTCCTAGTTGTATCATCATTTAAAATAAATTCCTTTCACCAATCACTAAAAAAAAAAAAAAAAGACACAAAATAGTTGTTCATATTTACATGTATCAGTTTGTTTTTCATTTAAAAATTTTTTGTTTGATTTGATAAGCTATCATCTCTATTAAAAAGCTATTGACTCAATTATATGTAAAATTTCAATTTTTTTTTTAAATAGAAAGAAACATATTTAATAATTTTTAGACTAAATTATAAATTACACCCTCTAACTTTGCCTAAAATTCAATTCAATCCTGTAACTTAATTTCGTACCATTCAATCCTTAAAATTTCAATTTTATTTAATTTAGGCATTTTGTTCAATTTCCTTCAAAATTTCCGTTAGTAACCCAAAATGATTGAATTTTTATTTTTATTTTTAAAATTTTTTTTCAAGTAAAAATAATAAAAAATAAATTTCAGCCAAAAAAAAAATTTATATTGATGAATCGTTTGATGAAGAGGGTGAAAGAAGAAAAATCGTTTTATGAAGAAAATTTTCTGTACAATTTGATTGCTCATTTATGACGTTAACGCAATCAGAACACCCAAATGCATAGAAAGCACAATAAATCCAACTATTGGGCCTTACCCAGATACCTATACTGTACCCAAAAATACAGCTAACCCATTATTCAAAAGCCTACTTTGTATAATGCCAATAGATGCGATTGATGACCCAAGCCGATTTTGGGCCACAGAGAGACTACTACATCTCTTGCGGAACCTCTTGATCGAAATTGGAATTGGTTTATTATTATTATTTTTTAAAAAAAAAAATTTCTTTTTTTTATATTTTTTATTAGTTACTTAGATTTTTTTTTTTTTTTGACTCATTAGTTACTTAGATTTTTTAAAATTTTAAAATATGAAGAAAAGCAGAATTCGAAGAGTGAACAACAATTCCTTAACAAAAGCAGACTAGTAATTGAATTGGATAAAAATAAAATTCATGAGACTAAATTGGACAAAAATAAAGTTAGTGTCTAAATTATATTTTAAGCAAAGTTAGGAATGCAATTTGTAATTTTGCCTAGTGTTCATTATGAATTAGATCCTATAAAAACCAATATCAAGAAATAAAAATTAAGAAATTAGAGTTTTAATTAAAGAGACAAAAATACGCTATTGTTACCTTTCATAAATATAATATAATATAATAGGATATCAATTTTTTTATTAATTTATTCTCTTTCATAAAAAATTAATATATAAACAATAATAAAGTAAGAAGATGATTAGAAAATAAACTTAATAGTGTTATATTTTTTTAAGCTAAACTAAAAAGTTTTTAAAGTACCAAAATGTTCACGGTATTGTTTTTAAATTACTGCAATTAGAATTTTATAAAGAATTTATATTAACTAAAATAACAAAAATTTATATATGTAAGCTGCATTTGGTATTTATTTAACTACCAAAAAATCATTCTATTTGTAAGTTGAATTTCTACTTTGAAAATCTCAATTATTTACATAAATAATCCTAATAGATATATGCAAAATAGGCTATATAGCGAATATACTATCTTTTGTAGTTTTCTCACGTCAAAATATCACTTAGTATTATAAATTTTAGTTTTAATTGGTCTCAAATGCTATATATATTCACATGCATATGAGTATATGAGTAATTGAATAAGTCATTTATAAATTTTACTCCTCTCGAGTTAAATTCTGGTTTTTTTTTTTTTTGGTTATAAAAAGTTTCATAGATTAAATAAAGCAGATAATTTAGGACATAGCCTCTCATAATACATGTCGAAATTTTACATAAAGCAATAATATAGAGATGTCTGCTGGTGGACTATCATAAATAACAAAATCTTGAGTCAAGTGTAGTCCTTTTAAGGCAAATTTGTCAGCACACTGATTTGCCTCACAAAGCTTCACCTTCACTTGCAGGAATTGGCCGAGGAGGTTCATGCAATCCATGATGAGAGTTGCATGATGTATATTATTACTACAATTATTAGAAATCCCAATCAAAAACTATTCTTGCATCAGTCTCAATCTCAATTGCAACTAATAAGTTCAGCTTAAAACACATTAAAACCATCCCTTATTACCCAAAGTTTGGCATCTCTTACTCTATTTGAGCTGAGTAAAATGTATCCCGTAAATCTATTTTGAAGAACAATATAAGCAGTTCATTATGGATTTCAACTTATCTTGGGGTCAGTTAAATTGTAAAAAAGTGTGCAAAATAGTAAACAGAAAAATGTGAATTTTGGCCATGTGCTAGCAAAAGTAAACTTTCTGAAAAATTCAGAATATTATAATCATATGAAATTTATCCCCATATATTTCAATATTGACACTCTAATTATCATGCCGAA
Source organism: Quercus lobata (assembly GCF_001633185.2). Taxonomy (NCBI): domain Eukaryota; kingdom Viridiplantae; phylum Streptophyta; class Magnoliopsida; order Fagales; family Fagaceae; genus Quercus; species Quercus lobata. The sequence continues at coordinate 22,309,890 of NC_044914.1, forward strand.
GTCAGTTGGTTTTGTTGTGTGGGAAGGCCATTGATAATGATATTTTTTTTGAGTAAAATTAGTTACTCATTAATTTTGATACATTCTGCCACTACTGTCGATGCTGTCATTTTTTGGTTGCAGCTGGTTTTGTGTGAGTATTTTTTTGACAATCTTTTCTATTTTTTTGACATTTTTTGTGAGTAGTTGCGGAACCCAATGCCCATTAGATTGTGTGGGATTGCAGCTCCGTTTTAAAATCTCACGGCACACTTTGTTACTGTCGGTCTAATTGCAAAGTCTTTTACTAAAAGAACAAGAAAGAAGAGGAGGTGATAACAGAGAAATACAGCAAATTACAAATCTCCTCATCTACTTCCACTAAACACAAAAAAAGAAAAGTGGGTTCCGGAATGTTTTTCACGTGGCGCGCGGGAAACAACTGGTCAATACTCAATAACTACGACTTAATATGTTTTTATTGCGCTGAAAAGTATGTCAAAATTAACAGCCTAGTGTTTCCTAACTGATTGCACCATAAAATGTACTTGCAACTACCTTTACTTTTGTTTGGTTTTTCTAATGTTGCCATACTCCATGCCAAATTTGATTGTGTATACAATTATTTTTATATTTGATTTTATCGAGTCGTATTGTACATGAGATTAGAGGGTCAAGTGTGGAAAAGGGGAATTTTGGTCAAGCAAATATGGGCATATCAAATGAATATTTTAGGCGAAAGTACAACTTTTAAAAATCAATTAAATAGAGTTTTCCGAGAGACTTGCAAGTAATTTGGTCAAGCGAAAATCATATCATGAGAGAAAGTTGTTACTTTCCTTCCCTGCAACTCCTATCTAATTATCTATCTTATATTCTCACAATACCCACGAAATTATACACTAAGAGTTCTTAGATTGAAGAATGAGAGAGCTATACATTTTCCTTAAGAGGAAAACCGATTTTGGTCTCTACCTTCATCCTTTCTAAATGACATATCCTTAGAAGGGAGACCTAATTAAGCCTTACATTAGAGATATCTTCAGTGATCTTTATTGACTCTTGGTGTTGGGAAAAATTGGAGCAATTCCAAAATCTTCAAGAGACCTTGAAATGGCTAAGGAGAATTAGTCTTGCGATTGGTGACTAAGCTTGCAATCTGATGGTTGAATGACAAAAATGCCTATGTGCAAGTTGCACATGGGCTTTTACGTTGCTCTCTTCTTTTCTTTTCATTTTTTTTTTTTTTTTCACTTCCAATTATAACAAGTGAAAACTTTTTGTTCTCATTTTTTTTTCTTTTGCTTTTCACTGGACGTTGCAGGTTGCCTCTTTTTTCTTTTTTTTTTCTTTTTTTCTTTTTTTGGCCTTGGGCATTACAATGTTTGTTTTGTTTTTCTTCTTCTTTATTATTATTATTATTATTATTTTGGTTTAGATGTGATTTTTTTTTTTAATAAATTTATTGGGTGATTGTATTTTTCTTGGTTGTTTGTCTTTTTTTGTTTTAGTTGGCCATCATTTTTAACAAGGGTATACGAGTAAATTTATGTAAACTCACTTTTTCCATCTCTCCATTTTTTCACTTCCAACCAAACAAAAATGAGAGAAATTAAAATTTTTTCTTTCTTCCCACTTTTCCATTCCCCTACCATTTTCTATCTTCCTACTTTTCCACCCTTCCAACCCAATGGACCATAAAGTCTAATTATATTTGAAATTTGTTTCACATTTTAATGAGTTCATGTGAGGTGTCAGAACTCACGCAAAACAAATAAACAAGAGCCGCACACACAACTAAAACAAAAGGAACAAGAAGAGAGGTTTAGTCTCAATCAAAACTGATGATGAAGAAGAAAAAGAAGAAGAAAGAGAAGCGGCTGGACAAAACAAAAGGAGGAAGGCTGGGGGAAATGGCCGACGACATGGTAAAACAACCAGTGAGGATGGTGACGTGAGCTTTTTGCTGCTAACTTTTCCCATTTTCTTCAAGTTTTTAGTTTTTAGTATGTTCGGTTTCAATTGAGATATTTGATATTTGGCGGTATGTCCGATATAACCCGATAAGGACTAGTATTTTAAGTGGTATGAATCAAGGGTGTTTTTGTACTGGTTCACCAATATAACCCGATAAGGACTAGTATTTTAAGTGGTATGAATCAAGGGTGTTTTTGTACTGGTTCACCTATCGATACGATAAATTCCAGCCGCACCAGCTGGTATGATATGGAATCGACTCCCTTACTTTGGATACATTGACATTACTTAGCTTGGAGGGTTTTGTAAGCATAATGTATCACAGCTATTCTCACTAGTGGATTGGTAGGTGCCATAGGCCCCATAAAGCTTTTTACTAATTGTGAGTTTTCTCTTTGAAAACACGTCTTCATGGTTGGGTGTGTGTGTTTGTGAGGTTTGATGTTGTTTGTTTTGTAAATCGATGAATTGAATCAAATGGGTAATATTTAATTAGGCTTAATTATATAATTAAACTTAAAATTGGTAATTAGAAATAATTTGTGCACTACAAAAAATTGAACCTATAGTGGCCTTTTTTTTAGTAGCTATAGGCATATCTATATCTACGTTCGGGGAGTCCTATAGTGGCCTTTTTAAATAAATAAAAAAAGGGTCTATAGCAGCATTTTTAAAACGCCACTATAGACACTTTTTATTTTAGTTTTTTTTTTCTTTTTCAGTTGGAATTTTTTTAATAAGAGCTAGAGGAGAAAAAAAGACCTATAGTGCCATTTGACAAACGCCATTATAGGCACTTCATATTTCAGTTTTTTTTTTTTTTTTTTTTTTTTTTTTTTTTTTTTTTTTTTTTTTTTTTAAGGATAGAGGAGAAAAAAGACCTATAGTGGCATTTGACAAACACCACTATAGGCATTTTTTATTTCAATTTTTTTTAAAAAAAAATAAGGGCTAGAGGAGAAAAAATACCCATAGTGGCGTTTGACAAACACCACTATAGGCACTTTTTATTTCATTTTTCTTTTCTTTTTTGGTTGGGGTTTTTTTATAATAAGGGCTAGATGAGAAAAAAAGACCTACAATAGCATTTGACAAACGCCACTATAGATACTTGTCTTACAAGGGCCTATAGTGGCGTTTGTAGCCTAGCACCCAAAAAATAAAAAAATAAAAAATAAAAAATAAAAAATAAAAAATAAAACGTTAAGAAAAATAATCTAGCACATAAAAAAATTTTAAAATAGGGGGCATTTAGTGGCGTTTACCAAACATCATTATAGGTCCAAAAAGTGATAGCTACAACATATTCTACAATATTTCGTAAATAAATAAAAAAAATAAAAAAGAATGTGTTTTAGCGTAAACAAAAACTAAGGAATATGCCCTAGAATATTCTATGGCATATTCCAAAATATTCCATAACTAAAAAAAAAAAAACAAATATGAATGTTCAAAATCACTAGCGTTTATGAAATCTCAAACTCTCTCTCTCTCTTGTGGGGTTTTGATCATTGTTTTTTGAGTTTTGTGTTTGATTTCTCAGAAAATATTGGAAAATATGTGCTGAGTTTTTTGTTTGATTGCATATGGGTGCCGAAAATCTGGGTTGGAGTTTTGTATTTGGTTTCAACTTATAAAAAAATCATGTTCAATGTCTATTTGTTTTGTATATTTTTGGAGCATGTGTTTGTATTTTTGTAAATCGGAGTGATATATTTACAAGGTTAATGTAAGAAAAGAAAAGAAAATAGTTTTTTTTTTTAGTTCTTCACGTTCAAAATATTGATGCTTTCAAATTTTTAAAATTAAATTTTACATGAAGAACTCAAAAAAAAAAAAAAAAAAAAAAAAAAAACTATTTTCTTCTCTTACATTAACCTTGTAAATATATCACTCAGATTTACAAAAATACAAACACATCCTCCAAAAATTTACAAAACAAATAGACATTGAACATGATTTTTTTATAAGTTGAAACCAAATACAAAACTCCAACCCAGATTTTCGGCACTTATATGCAATCAAACAAAAAACTCAACACATATTTTCCAATATTTTCTGAGAAATCAAACACAAAACTCAAAAAACAATGAACAAAACCCCACGAGAGAGAGAGAGTGTTACTTTCTCAAGCACTTTTTCTTTTTCTTAAATAATGACTTCAATGTTATTTTGGTATTCATTTTTTAGTATTGGGGATCATTGCACTCTTGGCTATTTAAGTAATTGATGAAAATATATACCTTACTGGAAAATGCATAAACACCAAATCTAGATGATAGAAACTTTTGACATTTAAATTAAAATTATATTGTATCAAAAAAATAAACATTATAAAATATTTTATGCATTTTTCCAAGGTTTATTGTCTAAATATTGATTAAATTAGGTGTACGTTATATTACAATAATGTTATTGGACAAATTGAATGTGAATGATTTGAAAATTGTTGTTTGTAATAATTTTAGCTAGTCTTTCTATAAGTGTAATCTTTATTCTACAACCCACAGTACTGCTCCAAGCTTGCTATTAGGCTCAAAAGCAAGTTATGTTGTAATAAGCATAAAGCCCCAAATGTCATCTTCAACGCTTGTAAGATTAATTGCATTGTTGTAGACTCTTATGTTTAGTTGAATGAAGTTTCAGGTTTAATTCTCAAAAAATAAAAAAAAAATAAAAAAAAATAAAAAAAAAATTTCAGGTTTAAAGAAAATAAAGATTTGAAAATTTTTATTGAAAAAGCAACCCTATGGCAGGCAAGCCATGTGCTGCACTATAATCATGGGCTAAAAAGAAAAGTATTCAATGGCTTTTAACAGTGTCTTGTATAAAATTGATAGGCAAAAAAAAACTTTGATTTCTGTCCACACCTTTTGACAGATCTTTTTATTCAATAAAGTTTTTTTTTTTTTTTTTTTTTTTTTTTTTGGGATGAACAGAAAACTTTATTGAGAAAAAAGGGTAAAGACAACTACAAGGCCTTGCAGACTCCTCCAAAATAATGGAAGAGACACAATGGGCAATTACCAAGAACAAAAAGGCCAAAATAATTACAAGCTGGGGACCATTTTCCTAAAGAGTGAGTTGCTGCATCACAAATCCTACGCGCCTAATTCACAAAAACTTTATAAAAAACAATTAAAAGTGATGGGTAAGAAATTGTGCAACATTTGGGCCTGACGGATTTGAAGTCATGGGCCGACATTAAGTAGGGGCCCAAGGCTTAGCCTCGCTTAAGATGCTTGATACGCACGTTTGAAATCCAAGGAAATCCCAGAAAATCAGGATGTCCGCACAAAGGCAATTCTAGAAGATCCGCCTTAATGGAGAGACTCACTCTACAAGGAAATATTTGTCCATCACGTTTAGGATTTCAGGAAGAAGAGTCCTATAAGGAAAAGACTTCCAGTCCAAGGAGAAAAAGCGACTTTCTTCTACTATAAAAGCTTGAATACCCTCACAAATCGAGGTACGCAAAAAAACACCCTCTCTAGCACTCTAGAGTTGAGAACAATTCTAACTTGATCGTCGGAGGGTATTTGGTCGACACCACACCGGTGCCCACGGCGAGATCACTTTCTTTTTCTTTGCAGGTTGCTAGTTGCAGCGAGCGTGGACTGTGCAGCTCACTGGTGATTTCACGGCTTCATCAGTTGGTGCCGTCTGTGGGAAAATGCGAGAAAGATTATCGCCTCCCAGACATAAGAGTTGCATGGTACTCACTCGTTCAATGGCCACCACCAGCAACGCCTAAGGAGACGAACCGCCAAGATCTACTGCACTGGAAAGGCAGGTCCAGACCCTCATGACGGCGGTCGAACGACTCATAAAGCAGAATCATGATTTGGAGGAACAGCTACGTCAAAGGGATGCAGGACCTAACCCTCAGGAATGAAACCAGGAAGGTGACAGTGCCGAACGAAGGGAGCAGGAGAATCCAGAGGACAGCAACATCCCAAGCCGACAGGAACGGCAAAACGAGAGCCTTTCGTCTCTCACGGATCCTGCCCCCCCACCTATCATCGCGGAGATGCAGCCAATGAAGGAGCAGATGGAGGTCATGATGAACGCCTTAAAGGGGCGGGTATCCTCCGACCTCGACGATTTAGTGAACAGGACCGACTCACCATTCACTGCGTCCGTCAACTCATCCCCCCTGCCACCGAAGTTCCGAATGCCTCAGATCGAAAGTTACGACGGGGTTAAGGACCCCCTCGATCATCTAGAGACCTTCAAGACCTTGATGCACCTTCAGGGGGTACCTGACGAGATCATGTGTAGGGCGTTCCCGACCACACTGAAGGGACCTGCGAGGGTTTGGTTCAGTAGACTGACACCGAACTCCATCAATACTTTCAAGGAGTTGAGCGCCCAGTTCACCTCCCACTTCATAGGCGGACATCGGTACAAGAGGTCCACCGCGTGCTTAATGAGCATCAAGCAGCGAGAAGACGAGACATTGCGAGCCTACATAACCCGTTTCAACAAAGAAGCCCTTTCGATCGACGAAGCGGACGATAAGATACTCGTAGCCACGTTTACAAGCGGGCTACGGAAGGGGAAGTTCTTGTTTTCCTTGTACAAGAACGACCCGAAGACCATGGCGGATGTACTCTACAGGGCTACCAAGTATATGAATGCAGAAGACGCACTGCTGGCCCGCGAAGAGAAACCTAAGAAGAGGGAGAGGCAGGAGGATATGCGACAAGATAGGGGGCGAAAGGTCGCTAGAACCGGGGATCAGCGTGATGAAAGGCGCTTCAGACCCCCCACAGGAAGATTCACCAATTTCACCCCATTAACCGCCCCAATCGACCAAGTACTGATGCAAATCAAAGATGAAGGAGCATTGACATTCCCAGGGAAGTTGAAAGGAGATCCCAACAAAAGACCGAGGGACAAGTATTGTCGCTTTCACCGGGACCACGGGCATGACACTGCCAACTGCTATGACCTGAAGCAGCAGATTGAGGCACTGATCAGACAGGGAAAGTTACAAAAGTTCGTCAGCAGGGAAAAGACCGACAAACAGGAAGAACAGACCCCACGACGGGAGAACGAGCGCCCCAGACCACCAATAGGGGACATTCGAATGATAATAGAGGGCACAGTTGCAGCCAGGTCTTCCAAAAAAGCCCGCAAAACCTACCTTAGGACGGCCCATAACGTCCAACTCACAGGATCCGTACCGAAGATGCCACGAATAGGTAACCCCATCATACACTTTTCAGAGGATGATGCTCGAAGACTTCACCATCCTCATGACGATGCGCTGGTGGTCAGCCTACAGATTAGGGATTATAATATGCATCGGGTACTCGTCGACAACGGCAGCTCAGCGGACATCCTGTACTATCCAGCATTCCATCAGAAGAGAATTGACAGGGAACAATTGTCTCCAACGAACGCCCCACTCGTAGGATTTGGGGGCGCAAAGATATTCCTTTTGGGCGCAATAACTCTAACAGTAACAGCAGGTGACTATCCTCAGCAAATCACCAGGGAAGTAACATTTCTCGTAGTCAACTGCTCATCCGCCTACAACGCCATCCTCGGTCGACCAACTCTCAATTCCTGGAAGGCGGTAACTTCAACGTACCACCTAATGATTAAATTCCCGACGGAGTACGGGGTAGGAGAGCTGCGGGGAAATCAAGTCGCTGCCTGAGAGTGCTATATTGCCATGATAGAAATGGAGGATCAACAGCAGACGATGTGTATCAGGAAGCAGAAAGTAACGGCAGAACCAGTTGAAGAGCTAGAAGAAGTAAGACTGGACGACGCACGGCCTGAACGGACGACCAAAATCGGCACGCTAGCCAGTTGGCCGGTGCGACAGACGATCACGACTTTCCTAAGAAGTAACCAAGACGTCTTCGCTTGGAACCATGAAGACATGCCAGGTATTGACCCATCAATCATGGTCCACAGGCTGAATGTGTCACCCTCTTTTCCTCCAGTCCGGCAAAAGAAACGAGCCTTCGCCCAGGAGCGGGATAAGGCCATAGCCGAGGAAGTTCAGAAGTTACTAGGGGCAGGCTTCATCAGAGAAGTATACTATCCCGACTGGCTGGCGAACGTCGTTATGGTGAAGAAGGCCAACGGGAATTGGCGGATGTGTGTAGACTTCACAGACCTCAACAAAGCTTGCCCCAAAGACAGCTACCCGCTCCCACGGATAGATACCCTGGTAGATTCAACTGCAACACATCAGCTCCTAAGCTTTATGGACGCTTTCTTGGGCTACAACCAAATCCAGATGGATGTATCTGATCAAGAAAAGACCTCCTTCGTCATAAGCCAGGGATTATTCTGCTACAAGGTAATGCCCTTCGGACTCAAGAATGCTGGAGCAACGTACCAGAGGCTAATGAACAAGATGTTTGCACATCAGATAGGCAGGAATGTTCAGGTTTACGTTGACGACATGTTAGTCAAAAGCCTGTGCGAAAAAGATCATCTAGACGACCTCCGAGAAACGTTCGACACACTTCGATCATTCAACATGAACCTAAATCCGAGCAAGTGTGCGTTCGGGGTCATGGCGGAAAAGTTCCTGGGTTTTATGGTCTCCCAGAGAGGAATAGAAGTCAACCCGGAGAAGGTACGGGCCATAATGGAGTTGGAACCCCCGAGGACGGTCAAAGAAGTCCAGAGTCTAAATGGAAAGATTGCGGCCCTAAACAGATTCGTCTCAAGGGCGACGGATAGGTGCTTACCATTCTTCCGAACCCTAAGAAAGTCATTTGAGTGGACGGATGAATGCCAAGCGGCCTTCAACGACTTAAAGGCGTATCTCTCATCTCCACCATTGCTCAGTCCTTCCATGCAAGGTGAAGAACTCTACCTTTACTTAGCAGTCTCGCATGCCGCAGTGAGCGCAGCTTTAGTAAGGGAGGAGGATGGGATACAAAAACCTGTCTACTTTACCAACCGTGCACTCCGTGGAGCAGAGGAGAGGTACCCCCAAATGGAGAAGTTGGCCTTCGCACTAGTAATAGCTGCGCGGAGACTTAAGTCGTACTTCCAGGCACACACAATCATTGTCTTAACAAACAAGTCACTAAGGAAAGCTATGAACAGCCCGAAAGCAGCAGGAAGAATGGCATTGTGGGCAATAGAGCTAAGTGAGTTCGACATTCAATACCGCCTGCAGACGGCCATGAAAGGACAGGCAGTAGCTGACTTCATCGCCGAATTTACACTCGGGGAGGACCAATTGGCAGAAGTAAAGGAACAATGGAAAATCTACACAGAAGGATCCTCAAACAGGCGAGCCGGAGGAGCTGGAGTCGTAATACAAACTCCGCAGGGGGACACGATACGATGCATGATCCGCCTGGATTTTCCAATAACCAACAACGAGGCAGAGTATGAGGCCTTGGTAGCGGGACTAGACCTCGCAAAGGCCGCGGGAGCGGAGAACGTAATTGTCCATTGCGATTCACAAGTAGTAACAAGTCAGATCAATGGCGACTACGAGTGCAAGAACGATAGAATGAAGAAATATTTAGAAGAAGTGAAGTACCGGATCAACAACACTGAAGTCGAATTCGTTCAAATCCCGAGGGAAGAGAACGGATGGGCTAACCAACTAGCAAAATCTGCATCAGCCGAGCTCGTAGTGGTCCCCGAACAGGTATTGTCGTTCGTACAAACATCCTCGTTAATCGATAACGAAACAAACATGCAGGTTGAGGACTCTGAGTGTAGCTGGACTACGCCACTGATCACCTACCTAAAGGCCGGGGTGTTACCGGAAGAGAAAGGTGCCGCGAGAAAATTGAAGGTCCAAGCGTCACGGTTCGTGCTGATAAAGGACATCTTATATAAAAGAGGTTTTTCTCAACCATACCTGAGGTGTTTGTGCAAAGAAGAGGCGAATTATGTAATGAGAGAGGTGCACGAGGGTATCTGCCGAAACCACTCAGGGGCGCAATCACTGGTACATAAACTGATCCAAACAGGGTACTACTGGCCTACAATGATGAAGGATGCACAAGCCTATGTCCAATCTTGTGACAAATGCCAGAGGTTCAGCAATTTCATTAGACAGCCGTCAGAAGATCTGACACCTATGACGGCACCCTGGCCGTTTGCGCAATAGGGACTTGACATTATGGGCCCCTTTCCAACAGCAGTCAGGCAGCTAAAATTCCTGGTCGTCGGCATAGACTACTTCACCAAGTGGGTCGAGGCGGAAGCTTTAGCCACCATCACGGAGAAAAATATCCGAAGCTTTGTATGGAGAAACATCGTATGCAGGTACGGGATACCCAGAGTACTGGTCTCTGACAACGGTAAACAGTTCGACAATAGTGCTTTCAGAGACTTCTGCACAGAGCTAGGGATCAGGAATCATTACTCGTCACCCGCACACCCACAGGCGAACGGGCAGGTTGAGGTCACGAACTGATCCCTACTCAAGATAATCAAGACCCGTCTACCTAGTGTCCTATGGGCATACCGGACCATATGGCCAGACGAACTACCTAGTGTCCTATGGGCATACCGGACCACAGCAAGAACACCCACTGAAGAAACACCGTTCCGACTTGCGTATGGGACAGAAGCTGTCATTCCTGCAGAAATAGGGCTCACAAGCTACCGGGTGGAGAGCTACGACGAAGATGTAAACAAAGAAGCTATGCGCCTCCAGCTTGATCTACTGGACGAAGTCAGAACGACGGCCGAGCAAAGGCTAGCACGCTATCAGAATCTCATGGCGAGACATTACAACAACAAAGTAAGGCATAGGGACTTCAGGGTCAGGGGCCTAGTGCTACAGAAAGTAATTGGTGCCACCAAAGACTCCTTACAAGGAAAACTCGGCCCCAACTGGGAAGGACCCTACAGGATCACGTCATGGCAAAGGAAGGGCACCTACCACCTCGAGACATTGGATGGACAAAAGCTACAGCACCCATGGAACTTGGAGCATCTTCGGAAATACTACCCGTAGAAAGAAGAAGAATATAAGAAAGACCTTCAATTTCCCCTATTTATTTTTCTGTTAACTTTTACTACGTTTTCTCCAACTTTTGATACAATCTTTTTGTGCCTTTTTAAGCCCAAGGGGGCAGCACTTGGTTTTTTTATTTATTTATTTAAGTATTCACAGAAAACTTAATTTTTCGCATGGATATGGATATGCTACAAGGAACATGTCCGCAAAGTGGACGAATCACCGAAACAGTGAAAATTTTTACAGGTCCATAAAATGGACGGACCTTTTAAAGGTGATATAACCGCCACAAAGTGGACGGATCACCACGACGATAAAAGAACTGTCCGCGAAGCGGATGGATCACCGAAACAGTGAAAATTCTTTCAAGTCCATAAAATGGACGGTGCATTTAAAGGTGATATAACTGCCACAAAGTGGACGGATCACCACAGCGATAAAAGAACTGTCCGCAAAGCGGACGGATCACTGAAACAGTGAAAATTCTTACAAGTCCATAAAATGGATGGTGCATTTAAAGGTGATATAACCACCACAAAGAGGACGGATCACCACGACGATGAAAGAACTGTCCGCGAAGCGGACGGATCACCGAAACAGTGAAAATTCTTACAAGTCCATAAAATGGACGGTGCATTTAAAGGTGATATAACCACCACAAAGAGGACGGATCACGACGACGATGAAAGAACTGTCCGCGAAGTGGACGAATCACCGAAACGGTGAAAATTTTTTACAAGTCCATAAAATGGACGGTGCTTTTAAAGGTGATATAACCACCACAAAGTGGACGGATCACCACGACGATAAAAGAACTGCCCAAAAAGTGGACGGACCACCGAAACGGTTAAAATTTTTTACAAGTCCATAAAATGGACGGTCATGTTAAAGGTAAAAACCACCACAAAGTGGACGGATAGTATATCCATGAGTCCACCTAATAGACGGAGCCAATTAGAAGTGAGATAACTACCACAAAGTGGACGGATCCCCATGATAAATAGAAGCTTTCAACAAAGTGGACGGATCAAAAAACCAATGCAACCATTCGCGAGTTCATAGATTGGACGGACCCTCTAAAAGGTAAGTTTGTCCAAATTAACAATTCCCATAAAGAAAGATGGAGAGAAAAATCCTTACGGATGTAAATGCTCAATCAACAACAAAAATATGCATAAACATATTTTCAAAAAAAACATTGTTCACTATGAAGGCTGATATAAAGCAGAAATAAAAGTTTAAAGTGCACATTGACGGATAAGTCTACCGTAAAATTGCTCAAAACATACAAGAAGGAACAAACCGTCCTCAAAATACAAAAAATTACAAGAAATCAATCAACATTCTTAGGGTCGGCATCCGGAACGTCCTTCGGCATGGTTGATTCTCCGTCACCCTGAGCTGTTTCATCTCCAAAGAGGTCCTGCGTATTTTCGGAAGCGACGGGAATAGCAGAAGTCTGGCCTTGGTTGTCAACTTTGATCATTGACACATCCAGCTCGGGATAGACCTTATTGATCTAACGAAGCGAGTCGTCAAAGCCTTGCAGAAAAGAGTCCGCCAGCTCGCTCAACAAGGAGTCTAAGTCGCGGTACTCCTGGACGGCTACTTCTTTAGCATGACGGATCTCTTCCTTCAGTTCTTGGATCTCCTTCTCCTTCTTCTCCAAGGCCGTCGACGCCTCGTCCGTCTTCTTTCCTTGCTTGCTCAGAGAGCTCCAACTTCTTCTCCATATTGGACTTCCATTTATGGAGTTGACCAAGCTCTTCCTCCGCCTGTTCCGCCTTTGCACGCACCCGGTCCAAAGTATTCTCACGATTGAGACATCGATCCATTAATCCCTTCATCATGACCAAGGACTACAAACGAAAAGAGAGCCTGTCACGTAATGTATTAAATAAAAAGGAAAAACAAACATAATTGACGGGCATAACTTACTTGAGCAACAGCAAAGAGGCCCGTCTCTCCTATAGCCTCCGTCGAGTGATTTCCTAGGTCCTCATAATCTTCCGCCGTGATAATAGACGACAGCTTCTCCAATGCAAACTTGGAGTCGTCACGGAGGAGTGGAGGAGGTCTCTCTTGCTTGGTGTCCGGGGCCTTCATAAAACCCTTCCCTGTCCCATGCTTAGTTGGGGTGATGGTCTTGGCATCCTCAGCCATCAAGCCAACAACTGGTTCAAGAGAGATCTTGGGTTGTTTAAACGGACGGTCAGATTTTGATGTCGGCTTCCTCTTCGAGGCTGGAGCCGACCCCTTTGGTACCACCTCACCAGATTCCTTCTTCTTGACGGCTTGAGATTTAATCAAAGCTCTCCTTTTTGCGTCCTCCATCTCTGCAAATTATGACGGATGAAATTAAACTAAATACAGTTGAAATAAATTGGCGAAGTAAAATTGATGGGCTTACGTCTATGAACTCGCTCGTCGTATCTAATGGCCTCTTGAGTGGGCTCAGGACCGTCACAGTACCAATGTATGGTCTTCGGGTTCACCAACTTAGCCTAGGTCCTTTCCTCCGGCTTAGTTTTTCTGCAAATCTTTTCAAGGAAACTGAATTCCTCAAGGCTAACTTGTGGGCGCCGTCTACCTGCAGAGAAAGACGATCAAAATATATATATATAAATGGACGGGTATGAAAGGTATTACGAAAATAGGACGAGTGCATACACAATTGATTTATCACTCCCCAGGTTGTGTCAACATGCATGTACTCCGTCTCCCCTGGACGGTTCATCCATCTGTCACCCTCCAGGAATAAGTAACGACTCTTCCAGTCTCTATTTGAGTCTGGGGTCTCAAAGATCACCTTCAACAAGGGGCTTCAACTAGCAAAACTATACATCCCCCTTGATCTATCAATCTCGTCAAGACGGTAACAGTGAAGAAACTCACGGACCGTCAATCTCCTTTCTCCATCCGACATTGCACCATAAAGAATCTCCATTGCTATGAAGACCCTCCAGGCGTTCAGAGATATCTGCGTGACGGACAATCCCAGATAGTGCAAGAGTTCCCTATGAAGTGTACTGAGCGGGAACCAAAGTCCTGCCTTCAACACCTGCTCGTATACTCCAACACCTTCTACTCCTTCATAGTAACACTTTTCCGACACATAGGGTAGACGGATGGGAATGTTGTCCGGAATTTGGAAGTTGGTTCTAAAAGTGCTGAAGTGTCTCTCCTTGATGACGGATGTGAACCTATGCACCGTCCACTCTGGTAACATGATGAACTGCCTTAGTCCATCAGCACCTACAACGGACTCCAGTGCTTGATTCCCGTCGTCATCAGAATCCTCTACTTCAACCATCTCCATATCCTCATTTTTTGAGGATGAAGAGGAGGCAGACGGACTCCTATCTTCGCCGGGATTCTCTTGGTCTTTATGACCGGACGGGTATACGTCCTCGTATTCCGTCCCGTCACGAACCACCGACTGGTTACTTGACGCACTAGACATTTCCTACAATTGACGATAAAACCTAAGACTGACGGGTTTGAAAGTATTGACGGGGTGTAGTAAGTCTAAACGCAAGGACGGAAATGTAACTTGAACTATAATGATAAAATAAATACTCACCACACTTGGAAAAGGATAGTTGACGGTTGGTGTGATCTACGGATACAGGTCCCCGACGGAGTGCTTTGGCAAGAATGACGACTTCGCTCTGACAAACGATTTCTGGCTGAAAATAGGAGAAATGGGGGAGTGGTGCGCTCTATATATGGGAGATGCACGGAAGACGAAGCGACGCCTCGATCCAATACAACAACCATTCCGAGTGTGACACGTGGCATACCCCATAAATGTTGACAACCTGTCAACATGCATTAGCAGATCATACCCTTTGTGGAACCGTCAACTTTATGAATCTTCAGCCGACGGGTTGATCCATCTGGAAACGTCAGTTTCTCAACCGTCATCATTATGAACCTTTAATCGTCATCCCCCAAATTTGTCTAACCGTCACCCTAATGCTCCGTCCATTAAAAACAATGACGGACCATAGGGTGAAGGGGGCAACTGATGGGTAAGAAATTGTGCAACATTTGGGCCTGATGGATTCGAAATCATGGGCCGACATTAAGTAGGGGCCCAAGGCTTAGCCTCGCTTAAGATGCTTGATACGCACGTTTGAAATCCAAGGGAATCCCAAAAAATCAGGATGTCCGCATAAAGGCAATTCTAGAAGATCCGCCTTAATGGAGAGACTCACTCTACAAGGAAATATTTGTCCATCACGTTTAGGATTTCAGGAAGAAGAGTCCTATAAGGAAAAGACTTCCAGTCCAAGGAGAAAAAGCGACTTTCTTCTACTATAAAAGCTTGAATACCCTCACAAATCGAGGTACGCAAAAAAACACCCTCTCTAGCACTCTAGAGTTGAGAACAATTCTAACTTGATCGTTGGAGGGTATTTGGTCGACACCACACCGGTGCCCACGGCGAGATCACTTTCTTTTTCTTTGCAGGTTGCTAGTTGCAGCGAGCGTGGACTATGTGGCTCACTGGTGATTTCATGGCCTCATCAAAAAGATTCCTCAAATCAGAGCACAGAGACCTGTTCCTCGAAGAGGGAGAGGGGTCTCGACCAAATCATTGAAAAGCTGTACATAAAATTTGGAGTCTTGCACTCATTAACCATGACAGTAGCTAAGGAAAGGACCCATTTAATGACCCCTGCGTTGGCCTGGAGAATGAGGGTAGTGTTCACTTTCATATTACAAATGAATACCAACTCTTCTTTCCAGTCTCTTGCCACCGCAACTATAGCAGAGAAGCGGGCCCCCACAGCAGTATCAACGTTAATTTTAAATGACAAACTTAGGAGAGGGATCCAAGTCTGAGTAGAGGAAGAAACTTCTTGTCTTTGCACATTATAATTTTATTCGTCCCAATTTGAAATTTATGAATTTCTTTAATTTGGATTATCCGTTTGTCAATCATCAAGTTATACAGAATATACAGGAGTACACAAAATAATGACTTCAATGCTATTTCAATGTACATTATTTTGTGCAAGATCCATCACACTGTCTATTTTAGTGATGGTTAAATTTTAAATCTTATGGGATAAACAAAAAAATTTACATTAAAAAAAGAAATTTAAAAGTCTGTTAGCACGGGCATAGCACATACTATAAGGCTAGTTATTTTTATTATGTTAAACATGCAAAGCTTCAAATTGCTTTCAAATTGTCCATAATTTTTGGCAAGTACCACAGCTTGCCAGGTAGTGGTGAATCTAACAGTTTACATGAACACAAACTTAGTAGTAGGTTTGTTTGGTTGCTAAGAAAATTAATGTAAGATCAAAAAAATAGAAATGGGTTTTATTTGAGGAAAGACCTAGGCTTATGTGTATTTTCTAAAATGTATTTTTTTAATAATAATTTACCACATCATTAAAAATACTATATCATTAACAATATCGATTATTTTCTAAACTCTTGAAAGTAGATAATTTGATATACTTTAGACGCAAAACAGTATATTTCAATCACTTATAATCATGATTGTACTGACATGAGTACTATACGTGAAATTAGAGCATTACCATCAAGCATTGCATATGCTAAAAGATGTTTTTTTAGCATTTCTAACCCAAAAACATGCTCCATCAAAGATTGCATATGGTAAAAATTTTGCAATATTGCTACAGTACGCTCTCAAAAATGAGAGCGCACTGTAGCACAATGCTATCATTTTTTAATACTTTTAATTCTCTCTCTCCTCATACTGAAACTCAGACTCCTTTCTCACTCTCACTCTTTCTATCTTTTCTCTCTCTCTCTGCTTCTCACTGAGCTAGAATCTGAGACTCCGGTGAGAAATTTCTTCAAATATGGGTTTGTGATTTGACTTTGGTGACTCAGATCTCCGGCCTTCCGATTTGTTGAAGATGTCGGAGGCGGAAATCCATGCCGAGATGATGAAGCGGAATTTCGGGCCGTCAATGGGTTTCGTTAAGCTTCGGCTCAGCATTCACTGGACTCCGGTAATCATTCTGGGTTTTGTTTCTTTTTGTTATTTCTTTGTTGGAGTACCATGGAGATGGTGAGACTTTGTTGGATTACTATGGAGAGGGTAATCAATCTGGGTTTGGTGGCGTTGATGTTCAAACGGAGCTTGGTGATCAACCATGGAGCACGGGTCGGAGCGTGGATCGAAGGAGTAGTGGTCCGATTTGGTTGATTTGGTTTGTGGGTTTTTTTTGGCTGTGGGTTATGGTCCGATTTGGCCATGGTTTGTGGGTTTTTTTCCTTTTTTTCTTGCTGTGGTTGGTGGTGATTTGGTCCGATTGTTGATGGCTGGTGGCGGCAATGATGGGTGGATGTGGTGGTTGGGGTATGGGTGGATGGATGCAGTGGCCGGCGGTGCTGAGAATAATTGGGTTGAGAAACAGAGAGGCAGAGGAGAGAGAGGGGAAAAATAAAAAATGAATAAAAAATAATAAAGAAATAATATTTAAATAGAATATTAAAAAAATAAAAGTTTTGATGGAAGTCATATGGTAAAATGATGGATTATATATTATAAATTAGTTTCTAAGAGTGAAGTTATTAAAAAGCAAAATATAAAAGTTAAATCGTGAGAAATTAAAGATTTTTTTTTATTTATTTAAATGCTGAAATTAAATGCCATTTTTGCAAGCGCTTACGCAAATTCTACCTTAGCGATGGACTGTGTTTTGGGCCTGACCACCACAAATGTATCTATATAATATTGTAGGCAGGAAAAAAGGGAAAATTCTTACAAAGAGAAATAGTGCTCACTTCTCTCATATTTTTAGTGGATTTCACATTAAAGTTAATAAATAAACTAAACCATGAATGTCAGAGGAAGGAGTATCATTCTCCTTGCTCCAGGTACCTAAGAATTACTCGAAAAAAGTCATATGATTGCCATATGTTATTTGGGGAAATTATTGAGTACTCTCAGAGTATTGTAAATGTGTATTTCTTCTTCTTACATTACTATGAGTCTAACTTATTAAATTTATAATGAGACTATAATTCATATAACAGGAAAAAATATGCATTTATAATACTCTCAAAATATTCAATAATTTTCCTAAACCAAAAAAGTGTAAGTAAAATTAACCTCGAACAATAGAGTATGGACAAACACTTTTGGCCTTTTTAATGAGGCTACTCAGTTAAGATCAGAACTCACAACTCATATAAAGTTAACATTTAAGGATTTTTTTTTTTTTTTTTCTGCTCTCTCCTCTCTATTCTCATCTTAGAACCGAAGCTATGACGGTTTAGCTTTGGGTCTCTCTATGGTTTAGGTCATCTCAGAGCAAAGCGGGTTAAAGTTTCGTTTTGGGTTTTGCATTTCGGTGTCGCCGATTTGCTCAAGCTATTCGCTGATTCTCTCGGTTTCTCCGATTTAACCTTCTACTGCATATAGGTAAGTTCTTGTCTTCTTCGTAGATTCTCTCAATCTTCTTGGTTTATATGTGTTGGAAAATGCTAACTGATGCCTTTAGGATAATGGTTAACAATCCATTCAAAGAAAGTTTTTATGGGGAAAAAAAAATTAATGTCTTGACAGTTTTTTTCATTTCCTATAAAAGTAATATTAAAATTTTCTTAAAATAAATTATTAACCATTGTTCTAAAGACACTTGTTAGCATGATCCTTTGAAATTTTACAATTGTTCATTTGTTTGGCATTTAATTTAATAAGTTCACATGAGATGTCAGAATACAGAAAACAAGAGCCACACGCACAACTCAAGAAAAAGGAATAGTGCTCCTTAGTTTATAAATAAATCATCTTTTTTATAAATAAAAATAAAAAAAGAACAAGAGAGGTGCAACCTTGGTCAAAATGAAGGAGGCAGAAGGAAGAGAGAAGCAGTTGTAAAAAAAACATGAGGGGGAAGGAGGAGGAGGTGCGCAAGAGGGGGGGAGGGGGATGGGACATTACATGCAGTGGAGGTTCAGAATTTTATTTTAGGGGGTCATTCGATATCATGGTGAAGAGATTGATAATGAACTTTTCATAAATATTTTTTTTATTTAATCTTGATTATTAAGATGATAAGATGAGTTTTTTTTTCTCGTAAGTACCTATGATTTGAAGGACGAATTTTCAAATTAACACGAGTTATTTTAGAAGATGAATCTTGTGGTATACATAATTTTCTTATCATAACTTTATCCATAGTACTAATTAATTAAATAATAAAAGATAAACTTAAGTTTATTGGACATATCACCCTCAAAAAAAGTTTATTGGGCATATTGTTTCTTAATATAATGAAGATATTAATTATTGTTGCTAAGATTAATTATGGTTGTTAAATGTTCTTTAGTTATTATTGCTTACGTTCCTAAATATATTTATTTCTTACAATACTTTAATTTATAATTTATAATTTATAATTTATAATTTTTTTTTATTTTTACTCTTTTCTATTCTTTTATTTCAATTCAACTAAACTTTAACAACTTAGTGTTTGTAATTCGTTAAGAAAATTTTTTGTTGTCTTATACATTACTCTATTAAGAATTCAACACAACAATACAATCATTAAAAAAAATTGTCTTCACTTCCCATTGTCCTATGCCTCATTTCCACTACTTCACATTTAATTATCTCTTAGTTTCTACACTTTTCTACTCACATAGTTTTTATAAGATTTAAGATCAACAAATTACTAATTTTTTTGTTTGGCTTGCTATTTTTCTTGATTTTAGATCAAATTGGTTTTTCTTTTTCTTTTTTTTCTTTTTTTTTTTTTTAAATGGCAAGAAAAAGGTAGGTGTTGAATCGATTCATTGTTGGACTTTTTTAGGGTGGTCAAAACAAAATATTTTTAAAAATATTAATTTTTTCCCAACTTAGGGATTCATTTGAATCCCTTGGATTTGCTGCGACTGACAACATGGGAAAACAACTAGTGACAATGGCAACATGAGCTTTCTGCCACTAACTTCTTTTTTTTCTTCAAGTTTTTTGTACTGCTTGATTTTCATTTTTTGGAGATATCTGATATTTGAGGGTATGTTAAGTATAGTCCAGTATTTTAAGCAATATGATTCAAGGGTTTTTGGTACCAATTCACCCGTCAATAGATGAATTTTGATTGTACCAATCGGTATGGTATGGAATTAACTTCATTGGATCATTTCTCTTATTTTGTATCATCATATATTGATAGTGTTAACTCATATATAGGAATGAGAAAAGTTAATGAATACTCTAAGAGCAATGGTTTAGCATATATTTTTAAAAACATTTTATGGGAAAAGAAAAAAAAAATTTCTTTGATGGCTTTTTATATTTTTAAAAATGATTTATTAACAACTGTCCTAAAATCACCCACTAACAAGAAGCATTAGGAATTAATGGACATATAGTATAATTTGATTTGTTGAACTTATAGGTTTACATGTGCATGGGAGATGCAATAATATTTTTCTATTTCTCTCTCGTGTGCATTACTAATGTGCCACATCCAATTTTTCTTTTCTTTTTTGGGTAATAATATCACTTCCAATTATCATACAGGTTAACTTCAATTTACAATCAAACATACAAATGAGAAGTCTATATGTGCATGGGAGATGCAATAATATTTTCTGTATATCAGTTACACTCATAATAACCATCAAATTATCAAGTTTGAAAACTTGAATTTTACTTTATTTATTTATATATATATTGAAAAATTGAATGCTACTTCTTTTTTTCTTTTTCTTTTTTTTTATATTACATTGAAGTGGCTAATCACAAAGATCAACCCTACTTTGGTGTGATTTACAGATGCGAGCTATCTAACAAATGGATACTTGGAAACTACAATCGATTGGATTCCCAGGATGAAAAATATTCGTCTTAAGGATCTTCCAAGTTTTGTTAGAACTACAGATGAGAATGACATCATGCTCAACTTCAAAATCCGCGAAACTGAGAGAGCTCTAAGAGCTTCAGCTGTCATTTTGAACACATTTGACCCATTAGAACAAAAAGTGTTGGATGCTCTATCTTCCATGCTTCCTCGTATATACACTGTTGGACCACTTATGTTGCTGGCTGATCAAATAAAGGACGATAACTTGAAATCAATAGGTTCCAATCTATGGAAAGAAGAATCGGGTTGTGTGGAATGGTTAAATTCAAAAGAACCCAACTCGGTAATATATGTAAATTATGGTAGTATAACTACCATGACGCCTCACCAGGTCAATGAGTTTGCTTGGGGGTTAGCAAATAGTGAAAAACCCTTCTTGTGAATTATAAGGTCTGATCTTGTGGGAGGCAATTCAGCTATTGTTCCTTCTGAATTTGTTACCAAAACTAAAGATAGAGGCATGCAGGGGCATAGCCAGGAATACATACTTGGGGGGGCCGGGTTGTAACAGAGATATGCCAAATATAATTTTTAAATCTATTGGATACAAAATTATCAACTTTCATATATTATTATATACTTGAACATGTTGGGAATTCAACCGAAATTTCAAACCTGTGAGAAACAAAATGTAAGGTTGAATTTATTCAACCATCTAATTGGTTTTATTCCGTGCCAAATTTGCTTGTAATTCAGCATTTAGTAACCTTGTATTTAGGTGGGTTTGTTGTAAGGGTAGTGAGTGAGATAGAGTGAAGTTTGCTCAAGAGTGTGCAAGAAAACAGAGACTCGCGGCTTGGCCTCGCGGGTGACTCGCGGCTGCAAGCCGCCAAACGCAACACACGTGCCAAGCATGCCAGAAGGTGAACAGTCATGCTAGCTGGAGCACTACAGGACAAAACAGGACAACTAGCCATACGGTTATCTCGTGACTGGATCTCGCGACTTAGTCAAGCCGCGAGGTCAAGCCACGAGCCACCCCTGTTTTGTAAATCCTGACGTTTCACATTTCTCTCCCACTCCAGTATAAATACCCCTTTTACCCACAAATGTAAGAGAGCTTCCAGAGAGAATTTTGAGAGAGAAACCCTAAAGAAAAACAAGATTGATTCACCCACAATCTATACATTAGAGTCTCTTCAAATTCCTCAACTCTCTTCCTCTCCATTGTCAAATTCTTGAGAGGCATTTTACCAAACCTTGTTCTCACCATAATCATCACTGTGAGAGAGCTGTTTGGATTTCTGGGAAGCAGTTAGGAAGGAACCAATCTTCATTGGTTGATGCTACGGTCTAGTAGCGGAATCCGGGAAGCTAGAAAAGAAAAAGGTTCGACGCAACCTCGTTGGAGCAAGAAGCTTGGAGAGCTTAGGTGCACTGGGTAGATTAGGCTTGGAGGGTCTATTGCTGTCCATGTATCCCAACTATATTTTCTAGTGGATTGTTTACCGCTTGGAGGGCGGCGGAGAGGTTTTACGCCGAGGGCTTCGGTTTCCTCTTCGATAACTGATCGCGTGTTGTCTTTGTGTTTGCATCTTCCTTCCTTTCTATCTTTGCCTTTTTATTATCTGCTATGGATTGTGATTTTAATTTGGCTTAAATAGTTTTACCAATTCCATATTATAGCTTATGTTAAGTTTCTGCACACTAGGTGTTTGACATGATGCTTGAATTGGTTAAGTTGTAATTTGGGGGTCTAAACGTTCAAGGGTGTTTATACACATATTTGAACTTTCAATTGGTATCAGAGCGGGTACACTTGTTGTGGTTTTATTACCTAAGTATGATCCTAGACCCCTGTGTTGTGGTTGCTGTTATGGAAAATACCATGCTGAATTGTAGCTTAAGTAGTTGTGAAAATGACTCTATGCATATATCTGAAGGGTGTTTTACTAATGATCTTGTAGAGTTGTTAAAAACTAAGAAACATGCTAGAGTATTTGTTCACATGCTGGAATATTTTGAAAATCAGAATCATGTCTTACACAGTAGCATATCTGAATCTAAATCATTGATTAAGAAATATAAAATAAAGAATAGAATGTTGTGTGAGATGATTGAGACTCTGAAAATGAAAAGTCAATCTGAAAGAAGCATGAAAACTGATAATGAATTTGTGTTTGAAGGTCAAGAATGTTTGTCACATGTGAGCTTATTTGTGCATACCTCATTGAAGGTGTTTAATGCATGTTTGTGGTATCTTGACAGTGGGTGTTCTCGCCATATGACAGGGGATAAGTCACTGTTTAAGACACTCAAAGAAAAGGTTGGTGACTATGTGACCTTTGGTGATGGAAGTCATGCTCAAGTCCTAGGCAAAGGAACCATTGAGATACCTGGTTTACCGTTGTTGAAAGAT
Source organism: Quercus lobata (assembly GCF_001633185.2). Taxonomy (NCBI): domain Eukaryota; kingdom Viridiplantae; phylum Streptophyta; class Magnoliopsida; order Fagales; family Fagaceae; genus Quercus; species Quercus lobata. The sequence continues at coordinate 22,333,042 of NC_044914.1, forward strand.
GTGTTGTACATAAAAAGGCTGAAGGCAAATCTGCTGAGCATCACTCAAATTTGTGATGATGATTTCCTGGTACAATTTTCTAAGAAGGGATGCTTGATCATCAATGAAGATGGGATTCAGGTTTTGGAGGGAAATCGGACTACAGATAACTGTTATGGAATAGTTCCCACGGCACCCATATCATGTAGAAGTGCTCGTGTGGATATGTTGGAGCTGTGGCATCACAGATTTGGGCATGCCAACTTCAAACAAGTAGCAAAAGTGTCCAAACTTGAAGCAGTTGAGGGACTTCCTAAGTTTGGAAAGGTGAAGAAGACCGTTTGTGGTGCATGCCAAATGGGGAAGCAAACAAAGGCAAGTCATCACAAGGTGAATGTGATTGCCACTTCTCGGTGTTTGGAGTTACTTCATGTTGATCTAATGGGGCCTACCAAAACTGAAAGCCTAGGGGGGAAGAGATACATTATGGTCATTGTGGATGATTACTCAAGATACACTTGGGTTGAATTCCTTAGAGAAAAATCAGAAACATGTGAGAGGTTGGAGATTCTGTGCAAGAAACTACAAAACGAAAAAGGGGTCCCTATTACCAAAATTAGAAGTGATCATGGGAGGGAATTTGAGAATGCAAGATTCGAGTCCTTCTGTGAAAAGAATGGAATCAAAAGAGAATTTTCAGCCCCCAAAACTCCACAACAAAATGGAGTGGTAGAGAGAAAAAATCGTGTGATTCAGGAGATGGCAAGAGTCATGTTGCTTAACAAGCAAATACCTCAAAAATTTTGGGGAGAAGCTGTCAACACCTCGTGTCACATTGGCAATAAAATATTTTTCCGAGTAGGTACAAAGAAGACCGCCTATGATATTTGGAATGGAAAGAAGCCTAGAGTGAAGTATTTCCGGGTGTTTGGAAGTAAATGCTATATCCTAAATGATCGAGAGAATCTTGGGAAGTTTGATGCGAGAAGTGATGAGGGTATTTTTCTTGGGTACTCTACTACGAGTCGAGCGTATAGAGTTTTTAACAAGAGAACTAAGACTGTGATGGAGTCCATAAATGTCAAGATTGATGATGCCTTATCTAAGGTGGAGATGATTGATGATGTAGAAGGGCCGAGCACCAAAGAGCCCGATGTTGAGGTAGAAGCTTTGGATATAGAAGGTGAAGAACCTACACCAGAAGTAGAATCGACTCCCATCAACCCAAGAATGGAAACGAGATCGATGTCTAGAACATCAAGCCCTCTTACTCCTCCGAAAGTTCATCCTCCTATCTCTCGAAGTGATGAAGTCTCCACATCAAAGAAGCCATCTTCAAGAGTAATTAAGAACCATCCGGAAAGCAACATCATAGGGTCTCTAAATGAAGGTCTTCGCCTCAGAAAAGGAAACATCCTATTAGCCAATCATGTAACATATCACTGCTATCTTGCGCAGTTTGAACCAAAAAGGGTTGAAGAGGCTCTTCAAGATGAGAATTGGGTTAAGTCAATGCATGAAGAGCTGAATCAGTTTGTGAGGAATGATGTGTGGGAACTTGCTCCAAGGCCTAAAAACGTTCATGTTATAGGCACAAAATGGATTTTTAAAAACAAAATTGATGAAGATGGAGAGATAATTCGAAACAAATCTCGGTTAGTAGCTCAAGGATACACTCAAGTAGAAGGAGTAGATTTTGATGAATCCTTCGCTCCTGTGGCAAGACTCGAATCCATTCGAATCCTCATGTCCATTGCATGCACTTTGAATTTCAAACTCTATCAAATGGATGTAAAGTGCGCATTTTTGAATGGATATCTAAATGAAGAAGTGTTTGTTGAGCAACCAAAAGGATTTGAGGATCCTCACTTTCCAAATCATGTATTGAGATTGAAGAAAGCCCTTTATGGCTTAAAACAAGCGCCTAGAGCCTGGTACGATCGGCTTACACATTACCTTCTAGATAAAGGATTCAAAAGAGGGTATGCCGACCGAACTCTGTTTGTCAAAAATGATGAAGATTATCTCCTTGTGGCACAAGTTTATGTTGATGACATAGTGTTTGGGGCAACCATTGAAGATCATGCTATTGAATTTTCTGAGGAGATGAAGAAGGAATTTGAGATGAGTATGGTGGGGGAACTCACATTTTTCTTGGGTCTTCAAGTCAAACAACAGAAGGAGGGTATATTTGTATCACAAGAGAAGTATGCTAGAAACATTGTCAAGAAGTTTGGACTAGACTCCAAAAAACATGCCTCCATTCCCATAAGCTCATCCACTAAACAGAATGTTGATTCTTCTGGAGTAGAAGTAAGTCCTACCTTATATAGGAGCATCATTGGGAGTTTGCTCTATCTTACAGCCAGTAGACCGGACATTGCATTTAGTGTTGGCGTTTGCGCTAGATACCAAGCTAATTCGAAGGAATCTCACCTGATTGCTGCTAAGCGAATCATTTGATATGTGAATGGTACTTCAAACTATGGTCTGTGGTATTCAAAAGACTTAAATGCTTGTCTTGCTGGGTATTCAGATGCTGACTGGGCTGGCAGTGTAGACGATCGGAAAAGTACTTCAGGCGGCTGTTTCTACCTTGGTAACAATCTTGTCTCGTGGATGAGCAAGAAACAAAATTTCGTGTCTCTATCTACTGCCGAAGCAGAATACATCGCTGTTGGAAGTTGCTGCACTCAGCTTCTTTGGATGAAGAAATTACTTCATGACTATGGAATTCCTCAAGAAACAATGTGTGTCTTCTGTGACAACACCAGTGTCATCAATCTTTCCAAGAATCCTGTCCAGCATTCAAAATCTAAACACATAGAGATACGTTACCATTTCATTCGGGATCTGGTAGAGGAAAGAGTTGTGTGTCTTGAGTTTATACACACCGACAATCAAAAGGCGGACATCTTCACCAAGCCTCTCGATGGTCCACAGTTTGAATCACTCCGTAAGACCATTGGTGTTGGTACAATTCCTTGACTCTCTTGTGTGATGTGTGCTTCACATATTTATAATTTGATAAGCTTGTTTGTGTTGGGGCACACACTACCTTGTTAGCTCTTTGTGCAGCATGATTATTGTTTGTTTGTCTATTTGTGAATACTGTTGCTCTTTCTTATGTTTGTTCAATCTTTTTCTTCTTTTATGTCAAAAATCCAAAAATCACATAAAAATTAAAAAATCAAAAAGTTTGATTGTCATTGTTGAGCCTTTGTCTCAAAACTTGTTTTGCCTTTTGCCTTGTACCTTTGTGCTAATGGCTTTGTGCATTTTCGAGCATTGCTTGTTTCTTTGCACTCATATCACTGTGGGAGAAATCTTGAAATCTATGTGATTGTTGTAAATAGATCTTCAAACTTGTCATGAATGATTACTGAATGGTTATGTTGATCTAGAGACTTGCATAGACTTGTGTCTATATATCTTCCCACTCTTTATTTTTGTTTTTGCTAAGAAGAGCTCACCAAATGTAAATCTCCAAATGAAAAGAGATATTGAGTTGTAAAAGCCTGTTGCACATTCTAGTATTCGACTAGGAAAAAGGGTAAGCGACCTTATATTAAAGAGAATGTTTATTCAAACAGCCAAAGGCTTGTTCATTAAAGTGAAATATCAAATATCACTTTCACAATGAGAGGTGATTGTCTCAAAAGATCAAAATGATCAAATGTTATGTTTGAAAGTGGAGTCAAATGTAAAGCTCCAAGTTATGTTATCAAGTTTTGTGGGAGGTCATATATACATATTTCTATAATTGAGATGGGTCACATGATCTAGTGCTAATTGTGTATGCCTTGGTTGAATTGATCATTGAAGCTTCATATTAGACTAAAGACTATCTCATTGTTGATATCCACACACAACACACAAGTTTATGTTCAATAAATGTCATATTCATTTGTGTGATTGTACTTGATGAAATGTGTTTTCACATGCTCAATCTTTGTTAATTCAAGCACAAAAAGTTTTTTGAGTATTTTAGGTGTTTTTGGAAAGTATTTTGTTTGAAAAATCTAAAAATTTCAAAAATCCAGTTTTGCCCTGTTTTGGCGGCTCAGTCATGGGTATGTCAAGTCGCGAGCCTCAGTCGCGTCTTCGCGGGTCATTTTTGGCGACTTGTTCGCGAGTAGAAGGTCTAGTCGCGAGGGTTATTCAGAGATTTTCGCGGCTCAGCTCGCGACTCACTCGCAAGTAGACCTTCCAGTCGCGAAAAACACTTAGAAAATTTTTTTCAAACTTGTCTTTGAGTGTTTTGGCGGCTTGAACTGGCGACTTTGTGGCGACTCATTTCAGTCGCGAAAAACGTGTGTTTTGGCAAAAATAGGGGCAGTTTTTAAATTTTTTTGTTTTCCCTCGATCTTTTTGTGACTGTTCATTGTCTCTCTCATCTGCTCTTACCCATTCACACCGTGCCTCCATTTTCGATCTCCATTTTTGCCTCTTTTCAGCTCAAAATCCTCAAGTAACAGGTATGGTTTTTTTCTGTCTTGAACTATATTCTACTTGTTTTTGTGGTTTTCCCTCTGGATTATTCGCATTTGTTTATGATTTTGAGATGGGTTTTTAGCTCCGCTATTACTCTTTGTCCATGCTTAGCTTATGGAAGCTTTTGTTTCTGTTTTTTTAGCTTTTTTTTTTTTTGGTTGGTTTTGTTATTCATCATGTGCTTAGCTAGGGTTTGCTATTTGTTGGTTTATCATCTTGCCTGATCCGCTGTTGATGTGTTGATTCAAAATGATCCTGTGTTGAATGTGTGTTTTTCTCAGCTAATTGTGTGGTTTTATTTTGACCCTCTCTACTGTGTAGTTAAATTTGGGCCATTTGTGTCCCTCATTGCTATTTTCTGGTCATTTTCATCTAGCTATTAGGGTTTCTTCATTATCCCTAAATTACCACTAACCCACTGCTAATAAAGTCTATTGGATTGTGTTCTGTCATTTCCTCTGTTCATGATTCAGACTAGACATGTCACCATTCAAGAAAGCAGCTGTGAAAGGAGGTAGTTCCAAAGGGAAGGAACCCGTCATTGATGTTGATGATTACCCACCTCAAACAAAAGAGACTCGTGCTTCATCAAAGAGATTCGATCCCAACAAGTTCAGATCCTATGCAGCCTATCAGTCTCATGAGAATTATTTTTAAAATGCTACACCATTACTAGAAAGAACTGTGGATCAATCATCACTTCATGACACTGACATTCCGAAATGGTTTGCTCACAAGGATTGGAATTACCTTCTCTCTGATCTGGATGACGTGTATGAAGATTTGGTAAAGGAATTTTATGCCAACGCGATTGTGGAAGAAGATGAACTTAAGTGCTGGGTTAGGAAAAAGAGCTTTTCAGTCTCTCCTGCATATCTGGCAGAAATCCTTCACATCAACAGACCAATATTCCGACATTCACCGGTTTATGATGATCTTTGTCCTGATGAGGAGCTTCTCAAAGAAAGTCTTGGACAAGACTTGGAGTTCTCACCTAATGGAAAATCCATCAGTGTTTCCTCTCTTCCTCCAAAACTGAGAGTGCTTACAATTGTGATGTTTCACAATTTGTACCCTTTATCAAGCACTGGGTATATAAACCTCGGACGTGCTTTGTTTCTTCATGATCTAATCTCTGATGTGGAAATAGACATCTGTGCTCATATCTTTCATGTTCTGCGCAAAACGGTTCTACGAACTGAGTCTCGGACATGCATTCCTTTCTGCTGTCTCATTTCAAGGATCTTGAAGCTCAAGGGAATTTATCCAACGGCAGATGAATCTCCTCTCTCAAAACCGAGTCCAATCAACATGCGTACATTCAATGCAAGCATTGGACATAGTCGGAAGAGAGCCAAACCAAAAACTTCTGCATCTCACAGTGGCTCTCATTTCAGCACTCTCTCCCTTGATGAGAAACTTGATCACATTGTATCCTCTGTACACGAGTTGAATACAAAGATGTCCGGACTCACAGCTACTCTACACCATCACAGCACTCGATGGGATATGAAGTTTACCTCTCTTCAAACTCAATTGGATCAAATTCAGAGAAAGCTGAAAGAGGATGAATAGCCTATTCCATGACAAAAAGGGGGAGTGATAGGCCTAAGAAGGGGAGGATATTACCTAAGGGGGAGTGTCTTTGCATTCTTCTTCAGTTTAAGTTGATATATTGTGTTTTGTAAACTGTTATTTCGTGTTTTGTACCCATGTGCTTATGTAAGCTTTTAGGGTTAATGTTTTTTGCATATTTTGTAGGCTTTATGGTATGTACCTTGCTTAATGCAGCCTTTTATGCTATGTTGAAATCAGTACTTATTTCTAAATGTCTTACATTTTGATTTATGTACTGTCACTCTTGTGCCCTTGTAGGATTGTTCCTAGATGCATATACTTTGTGTATTATGCATTGGTTGAGTGTTTGAGCATACAAGTATCTTGCCTTGTGCTTGTTAACTTCTATGTCCTTGTGTTCATTCCAAGTGTGAATGAGCACTGTGATCACTACCTTGTGGTGTTCACTTGGTTGATTAAGCCATGGTTTGTTTCTTAACTCCATCTTTGCTTGATCACCTTAAGCTTGACTCATATGCATTTCATGTTTTTCTGCATACAATGATCATGGTGTATTGTTGTGTTTCAGGAATTTCATGTTCTTATGATTTAAGTGCTTCACAGCTTCTAGAGTTAGGTGTGAGTGAGTTTTGTTCAACTGTTCCCAACTCACATGTTAAGTATAGAGTCTGTTTTTAGGGTTTTGTCACGGAATAGCCAAAGGGAGAGATTGTAAGGTTGAATTTATTCAACCATCTAATTGGCTTTATTCCGTGCCAAATTTGCTTGTAATTCAGCATTTAGTAACCCTGTATTTAGGTGGGTTTGTTGTAAGGGTAGTAAGTGAGATAGAGTGAAGTTTGCTCAAGAGTGTGCAAGAAAACAGAGACTCGCGGCTTGGCCTCGCGGGTGACTCGCGGCTGCAAGCCGCCAAACGCAGCACACGTGCCAAGCATACCAGAAGGTGAACAGTCATGCTAGCTGGAGCACTATAGGACAAAACAGGACAACTGGTCATACGGTTATCTCGCGACTGGATCTCGCGACTTAGTCAAGCCGCGAGGTCAAGCTGCAAGCCACCCCTGTTTTGTAAATCCTGACGTTTCACATTCCTCTCCCACTCCAGTATAAATACCCCTTTTACCCACAAATGTAAAAGAGCTTCCAGAGAGAATTTTGAGAGAGAAACCCTAAAGAAAAACAAGATTGATTCACCCACAATATATACATTAGAGTCTCTTCAAATTCCTCAACTCTCTTCCTCTCCATTGTCAAATCCTTGAGAGGCATTTTACCAAACCTTGTTCTCACCATAATCATCACTGTGAGATAGCTGTTTGGATTTCTGGGAAGCAGTTAGGAAGGAACCAATCTTCATTGGTTGATGCTACGGTCTAGTAGCGGAATCCGGGAAGCTAGAAAAGAAAAAGGTTCGGCGCAACCTCGTTGGAGCAAGAAGCTTGGAGGGCTTAGGTGCACTGGGTAAATTAGGCTTGGAGGGTCTATTGCTGTCCATGTATCCCAACTATATTTTCTAGTGGATTGTTTACCGCTTGGAGGGCGGCGGAGAGGTTTTACGCCGAGGGCTTCGGTTTCCTCTTCGATAACACATCGCGTGTTGTCTTTGTGTTTGCATCTTCCTTCCTCTCTATCTTTGCCATTTTATTATCTGCTGTGGATTGTGATTTTAATTTGGCTTAGATAGTTTTACCAATTCCATATTATAGCTTATGTTAAGTTTTTACACACTAGGTGTTTGACATGATGCTTGAATTGGTTAAGTTGTAATTTGGGGGTTTAAACTTTCAAGGGTGTTTATACACATATTTGAACTTTCACAAAAAAATAGAGAAAACAAAATGCCAAAAATAAAACAATCACACGCACAAGACAGTATTTACGTGGTTCGGCAATTTGCCTACATCCACAAAGTTGCAGGGATTTCACTATTGTCAAAGAAAATTACAATGTGCGGCTACAGTGTTTTTCTTTCTCAAAAACAACAACAAGACAAAACCCTAATCACAAAAAAAAAAAACAGCTTTTATATCCTATGCACAGGATTCACAATGGGTTACAAAACGGGCCAAAAATTTTTTGTCGGCCCAAGCCTCCGCTCCATGGACTAAGCCTCAGTAAATCTCCCATTATTCGGGTCAAGTCGGGTCATCAACCGAATCAAATCATGCCTGACGACGATTTTTCATGGAATAAAATTCATCCATTATCATCTCTATAGTGAAATTCCCTGCAATTTCCTTCTCTATATAAATTATCATATTATCTGCCAAAAGCTCATCCTCCATTCTATTGCGAAGTCTTGTTTTTAACAACTTCATAGCTGAGAAAGCTCGTTCTGTAGTTGCTGTAGAAACTGGAAGGGTCAACACAAGACAAATAAGTCTATTAATCAAAAAATATATTTTAGACTTTCTTGAAATTTTTAATCCCCTACATAGCTCGGAAATTGTACTCATATTCTGAAAATCTGGATGTTTTATCACATCAAGCTCATAATGTCGCAATTAAGACTCCAAAAGTTCTTGTTCATGTTCAGTGAAATCTTGAGGATAATATTTCTTAACCAAATTGCATATATCAACAATCTTGAATAATCTAAAAGCATCCTTAGGATTTAAAGCTGAACTAAGAATGACAAGTTCCGTTGTTAGCTCACAAAATCTACTTTTCAATTCTTGCAATTGAAAGTCTATTGCAACTATAAATATGCCAATTCTAAAATGATGTTCCATTGCTAAATCGTCATCTTGACAACGATATCTACCTCGACCTTTAGTGTAACGAGCATTCATATCAGGAATATCAATTTCATGTTACTCACAAAATGATATAACACTAGCAAGTAAAGGCTCCCATCCATCATCTCTCAACTTTTGAATAAGTGATTTTGTAGTTGAAACTAAATGCATGGCATTTAAAAGGTCTTGAGATTGTTGTTGCAAAGCTTGACAAAGAACATTAGTAATTCCCATTATCTCTTTCATCAAATGCAAGATTAAAATAAATTCAAATGATGTTACTACCTGATAAGCTCCCTCGGCATCACCGCGTTGTTTATAATTAGCCCCTTCCTCAGAAATAGTGTTGATAACTTTGCAAGTAGCATCAAACATTTTAATCAAACTACAAATAGATTGAAAATGAGATCCCCACCTAGTATCTCCAGCTCATTGCAAAGTACCAATCTGGTTTGCACCTCTTCCAATCTCAATTTCATTAGAAGCAATCATATTCTCAACTTGTTCTGCTTGAGTATGTTGCAATTCATCATTACGCTTACTAGAACCAACAACAATATTGATAATATTGACCAAATGATCAAAGAATTGATGAACATCTTTTACTTCTCTAGATGCTGTAACTAGAGCTAATTGCAACCTATGAGCCATACAATGTACATAATAAGTATATGGGCAATCTTTAAGAAAAAGAGCTTGTAATCCATTCCATTCACCATGCATGTTACTAGCCCAATCATATCCTTGACCTCGAATATTTTCAATGTGGAGGTTATAACGAGAAAGGACAGTACATATCTCATTCTTTAAAGTCAATGCAGTAGTATCTCTAATATGCACAACATGAAAAATTTAATAAAACCTTCTTTATCAACAAATCTCAAAATGATAGCCATTTGCTCTCTCTTCGACTCATCCCGAGCTTCATCAACAAGAATGCAGAATTTTGCATCTCCAATTTCTTCACGAATAGCATTTCGCACATTATTAGCAAGAATATGCAAAATCTCCTTTTGAATTGTGGGTGATGTATATTTGGCATTTCCAGGAGCATTTTCCAAGACAACACTAGCTACTTTGTCATTGAAAGTTGATGTGAATTTTATCAATTCAATAAAATTGCCTCTATTTTTTGAATCAAGGCTTTCATCATGACCTCTAAAAGCACAAGCTTGGAATGCTAGCCATCGAGCACACTCTATTGAGGTTTTGAGCCGCAACCAATTATTCTCTAATTCTTTTGACGTTTGTTTCTCAATTAGCTTGTCAATATGTCATGAATAATTCTGTAAATCCTCGCAACATTTCACAGCAATTTTATGTGGAGAGTTTGGTTCTTTCCCTTCATGACGAATTAAAGGACAATTCATTCCATCTTTCACCTTTTTCCAATTATTAAAACCTGTTGAAATAAATACATCTGATCCGGGACGACCTATTGGTTTCTTACTAAAAAGGTAGCAAGATAGACAATATAATGCATCCGTTGTAGGTGAGTATTCCAACCAATCCTTATGTGAAACAAACCATGAAGGTTGAAATCGACGACGATGAGTATCATCATTGTATGGACAAACTATATTTTCAGGTTGGTATGGACCATTTATGAGATAAGTTCATCGGATTTCATCTTGTTTGTTGATAGGAAATTCACATATTTGTTTACGTGTTCCTGGATCACGATCTATCTCTTTAGATTGAAGTTCTAGACATTTGGAGGGGTGTTCATCAGGCATCGAAGTATTAACATTTGTTTCTACAGCCACAAGTGTCCTAATTTCTGAATTACTAACATCTTTTTTCTTAAAGAATGCATCAATTGTTTTTCGTTTGCTCATAATTCTTTTAGCTTTAAGAATATGACTCAATTAACCTGAAAAGAATTTTAAAAAATAAAATTTTAATTAGAAATTTTTGCTTAGTTATATGAATGTTATTCATACTCAAGGAAAAAACAAAATTTTCACTATAATTTAAACAGTCAACCCATTTTTAATACAACTTTAATTAATAATAACCCCTCAAATAATTTAATTAATTTATCTTTTATAATGTATTGGTTAATTTAATTATATAGCTTTAATTATTGTTGTTTAGCATAACAATAAACTATATTGCTTTAATTTATTTGTCATTAATTATAATGCTTTAATCCTAGTTGGTAATTACGCGTATGTTACACGTAAAATATGCGTACATACGTAACAATTAATAAAACTCTCGTTTGCCAATTTGTTTCCAATTGTACAGTAAATTACGCATCATTTTGGAATGAGAGTTTCATTCCCGTTTGTAACACACAAAAGTTATAAACTGCGAAAACATACGGGCTATAAAATACTAAAGAGATAAAGTTGAAGTTAACTACAGTAATAAATGATTAAACAATTCCTAAGAAATAGCCTTAAAAGAGTAAACACATATCCTTTGTTACAATTCCTAAAATATAGCAATAAACAATTAAACAATTCTTAAAAAATTGCAATAAATGATAGATAATAATTTAATTATTAGCTTTTGAATAAATATTAATTATTATTTAATAATGTTGATTTACACTAAAAACCAACACACTGACCATTGACCAACAAAAAGGAATAACCGGATAAGATAAAGACAAACAGGAAAAAAAAAAAAAAAAAAAAAAAAAGGTAAAGATCAACCAATGAATGAGTGAGATGCTATTAAAGTTAAAAGAATAAAATGACTCAGGCAGATTTCATTTCCACTAAACCATTCGATCATTCAGAGAGAGAGAGAGAGAGAGAGAAAAAAAACCTTGAGGGAGGGCCGGACTGCCGGAGCGGGAGCGGGAGCGGAGGAAGCAATGAGTCAACGATAGATCTCCGATGAGTGATGACCGATCTACCGTCTAGCGTCGACGATCTACAAAAATTTCGTTTCATTTTTCATTTTAGTGACAGTGAGATAAAGAGAGAGAGAAAAAGAGAGAAAAAGAGAGAAATACCTTGAGGGAGGGCCGGAGGGAGCACCGGAGCAGAGGCCGATCTCCGATCTGCGATGAGGGGCGAGCGACGACGGTGACGACGAGCGAGCTGCGGCGTCGCGGCGACGTGACTATGGGTTTGCTGGGGTTTGGTTTTTATTTGTGTATTGGGGATTTTTTTTTTTTTTTAGATAAAAACCTCTGACTCTCTATGTTCTCTGTGTTTCTCTCTATGTTCTCTGTGTTTGGTTTGCTGTAGAGTTTGGTTTGCTGTTGAGTTTGGTTTGCTCTGTATAGGCAGTATCGGGCATTGGGGTATGCTTTCTCTGCCACCGATTTGATTTTTCTGCCAGCGACGTGATGGTTGGATTTTCTGATTCTCTGTAATATATATATATATATATATATTTTTTTTTTTTTCGGTTGAGAATGCGTGGGCTTGTCGTGAGCGAGTTACTGGGTTCACCGTGGGCTTAGCTTGTCGTGGGCTTCTCTGTAAATTTTTTTTTGGGTTTTTTTTTTTTTTTTTTTTTTTTTTTTTTGCTTGAAAGTAGAACAGATAATTTTTATTTATTTATTCATTTTTAAATTTGAGGATGTTCCTAATTTTTGATTGAGGCCTGGGAGAATGGGTGAGAAATTGGTAGGGGGGGCCGGTTGTCTAAGGTTGGGGGGGCCTAATTATTTTTTCTTCATAGTCTAATGGGAAATTTTTTTTTTTTTTGCAGGGGCCACGGCCCCCCAAGCCATTATGTGGCTCCGCCCCTGGAGGCATGTTAGCAAGTTGGTGTCATCAAGAACAAATCCTAAAGCACCCGTCAATAGGGTGTTTTTTAACACATAGCAGGTGGAATTCAATGCTTGAGAGTGTGTGTTGTGGAGTTCCAATGATCTCTTGGCCTTTTTTTGCTGAACAACTGACAAATTGTCGATATTGTTGTGTTGAGTGGGGCATTGGGATGGAGATAGATAATAACGTTCAAAGAGATGAAGTGGAGAAACTTGTTAGAGAATTAATGGATGGTGAGAAAGGAAAAGAATTGAAGAAGAAGGCAATGTAGTGGAAGATAAAGGCAGAGAATGCTACCAAACCTAGAGGTTCTTCTTACCAAAACATGGACAAATTGATTTCCGAAGTTCTCTTAGCTGGAAATGTTTGAACCAAATGAAGAAAACTTTCTAGTTTTCAATGATCTTGCACTCTCGGACTCATCTGCTACATCTAATCATTATAAATATTTATATAATCTAGTCCCATTTTTATTGCAATAAATTCCAATTAATTATGTAATTTGGTTAAATCAATATCCTATTTTGTAATGTTGTGCATGTGTATTTTTATGTATTGTACTATTTTGTCCATTTTACTTTTGTTATGACATTTAGATTTTTGTGCATTTCGTAGAAAATTTCTACATAATCAAAGAATTTTATTTCTTCCCGAATTTTACTCATGAATTCTTTCCATTAGTGAATATTTCTTTTATCTGATCTTTACTGTGTGTATTTCTATAATTTTCTCTCTGTTGTGTTTTCTTCTGAAATCAAATTTATCTGCTAACTTTTTTAAAGTTGAATTTAAATTCTTTATGAATGGTTAGTGTTAGGTTCTAAAGTTTAGGACTTTATGTATTTAGAACTCTAATTTGTATTGTTGGCAAACCATGATCAAAACAATGTGTTTAGAAGTGTTTAAAACTAGCTCAAAGTTGTATGTCAATGTAAAGTTGGAATCAAGTGTAAAGTAGAAAGCAGTGTGGCTTTCGGCCTAGCTCGATCGATCGAAGCTTAGGCTCGACCGATTGAACGTCGGGCAGATTGCTTTTCTGCAGATTCGTCCAACTCAGCCCTAGTTGTTTTAAAACGTTTTTAGGGTTTCTTATTTGTCCTAAGTATAAAAGGCAAACCCTAGCCACGTTTTAGTGTTGCTCATATTGCGGTTTGTGTAAATCTCTTGTGAGATCTAGAGGAGCTTTCCTTTACACAAACTTAGGGTTTTCAAGGAGGAGATATTCTCTACACCTTGATGATCAAAACAGTTGCTGCCATTAAAGCTTAAAGAATACACAAGCGGGGGTGCTTGTAGCTGGTGGGAATCCAAAGAAAGAAGGAGTCCGTGGATTCGGAGCTTGCACGTGGTCGTGTCAGTAAGTTCTACTGGTTGGTAGCATTAGGAAGTCGAGCGGGGGTGCTTGTAAGTCCTTTTGTATGAACTTCGATTCTTTCTGATAGTGGATTCAAGTTTACCTTGAGGATAGTTAGGTCAAATCCTCCCCAGGTTTTTACCGGTTTGGTTTCCTGGGTGATCATATCGTGTGTTATTTATTTTCCGCTGCTTTGCATGATTTGATCTTTATTATTGTGATAACCTAGACTTGTTTAATTGGACTAAGTAACAACTTGGCTAATTACCTAGGTTTAATCAATTGTTTAAGGGGTCTAAAAACTGTCAAGTGGTATCAGAGCGGGTAGCTCTTTTGTTGTTGATCCTTTGATCACTGAGCTGATCCTTGACCCCTGTTGTCATGGAACACGGACACTCTCTAGTTATTCCTCCTCACTTTGATGGGAATAATTATGCTTACTGGAAAGTAAGGATGAAAGCTTTCCTGAAATCCATTGATGAGAGGGTGTGGAACTCCGTTGAATACGGATTTGAGAAGCCCACTACTCCTGTTAGTGAATGGCAAACTTCTCAGAAAGAAGCAGCTTCGTTTAATAGCAAGGTTATGAATGCGATTTTTAATGCTGTTTCTATGGAGGAATTTAAGAGAATCTCGAATGTTGAGATCGTTCATACTGCTTGGAATATCCTCCAGACTGTGCATGAAGGCACAAAGGCTGTCAAAATAAATAAACTGCAGCAATTGACTTCTAAATTTGAATGCATTAGGATGTCTGATGATGAATCTTTTGATGAATTCTTTACAAAACTGAATGATATTGTTAATTCTGCTTTTAACTTGGGTGAAATCTATGATCAACCTAAAATTGTTAAGAAGATTCTTAGATCTTTGACTGAAGACTTTAGACCCAAGGTGACTGCCATTACTGAAAGTAAGGATGTAGACTCCATCCCTGTTGATGAGATTGTAGGATCTCTTCAATCCTATGAGTTGGATCTACCCAAAACTACCAAATCCAAATCAATGGCTCTTAAGTCAGTTGATGATGTTGAAAGTGGTGGATTTGATGATGAGCTCTCTGCTACAGAGATTGCCTATCTTGCTAAGAATTTTAGAAATTTTCTCAGGAATAACAATAGAAAGGCAAGAGGCACAAACACTGCTGAACCTAGAAATTTTAGGAAGTATGATCCCACTAAGGTTAATAACAATGATAAACCTAGAGAAAGAGTAGGTCAAACTTCCAATAATTCTTTGGGCTCTCAATGTTTTGGATGTCAAGGGTATGGACACTTGAAATTTGAATGTCCAACCTATTTGAAGTCTATGGGTAAGGCTATGGCTGTAACCCTTAGTGATGGTGAAGTTTCTGATCATGATTCTGATTGTGATGAGGATGGAAACTTCATTGCTTTCACTGCTACTGCTGTAGTTGATGAAAGCATATCTGTTGAAGAGAACCCTTCTGATGGGGAACTCTCTGAAGATGCAGATCTTCAAGAGGCCTATAACAAACTTTGCAAAGTTGCTGCAAAAGATGCTATGAATGTTGAACTTGGCCTAAAGAAAATTGAATCTCTTGAGCTTGAAAAGAAAATTTTGCTTGTTAAATTATTTGATGCTAATGACCTTTTGAACAATGTGAAAACTGAAAACATGCTTTTGCTTGATAAAGTTAAATCTTTAGAACTTGATTTATCTGTTGCTAGATCTGCTAGTTCTAAACTTGATCAAATGCTAAGTGTTCAAAAGTCATCTTCTGACAAAACTGGTTTAGGTTATGTTGATAGCATCTGTGTGTCTGCTTCCCATTCCACTAAGTTTGTTCCTTCATCTTCTTCTTCTAAACCTTCCGTGAGTGAGATAGTGAGTGAAACTGTCAAACCCCCTGTGAGTGAGGTTGCTAAACCCTTAGAAGGTTCATCAACTAGGAAGATTAGGGTTGATCTGAAAGAATCTAAGCCTAAGAAGCCTACTCTATCTAAGGACAAGATATATGATAAACCTGCATGAGTTTGTCATTTTTGTGGAAGGACTGGACACATACGTCCAAATTGCTACAAGCTGCAAGCTGCAAAGAGAGAAAACAAACCAAAAGTACCTGTGCCTCAAGCACTTGATCCTATGGTACTTATTGGTGATTTGGTAAAGGCTTTAAACCTTTATTCTAATCCTGGAGTTGGAAATCATTCTTAAGTGAATAAGAACTCCAATGCTCGTGGTGCATCTAAAAAGTTTTGGATGCAAAAGAGTCGACCTAACTGAGTCTTTCTGACATAGTTCTTGTGCTTCATTACTCTACCCTTTGTGACCATTGTTCTTTGTTTTTTTGTCTCTAGGATTTGCATTGCATAACATTCATGCATTTCATTCTAGGTGTTTTTTATTTTTAATTAAAATAAAAAAAAAGGGAAAAAGGAAGCACATTTTGTTTTTGCACTATTCTTCTTGGTTTTTAATAACAAGGTTGGTCAATTTATTTTCACATAACATGTTTTTTGTACCTTATTTAACTTTGATGAGCTTATTTATTGCACTCTTCTAGTTGAAGATTTGTAGTGCATGCTGTGTGGGAAAGATGTGTATGGTTTTTGATTACTATGTCTTAATCTTGAAGTCATTTGTTTTTAAATGTTGGACTTGAACTTTTAGAAAAAGATATAAATAACCATCTCACCACTGTTCACTAGCCAATCATGAACACCTTAGTGCATATCATAAGATTTTGTACTCGAGAAAGTGTAGCACATGCACAAAAAGAATATAAGGTGAAGTCTCGGTAAAAGTGCTTAATTCTTAAAATCTAATTGGTGTGTACTATTACGCTTGATGCCAAACTCACATAAACTTAAAATTGGAATGTATATTATGAGGCATAAATACAAGAAACTTACATGATTGCAAGTTTATGATCTAGGAGATGTGGGAGTTATATGATGTAACTCTTTTGGTGATAGTCTCGTTTAAATTCTTTGTGATGAATTTTGTAGACTTTGTGATTGATTGCTATTCACATATTACCTCACATGTATCTCATGTCTTTGCTAGTCGCACACACTATACGAGTTACTCGTTGCTAAACATTGTACATGTTATTGTGTGTGTTTATGGTCTGAACAACCAAGTTTTTGCAATCACTTTGAATTATGTGCAAACTAAATTTGTTGCTTGAAAATTTGTGGAGAATGCAAAATTTTGTTTTTGGAAATATAGGGCTTAAAATTCTTGTTTGGAAAATCATATCATCTCATACTCATGCATTTTTGTTCTTGAATTTCAATGCTTTGAGATAAATCAATTTGTTTTTCAAAAATTGTGTTTTTCCAGAAAAATTTGGTGAGCCTCTGCCTGATTCGATCGGTCCATTCTGTTTTTCGACCGATCGAAATTTTTAAAATTTTAAATTTTTTGAGAGAGGGAGCCTCTGTCTGTTTCGACCGGTCGAGGCTGATTTTCGACCGATCGAAACTCGTGTATCTGGTTTTTTAAAAAGGCAGAATAGGACTTTTTCAAAGTCACTATTCAAACTTTTTCAAGTTCCTCTCTCTCTCTCCGCGTTGGCTCTTGGCTCCACCATCAATTTTTGTCGTTTTCCTTCAAGATTTTTGCAAGGTTTTTGTCCCTAGAAGCTGGTAAGACCCTTTTGCCCTTCTTTTTCAAGTTTATTTCTTGTTTTCATGCATTTTTCATGCATTCTCATGGGTATTTTCGCCATCTTCAAAATTATTGGGGCTTTTGATGATTCAAGACTTTTCTTGTGTAATTGATCAATGGGTTTTTGTGCCATGATGTTATATTGATGTTCCCTATGGTTTAATTTGATCAATTTGGTGGTTTTTGAAAAATTGAAAATTCTAGGGTTTTGAATTTGATCCGAATTGGGGATTTTGTCAAATTGGCTTAAATTGATGAAATTGGCTTCTCCAATTGATGTAATTGGTCATTATTATTGTTATTCTATCATGTGCAATGATCAATTCGTCATTTTTTTTAAAAAAATGATCAAGTGGTTTCTTTAATTTGGGGTTTTTGTGTTAAAAATCTTTATGTGCAAGCCAATTTTGTAATTTGACTCTTTTTGATTCAATTCACTGCATTAGCACATGCATCATGACATTTAAATTTGTTCATGCATCATATAGATTTTGTTTCTATTTTTTGTTTTTGTGCTAACTTGCAGTCTGCCCTTGGTTTTGTTTTGTGGTTTTGTTCTTTCGTTCTGTGTTTTGATCCTTATCTTAGCACCATGCCTAGGAAAACTAGAGCTAATAGGACCACTTCCACTTCCTCTGAGTCTCCACCTAGAGTAGAGCTGTTTAAGAATGATAAGTGTAGAGAAGCCTATGACACCTTGAACTGTAGGCGTAAGATCTGGTCTGAGCGAGCTGTTGTGTTAGATGTGCTTGATCCGGCCATTAGGGCTAATTTTGAGTCTAGGGGTTGGTTGCCTCTCGTACAGATAGATCATCCACCTCCGACCGCCCTGATTAGAGAGTTCTATTCGAATCTCTCTTGCCACGTCTATGATTCCAACACCCTTGTTAGGAGTTGGATACGAGGTGTAGAGTTCACCATTACCCCTCGGGTGGTGGCTGAGACTCTTGGGGTGCCGGTAGTTCGGGATGCTGTCTATCCCTATGATGAGTCACCCTCTTTAGATGTAGTCATGTCTTGCATCACTGGGTCATCTATCCAGTGGGGTTCTGATCCTCGAATCATGTCCGCTGAGCTTACCGAGACTGCCTATCTCCTCTTTAGTATTGCGTGTCATTCCGTGTGGCCTATCTCTCACTTCCCCACCATCCCTTTATAGCGATATGTGTTTTTGTACGCCTTTACTTCTGGAGAGTCTATCAGTTTTCCTCATTTGTTCCTTCGTTCTTTAAATGAGGTTCATAGGAGTTCTGCCGTAGGACATGCGCTGATTCATCCTATTTTCATTCATAGGATTCTGCTCTATTTGGGTCTAGATGGTTTTCCGTCAGATGAGCCTGTTCATGTGATAGCTCCTATAGGTGCCACCTTTCTTCGTTAGAGGGCTGCTCAGTTGAGAGTCCCTCCTTCTCGTCCTAGAGGTGCGTCATCTAGTAGTGTTCCCCCTCCTCCCTCTTCTACAGGTACAGCTGCTGTTGAGCCTTTAGGTGCTGCTGTTGATGCTAATGCTGCTGTTCCTCCATCGACTGCTACGAATGATTCTGACATTCGTCGCACGTTGGATCATGTCTTGACCGTTCAGGCGGCTCAAGGACAGATTTTGGTGGACGTGCTTGATGAGATCCGTGCCTTGCGTGTGGAGTTGGCGCAGTTTAGACCACCTCCCTTTTGATGATGGATATCTTGTTTGCCCTTTGGCATTCCGTCACAAAAAGGGGGAGTACTTGTAGAGTTTTTGCTTTCAGGGGGAGACTTTTTGTTTTTGGTTGGAGCTTGTGGAGTTTTAGATTGTATCTAGGTGCTTCACTGTGTACTTAACATTTTTAGCTCTTACCTTGTTTTTGATGGGATATTCATGTTAGGGGGAGTTTTATGTTTTTGTTGATACTTTATTTGTTTCTTGTTTCAAACTGCTTATTGATTTATATTTATGAGTTATTCATTGATATATGTCTTTATTTGTGTGTTGTTTGAAATCAAGAAGTTATTTTGTTTACTTGTATTTTTTCCACACATGCGGTTATGCATTTTGTTTAGTGTTTCAGGAAATATACAGGTTGATTCAATTGAGTTGCTGTCTACACTTGCAACTGATGGATAGTAGTTAGGATTGAATTTTTGTTTATGAGCATTATTTTGTAAAGGGCTTTTCATTTTGTAAACTTTGAGCTTATATGTTGTGTTTTGTCACGGATTGCCAAAGGGGGAGTTTGTTAGGTTCTAAAGTTTAGGACTTTATGTATTTAGAGCTCTAATTTGTATTGTTGGCAAACCATGATCAAAACAATGTGTTTAGAAGGGTTTAAAGCTAGTTCAAAGTTGTATGTCAATATAAAGTTGGAATCAAGTGTAAAGCAGAAAGCAGTGTGGCTTTCGGCCTGGCTCGATCGATCGAAGCTTAGGCTCGACCAATCGAACGTCGGGCAGATTGCTTTTCTGCAGATTTGTCCAACTCAGCCCTAGTTGTTTTAAAACGTTTTTAGGGTTTCTTATTTGTCCTAAGTATAAAAGGCAAACCCTAACCACGTTTTAGTGTTGCTCATATTGCGGTTTGTGTAAATCTCTTGTGAGATCTAGAGGAGCTTTCCTTTACACAAACTTAGGGTTTTCAAGGAGGAGATATTCTCTATACCTTGATGATCAAAACAGTTGCTGCCATTAAAGCTTAAAGAATACACAAGTGGGGGTGCTTGTAGCTGGTGGGAATCCAAAGAAAGAAGGAGTCCGTGGATTCGGAGCTTGCATATAGTCGTGTCAGTAAGTTCTACTAGTTGGTAGCATTAGGAAGTCGAGCGGGGGTGCTTGTAAGTCCTTTTGTATGAACTTCGATTCTTTCTGATAGTGGATTCAAGTTTACCTTGAGGATAGCTAGGTCAAATCCTCCCTAGGTTTTTACCGGTTTGGTTTCCTGGGTGATCATATCGTGTGTTATTTATTTTCCGCTGCTTTGCATGATTTGATCTTTATTATTGTGATAACCTAGACTTGTTAATTTGACTAAGTAACAACTTGGGTAATTACCTAGGGTCAATCCAATTGTTTAAGGGGTCTAAAAACTGTCAGTTAGAAATTAGGGATTTATAGATGCTTCTAGACCTTTTTGTATTGGTGAGTTTTGTCCTTCTTCTTCTTCAAACAATCTTAAGTTTACTGAGTAGCACGGTATACAAACTTGTGATTCAATTTGTAGTCCTTTTAATTTTAAATCTTGATCTCTTCTTAAAGGTTCTGTTTTTACAGGTGTGGAACAAGTTGTGCGTGAATGATGTGATCTTTCTTTTGTCATTAGTAGTGATCTTGATCTCTGCTCATCAAAACTTATTCTGACTGTACCATATTAAGTTATTGTTGAATGTAATCTATATATTTCTTTGGTTGGATATTTAGGAATAGGGGAAATTGCAGTTAACCCACCTGTGGTTTGGCCCATTTTAACAGTGCCCCACTCGTGGTTTAAAAGTTATCACTTAATCCACCTGAGGTGACCTCCGTTAGACCCCCGTTACCCACCTTTCCCTTTTCACCGTTAAAAATAGGGGTAAATGTGTCTTTTTCATTATATTTTATGTCTCTCTCCTCTTTTCTCTCCTTCTTCTTCTTCTTCTTCACATAAAACGTAAAAGAAAAATATCAAAAAACAAGTCAAGATAAAATTTGTTTCATCATTTTTCATATACATAATTAGCACAAAGTTTTATGAAAGAGGTTAAACAAAGCAAAAAAACCCTCTCTCTAAAACTGTAACCCTCTCTCTTTTGCTGGGTTCTTTAAAAAAACCCAGATTTGCAAGTAAAAGAAAATTCTTTAAAATTAAAAAAAAATAAAAATAAAAAAAATAAAAACACACCAGCAATCTAGCAAATCGAACACCACAACCAACTCACTGAACCATCAAATTATAGCCTCACCAATACACCACCACCGTTGTTAGCCACCACACAAAACCCCAAACCGGGAAGCAAAAACAAAGAAACAAGAAAAACCCAGCAAAAAAATCAGCCAAAAAAAAAAAAAACCCAGCAATCTAACATATCCAACACCACAACCAACTCACTGAACCATCAAATCATAGTCTCACCAAACTACCACCTCCAACACCACCACCATTGTTAGCCACTGCCCAAAACCCCAGATCGGGATGCAAAAAAAAAAAAAAAAAAAAAAAGCAATCTAACATATCCAACACCACAACCAACTCACTGAACCATCAAATCATAGCCTCACCAAACTACCACCTCCAACACCACACCGTTGTTAGCCACCGCCAAAACCCCAGATCGGGATGCAAAAACAAAGAAACAAGAAAAACCCAGCCAAAAAAAAAAAAAAAACCCAGCAATCTAACATATTCAACACCACAGCCAACTCACTAAACCATCATAGCCTCACCAAACTACCACCTCCAACACCACCACCGCTGTTAGCCACTGCCCAAAACCCCTAGAAAGTCATTTCATACCTGATATAGAGGAAAATCCAAGCTTCAGCACACCTCCTCCTTGGTTGCAAGTATTCAGGGATTTTACTTTGGCAATCAAAGTAAAGAGAGAAAGGGATTATGGGTTTGGGGATTTTTGGGGGTTCTAAGGTAGAGAAATGGAGAAAGCTCGTTTCTTTTTTTTAGGGTTCTATTTGGGTTCTAATTTTGGCTTATATAGTAAAGAGGAATTTCTAACGGAAAGGGCAGAGATGGGTAATGGGGGTCTAACGGAGACCACCTCAGGTGGGTTAAGTGATAACTTTTAAACCACGGGTGGCCACTGTTAAAACCGGCCAAACCACATGTGGGTTAACTGCATATTCGGGGATTTTACATTGGCAATCAAAGTAAAGAGAGAAAGGGATTATGGGTTTGGGGATTTTTGGGGGTTCTAAGGTAGAGAAAGGGAGAAAGCTCGTTTCTTTTTTTTAGGGTTCTATTTGGGTTCTAATTTTGGCTTATATAGTAAAGAGGAATTTCTAACGGAAAGGGCAGAGATGGGTAATGGGGGTCTAACAGAGGCCACCTCAGGTGGGTTAAGTGATAACTTTTAAACCACGGATGGCCGCTGTTAAAACCGGCCAAACCACATGTGGGTTAACTGCAATTTCCCCTTAGGAATATTCCAATCATTTAAACCTATGTTTTTATCTTGAAGTTGATATTTTTCTTCATTTACTATGTCAGGTATTGTACGTAATGATGGTTGCAATGACCTAGAACTTACTGAAGACTTAGATCAATCTAAAAACTCTTTTCATTTTTAGAGCATCCGTAGCAGTTGGTGCAAAAATTATGCCATTTTGCCACACCAAATGCCTACTTTATTATTTTACCACATCATTTTACAACATCTCATTTATCAGATGTTTTATAATTCAATTCTATACATTAAAATAATATTTACTACACATTAAAATAATATATTATCCCTCCCCCATTATCATCAATAACAGCAACAACAACAACAACCCACACCGCAGATCAATTGCCACAGCCCACAACCACCGGCCACCCCTACAAATCAACCACCGACCATCAATATCAGCCACTGCTACCAAAAAAAAAAAAAAAAAAAAACCCTTAAACAAACACTACAACCAATATCAGCCCCTACACCAAAAAAAAACACCATCAACCAAATCTCATACCCATCCTAAATCTCACACCCACAACCCGATTAACCCACCACCATCAACCAAAATTAGCCAACCACCAACAATCAAAACAACCAACCACCAAAAAAGAGAGAGAGAGAGATCGGCGAGATCGGAGCGGCGATGACGACGACGATGACGATGGTGATGATCGGAGTGGCCTCGCCCATGCCGCTTGCGCCTCCGACAATGATGATGACAGCGATGATCCGATCGGAGCGGCGATGATCGGAGTGGCCTCGCCCATGTTGCTTGTGCCTCTGACGGCGATGACGATGGCGATGATCCGATCGGAGTGGCCTCGCCCATTAAGATGTGGAGTGTGTCATTTTGTTCTTTCTCTGTTGAGGGAAGAGCTGGGTCTGATGTGAGAAGAGAGATAAAAAATCAAGACCAGAAGTGAGAGGAGAGAGAAAGCCAAATAAAAAACATTATTCTAGTTTACCACATCTGTCTGTACCGTTGCAAATTTGCAATGGTACGAACACAAATGGTATAATTTTGGCACATATGCAACATTTGATAGGAGCTGTTTTTTGTGTTTGGTGTGGGATATGTGCCAAATATTTAGCATTTGGCACATATCCCACATCTACTGTGGGTGCTCTTAGAATCTGATTATCTAAGATTTTTCAAGTTGTCTTAAAATATATTCCTTCAATTACTTTGTTTTATTATTTTAATTTAATATGGTTATTAACACATACCCTCTCATGCCCTTTCGCTCAGCCCTCACCTTTGGAATTATCGTTTGGGATTGGGTATTCTTGTTCAGGTGGTTTTAATCCATACTAAACTTGAAAGAGACACTCAAAAGATAATTGGAATGAAGACTGTTAAGATATAACTTGAAAATCTTCTCAAAAATGCATTTAGGAATAGAGTAGACTGGTCCAAAACAAATGAAATAACTAGAATCAAAACTACCAACAAATGAAATGGCTCTGAGACCAATGAGGTAGCGGATTGTAACATTATGTTTATTCATAGACTTAGGGACTGTGAGATGGCAAAAACAACTTGGACTAGCTTGGGGGTTCAGCCAAACAGCAGCTTCTTTGAGGATAGCCTCCACATTTGGCTTGAAAAGAATTGCAAAGATCATGGGTGCAGAGTGCCCAATCAGCCACCGTGGAGAATTCTTTTTCCTTTTGTCATTTGATTGTTGTGGAAAGAAAGGAATAATGTGGTGTTTAGAGGCCAAAACTTTCGGCCTGGTGTTCACAGTGAGGCGGTGTTCCAAGCTCTTAAGTTTTTGCATTGTGCTTTGAATCCTAAAATTGCAGATAGCAGAAGGATGTTCCGGATCAGACGGGAGAAGCCTTCACCTGGTTGGGTTCGCTTAAACATTGACGGATTAGCCTTAGGGAATCCTGGTAGAGCTGGTTGCGGTGGCATCATTCAGAATGATCGTGGAGATTGGCTTGGTGGCTTCTCTAGATGCATCGGAGTCACCACAAGCTTTATAGCTGAGCTTTGGGCTCTTCGTGATGGCCTCAACCTTTGTCACAACATGCATCTTCAAGATGTTGATATTCAAATTGATGCCAAAGCAGTTGTTGATATTATTAGAGATCCTTATTATTCGAACCGGGTTGTTATGCCTATTGTTGATGATTGTAGATAGTTGATATCCCAATTTGGCCAAGTTGGGATTGGGCATTGCTATCGTGAAGCTAATTTTTGTGCTGACTTTTTAGCTAAGATAGGTGTGTTCCAAGATTGTTGTTATTATGTGTATCAGGACCCTCCTGTGGACTTGCTTGATCTTATTAGTGCGGATAAGGAGGGTGTGTATTGTATCAGGGCTATTCCTGCTGTCTCTGGTAGCCTTTAGTTTGTTTTAATAAAATTTCCCTTTTACCAAAAAAAAAACTTAAAGTAGAATGTAAAACTTAAAGTAAAATGTAAACCATGAGTGTGCAAATTCCTTGTTTTGATGAAGTATTTTTTTACCATGCTTGCGTGGATGTAGTCATAGTAACAAAATTGAACAACTTGACTGGACTTTTTTGGATTTTCATTTTCTAAAATATCAGATGGGTGAGTTCCCCATTCTTGAATTTAAATAATCCTTTTGATAGATATTGTGGTAGATTATTTTGGAAGCTTTTTTTTTTTTTTTTTTTTTTTTTTGAGTAAATGTTACAAATAGATTCAGCCATTCAGGGTAGAAAATAATTTCTGCATAGAACCTTATTGACTTTAGTTGGATGGGTTGGAAAATAATTTTTTGTAAGATGGCAAGTTATTTTAAGTATTTTCGATTTTGAAATGGAATACATTAAAAGGCAGCCAAAATTCAATCCCTGATGATCTTATCCATGGATTTATGCAAAGTAAAGATGTTAGGTAAAAAAATCCAAGAAGTCCTCAAAAGCAAAACTTAGTAAACCAAAAGTACCTAAGCTTATTTCCCCTAGGACTTATGATTAAAGGAGTTTTTTTATTATTATTTTTTTCTTTTGTATGTTTCAAGTCTTGCTTACAAGTAAAATGAATTTTTTTTTTTTAACAAAATCTTTGGGACGGTTTCATGATGCTCTCACAAAGTATGTGCTCGAGAGTCGAGCGGGGTAAAAACTTAAGACCACGTTAAAGAAGAGAAGAAAAAAAAACTGTCAAATAAGCAATAACTTATCATGCACAAAGTTGAACCAAATACCAAAATCAATCAATGGCAATTCTGCAAATAGCTTCAGAGGCTCAAATCCAACATAATATTAGCTTGGACCTCGAAGAAAACAACCAAAATGAAAGGGGCTTTAGGTTGAAACTTTCATATATAATGAGGGAAGGCGATTGATTATGATATTGCTTTTGAGTGGAATTAGTTTATGCTGCCATTTTTAGGTTGCAGCTTGTTTTGTGTTAGCATTTTTGGACATTTTATGCTAACAGACGTAACCCATTACATTGTGTCGGATTGCTGATCCAGTTAATGGTAATTTTTGGAATCTCACAGCACACTCTATTACTGTCGGGCTAGTTGTGAAGTCTTTAATTAACTAAAGAACATGAAAAAAGGGGTTAAATGACATATAGAGAAAATAACATAGTGGAAGAAGAGGAAAATAACAGTGGAAGAAATAAGTAGTTGAGAGCTTCGAAGCATTTACTACAAATTTAATACATATTGTATTTTTATTGCGCTGAAAAGCGTGTCAAAATTAACAACCTAGTTTCCTGACTAATTGCACCATTAAAAGTGCTTATAAATCCCAAAATTTTCAAGAGGCCTTAAAGTGGCTATGAGGAGACTTGGTTTTGGGATTGGCGACGTAACTTGTGAAATTGAAAGCTAGTAAGGAGAAATGATTGGTGGACTTGGTTGCTAGCAGGAGCAAGGAGTTCAGATACATCTACATTACTTAGCTTGGAGGGTTTTGTAAGTGTAATGTACTACAACTATTCTCACTGGTGGATTCATTGGTGCCATAGGCCCAGAGAGCTTTTAACTTGTTTTGAGTTTTCTCTTTGTAAACACATCTTCATGTTTGGGTGTGTGTGTGTTTGTAAAATTTGCTGTTATTTGATGTGTAAATCCATACATTAAGGGTTAGTTTGGTTGGAGGGGTGGAAAATGAGAGGATAGAAAATGGGGAGATGATAAAAAAGTTTTTCTTTTTCCCTTTTGGTGGTTGGTTTGAGAGTAGAAAAGTGGAAGTATAGAAAATATAGTTTGTATAAATTTAGTTTTTTTTTTTTTTTTTAAGATAGTATAAATTTAGTTTCATGTTCCTAATAGATAAAAAAAAGTAACAAATAAGAAGAAAAAAAAAACAGATGGACAAAAAATAAAAGCACCAAAAGTACATAAAAAGGACAGAAAAAACTTTAAAAAAAAAAAAAAAAGCCTAAAGAAAATTAAGAAAAGGAAAATGACTAAAAACTAAAGAAGGAAATTTATTTTTTAAAAAAAAACAAAAAACAAACAAACAAACAGTTGACATGTAAAAAAAAATGACAAAACGTGTATTAAAAAAATATGACAAAATGGAAAAGAAAGCAGGAAAGAAAAAAAAAATGTAGACACTGTGAACAGTAGAAACCCAACACATTAGCAGTGGTGATTTTTTGTCTAAACATTTTCTCTCTTATTTTCTCCCCAATTTGGGAAGAAAACATTTTAGTGAGTCTGGAGAGAAAATACCCAGATCCCACCAAATTTTTTTCTCCCTTCCTTCCAACCAAACACTCATTAAAAACATCATCTCTCCACTTTTTTTTTTTTTTTTCTATCATCCCTATTTTACCTCCAACAAAACATATCCTAAGGCTTTGTTTGGGAGTTCATAAGAAAATGGAATGAAATTGAATGTATTTAAGAAGAGAAATGAATGGAAAGGAAATGAATTGAAATATGGAATGAAATTAAGTAACCGTGTTTGGATGTTTTAAAATAAATGAATGGAAATAAATAAAATGTAAGTAACCTTATTTGGGAATAACATAGAATGAAAGGAATGAAATTATTTTATAACAATAGTACTATAAGATCTTTATTTTAAAACAAAAGGCTGAACATATAGTTTTTTTTTTTTTTTTCAAGAGAAAATTGAAATCATTCAACAAGAAGAGAACCAAAGCACAATGCATTCAAAAATAATAGAAAAACAAACAGAAACAACATAGAGCAAGAGCCCCAAACAAGAGGTACATAGCACCAACTAAGACCACAACCCTAGACCCCGCTAAAATTGTACCCTTCGTTTCTAGCAAAGTTTGCTATCCAGTTTGGTATATTTGCATATGGAGGTATTTTGGGAGTTTTAGTAAAAAAATTCATTAAATCTAATTTCATTCCCTTCAATTCCTCTCAATTTTGGGAGGAATAAAAAATTTAAGATTTTAAGAGAATATAGAAGAATAAGTGTTCCCTCCTATCCATTTTATTCCTTCTCATTTAAACTCCCAAATAAGAGAATGAATTTTTCATTTCCTTCATTAAAACTCCCAAACAAGGGAAGAGAAGAATATTCTAAAATTATTCTTTTTATTTTTCTATTCCATCCTCCCAAACAATGGCTAAATCAAAATGTAATAATTAATTGAGCTTAATTATGTAAGTAACCTTAAAATTGGTAGTTAGCCATAATTAGGGGTATAAACTTGTTTTTTTTTAATTTAAAAAGTCTTACTTCCTCAAGTACCATTTCTTTTCTTCTTCTTTTTCTTTTTATTCTTAAATAATGACTTTAGTGTTGTGGGGCCCGGCCCAAAATAATGGGCTAGTCTAAACTACAGGCCCATCCGAGAAGCATCCTGTCCGAGGAGAAGCCACAGATAAAACATTATCCAAGCCCAATTGCGGTAAAAGGAACCTGTCCGAGGAGTAACTCCTCCTCGGACATTACGAAGTCCGGACGAAGAGCTCGCCCCAACCATTGCAGTTCATCCTCCCTGCATATAAAAAGAATAAAACCCAAAATATCTCATGGAAAGCTGCCACCACCACATTAAATGTGCCACAACCACCCTCTTGGCCGCATTAATAAGGAAAAGACCCCTGAACAGTACTACCTTGGCCACTGCAACTCATAAGGGAGTGATAGGGGAGTCTGATGGGACAGGTGCTCAAGTAGAGGCTTAGATGATCAACAAGTGTAAGGTTCAGATGAGAATGAGAGAGCTATATAATGTAGTGGAGTCCCTCAAAGAGGGGATGGAGAAATGTATTCGGAACTGAAGAAATAGAATCTCCTGTTAAATATCCATCCCTGTGTTTTTGTTTCTGCAACAGTATTGTCCATGCATCATACCGAATAAGCTCACTGAGGCTAAGTTCTTTGACCCATCCTCTACAAATATTTATTGTGAGTTGTGCCTTTGGCCAAGGCCGGATCAATAGGGTTTAGGCCAGGAAAATCATGCAACTACAATTGGTGCCATCTGTGGGGAGAACTAGGGCATCAGCTAGCACAACGGTCGAGCATGGCAGAACTAGGTCCACACCAGGAAAATCCTCACCAGGCTAACTCCCAACAGACACAACCCGCCGAGTCCCAGAGGCAAAATAACCCCACCAACCCAGGCGGCAGGGGAAATCGAGAGGGAAGTGTGCATACTATCCGAACGAGCCAGAGTCACACTCAGATAGGTAGTCATGTGTCCCAGAGGCGAAATAGTCACCAGGCCATGCAGCGAGAGATAGATGACCTGAAAAGGAAGTTACGACGTGTGTAGCGAAAACAATCTCCCTCTGACTCAGGCGAGTCTTCTAATGCGGAGGATGCGAGTTACCGACGGAGGTCAAGGACCCCTCCAAGTGAAACCTTTTCCTACGAAAGGGAACCACGCCCTGTACGGAAGTATGAGAGCCCATCCAGCAAGGGTTCGGGGAACGATGCTATGAAGAAGGCGCTGGACTAGGTTTCGAGGTCACCCTTCACGTATAGAATCGAAGGGGCTAAGCTGCCTAGACGCTTCAACCAACCGGTGTTCGCCATCTGTAACGGCCGAGTAGACCCGGTAGAGCATGTGAGTCAGTTTAACCAAAAAATGGCAATCTACTCACAAAATGAAGCCCTAATGTGCAAAATCTTCCCATCCAGCTTGGGATCAATGGCCATGAGATGGTTCAATAGCCTGAAGACAAATTCCATAAGCTCTTACAAACAGCTCACTCAGGCTTTCTGCTCCCGCTTTATCACAAACACCAGAGTCCCTCGACCCCTCAGTTCGCTATTGTCCTTATCCATGCACGAAGGAGAAACCCTAAAAGCCTACTCGGATAGATATTGGGAAGTGTATAACGACTTGGATGACAACCATGATGATGGACCAGTTGCCGACGTTCATCAGTTGATGGACAGGATCGATAAATACAAAAGGGTAGAGGAAGATCAACTGCAAGGAAGGGGAAAGGAGAAGGTCATCCCCCCCAAAGTAAGTGATTTTAGGTCGGAACGGTATAACCCTAGCCAGCCGAGGAGAGATTTTTCGCGACAGGCTGGACAGAGCAACCCGCAGACAGTGAATGCCGTATTCAGGGAGCCAGTACAACAGGTGCTGGAGAAAGTAAGGAACGAGCCCTATTTCAGGTGGCCGAGAAAGATGGCTGGAGACCCTTCCAAACGTAACCAGAACCTGTACTGCCACTATCATCAGGACCATGGGCATACCACTAAGGATTGCAGGAATCTATGGAATCACTTAGATCAGTTGGTCCGAGAAGGGAAGTTGCATCACCTTCTGCACCCATCGAGCGGCCATCCCGGTCAAGCAATACAAGAATCTCGAAAGGATGTGTCCTTAAGACCCCCCACCAGAACGATACATGTCATCCTCGCCGCACCAAGAAGAACTGGGCCACTCATCCCCAGGGTGCTAGCTGTTGATCGGCTCCCCTCCGAGGACAGGTAAAGGGACCCAAAAGGTCAAAAAAGGGAAGCTCTTTGATACTAGGATTCTCGGACGAGGATAAGAGAGGAACTATTCAACCCCATGACGATGCCTTGGTGGTTACGTTAAGAATTGGGGGCTTTGATGTAAAAAGGGTGTTAGTAGACTCGGGAACGATACATGTCATCCTCGCCGCACCAGGAAGAACTGGGCCACTCATCCCCAGGGTGCTAGCTGTTGATCGGCTCCCCTCCGAGGACAGGCAAAGGGGACCCAAAAGGTCAAAAAAGGGAAGCTCTTTGATACTAGGATTCTCGGACGAGGATAAGAGAGGAACTATTCAACCCCACGACGATGCCTTGGTGGTTACGTTAAGAATTGGGGGCTTTGATGTAAAAAGGGTGTTAGTAGACTCGGGAAGTGCGGTAGAGATAATGTACCCTGATCTATACAAGGGGCTGAACTTAAAGCCGGAAGATTTGGCAACTTATGATTCCCCCCTTCTCAGCTTCGAAGGGAAGATTGTTACGCTGAAGGGGCAGATCCGACTACCCATACAGACTGGGTTGGAGGTGGTGGAGGTGAATTTTATCGTGGTCGATGCTTACTCACCCTACACCGCAATAGTTGCCAGGTCATGGATCCACGCCCTAGAAGCCGTATCCTCCACACTTCATCAAAAAGTAAAATACCCATCCAGAGGACAAATAGAAGAGATCCGAGGAGATCAGGCCGTGGCCAGGAAATGTATGGTGGCCGCCATTTTACATCGGCCTCGTGCCGAGTCCTCGGCCCCAAAGAGCATATAGCAACCAGGCACCTCGGCAAGGCAGGGCAATGGGCTGGCCGAGGAGATAATGTGTGAAAGTTTAGATAAGATCGCTGTCAACAACGACCCGGAGAAGTTCTTTCAGGTCGGCTCTGAGTTGCCTTCTCGAGAAAAAGAGGAACTGGTCAGATTTCTCAGAGGAAATGTTGATGTGTTTGCATGGGACGCCTACGACGCCCCGGGAGTTGATCCTAGCCTTATTTGTCACCACCTGAACGTCAACCCCTCTTCCACTCCGAAGAAGCAGCCACCCCGACGCCCTTCAAAGGAACATGCTAGCGCCGTAAGAGACGAAGTGGCAAAACTGAAAAAAGCAGGGGCTATTAAAGAGGTCTTTTACACCGAATGGTTGGCAAACATGGTGGTGGTAAGGAAGAAGACAGGGAAGTGGAGGGTCTGCGTGGACTTCACGGACCTGAACAAGGCGTACCCAAAGGACCTGTTCCCCCTACCCCGAATCGACCGATTGGTAGATGCAACCGTGGGACACCCTCGAATGAGCTTCCTAGACGCCTTCCAAGGCTATCATCAGATACCCCTTGCGCTAGAAGACCAAGAGAAGACGGCTTTCATGACGCCCATCGGAAATTATCACTATAAGGTGATGCCGTTTGGGCTGAAGAACGCAGGTTCAACCTACCAAAGGATGATGACCCGGATGTTCGAGCCACAGCTGGGCAAGATCATTGAGGTTTACATATACGACATGGTTGTGAAGAGTAAAAGGGTGTCCGAGCACGTGAAAGACCTCGGAATAATCTTCGCTATCTTTAGGGAGCACCGGTTGTGGCTGAATGCTTCCAAATGTTCATTCGGGGTCGGGTCTGGGAAATTCTTAGGGTACATGGTAACCCACAGAGGAATAGAAGTAAGTCCCGACCAAATCAAAGCAATTAACAGCCTACAGGCTCCTCGGAATCCGAAGGAAGTGCAGAAGCTCACTGGCATGATTGCGGCACTAAACCGGTTCATATGGCAATCGGCGGATCGATGTCGACCTTTTTACCTCCTGATAAACAAGTGGAAAGGGTTTGAATGGTCGGAGGATTGCGTTCAGGCTTTCCAGCAACTTAAGGAATACCTGTCACGACCACCCATTATGTCCAGCCCTGAGGCAGACGAGGTGCTGTTTGCATACATCGTCGTAGCTCCCCATGCTGTAAGCCTGGTACTGATACGGGATGATAATAGGGTGCAGCAACCGGTTTACTATGTGAGCAAATCATTACACGAGGCCGAAGTGCGATACCTACCTCTAGAGAAGGCAATCCTGGCGATAGTACATGCCACCCGGAAGCTCCCTCATTACTTTTAGGCGCATACGGTCATCGTTCTAACTCAGCTTCCCTTTCGAGCAGTGCTTCGAAGCGCTGACTACACAGGAAGGATCGCCATGTGGAGTGCGCTTTTGGGGGCCTTTGATATTAAATACATGCCCAGATCCTCCATCAAAGGACAGGTCCTCGCAGACTTGGTAGCGGAGTTTGCTGAACCCTCTATAGAAACAATAACCGAGAAGAAAGACATGGATGGAAAATCGGTTGGTGGAATTTCAGCAGGGGTGACCTTGCATTGGAAGGTCTACGTGGATGGCACGGCCAACCAAAGAGGATCTGGAGTTGGGATAGTCTTAATATCGCCGGACGGTGCTGCCATTGAAAAATCACTGAGGCTCGGATTCTCGGCTACGAACAATGAAGCCGAATACGAAGCCTTACTTCAAGGGATGACGATGGTCCAAAGATTGGGCGGAAGAATAATAGAAACATTCTCGGACTCCAGATTGGTTGTCGGACAAGTGATGGGTGAGCTGAGATGCTAGGATGCAAGAGTATCTAGGACAAGTCAAACGGCTACAGACGAGTTTTGAATCCTTCAATCTGACGCACATTTCCAGGAGTGCAAACACCCATGCAGACTCGCTGGCCACTCTCGCCACGTCCTCGGCGCATGATCTGCCGCGAATGATCCTTGTTGAAGATCTAGTCCAGGCAAGTCCCATCAGCAGAAACCCGGCCCAAGTCCATCAGATCAAAAAAAGTCCCAGCTGGATGGACCCTATAAAGAACTTCCTCCAAAACGACATCTTACCGGAGGAAAAACTGGAAGCCGAGAAGATACGTAGGAATGCTCCTCGGTTCTGGCTATCAGAGGACCACAAACTATATCGGCGCTCCTACTCTGGACCGTACCTACTCTGCGTACATCCAGAAGAATCCGAGTCTCTACTTGAGGAGTTACACGAGGGGATTTGTGGAAGTCACACCGGAGGAAGGTCGCTGGCGCACAGGGCACTCACCCAAGGGTACTGGTGGCTGAACATGCAAAGAGAGGCCCAAGAATTCGCTAAGAAGTGCGATCAGTGCCAAAAATTCGCCCCGAATATCCACCAACCCAGAGGGGTTCTCAACCCCCTCTCTAGCCCATGGCCGTTCGCACAATGGGGCCTTGATATTGTCGGACCTTTCCCCAAAGCGACGGGGAACAAGCGATACATAATAGTCGGAACTGATTACTTCACTAAATAGGTGGAGGTTGAACCTTTGGCCAACATTAGGGATGTGGATGCCCAGAAATTCATATGGAAGAACATCATCACCCGCTTCGGAACTCCACATACACTCATTTCCGACAATGGTCTTCAATTCGACAGTAAAAGCTTTAGGGAGTATTGTCGCAAGTTTGGGATCATTAACCGATATTCCACCCCCGCCTACCCCCAAGGAAATGGGCAAGTCAAGGCCGTGAACAAGGTCATAGTGAACGGACTGAAGAAAAGACTGGATGAGGCAAAGGGGAGGTGGGTAGAAGAGCTCCCGCACATCTTATGGACCTATCGGACAACACCGCGACGATCAACCGGTGAGACCCCCTTTTCGATGACTTATGGGGCTGAGGCCGTGCTCCCAATCAAGAACAACTTTCCCACACTGAGGTCTAACTCGTTTACCCCAAACGGTAACGACGAGTTATTGGGAAGAAGTCTAGACCTAGCCGAGGAAAGAAGGGAAAAAGAGACGATTTACATGGCCTATTATCACCAGAAGCTGAGACAAGGGTATGATGCTAATGTTAAATTGTGACCTCTAGGTCCGGGTGATCTCGTGATGAGGAAGATTCTCGGCAATGCAAAAAACCCCTCTTGGGGCAAGTTGGGGCCCAATTGGGAAGGGCCATACCGTGTCACATCCGTGGCTGGGATAGGCGGCTACTACCTAGAAGATTTGGATGAAAAAACTGTACCTCGACCATGGAATGTAAATAACCTCAGAAGATATTGTTATTAATGAAAAAGGCTTAGCCCACGTTTTGTTTCATGATTATCCTCTGCCTACCGGTCTATTTACAACTATTCATAGTTCTAAACAGAACCTAAGTCCAGCATGGCTCCTCGGACCACAGACTTAGGGGAAATTATTACTCATGACAATTTATACAAGTTTTAAACAGAACCTAAGTCCTGCATGGCTCCTTGGACCACAGACTTAGGGGAAATTATTACTTATGACAACTATTCATAGTTCTAAACAGAACCTAAGTCCTGCATGGCTCCTCGGACCACAGACTTAGGGGAAATTATTACTTATGGCAACTATTCATAGTTCTAAACAAAACCTAAGTCCTACATGGCTCCTCGGACCATAGACTTAGGGGAAATTATTACTCATGACAATTTATACAAGTTTTAAACAGAACCTAAGTCCTACATGGCTCCTCGGACCACAGACTTAGGGGAAATTATTACTTATGGCAACTATTCATAGTTCTAAACAGAACCTAAGTCCTGAATGGCTCCTCGGACCACAGACTTAGGGGAAATTATTACTCATGACAATTTATAGAAGTTTTAAACAGAACCTAAGTCTTGCATGGCTCCTCGGACCACAGACTTAGGGGAAATTATTACTCATGACAGATGGGGAGATTATTACTTAAGGGAAATCATTTTAAGGCGTGCGCACAGTCTAGCACCATCACAACCCTCATTCAAATTCGCCGTCCAGCACCCTTTTTTTATCTTGACCATTTACATTTATTTATGTCGTTGCAAATGTTCAAAAAAGAAAAGGAAGCGGTACTAGCATACATCCATAGAAAGTAAAAACAAGCATTATATATTAATATTCCGAGGACAATACAAAGAGAGGTCCTTACAAAAGAGGCAAAAACAGGACGACTCTCATTAAAAAAAAAAAGGGGAATACAAAAATTAAAAGGCTAAAAGCTAAGCCTTAGCA
The DNA here is from genome assembly GCF_001633185.2 of Quercus lobata. Classification (NCBI taxonomy): domain Eukaryota; kingdom Viridiplantae; phylum Streptophyta; class Magnoliopsida; order Fagales; family Fagaceae; genus Quercus; species Quercus lobata. The sequence continues at coordinate 22,368,606 of NC_044914.1, forward strand.
GGAGGATCTTTTTTTTGCTCGGGCTGAGGAGGAGGAACCTCGATGGTAGAGTCCGCGGCGGGATCCTTCGCCTTATCAGGCACAGGGACGGCATCAGGCACCGCCAGATCCTGCTCTGAAGCCACTTGGGCTCCAACAGAATTCTCTCGGATCTCCTCAGGATAGAAGATGCTCTAGGGCAGTCTCAGCACCGAATCCGCAGGAACTCCTGTAGCATTAAGGGCATGAGCCCATGAGAAGCTGCAATAATCCCTGCACACCTCGGGGATCTCCTCGGATAGCCTGGCCTCCGTTTCTTAGACTCCGAGCTGGCGAGAAGCGCTCTTCTCAGCCTCTGCAGCCTCTCGGATCAGCTGAGCCTCCTCTTTAACCCGCCGCAGCTCATCCTCGACTTTTTGCAGGGCAATCTTGAGATCCAGCACTGCCTGCTTCTCAGTGGCAAGATTGATCTGAGTCGAGTACAGCTCTTTGCGCTGGTCCTCCGCCTGGGTCTCAGCACTTTTCAAACCAGCCTCTGCGCTCTTACGCCGTTTCTCCGACTCCTTGAACTTCTCCATGAGTTCAAGGTGGTCGTGCTTGAGGGACCCCAAGGTTTTCTCCATCTCCGTCCGAGACTGGGTCTCAGCCTCAGCCCAATTGCGATTATCACGACAAAATTCCTCAGCCACAAATACCTGCTGAGTGATCTGCGAACGAAACAAGATTGGTTTAAAAAATTAAAAGGGTTAAATAAATTAATAAAACAGTAAAAGGATTACTTACCATCGCGAGATCCCTTTTGAGGGATAGGAAGATCTCGGGCTGAGAGAACCGCCTATAGGCCTCCATATCCCGAGAAAGGAGTAGGGGTTGCTCTAAGGCATCAGCTACGTACCCTACTCGGCCTCGGTTATACTCTCGGACCGACGCATTGTAGGGGATGGCAACCCCATCCAGCTCCAACTTGGGGTTCCATGCACGCGGGGTAGCGCGCACCTCAGCAATGTTCTCGGTGCCCGGGTGGTTTTTTGCTACTTGGTCGGCTAAGCAACCACCTCACCCTCCTCAAGAGTGTCAACCGGCCTTTTCTTCTTCAGGTCCGGATTAACCTTAAGGTTGAGGTCCGAGGGGTCCTGAGGGACCACAGGAGGAAGGGTCTGGACCTGTGACTGAGTTGGTCCCTTTGATGACTGACCCTTTGATGACTGACCTTTACCTCGGGAGGCCATCAACTCCCTTAAGGTTTTTCCCTTCCCGGCCATGGGCTCTGTCACTTCGTTTGAGGGATCGTCCGAGCATATGATGATTGAGGGAACACCAACTGCGGAGTGTTGGTCCTGCTCTCCTTCAGGATCAGAAAGCTCAACCAAGGGAGTTTGCTGAACCTCCTCCTCAAAATAAAACTCGTCTATCTCTTCCTCAAGGGAAATACGAGATGATTCAGATTCCTCTTCAACCGGAACAGCAACTCCAGGCTCGACTGGCGGAGGTAATTGCTCTGCTAGATAAGGATCTCGAACGCCGGGTAGTACGACTGGTGGAAGATCATGTTGAGCTAGGAACCCGGTCTTAGACACGTCAATCCTAGCCAACCTCGGACTGCCAACCCTTATGGCGTGACCGATAGCTTGGAAAGAGCGGCTCAGAGGTTGATAGCCCAGAACCAGATGGGCCGCGCGTAACTGTCCGTCCTCAGTAACATATATTTCCGACCTCAGGAGGTAGTTCAGCGCTGGCACGTTCACGAAGTTTAGCCGAGGAGTGACGTGAACTTTATCTGCAAACGTCCAAGAAAAATGGGGTTAGTTTATGAAATATTCCAATTGTAAAGAAAGCGAGAAAAATAACCCCCCAATACTAAACCCTTTCCCAAAAAGGATTGGCCCTAAAGACGCCGCACCTGGGGTTCCCTCCCGAGTTGGACAATGGATACCATCGAACCACTCCCCTGAAGCAATAAGGAAATCATTCTTCACGGTCTTATTGGATACCGGGAGACAAGAGATCAACCTAACGACCTCGGATTGGGATTTAAGATAATACCCTCTGTTCTCGATGTGGTGACACTCGTACAGATAAACCACATCGTGCCAGGTAAGGCCTAGGTTCATCCGCTCGTTTAGGACATCTTCGCAGCCTAGTATCTTGAACATGTTCGGGGCACACTGATGCGGCGTCAACCTATGGTTGAACAGATATTCCCTAGTAATCCTACGCATGGGAAGTGTCATCCCTCCCTCTATGAAAGCAATCATGGGGATAACAACTTCTCTCTCGCCACTATCTGTCAATACTCCTTCAAGAGGACAGTACTGCAGCCCCACCCCCGAGGGAATGTGGTATTTTGCCCTAAAGGCCTCCATAGCGGCCGGAGTTTTTACTAATTTTGCGAATCTACCCATCTGAGCTGAACTGGAGAAACGAAAATAAAGACCGAGAAGAAAAGTAAAGTCCGAGGAGGGAATCGAAACGGCGAAATGAACGAAATTTACTGATACCTTCACAAAGCGCCCAATGGGATGCCTAGAAATCTCTCTTGGAGGAGACGCTTCATGAAAAACGGCTACGGTGGCTTAGCGGACGCAAGTATTCGTAGATCTCTGGAGTTCGATGGAGTTCTCTGGAATCCTCTAGGGTTTATGAGATGCAAATAAAAAGGAAAACTGAACCCCTCTGACATCTTATATAGCCAGGAGGAGAGAGAAAAGATCGCTCCTGCCTAAAAATTCGAGAAAAAACGATGGCCGTTCGATCCACGCCACACCGTTGGATGAGGGGGACATAAAGCCTCCAGAAGTAAATGGCCGCGCCTCGTAAATTGTAGCGCATCCAAAGTTACTGTCCGCACGCGCGCCCCAAGCCCTCCATACTTCCATCCTTCTCACTCACATCAAAACCCCGCTTTTCTCCTCGGAAGGAGATAAAAACCAGAGTTTTGAGAGGCTATTGTGGGGCCCGGCCCAAAATAATGGGCTAGTCTAAACTACAAGGCCCATCCGAGAAGCATCCTGTCCGAGGAGAAGCCACAGATAAAACATTATCCAAGTACAATTGCGGTAAAAGGAACCTGTCCGAGGAGTAACTCCTCCTCGGACATTACAAAGTCCGGACGAAGAGCTCGCCCCAACCATTGCAGTTCATCCTCCCAGCATATAAAAAGAATAAAACCCAAAATATCTCATGGAAAGCTGCCACCACCATATTAAATGTGCTACAACCACCCTTTTGGCCGCATTAATGAGGAAAAGACCCCTGAACAGTACTACCTTGGCCACTGCAACTCACAAGGGAGTGATAGGAGAGTCTAATGGGACAGGTGCTCAAGTGGAGGCTTAGATGATCAACAAGTGTAAGGTTTAGATGAGAATGAGAGAGCTATATAATGTAGTGGAGTCCCTCAAAGAGGGGATGGAGAAATGTATTCGGAACTGAAGAAATAGAATCTCCTGTTAAATATCCATCCCTGTGTTTTTGTTTCTGCAACAGTATTGTCCATGCATCATACCGAATAAGCTTATTGAGGCTAAGTTCTTTGACCCATCCTCTACAAATATTTATTGTGGGTTGCGCCTTTGGTCAAGGCCGGATCAATAGGGTTTGGGCCAGGAAAATCGTGCAACTACAAGTGTTATTTTTGTATTCCTTTTTTAATGTTAGGTCTCATTGTACTCTTGACTATTTAATTGATTGATAAACACATATACCTAATTGGCAAATGCATAAACCCTAAATTTAGATGATAAAAGCTTTTGAAATTTTAAATAAAAATTATAAAAAGGTTTTATGCATTTGTCCAAGGTTTGTGGTCTAAATATTGATTAAATTAGGGGTACATTATGTTACAATATTGTTATTAGACAAATTGGATTGACTTGAAAACTATTACTTGTAAGTAGGGATGGCAATGGGGCGGGGCGGGGCTGAAGGATGGGGTATTCGTCCCTGCCTCGCATGGTTTTGTCTTGCCCCATCCCCGCCCTACCCCGCATGACAGGGAAAATTTTCTAACCCCATCGCCGGCCCTGGGGGCCTCGCGAAGCCCCGCCTCGCCCTGTAAAACTCTACTTTTTGTTAATTTGCCCTACAACTAGTACAATTTTTGTAATGAAACCTATTTCATTAATAAAAATATACTTGAAATTAAAACTAAATTTATCCCATCAAATCAAATCAATTTTTAGAAAAAAAATTGAATAATATATCCAAGTGTTTAACAAGACAATCACACAAAATAAATCTCATAGTATAACACATAACAAAATAAAGGCAGAGAATTACATTAGATAAAATAAATAAGTTAATATTGATATCTTTTTTTAAATAATAGGGTTTTGGGATAAAAAAAAATTTATAATTATAACCCTTAATATCGCGGGGTAGTGCAGGGACGGGGAGGGGCGAGGCGGGGTGGGTCTAAAAAGTCTAAACCCATCCTCGCCCCGCCCCATGGTGCAGGGCTAAAATCTTACCCCATCCACGCCCCACCACCTTTTGCGGGGTAGGGAAAACCCGCGCGGGGCGAAGCAGGGAGGGGCGAGTTAAGCAGGGCGGGGCAAAATTTCTATCCCTACTTGTAAGGCTGATTGCATTATTGTTAACTATGTATTTGGTAGAGTGGATTTTAGGGAAGTTTAAAAAAAAATTTTTAAAAAAAAAAAAAAAAAAAAACTATTGAGGAGGAAAAACTTTTTGGAGAGTGTTTGGTTAAGAGGGGGAGAGGAGAAAAAGATAGTGAGACTCAAGTGTTTTTTCCTCGAGCCCACTAAAAAGTTTTCTCCCCAAAATAGAAAAAACTGACAGAAAAATGGATCAATTATTTGGACAAAAATGTCTTGCAACGTTCTTCACTTCTTCTTCTCACTTTTTTTTTTTTTTTTTTGTCTTTTTCTTCTTTGTTGTCTAATACTATGCAAAGTTCTTTGTTTATTACTTTCTTTATTTAATAAAGGAATGTGAGTAAATTTATATAAATTACATTTTTCATTTCTTAACTTTTCTATCTTCTAACCAAATACAAATGAGGGAAACTAAAATCTCTTTTATCTTTTCTATTTTTCATCATTTCTCTATTTTCTATCCTTCCATTTCTCATTCTCTCCAACCAAACCTATGCTTCCGTTTAATAGAATAAAGTTTTAAAGTTATAAATACAATAAGATAAATAAATTTAAAAAAAAGATTTGAAAATTTTATTGGAAAAAACAACCCTTTGAGAAAGCAACCCTTGTACTACACTATAGTTTCCTGTATAATATAGGCATAAAAAACTTTGATTACTGTCCACACCTTTTGACAGGTTTCTTTTGACACACATAACAAAGTTGGAAGCCAAACAAAAATGGGTGGTTAGGGCATTCATATCTGATATTTAAAAATAATATATATATATATATATATATATATATATATATATTTGATGTAAATGTACTTTTAGTTTCTATATTTTGACTTTTTTTCATTTTAATCCTTACATTTTCATTTTACCACGTTTAGTCCTTAATCCAATTAACATGTATTATTTTCGTCTTTTCCGTCAATCAATAAACGGAAACATCTTAGGTAACTAACCGAGGAATTAAAATATTATTAAAAAAGCCACATCAGATAAAATAATAACAAAATTTCTAACCTTCTTATTTTTTAAAAAAGAAAAGAAAAGAAATAAATTAATTTTTTTTTTTGAGAAGAACATAAAGAATCTAGAACATGTGTTCTTCCCAGCAAACCTTGCCTAGAAATTTAAACAATCAATTTTTTTTTCTCTTTTATTGTATTTCCTTAGCAACAAAACCCATAAAATCAATTAGATTTACAAACACAAAGACATGTCCACAGATTTACAAAACACAAAGACATTCAACAATTACTCTGTCATTCTTTCACATTCCCATTCCTTACACACCTTAATCTAGACTGGCAAAGAGATCGAAGATAGAGTAGATCTGAGTATGGGAGAGAGAACTAGGATGACTATGGTTGGCCATGGAGGCTCGGGTTGGAGGAGAGATGGTGAGAGAGAGAGAAAGAAGATTCTAGAGAAGATGAGGAAAAACAGATGCGTACAACAACAACAATCGCTGCGTACAACAACTTCTTCTTCTTCTCAAACGAAACTCCTCGAACCCTACATCGTTCAATACCAATTCTGAGAAATTGAGGCAGTTCTTCTCCAAATTCGGCGAGATCAAGATCGAACCGATCGGATTTAACTCCACCATCGAGCTCTGCTGTCACTGGCCCTGCGTCGTGTCGTCGCCGGCCATACCGTCGCCAGCAACCGATCACAGCATCTCCCTAACCCAGATCAAGCCGATCTCAACCTTTTTCTATCTCAAACCCATCGCACCCGATCTCAGCCTCTTTGATTATGGTTTGGTTTGGGAGTGGATGAGTTGGGTGCTTTGCTGGGTTTCTATTCTTTGGGTGGTTTGGTTTGGGAGTGGTTTTGTTGATGTGGTAGTGATGATTTGATTCGGTGGTGGTGCTTTACTGGTTGCTGGGTTTCTATTCTTTTGCTTGGGTTTGATCTTCATGTTCTTTGATTCGATGGTGGTGATTTGGGGTTTTTTTTTTCCAGTGGGTTTTTTTGTGTTTGTTTGCCAAGAAAATTTATGGGTTTGAAGGCTAAGACTAATATGGGTTTGGGGTTTGGTTAGGATCTGGGTTAGGTTTGTTTTTTGCTGGAGATTGTTTATAGGGAAGAACATTAGGGAAGAACACAAAGAACATGAACATGTTCTTCTGAAAAAAATAATGAATTTAATTAATTTATTTTGTTTTGATGTGCTTGGTTATAAAGAAAGTGCAAGAAAGGAAAAGAAAATGATAAGAAAATAAGAATTAATTTGTTAAGAATATGAATCATATACAGGGAAGAACATAAAGAACATGAATATGTTCTTCTGGAAAAAAAAATTCATTTTAATTAAAAGAAAGTAAAATTTTTGTTTGAAAGAAAATAGTTTTTTTTTTTAAATTAAAATTGAGTAATTATTATTATTTTTTTTAATTTTGGCATTTAAAAAATGAAAAATAATTTTTTTTAGTAATATTTTAATGCCCACGATAGCCATGTCAACTTTTCCTGTTAGTTGGCTGATGGTAAGGACTTAAATATTACGCGTTAATTGATTTAGGGACTAAAAGTGATAAAAATAAAATGTAGGGACTAAAATGAAAAAAATGCAAAATATAAAGATTAAAAGTGCATTTACGCCTTTATTTTTATCATCTTGAAAGTTACTTTATCATTTATATTATATTATTTTACAACACACTTAACATTTTCACTTTTTTTTATTATAAAAATATAATTTATTAGAGCATCCACATCAATGGATGCAAAATCATGTAAAACACAACTTTTACACATTTTGCCTAAAAAATGCTCTACATCAGTGCTTCTAAAATTGTGTAAAAATGTGTATATCCCTACACGAGTTACAGTAACCGTGTAAATATAAACGGTTACTATAGCTCGTTCATTTATTATTTTACTAATTTCCGTGCGCTCCTTTTTTTCTCTCTCTTCTCCGAGCTCAACAAACTCAGTAACTTCTCATCTTCTTCTTTTTCCTCAGATGCACACAAACACACCCACACACAAACACATCCACATAGACAAATCAACACAGAGATACACTTGCTTAAAAAAATAAAAATAAAAAATAACACAGAGATACACAAACACACCCTCACACAAACAAACCCAAACGGACAAACAACAAAGAGACAGATCGGTGCTTATCGGAACGATCGGTGCTTGATTGGAACGATCGGAGCTCATGGGGCCGTCTTGCTTGATCGGAGCTTGTGGCTCTCACCTGATCGAAGCTTATGGGTCTTGCTTGATCGGAGCTCATGGGTATGGGTCTTGCCTGATTGGAGCCTGATCGGAGCTAAGGAGATACACTAACTGATCGGTGCTTGTGGATCGAAGCTAGGGAGATCAGTGCTTGCCTGATCGGAGCTGTGGATCGGAGCTAAGGAGATTGGTGCTTACCTAATCGGAGCTGTGGATCGGAACTTGTGACCGAGATGGTGTGGATTTAGACCAAGAGAGAGAGTTGATTCAGAAATGGGTATAGAGGTAGAGAGATGGGTATAGAGAAAGAGAGCAACAAATCAAAAAAAAATGGGTAGAGAGAGAGAGAGAGAGCGCGCGTATGTATAGGGGGGTTAGTTGAGGGAAATAATAAAAAAATTGAGAAAATTGATTATTTAAATAAAATAGGTGATAGAATAGATGAACTGATGTGAGTGTTTTGTAAAAATAGATGTGTAAAATAGAAAAAGTATGTTTTTAGTGTAAAAATAGATGTCTAAAATACACAACTGATGTGGTTGCTCTTATTTTTTTTATTTAATAAAGGAATGTGAGTATTAACTAATTAGCTCATCAGTAACTACAGATTCCACATAGACAAATCAACACAGAGATACACTTGCTTAAAAAAATAAAAATAAAAAATAACACAGAGATACACAAACACACCCTCACACAAACAAACCCAAACGGACAAACAACAAAGAGACAGATCGGTGCTTATCGGAACGATCGGTGCTTGATTGGAACGATCGGAGCTCATGGGGCCGTCTTGCTTGATCGGAGCTTGTGGCTCTCACCTGATCGAAGCTTATGGGTCTTGCTTGATCGGAGCTCATGGGTATGGGTCTTGCCTGATTGGAGCCTGATCGGAGCTAAGGAGATACACTAACTGATCGGTGCTTGTGGATCGAAGCTAGGGAGATCAGTGCTTGCCTGATCGGAGCTGTGGATCGGAGCTAAGGAGATTGGTGCTTACCTAATCGGAGCTGTGGATCGGAACTTGTGACCGAGATGGTGTGGATTTAGACCAAGAGAGAGAGTTGATTCAGAAATGGGTATAGAGGTAGAGAGATGGGTATAGAGAAAGAGAGCAACAAATCAAAAAAAAATGGGTAGAGAGAGAGAGAGAGAGCGCGCGTATGTATAGGGGGGTTAGTTGAGGGAAATAATAAAAAAATTGAGAAAATTGATTATTTAAATAAAATAGGTGATAGAATAGATGAACTGATGTGAGTGTTTTGTAAAAATAGATGTGTAAAATAGAAAAAGTATGTTTTTAGTGTAAAAATAGATGTCTAAAATACACGAACTGATGTGGTTGCTCTTATTTTTTTTATTTAATAAAGGAATGTGAGTAAATTTATATAAACTACATTTTTCATCTCTTAACTTTTCTATTTCTACCCAAACACAAATGGGGAAAACTATAATTTCTTTTATCTTTTATATTTTTCATAATTTCTCTATTTTCTATCATTTCACTTTTCAATCTCTCCTAACAAACCTATGCTTCTGTTTAATAGAATGAATTTTTAAAGTTATAAATATAATAAGATAAATAAATTTAAAAAAATTGAAAATTTTATTGAAAAAAACAACCCTTTGAGAAAGCAATCCTTGTACTACACTACAGTTTCCCGTATAATATAGGCATAAAAAATTTTGATTATTGTCCACACCTTTTGGCAGGTTTCTTTTGACACACATATCAAAGTTGGAAGTCAAACAAAAATGGTTTGGACAGAGCATTCATATTTGAAATTTATAAATAAAAAAAAAATTCTATTTTATTTTAAAAATTATTTTATCATTTATATTATATTATTTTATAATATACCTAATATTTTAATTTTTTTATAAAAATATAGTTTATTACTTTCTTTATTTAATAAGGGAATGTAAGTAAATTTATATGAACTACGTTTTTCATCTTTTAACTTTTCTATTTCCTAACCAAACACAAATAAAAGAAATTAAAATCTATTTTATCTTTTCTAATCTTTTGTCCATCATTCCTCTATTTTCTATCATTTCACTTTCCGATCTCTCCCATGTATGTTTCTGTTTAATAGAATGAAGTTTTAAAGTTATAAATACTATAAGATAAATAAATTAAAAAAAAAAAAATTGAAAATTTTATTGGAAAAAACAACCCTTTTGAAAAAGTAACCCTTGTACTACACTACCGTTTCCGGTAAAATATGGGCATAAAAAACTTTGATTACTGTCCACACCTTTTGACATGTTTCTTGTGACACACATAACAAAGTTGGAAGCTAAACAAAAATGGGTGGTTAGAGCGTTCATATCCAATTTTTATAATAAAAAAATTATTTTATCACCTTAAAAATTACTTTATTATTTATATTATATTATTTTATAACATATTTAATATTTTAACTTTTATTTATTTATTCAACTCGTTAAAATAATATATATAACTCAATAAAATAATATAATTTAAACTTCCTAAAGTGATAAAGTGTCATTCAACAATGCTACAGTGTCATCTTACCCAATAAAATATAATAAACATTATACAATTTTTGCTACAGTACCATCATACATATAGGATGATACTATAGCATACTTGCAAATTATTTTGCAAATGTAAAACTAGGTAACATAGAGTCTTTTGACTGAATATTGCTAAATCAAAAATTTATTTGCGTTATAAGTACTGTTCCAACTTATTTAGAGAAATGAGGAAAGAGAGTGAATTTCGGCAACACCGTTGCCGAAATTCAACAAAAGTATGAGAGAGAAAGAAGAAAAGTGGGAGAGAGAAAATTTTGAATTTCAGCAACTGTGTTACCGAAATTCCTGCTGCCCAAATTCCCTGCCCGAGTGTGTCCTGTGCTCGAAGTGTGAGTGCCCCAAAAAAAAAAAAAAAAAAACAAAAACTAATTGCGGCAATGCCATTGCCGAGGAAAAAAAAAATTGGTAATTGTGGCAATGTCATTGCCGAAAATGGGAGAGGAAAAAAAATTTGGAATGGAATTGTGGCAATGGCATTGCCGAAATAGGTGAATTTTTTTTTTGTCAATTGTGGCAATGTCATTGCCGAAAATGGGAGGAAAAAAAATTGTGGTTGCCGAAATCTGGGGAGGAATTTTTAAAAAAATGTGTTACGTTCACAATATTTTTACAATATTTTCACAATAAATCACAGGTTATTAGTTATTATTAGTTCAAATTTGAATTTAACAATGAGATTACTTTTTTAATCCAACAACAACAACCTGCCACTTAAAATTTGTTGTAAAAATATTGTAAAAATTGTATGCACTTATCATTTCTTAAAAAAAAAAAAAAAAATTGTGGCAATGGCATTGCTGAAAATGTGAACAAAAAAAAATAAAAAAAGGAATTTCGGCAATATTATTGCCACAATTCTATTCCTATTTTTTTCCCCCTCACATTTTCGGCAATGCCATTGCCACAATTCTTTTTTTTTTCTAGGAAATGATATGCACACAATTTTTACAATATTTTTACAACAAATTTTAAGTGGCAGGTTGTTATTGTTGAATTAAAAAAAGTAATCTCAGTGTTAAATTCAAATTTGAACTCATAATAACTAATAACCTGTGATTTGTTGTGAAAATGTTGTAAAAATATTGTGAATGTAACACATTTTTTTTAAATTCCTCCACAAATTTTAGCAACCACATTTTTTTTTCCTCCCATTTCGGCAATGACATTGCCACAATCGACAAATTTTTTTTTTTACCTATTTCGGCAATACTATTGCCACAATTCCATTCCAATTTTATTTTCCTCTCCCATTTTCGGCAATGGCATTGTCACAATTACCAAATTTTTTCCCTATTTCGGCAATGGCATTGCCGCAATTAGTTTTTTTTTTTTTTGGGGGCACTCACACTTTGAGCACAGGACACACTTGGGTAGGGAATTTGGGTAGCAGGAATTTCGGTAACACCGTTGCTGAAATTCAAAAATTTCTCTCTCCCACTTTTCCTCTTTCTCTCTCATACTTTTGTTGAATTTCGGCAACAGTGTTGCCGAAATTCACTCTCTTTCCTCATTTCGCAAAATAAGTTATAACAGTACCTATAACACAAATAAATTTCGGATTTAGTAATATTCAGCCAAAAGACTCGGGTAACATGGGTTTTTGGGGCTTGTTGCTAAGGGTCTGTTTGGGAACCGTTTATTTTGCTAAAATTGAAAACTTTTTACTGAAAGTACTGTAGATAAAGGTAAAAGTTAATTGAAATAGTACTGTGAGATACATAAATAGTATCAAAAAATGCAGTAAAGCCCATAAATAGTAGCAAAAATAAGCTGGTAAATTATAATCTATCCAAACGCACACTTAGGGTTTGTTTGGATACTGCTTATTTTATTAAAAACTGAAAATAATAAAAAATTTATTGTTCACACGGATTGCTGTTCATTTGCCTAAATACACTATTTCATGAACAGTGCAAGAGGCTCTAGTTAAAAAAAAAAAAAAAAAAAAAAAATTGCAAACGCAAGCTAAAACATCTTAGGGTCCGTTTGGATACAGTTGAGAACTGAAAACTGAAACTGAAAAATACTATAACAAAATAATTTTTAAATGTGTGAATAGTACCATGGGACCCATTTTTAATGAAAAAGTTGTTGAAAAGTGAAATTTGTGGGTTCATAAACAGTACACGATGTGCACTGATTGGCTGAAAAAAGTTAGAAAAGTCAAATTTTGCGGCTACTGTTCATTGAAAAGTGCATGAACAGTAACCGCAAGTCTAAAAAATGTGTGAAAAAAAAAAGAAAAAAAAAAAAAGGGAAAAAACGCAGATGCAGACGCAGACACGTTGGTTTTCAGCCCAATCCAAACTAAGCCTTAATGCAAACATATACCAAATTTCACCTACTCAATACTATTGCTCTTAGCAACAATTTTTTTTTTTTTTTTTTTCAGAAACCACTTATTATTGTAAAAACTTTTTATATAAATTTCACCTATTTCAGCCACTTATTATTAATACTAAATTTCACCTACTCAATACTATTGCTCTTAATGTAAAAACTTTTTACAATCTATTTCAGCCACTTATTATTAATATATATATATTTTAGAAACTACTTATTATAGTACTTTTTTTTTTTTTTGCTGAATCACTTATTATAGTACTTGCAAGGGCAATGTCAGTGCCACTTTGCTTCACTGGCATTACTTTATGGGATGATCTGTGTTTTGTTGGCCCTGACCAGCACAATCGTACTCACGAAAAAAAAGTAATGTCATCGCTTACTCAAACGAGACATGACTGGTCTGTTTTTAATGCAAAAATAAAAGGGTTTTATGAGCCACCAGCATTGGCCTCTACTGTTGCTGAAATTTTATCACAAATATTGGAGAAGAATCGTTTTCAAAACTTTATGGTCCCATTTGTACGGAAAAAAATTTAAGACCACATAATTTTATATAATTTTTGTTATAATTATAACGTGGCAAAATGTGATTGATAAAAAAAATGGTGGATTTATGTATCAATAATAATTAACCACTTACAATCTATCATATTAAAATTGTAGTAAAAAAATTGTGAAATAAATTATGGTCTTAAAACTACTCTTTATCCTGTAAACAAAACTTTAACAAAAAAAAAAAGAAAAAAAAAAGAAAAAGAGAGAGACATGACTTGACTGGCATTGCCACAATTACCAATTTTTTTTTCCCTATTTCGGCAGTGGCATTGCCGCAATTAGTTTTTTTTTTTTTTTTTTTGGGGGGCACTCACACTTTGAGCACAGGACACACTTGGGTAGGGAATTTGGGTAGCAGGAATTTCGGTAACACCGTTGCTGAAATTCAAAAATTTCTCTCTCCCACTTTTCCTCTTTCTCTCTCATGCTTTTGTTGAATTTCGGCAATAATGTTGCCGAAATTCACTCTCTTTCCTCATTTCGATAAATAAGTTATAACAGTACCTATAGCACAAATAAATTTCGGATTTAGCAATATTCAGCCAAAAGACTCGGGTAACATGGGTTTTTGGGGCTTGTTGCTAAGGGTCTGTTTGGGAACCGTTTATTTTGCTAAAATTGAAAACTTTTTACTGAAAGTACTGTAGATAAAGGTAAAAGTTAATTGAAATAGTACTGTGAGATACATAAATAGTATCAAAAAATGCAGTAAAGCCCATAAATAGTAGCAAAAATAAGCTGGTAAATTATAATCTATCCAAACGCACACTTAGGGTTTGTTTGGATACTGCTTATTTTATTAAAAACTGAAAATAATAAAAAATTTATTGTTCACACGGATTGCTGTTCATTTGCCTAAATACACTATTTCATGAACAGTGCAAGAGGCTCTAGTTAAAAAAAAAAAAAAAAAAAAAAAAAAATTGCAAACGCAAGCTAAAACATCTTAGGGTCCGTTTGGATACAGTTGAGAACTGAAAACTGAAACTGAAAAATACTATAACAAAATAATTTTTAAATGTGTGAATAGTACCATGGGACCCATTTTTAATGAAAAAGTTGTTGAAAAGTGAAATTTGTGGGTTCATAAACAGTACACGATGTGCACTGATTGGCTGAAAAAAGTTAGAAAAGTCAAATTTTGCGGCTACTGTTCATTGAAAAGTGCATGAACAGTAACCGCAAGTCTAAAAAATGTGTGAAAAAAAAAAGAAAAAAAAAAAAAGGGAAAAAACGCAGATGCAGACGCAGACACGTTGGTTTTCAGCCCAATCCAAACTAAGCCTTAATGCAAACATATACCAAATTTCACCTACTCAATACTATTGCTCTTAGCAACAATTTTTTTTTTTTTTTTTTTCAGAAACCACTTATTATTGTAAAAACTTTTTATATAAATTTCACCTATTTCAGCCACTTATTATTAATACTAAATTTCACCTACTCAATACTATTGCTCTTAATGTAAAAACTTTTTACAATCTATTTCAGCCACTTATTATTAATATATATATATATATATATATTTTAGAAACCACTTATTATAGTCCTTTTTTTTTTTCGCTGAATCACTTATTATAGTACTTGCAAGGGCAATGTCAGTGCCACTTTGCTTCACCGGCATTACTTTATGGGATGAGCTGTGTTTTGTTGGCCCTGACCAGCACAATCGTACTCACGAAAAAAAAGTAATGTCATCGCTTACTCAAACGAGACATGACTGGGCTGTTTTTAATGCAAAAATAAAAGGGTTTTATGAGCCACCAGTATTGGCCTCTACTGTTGCTGAAATTTTATCACAAATATTGGAGAAGAATCGTTTTCAAAACTTTATGATCCCATTTGTCCGGAGAAAAATTTAAGACCACATAATTTTATATAATTTTTGTTATAATTATGACGTGATAAAATGTGATTGATAAAAAAAAAAAGGTGAATTTATGTATCAATAATAATTAATCACTTACAATTTATCATATTAAAATTATAATAAAAAAATTGTGAAATAAATTATGGTCTTAAAACTACTCTTTATCCTATAAACAAAACTTTAACAAAAAAAAAAGAAAAAGAAAAAAAAAAGAGAGAGACATGACTTGACTGTTTTTGTAACTTATTTGTATAATATAAATGAGAAAAAAAAAAAAAGTATTTTCTGAACTTTTTGGCTTTTTTTGTTGATAAGAATTGAATCGTAACTTTTTGGCTCAGCGTTCAGCAAGTTGGATGGGTGGGTATGCGGTGTGAAAGGTCATTGTCAAACAGTAAACTCTTTTGAAAAAAAATAAAATAATAAGTAAAGAGCGTTTAAGTCAGAGTGTATAAACACCAGGAATGACCCTTTTTCCAAAACATTCATATCAATTTGTGTGTTTGAGAATTGAGATTGAAAGAGATGAGTTCCATTAGAGCAGCTACTAAACCTCATGTAGTTTGCATCCCAGTCCCACTTCAAGGTCACATAAACCCAATGCTCCAGTTAGCAAAACTCCTCCGCCATAAAGGGTTTTACGTAACTTTTGTAAACACAGAGTACAACCACAAACGCTTACTCAGGTCTCGAGGTTCCAACTCTCTCGATGGCTTGCCTGGCTTTCACTTCGAAACCATTCCTGATGGCCTCCCACCCTCAGACGCAGATGTCAGCCAAGACATTCCCTCTCTTGCTGAATCCCTCCCAAAGACTTGCCTAGTCCCACTTTGCAATCTCATTACCAAACTCAACGACACTTCGTCTTCGAATGTGCCTCCTGTTACCTGTATTGTCGCAGATGGTTGCATGTCCTTCTCTATTGATGCTGCTGACAAGTTCGGAATTCCATGTGTGCTTCTCTGGACACCTAGTGCTTGCGGTTTCTTGAGCTATATGCATTATCGCCATCTAGTTGAACGAGGTTTAGTGCCCCTCAAAGGTATAATTTAAATCTTCAAATTCATTCTATTTTTATTTTATTTTGTGTTTTTTTAAAGATGCTTCAATTTCTTTTTTAAAGGGAATTTCCCTTTTTTTTTTTAAAAAAAAAAAGAATTAAAAGATTTAAATAGAGATCATTTCCCTTATCATGTATTATTATAAAAGTTTTCTTTAGACGGTTACAATATGGAATTAATCCTATATCCCGAATATTTTTTCTCTAGACTTTCAAAAATTTTGTGCATGAGAATGTGTCAAATAAGTACAAGACAATGCAACTAGATTTTGAATAATTAAAATCAATACTCTAAGAAAATGCAACTAGATTTTGAATTAGATTTCAATTATTGTTTAATTTTGTGTCATTTGTCCTATTAAATATTTTTTTAAAAAAATAAGTTAATAAAGTGCAAAGGACAAAAAGCACAATATAAATAAATCATCAAAAATTCAATAACAAAAATAAAAATAAAAAGTAAACTCGTGTATATAATAAAAAAAACAGTGAAATAAAAGTAGAAAGTAAAATTCATGTATCTATATTTTATACTATTAATGGTAGGATTTTAATTGAGTTTCAATATTTTACATACTAAAATACTCTCACATAAATTCTTAAATTCTCTAAAATATTCATATCTTTTAGTTAAATAATTTTCAATTAAAAAACACAAGCTGATTAAAATAATAATTTACTATTTTTTTAAAAAATTCCTAAATTTTAGGTTTTCAAACTTTTATCAAGATTCTAAAAATTAAAACACTACCACCACATATTGTTAGTGCAGTAGTCACTTCATAAGTATAAATACTTATAGAGTGTGGGGAGGGCAAGGGACGGGGTTCAAGTCTCTAGGAAGGAGGTTCACATACATATACACTTAGATTAGATTATAGTAGAAATTCTATCTTGTATAAAATATATATATATATATATATATATTAAAACACCATATTTATTTTACTAATAAACATTATTTCACTAAATTCAAAAAAAAAAAAAAAAGCCTTATTGCATATGAGTATGTATAATGAGTCTAGTATGTATATATATATATATATATATATATATATATATACACACACTAATAGTTTTCAAAACGTGTGTGTAATCGTAATTTTTTTTTTTTTAAATACGTTGTGTATATGCACAGATTATAATGTAGTATAAGATGATGCGAGACAAACGGAAGGCAAACTAGTCTACCAACGTTTTGAAAACTATTAGTGTGGTATGGTCCACATAAGCTATTAAATTACTGAAGTACACATCATATAATTAAAATAAACCTAATGATATTTTTAAAAACTTATTTAAAAAGAATTAAATCTGAAAAATAAAACTTTGCACAAACTGTCCATCTCCTCTCCCTCCTTCACTCTCTCTTCCGGTGATGACCATGCCTACGGAGGAGACCTCCACGGCTCCACCTATCATGTTGCTGAATAGTAGTTGAAAAAATTCCTTTTGTTTTACACAAAAGAGAAGACAAATACAACAGGGTTTTTCTCTTAACTACTTTGACAGCATGACAATTATAATTGGAAGTCTTCTCTCTAGAGAAATACAAATGGATTTTGAGTTTTGCACACCTGAGTTTGTAAAATAGTCTAGACTCACTAAAACCCATATGGGTCTATGGAAAAAATACAACTGGGTTTGTAAAATCCACAGGGGTCACCGAAGAAATACAAATGGATTTTTCAGTTTTGGCGTTAAGATTTTAAAAATTATAATCAAGTTGTTAAATTTGAATCTGAGCGGCGGTGAAAGTGGCCGGAGAGAAGAAGGAAGGTTCTAGAGTCAGTTTTTTTTTTTTTTTTTTTTTCCTCTTAGTTTGGGTCTTTTAAGTTTTCTTAAATCATAAACAAATTTTTAAATAAAGCAGTACTTCCCATCAAAAAAAAAAAAGGAAAAGCATTACTCTTGTCATATACTGACACTGTTAACTCATAATTAGGTAGGTGGCATATTTGATCTGGAGCATGAAGTGAAATAGAGAGAGTGGAATAAAAGATTAAATTAGAGTTCCTATCAAAAAAAGAAAAATTTAAATTAGAGTAGAATTTTTATCTCAGATAAAAAAATATAAAAACCAAACAAACAAATTAAAAGTTTATATAATAATAGATGTGCATGGGAGATGCAATAATATGTTATGTATGTCAATTACACTTATAAAAGCCATCAAACTATCAAATTTTTTTTTTTCCTTTTCTATTAGTACTACATTGGAGTAGGCTATTCACAAAGATCAACCCTACTTTGGTGTGATTTACAGATGCGAACTATCTAACAAATGGATACTTGGAAACTACAATCGATTGGATTCCTGGGATGAAAAATATTCGTCTTAAGGATCTTCCAAGTTTTATTAGAACTACAGATGAGAATGACGTCATGCTCAACTTCAAAATCCGAGAAAGTGAGAGAGCTCCAAGAGCTTCAGCTGTCATTTTGAACACATTTGACTCCTTTGAACAAGAAGTGTTAGATGCTCTATCTTCCATGCTTCCTCGTATATACACCATTGGACCACTTATGTTGTTGGCTGATCAAATTAAGGACGATAACTTGAAATCAATAGGTTCCAATCTATGGAAAGAAGAATTGGGTTGTGTGGAATGGTTAAATTCAAAAGAACCCAACTCGGTAGTATATGTAAATTATGGTAGTATAACTATCATGACACCTCACCAACTCATTGAGTTTGCTTGGGGGTTAGCAAATAGTGAAAAACCCTTCTTGTGGATTATAAGGCCTGATCTTGTGGGAGGCAATTCAGCTATTGTTCCTTCTGAATTTGTTACCAAAACTAAAGATAGAGGCATGTTGGCAAGTTGGTGTCATCAAGAACAAATCCTAAAGCATCCGTCAATAGGGTGTTTTTTAACACATAGCGGGTGGAATTCAACACTAGAGAGTGTGTGTTGTGGAGTTCCAATGATCTCTTGGCCTTTTTTTGCTGAGCAACTGACGAATTGTCGATATTGTTGTGTTGAGTGGGGCATTGGGATGGAGATAGATAATAACGTTCAAAGAGATGAAGTGGAGAAACTTGTTAGAGAATTAATGGATGGTGAGAAAGGAAAAGAATTGAAGAAGAAGGCAATGGAGTGGAAGATAAAAGCAGAGGATGCTACCAAACCTAGCGGTTCCTCTTACCAAAACATGGACAAACTGATTTCCGAAGTTCTCTTAGCTGGAAATGTTTGAACCAAATGAAGAAGACTTTCTAGTTTTCAATAAAGTTGCTAAATCAGAACTCTATTATATATATATATATATATATATATATAGTGTTTTATGGGAGAGAATGGGCATTTGCCCCTAATTAGTAAACAATGCAGCAATTTGTCCCTCTTTTCAAATTATTTAGGGATATATCCTTGTTTTCGAAATTAATTTCTTGAAAATCGAATTTTGCATATAACTCGATTTCAAGATTTTCGAGTTATGGCTAAATTCTACCATGGTGGACTAAGCTAACATGGTTTTTCTCATTATATATATATATATATATATATATATATATATATATAAAATCCACATGGAACTCGATTTTGTCAAAATTGAGTTCCATACAAATTTTGTTTTTAGCAGAACTTGATATATTGAATTTCATTGGACATTTTTTTTTTTGTCATGAATAGAAATCAATATCCAAGTTATTGAGTTATGTTGGAATTTTTCAAAAAGTGAACTCGATTTTGACAAAATCGGATTATACTAAGTACCTGTTTGCATACCGCGTTTGCTGCGTTTCTGCTTCCTTTTTTTTTTTTTTTTTTTTTTTTTCACGCGTTTTCCCCCTCACAAGTGGTTACTGTTCATGTACGGTACATGAACAGTAGCCACAATACTTGACCAGTTTTCCATGAACAGTGCATCCGTGCACTGTTCATGGACCCACAAATTTCATTTTTTATCAATTTTTTCATTAAAAACGGGTCCCACGGTACTATTCACACATTTAAAAATTATTTTGCTACAGTATTTTCAGTTTTCAGTTTTCAGTTTCAACAAAATAAGTTCTATCCAAACACACCCTAAGTGTTTGTTAAGAAATAACTTATATAATTGAAATTGAAAATTTTTTGTTAAAAGTACTGTAGATAAAAGTAAAAGTTAGCTGAATAGTATTGTGGAATCCATAAATAGTACCAAAAAGTGCAATAGATCCTATAAATAGTAGCAAAAATAAACTAAAATTGCAAATAAGCTAAAATTTTCAGCTTGTCCCAAATGAACACTAAATCTATACCCAATATAGATAGTTCTGAATTCGTATTTCTCTTTCCCTTCAATTCAGTGGCAATGGCAAATCCTCAACTTTACATCCCTGGATTCAGTTTTCACTCTCTAACGATCATCTCTCTATCATCACAGATACAAAACGCATATCATAATTTGATGCACTTATAAAAATTTCTGAAGCACATGAGGAATAATTTTAGAAATTGCAAAGGTTTCTTTGATAAAATGTATTTTTTCATATTAGGATAGTGTTTTAATCCAAGAAAGACACTTGCATTTGATATGCTGTATGGAAAGTATTGTTTGTGCGTTGAGTATTTGGCTATTTGAGCAGTATGTGAATACATTGGGGGAATATTGGTTGTTTGGAGTAGCAAATTTTAAGTAAGAAAAATATTAATTTTTAGATTTGTCTATGTATAAGTACACTTGGTTATTAGTAAGATAAAAATGATTTGGGTCTAATCCTTACCGTCTACAAGCACCAATGTTGTTGGAAGTGTATTTTTTTATGTTGTAATAATTAACTATAGGGATAAGAGTGACAAGTTTATTGGGAAATGAAAGAAATGAAAATTTAAAAATTTTAAATTTTAAAAATTAAAAATTGCATTATGTAATAGAAAAATCTGAGCTACACAATGATTGCAAATCTATGTGTGAAAGTCAAAGGTGTATGTAGTAAGCACAAGTTCTTACATTACAAAAATTGAACGTACATAATCACTATATGTTAAACATTAACAACATCTAATGTTTGTAGGTAGACATTTTTGGAAATCATTGTTGCTTGAATTTGAGAAGTCTGAAATATCTTTGTCATCATCTAACGGAGTAATTTTATTAATGTACTCGATGGCTCAGTCTTGTGCCTTCTCCTGTAGATGTTTTCTAGCTTTTTGAATTGCATGGAAATGGTCTAGTCGCCTTTGCATTTGATTGTTTTCTCTTTCATGACAAGAAAGTACCTTGGTAGGTTTGTTTCTACGTAACTCGAAACATGCCTTAGGAACTCTTAACCTATGTTATTTATAATATACCTCCAACTTACACCGTCTTTCATATAGCTTTGACGACAATGGTTCTTTTATGGTGAAAACTATTGTGGTGGTATCTGTACTTAGTTGTTTAAGTTTGCCGATCATGATATGTCCCACACTCCCAAGATTCTCGTATGAGTATATTGGAACATTAACAAAATCTTTCTTCTTTCCAACCCATTTCACTCCATAGTAGTTTGTGTATGTCTATAGTTGAAGTAGATCCAAACTTTTTTCTCATAGTATGATTTGATTTTGAGACGTTGAAACTCATATCTTATTAAAGCTAAGATGTCAGTGGGTTACAAATAAACCATTCAAAATTGTGGTGCATTTATAACCTTAATTCATGGTCCAAAAATTATAAAATATATGAGTTGTCAGGTGTTCTCATGTCAATATAACTTGGTAAAACAATATATGAATAGGAGTCCCCATTTTTCCAATGTTACACTGAAACTTTACCTTGTATGTAGTAGTTATGAGTTTGTACGTGGTAATTGCACATAACTTTTAAGTCAATTATATTGACATAGTTGTAGCATATTTTAACAGAGCCCCATCTTTCATTGACACAAGGCTATGCATTATGCATCAGGTTCTCACATGATTATTCATATATTTACGTTTTTTACCTCATGTGAATGTTAGCATTTAATTTAATGCATGTACTATTACATTAATTTATGAATGTGTTTGTCGTGTACCATCTTATGTAGTTTTACATTATTTACCAATAGTTGATATACATTGTTAATAATGTAATAGATGTTATTGCAGCTAGAGTGAATGGATTATTCAATTTACAGGCCAAGCGATGTGTTCACAGCGATGGGTTGTTGCTAGGTACTAGAATATGAGTTCAGTCATCTAATTGATCCTAATCTCCAAAACATTTCACAGGTTCACAATACCATGAGACAAGAGTGGACTTGGTTAATCCGTGAATAGGGGATATTTTATGAGGGAGTTGGTTAGTTATAAGTTGTTAGTGCCTCGTTGACTTACATCGTAGATGCCAAGAGACATTATAGATGAACTTCGTAGAGCATTGAACTGCATAAGAGAAGAAAATAAACGAATGAAGATACGTTTCATTGATATCAAACCCAGGCCGAGATTTTTGAATTAGTGAAATGTAAGTTGTACGAGCAAGCATGATACACGCAATCACTTCTTACAAGAGACATTTATCAATCGAATGTAGAGATGTCAGATGAAGAGTAATTATGTTTGTGGCACAATTACATGTTGTAGAAGGCACCACATAATTAAGGAGAACATATGGTCACCATTTATGTATTCTAGAACTATTTATGACACTATTGTTGTATTAGAACTATGTATCCATTTGAAGGGACAATGAAAACATTATTATGGTTGGGACAAACATATACATTATTTGTATTTTTGAATGACTATTTAGGATGAGAAGTTATGGTAGTTTTTAGACCCCTTAAACAATTGATTAAACCTAGGTAATTAGCCAAGTTGTTACTTAGTCCAATTAAACAAGTCTAGGTTATCACAATATAAAAGATCAAATCATGCAAAGCAGCGAAAAATAAATAACACAATATATGATTATCCAGGAAACCAAACCGGTAAAAATCTGGGGAGGATTTGACCTAGCTATCCTCAAGGTAAACTTGAATCCATTATCTTGAAAGAATCGAAGTTCATACAATAAGACTTACAAGCCCCCACGCTCGACTTTTTATTGCTACCAACCAATAGAACTTACTAACACGACCACGTGCAAGCTCCGAATCTACGGACTCCTTTCTTGGATTCACCACCAAATACAAGCACACCCGCTTGTGTTTTCTTTAAGCTTCAATGGCAGCAATTGAATTGATCATCAAGGTGTAGATAAATTTTCTCCTTGAAAACCCTAAGTTTGTGTAAAGGAAAGCTCCTCTAGATCTCACAAGAGATTTACACAAACCGCAAATTTGAGCAACACTAAAACGTGGCTAGGGTTTGCCTTTTATACTTAGGACAAATAAGAAACCCTAAAAACGTTTTAAAACACTTAGGGCTGAGTTGGACGAATCTGTAGAAAAATATTCTGCCCGAGCTTCGATCGATCGAGCCTGTCTTTCGATTGATCGAGCTAGGCCGAAAGGCACAATCCTTTCCTGCTTTAACTCGATTCCAACTTTACATAGATGCACAAATTTGAGCTAGACTTAAACACTTCTAAACACATTGTTTTGATCATGGTTTGCCAACAATACAAATTAGAGTTCTAAATACATAAAATCCTAAGACTTTAGAACTTAACAAACTCCCCCTTTGGCAATCCGTGACAAAACACAACTAGAAGCTCAAAGTTTACAAAATAAAAATCCCTTTACAAAATAATGCTCATAAAACAATTCAATCCTAACTATTATCCATCAGTTGCAAGTGTAGACAGAAGCTCAATTGAATCAACCTGTATATTTCCTGAAACACTAAACAAAATGCATAACCGCATGTGTGGAAACAATTCAAGTAAACAAAATAACTTCTTGATTTCAAACAATACACAAATAAAGACAAATATCAATGAATAACTCATAAATATAAATCAATAAGCAGTTTGAAACAAGAAACATATAAAGTATCAACAAAACATAAAACTCCCCCTAACTTGAATATCCCATCAAAAACATGGCAAGAGCTAAAAATGTAAAGTACAAAGTGAAGCACCTAGATACAATCTAAACTCTACAAGCTCCAGCCAAAAACAAATAAAACTCCCCCTGAAAGCAAAAACTCTACAAAGTACTCCCCCTTTTTGTGACGGAATGCCAATGGGCAAACAGAATCCATCATCAAAAGGGAGGTGGTCTAAACTGCGCCAACTCTGCACACAAGGCACGAATCTCATCGAGCATGTCCACCAAAATTTTTCCATGACTCGCCTGAACGGTCAAGACATGATCCAACGTGCGACGAATGTCTGAATCATCTGTAGCAGTCGGTGGAGGAGCATCATCATCAGCAGTAGCACCTGATGTCTCAGCAGCATCAACACCTGTAGAAGAGGGAGGAGGGGGAACACCACTAGATGACGCACCTCTACGACGAGAAGGAGCAACTCTCAATTGAGCAGCCCTCTGACGAAGAAAGGTGGCACCTATGGGAGTAATAACATGAACAGGCTCACCAGACGGAAAACCATCTAAACCTAAAAAGAGAAAAATCCTATGAATGAAAATAGGATGAATCAGCACATGCCCTACGGCAGAACTCCTATGAACCTCGTTCAAAGAACGAAGGAACAAGTGAGGAAAACTGATAGACGCTCCAGAAACAAAGGCATACAAAAACACGCATCGCTTTAAAGGGATGGTGTGGAAGTGAGAAATAGGCCACAAAGAATGACACGCTATCCTAAAAAAGAGATAGGCCGTCTCGGTAAACTCAACGGGTGTGATTCGAGGATCAGAACCCCATTGGATAGATGACCCAGTGATGTAAGTGATAGTTTTTAGACCCCTTAAACAATTGATTAAACCTAGGTAATTAGCCAAGTTGTTACTTAGTCCAATTAAACAAGTTTAGGTTATCACTATAATAAAGATCAAATCATGCAAAGCAGCGGAAAATAAATAACACAAGATATGATCACCCAGGAAAACCAAACCGGTAAAAAACCTGTGGAGGATTTAACCTAGCTATCCTCAAGGTAAAAAGCAAATCCACTAGAAAGAATCGAAGTTCATACAATAAGACTTACAAGCCCCACGCTCGACTTCTTATTGCTACCAACTAGTAGAACTTACTGACACGACCACGTGCAAGCTCCGAATCCACGGACTCCTTCTTTCTTTGGCTTTTGCAAAACACAAACACCCCCGTTTGTGACTTTGAGATCCCACTCAAAAGTTTAGCAACACAAACTCTCCTGTTTGTGACTCTAAGACCACCTTTGAAGGTTTAGATCATCAACACCTTTGATGACAAGAGAAGGCAGTAACTTCTACAATACCGGATCTTGAGATTCTTCAAGGAATAGCACCGGTAGAAGACATAAGAGAGCTTTTTAGGAGCAAAACCTTAAATACAAAAGAGGCAAACTCTTTTCTCCCTGAAAAGCCTAAAAAACGTGCTTAGGGTTTCCTTTATATACTGGGAGAAGTAGATTAGAAACCCTAATCCTAAATGGGCTTGAACTGCTGTTTGGGCTTAATTAAAATTTTGCAGATACGACTTTCGATCGGTCGAGATTGTCTTTCGATCGATCGAACCAGACAGATTATGAAATCTTCTTCCTGCAGCTTGTATGTTCTTAAATCTTGACTTGAATCACATTGAGCATTGTTTAATAAAACCTATAGACTCTAAAATCTATATCTAGACAAGTTTGTATTCACGATTTGCCAATTGTTCCAAACATTTAGAACCTAACAGTAAGACATAACTACATCTAATGAGGGTGACTTATTATAGGGATAGTTAGGCTCCCAAACAACCGGAACCCCAAGAGCCTCTGCCACTACCCGAAGGGTAATGGTGAACTCAACACCTCGTATCCAACTTCGAACAAGGGTGTTGGAATCACAGATGTGACAAGAGAGGTTCGACAAGAACTCTCTAATCAGGGCGGTCGGGGGTGGATGATCTATCTCTAAGAGAGGCAACCAACCTCTAGACTCAAAATTGGCCCTAATGGCCGGATCAAGCTCATTTAAGACCACAGCTCACTCAGCCCATATCTTATGCTTATGGTTCAAAGTCTCAAAGGCCTCTCTACATTTATCATTCCTAAACAACTCAACCCTAGTGAGAGACTTAGAGGAAGTGGAAGTGGTCCTGTTGGCTCTAGTTTTCCTAGGCATGGTGCTAAGATAAAGACCAAAACACAGAACAAAAGAACAAAACACAAAACCAAAACCAAGGACAGACTGCAAGTTAGCACAAAAACAGAATATAGAATAAAAATCTATATGATGCATGAACATGTTAAATGACATGATGCATGTTCTAATGTAGTGAATTAAGTCCAAAAGGTTCAAATTCACAAAATTGGCTTGAACATTGAGGTATTAACACAAAAACCCCAAAATTTGGAAAACCACTTGATTAATTTGAAAAATATTGACGAATTGATCATCACACATGATAGAATAACAAATATAATGACCAAATACATCAATTTGATAAGCCAATTTCATCAATTTAACCCAATTAGATAAAAATTCCCAATTCGGATCAAATTCAAACCCTAGAATTTCCAATTTTTCAAAAAACCACAAAATTGATCAAATTAAACTACAAGGATCATCATTATAGCATCATAGAACAAAAACCCATTGATCAATTTCACCAAAATAGGTTCGAATCATCAAAAACCCCAATATTTTGAAAGTGCCAAAGATACCCACAAGAATGCATGAAAACATGAAATAAAATGCAAAAGGAAGAGAAAAAGAGACTTACCGGCCTTTAAGGACAAAAACCTTGCAAAAAACTTGGAGGAAAACGACAAAAAATTGATGGTGGAGCCTTAGCCAAGTCGGAGAGAGAGAAAAGTTGAAAAAACTTTTGAAAAAGTCCTTTTGAAAAAGACAATCTGACCTTTTAAAAAACATGTTTCACGAGTTTCGATCGATCGAAAAACAGCCTCGATCGATTGAAACAGACAGAGACTCTATAAAAACAATTTGAAACAAGTTCGATCGATCGACAAACAGTTTCAATCGATCGAAACAGACAGAGGCTTTCTCTATCAAATTTAAAAAATTTCGATCGATCGAAAAACAGAATGGATCGATCGAATTAGGCAGAGGCTCACCAACTTTTGAAGAAAAAAAAAAAACACAATTTTTGAAAAACATTTAGAATTAACTCAAAGTATTGAAATTTAAGAACAAAAATGCATAAATATGTGATGATATGATTTTCAAAACAAGAATTTTAAGCCCAAATTCCCAAAACAAAAATTTCTTGCATTCTCCACAAATTTTCAAGTAACAAATTAATTTTGCACAAAATTCAAAGTATTTGCAAAACTTGATTGGTCAGACCATAAACACACACAATAACATGTACAAAGTTTAGCAAAAAGTAACTCGTGTAGTGTGTGCAACTAGCAAAAGCTTGAGATACATGTGAGGTGATATGTGAATAGCAATCAATCACAAAGTCTACACAATTCATCACAAAGAATTTAAAAGAGACTATCACCTAAAGAGTTACATCATATAACTCTCACATCTCCT
This sequence comes from Quercus lobata, assembly GCF_001633185.2. Classification (NCBI taxonomy): domain Eukaryota; kingdom Viridiplantae; phylum Streptophyta; class Magnoliopsida; order Fagales; family Fagaceae; genus Quercus; species Quercus lobata. Next base: position 22,396,279 of record NC_044914.1, read on the forward strand.
AGATCATAAGCTTGCAATCATGTAAGTTTCTTGTATTTATGCCTCATAATATACATACCAATTTTAAGTTATGTGAGTTTGGCATCAAGCTTAATAGTATACACCAATTTTGATTTTAAGAATTAAGCAATTTAACCCGAGGCTTCACCTTATGTTCTTTTTGTGCATGTACTACACTTTCTCGAGCACAAATTCTTATGATATGCACTAAGGTGTTCATGATTGGTAAGTGAATAGTGGTGAGATGGTTATTTATGCCTTTCTCTAAAAGTTCAAGTCAAACATTTAAAAACATGTGACTTCAAGATTAAGACACAGTAATCAAAAACCATAAACATCTTTCCCACACAACATGCACTACAAAGTTTCAACTAGTAAAGTGCAATAAATAAGCTCATCAAAGCTAAACAAGGTACAAAAAACATGTTATGTGAAAATAAATTGACCAACCTTGTTCTCAAAAACCAAGAAGAATAGTACAAAACAAAATGTGCTTCCTTTTTCTACCTTTTTTTTATTTTTTTTTTATTTAAAATAAAAAACACCTAGAATGAAATGCATGAATGTTATGCTATGCAAATCCTAGAAACACAAAAAAAGAAAAAAAAAAAAAGAACAATGGTCACAAAGGGTAGAGCAATGAAGCACAAGGACCATGTCAGAAAGACTCAGTTAGATCGAGTCTTTTGCATCCAAAACTTTTTAGATGCACTATGAGCATTGGAGTTCTTATTCACATGAGAATGATTACCAACTCCAGGATTGGAATAAAGGCTTAAAGCCTTTACCAAATCACCAATAAGCACCATAGGATCAAGTGCTTGAGGCACATGTACTTTTGGTTTGTTTGCTCTCTTAGTAGCTTGCAGCTTGTAACAGTTTGGACGAATATGTCCAGACTTTCCACAAAAGTGACAAACCCATGCAGGCTTATCATGTGTCTTGTCTTTAGATACGGTAGGCTTCTTAGACTTAGACTCTTTCAGATCAACCTTAATCTTCTTAGATGATGAACCTTCTAAGGGTTTAACAACCTCACTCACAGGGGGTTTGACAGTTTCACCCACTATCTCACTCACGGAAGGTTCAGAAGAATAAGATGAAGGAACAAACTTTATGGAATGAGGAGCAGACACAGAGATGCTTTCAATATAACCTAATCCAGTTTTGTCAGAAGAAGACTTTTGAACACTAAGCATTTGATCAAGTTTAGAACTAGCAGATCTAGCAACAGATAAATCAAGTTCCAAATATTTAACTTTATCAAGCAAAAGCATATTTTCAGTTTTCACATTGTTCAAAAGTTCATTAGCATCAAACAGTTTGACAAGCAAATTTTTCTTTTCAAGCTCAAGAGATTCAATTTTCTTCAGGCTAAGTTCAACATTCATAGCATCCTTTACAACAACTTTGCAAAGTTTATTATAGGCCTCTTGAGGATCTACATCTTCAGAGAGTTCCCCATCAGAAGGGTTCTCTTCAACAGATATGCTCTTATCAACTACAGCAGTAGCGGTGAAAGCAATGAAGTTTCCATCCTCATCACAATCAGACTCATTATCAGAAACTTCACCATCACTAAAGGTTACAGCCATAGCCTTACTCTTAGACTTCAAATAGGTTGAACATTTAGATTTCATGTGTTTATACCCTTGACATCCAAAACACTGAAAGCCCAAGGAATTATTGGAAGATTGACCTACTCTTTCTCTAGGTTTATCATTGTTGTTAACCTTAGTGGAATCATGCTTCCTAAAATTTCTAGGTTCAGCAGTGTTTGTGCCTCTTGCCTTTCTATTACTATTCTTGAGAAAATTTCTAAAATTCTTGGCAAGGTAGGCAATCTCTGTAGCAGAGAGCTCATCATCAAATCCACCACCTTCAACATCATCAACAGACTTAAGAGCCATTGATTTGGATTTGGTAGTTTTGGATAGATCCAACTCATAGGATTGAAGAGATCCTACAAGTTCATCAACAGGGATGAAGTTCACATCCTTACTTTCGGTAATGGCAGTCACCTTGGGTCTAAAGTCTTCAGTTAAAGATCTAAGAATCTTCCTAACAATTTTAGGTTGATCATAGATTTCACCCAAGTTAAAAGCAGAATTAACAATATCATTCAATTTAGCATAGAATTCATCAAAAAGATTCATCATCAAACATCCTAATGCTTTCAAATTTTGAAGTCAATTGTTGCAATTTATTAATTTTGACAGCCTTTGTGCCTTCATGCACAGTCTGGAGGATATTCCAAGCAGTATCAGCAACCTCAACATTAGAGATTCTCTTAAATTCCTCCATAGAAACAGCGTTAAAGATCGCATTCATAGCCTTGCTATTAAATGCAGTTGCTTCTTTCTGAGAAGTTTCCCACTCACTAACAGGAGTAGTGGGTTTCTCCCATCCGTATTCAACGGAGTTTCACACCCTCTCATCAATGGATTTCAGGAATGCTTTCATCCTTACTTTCCAATAAGCATAATTATTCCCATCAAAGTGAGGAGGAATAACTAGAGAGTGTCCGTGTTCCATGACAATAGGGGTCAAGTATCAGCTCAGTGATCAAAGGATCAACAACAAAAGAGCTACTCGCTCTGATACCACTTGATAGTTTTTAAACCCCTTAAACAATTGATTAAACCTAGGTAATTAGCCAAGTTGTTACTTAGTCCAATTAAACAAGTCTAGGTTCACAATATAAAAGATCAAATTATGCAAAGCAGCGGAAAGTAAATAACACAAGATATGATCACCCAAGAAACCAAACCGATAAAAACCTGAGAAGGATTTGACCTATCTTCAAGGTAAACTTGAATCCACTATCTTGAAAGAATCGAAGTTCATACAATAAGACTTACAAGCTCTCATGCTCGACTTCTTATTGCTACCAACCAGTAGAACTTACTGACACGACCATGTGTAAGCTCCGAATCCACGGACTCCTTCTTTCTTGGATTCACCACCAGATACAAGCACACTTGCTTGTGTTTTCTTTAAGTTTCAATGGCAGCAACTGAATTGATCATCAAGGTGTAGATAAATCTTCTCCTTGAAAACCCTAAGTTTGTGTAAAGGAAAGCTCCTCTAGATCTCACAAGAGATTTACACAAACCGCAAATATGAGCAACACTAAAACGAGGCTAGGGTTTGCCTTTTATACTTAGGAAAAATAAGAAACCCTAAAAACATTTTAAAACACTTAGGGCTGAGTTGGACGAATCTGCAGAAAAACATTCTACCTGAGCTTCGATCGATCGAGCCTGTCTTTCGATCGATCGAGCTAGGCCGAAAGGCACAATCCTTTCCTGCTTTAACTCGATTCCAACTTTACATAGATGCACAACTTTGAGCTAGACTTAAACACTTCTAAACACATTATTTTGATCATGGTTTGCCAACAATACAAATTAGAATTCTAAATACACAAAATCCTAAGACTTTAGAACCTAACAAGTTAGACAGTAGAAATATATGTTGAACATAATAAACATAAATATTCTTACTTAGGATATCATAAATATGCATTTAGTGCATATTAAACATTAATGGTACTAACATTAACTTAAATAAAGATAATACATACTCCACAAAAATTGTCTTTAGGACAATGCAATGTCTTCTTCATTTTGACCGATAGAGGTCATTATTTAGGACATTGTTACTTTTTGTTGGTGTGAGTTTTCTATTGGTTGTGTTGGCCAGTTCTTCTACAAGCTACAACATGTGATATCTAGACTGATAGAGCAACATCAAATTGTTCTCCTTTAGATTCTTGTCATTGCACGAATACATTCGTCCATGTTGCGCCTTGGCTTTGTAAGCGAGACACGGTCCACCAAAGACACTACAAGTAATATGAGATCATTGTGCCGAGTGTTTGACTTGTTGATGCGAAAATTCCACTCTTGCCTTAGTATCACATAGTATTCCCTTTCATTAGAATCTCTCTCCCTTCTATAATTATCAAGAAAATGAAGTAGTAGCCACATTGCCATTGCAAGTTGTGACTTGGAGTATAGTATATGCAAATGGCATGCATAGTCAATTATATAGAGGAGTTGTGAAAATTGGGTAATTGAAAGATGTGTTAAGGTTGATCTTAAGCAGCCCATTCAGTTAATAGTAATTGATACATGATGTTGACATAACGCATGATGAATGATAGTAGAAATTTGTGTATAATTTACTCATGTGGTAAAGTTTGTCATGTGTAGCAATATTAACTTTTCTTGACAAAGCTTGACTTGACACGTGATGAAGGGTAGTACATGCATAATAAAAGACTGATGAAGGGTAGTACAAAAGTACGCATAATTCATGTGCAGCAAAATATTTAATAGTAAAAAAGTATGCATTATTGAATATTACAAAATTATTTAATAAAGGACTGTACATAAATATATAATAATTTATGTGTGTCTGAATATGTCATTGACGTTTGTTGGCATATGTTTTTTGTTGAATATGTTTGATAAGACAAGACTTAGTGCAATAGTAAAGGATTGATGAAGGGCAGTATAACAGTATGCATAATTATTTTGTTAGGTTCTAAGACTTTGGGAACTAATGTATTAGAACTTCAATTTGTATATGTTGGCAAACCATAATTAAAACATTTAGTCTAGGTTTAGATTTGCTCAAAGTTTAGTTTGATGTAAGTTTGGAATCCAGTAATTACAGGAAATTACAATTCAATTTCTGCAAGGCTCGATTAATCGAAAATTAGACTTGATCGATTGAAAATCGTGGATCAACAATTTTCTGCAGAATTCTCAACCCAACCCAAGCCCATATAACATGTAGGGTTAAGTTTTTCACTCCAAGTATAAAAGGAAAAACCCTAGCTACGTTTTAGAAGTCTATGTTGAGTTGTGTGTTGAATCTTTTTATGAGATCTGAGAGGTCTTTACCTTCAAACACACACATAGAGCTATTAAGATCAAGATTCACATCAAAAACTTGATGATTGCTTCAGTTGTTGCATAAAGAACTTTCAAGAAGATCTGAAACCTTTGACATGTGTCTCAAAGTCACAAGTAGGAGAACTTGTTGTTGCTGTAGATCAAGGAAAGAAGTAGTTTGTGGATTCGGAGCTGTCATGTGGTCGTGATAGTAAGTTTTTTACATGAGGTAGCAATATGATGTTAGTGGTCTAAGTCTTATTGTACAAACTTTAATTCTTTCATAGTGGATCTGTTTTTACCTTAAGGATAATTAGGTTAAATCCTCCCCAGGTTTTTTATTGGTTTGGTTTTCCTAGGTCATCAGATTTGTGTGTTCTTTACTTTTCGCGTTATATTTGTTTTACACATATTTGTTAACCTAGATTTAATTAACAAACTTGTTAATCAACTTGGCTTAACATTAGGTTAAACATATTGTGTTAAAGGGTCAAAAAACAAACAAGTGGTATCAGAGTGGGTTAGCTCTTGTGTTAGATCTTTTGATCTAATAAGAGTTGATCCTTGACCCCTGTGGTCATGGAACATGGTCACTCTCTTGTGATCCCTCTATGCTTTGATGGTAACAATTATGCCTATTGGAAGGTTAGGATAAAAGCCTTCTTGAAATCTATAGATAAGTGACTGTGGAACTCTGTTGAATACAAATAGGAGAAATCGACTACTCCTGTTAGTGAGTGGTCAATGAACCAAAAATAAGCAATCGCTTTTAATAGCAAAGCCATAAATGCTATTTTTAATACTATTTCTATGGAGGAGTTTAGGAGAATCTCAAATGTTGAGGTTGCTCATACTGCTTGGAAAATTCTCCAAGCTATGCATAAAGGCACAAGCCAGTTAAAATAAACAAGTTGCAGCAGTTAATAACTAGATTTGAAAGCATTAGGACATCTGAAGATGAAAGTTTTAAGCTTAATGACACTATTAATTCTACATTTAATTTGGGTGAAATTTATGATTAATCTAAGATTGTAAAGAAGATTCTTAGATCCTTAACTGAGGACTTTAGACCTAAAGTAACTGCCATTATTGAAAGCAAGGATGTGGACTTCATCCAAGTTCATCCTTGTTGATGAGCTTATAGGATCTCTTCAGTCTTATGAGTTAGACCTACTCAAAACAAACAAATCCAATTCAATGGCTCTTAAGTTAGTTGATGATTATGGATTTGATGATGAACTCTCTTCTACAGAGATTGCATATCTTGCTAAGAACTTTAGAAACTTTCTCAGGAATAACAATAGAAGGACAAGAGGTAAAAACAATGCTAAACCTAAGAACTTCAAAAAAATGAACCAACGAAAATCAATAATGCTAAAAAATCAAAAGAAAAAGCTGGTCAATCTTCTAGTAATTCTCTAGGTCAACAATGTTTTGGTTGTCAAGGGTATAGTCATGTGAAATTTGAATGTCCAACATTCTTGAGATCAAAGGGTAAAGCTATGGCTGTAACCCTTAGTGATGGTGAAGTTTTTGATCACGAGTCTGGAAATGATGAAGATGGAAACTTTTTTGCTTTCACAGCTACTATTGTAGTTAATGAAAGTGAGTTGATTGAAGAGAACCCATTTGATGGGGAAATTTCTGAGTTTGTTGACTTGCAAGAAGCCTATAATAACTATGCAAGGTTGCTGCAAAGGATGCAATGAGTGTGGATTTAGGGCTAAAGAAGATAGCTACTCTTGAACATGAAAAGAAAAACTTGTTGTTGAATTTTCTTGATGCTAATGAACTAGTTAATAAGGTGAAGATTGAAAATATGATGTTGCTTGATAGGATTAAAAACCTAAAACTAGAATTATCTGTTGCTAGAAAACAAACAAATAGGTCTGCTAGTTCTAAACTTGATCACATGTTGAGTATTCAGAAGTCTCCCTTAGACAAATCGGGTTTAGTTTTTGTTCATAGCATTTCTGTGTTTAAAATTCATTCCACAAACTTTGTTTCTTCTTCTGAAACATCTAAGATAGAAGTTGTCAAACCAAAAGAAGATGTTCCTACTCCTAGGAAGATTAGGGTTGATCTTAAAGAATCTAAGCCTAAGAGTCCCAATCTCCCTAAGGACAAGAAGCATGATAGACCTTTATGGGTTTGTCATTTTTGTGGAAAAGCTGGCATACTTACCCAAACTGTTTCAAGTTGCAAGCTACAAAGTGAGCAAATAAGCAAAAAATACATGTGCCTTAAGCACAAGATCCTATGGTACTTATTGGTGAATTGGTAAAGGCTTTAAACATTTATACCAATGTTGGAGTTACTCATCATTTTAATATGAATAATAACTCTAAAACCAAAGTTGCATCTAAGAGGTTATGGATGCGAAAGGCTCAATCCAATTGAGTATTTCTAACATGGTCCTTATACTTCATCTCAAAATCCTTTGTGACCATTTTCTTGATATTTTTGTTTTTTGTTTTTTTTTTTTTTTTTTTTTTAGGATTTGCATTGCATTACATTCATGCATCTCATATTAGGTTGTTTTTGTTTGTTTTTCAATATATATATATATATATATATATATTAAAAAAATATAAACAAAAAAAAAAAAAATGGAAAGAGGAATGTGGAAGGATGTGTTTTGTATTACATATCATGGATGTGTAGTTAAGGTTGGCCATATTATATCTTTGCATAACATGCATGTGTACCTTGATTAGCTTGGATGAGCTTATTTTTTTGCACTTTGCTAGTTTGAGCCATATAGTGCATGTTATGTGTGAGTTGTTTATAGTTTTTGATCACATGATTTTGATTTTGAAGTCACATGCTCTTGATTTTGATTGTAAGGACTAAAAAATCCTAAGAAAAAGGCATAAATAACCATCTCATCACTGTTTACTAGCCAATCATAAACACCTTAGTGCATATCGTAAGATTTTGTGCTTAAAAAAGTGTAGCACATGCACAAAAAGAAAATAAGGAGTAGCCTTAAAATAAAAATTCTAAAAATCAAAGAAAGAAAAAGAAATAAAAAAAAAAAAGGCATGTATACAATAAGGCTAAATAAATAAATAAAAAAAATGCACGATTGCAAGCTTGTTTCTAAGAGATGTGAGAGTTATATGATGTAACTCTTTAGGTGATAGTCACTTTCAAATTTATGTGATGAATAATATAGAAATTGCGATAGATTACTATCTACATATCACCTCACATGTATCTCATGTTGTTATTAGTTGCACACACTTCACAAGTTATTCTTTGCTAAACTTAGTACATGAATTTGTGTGTGAATTTGGTTTGGCCATCTAAGATTATATATTCTATGATTTTGATACAAAATATGTTCATTGGTCGAAAATTTGAGGGTAATAAGTATGAAAAGCTTGTTTTTGAAGTTCTGGGTTGAAAACAAATATTTTTGAAAAACTTTTAAACTCATTTTCATGCATTTCATTCATGAAATTATTTGGATTAAGTGTTTTCTGCATAAAACTTCTGCTATTTTTCAAAAAATCCAGATTTCCAGAATTTCGATGGATCGAATGTGTTTTTTGACTGATCGAAAATCCCTTGAGTTTATAAGCTTTGTCTCTGCCTGGTTCGATTGATCCTCGATTGGTGCTCGCTTAGTCGAATCTGTTTTTCAATTAATCGAAACCAATTTTTGATCGATTGTAATTTTAAAAATTTTTAAAGAAAACTTTCTATCTGGCTCAATTGGTACCTGATCGATACTCGATCAATCGAGATTCGAAAGAAAAGAGAAACAAAAGACTTTTCTCAGCACGTGTTCATCACTTTTTCAAACACTTTTCTCTTTTTTTCTTCCTTTTCTTTCTCGACCGATCCAATTCAAACTTTTTTTGTTGTTTTCCTCCTCAACTCTTCAAAGGTTTTTGTCCTCAAGTATAGGTAAGACCTAATTACCCTTCCTTTTTCAAGTTATTTACATTGTTCATGCATTTTCTTCATGATTTTCGAACTAAAGAAATTTTGGGTTTTTGATTTTTGACTTGTTTTTGTTCATATTTAATCAATGGGTTTTTGTTCTTTGTTCATATACATATGATTCCCATACATTAATTTGATTAATTTTGTGATTTGAGAAGAATTGAAAATTCTAGGGCTTGAAATTTTGAGAAATTGAGGTTTTTGTTCAATTGGGCTTAAATTGATGAAATTGACTTGTGAAATTAATAGATTAATTTATTATACGATGTTTTCTAACTAGTATAATGTCTAATTACTCAATTTGATTTGGTTTTGAAAAACGGGTTCTTCAAAATTTGGGGTATTTGGTTAAAACTCTTTGTTCAAGTCAATTAAATGACAGTGTTGAAAAATTGAACAAGCTTTTTGTGCATTAGAGCATGCATCATATGTGCATTCATTACATGCATCATATAGATTATTATTTATTGTTATATTTTGTGCTCTAACCCTTTCTAATGCAGTTTGCCATTGGTTTTATGTTTTCTTTTTGTTTTATTTTTCCTTTCTAATCTTAGAGTCATGTTTAGGAAAACTAGAGCTAAGAAATCCACTACCTCATCCTTTTCTAATTTTCAAAGTGATACATTTTAGTTTAAATCTAACCAAGAAACCTATGAGAAGTTGAACATCTTTAGGTTTGTTTAGGCTGAGAGGAAAGTTATCCTAGATGAGGTTAACCCTGAGATATGTAGGAACTTTGAGAGTCGAGGTTGATTACCTCTTCTGGATGTTGAGCATCCTCCTCCAGTTGCTTTGATTAGAGAGTTTTATTCAAACCTCTCTATCCATTCTGATGATTCCAACATTCACTATGTGAAAACTTGGATAAGGGGTGAAGAGTTTGTCATTACCTATGAGGTAGTGGCTATTAAGACATATGTGATTTACTTGTTAGGAACATATGTCAATATTTTATAGGCGAAAAGCACATTTTCGTCCCTACATTTTCACACGATTCTCACTTTGGTCCCTATATTTTATTTGTACCGCTTTTAGTCCCTATTTAGAAAAACGCCTTTGGTTTTAGTCCTTTTCGTCGGTTTTAGTCCTTTCCGTCAGTGCCTTTAGGGCACTGACCTACGTGGCAAACAGAATTATTAAAATAATAATAAAAAAATTTATTTTGTCATTAAAAAATGCCAAGTCAGCATTTAAATTTTAAAAAATAATTTATTAATTTTAATTAAATAAAAAAAATAAAAAACAGAAATAAAAATAAAAAATCACATTAATTGAGATTGAAGTGTGTCTTGAGCAAGAACAACAAGAACACAAACTCAGATCTAAAAACACAAAATTAAAATCCAAAAATCACAAACCCAATAAATAAGAACATCAAATTAAACCTGAACAAGGAATTAAACATGAAAACAAACACAAAACACAAACCCAAAAAATTAAAATAAAACCAGCACAAGCCCAATCTCCATCAAATTTGAGCTCCGTTACAATGAAATAGAGTGAGCTAGGCAGATTTTCGAGCGGTTTGTGCAGTGTCACCCTAAGGTCGTTGCTTGGATTCGCTACGCCAAGTTCGAGATGAAGAATGGCGAGGCTGCTAGGTCGAGAAATGTCTATGAATGAGCCGTTGAAAAACTCGGTAACAATGAAGAAGCCGAGCAGTTATTCGTTGCATTCGCAGAATTCGAAGAGCGGTGTAAGGAATCAGAGTGTGCTAGGTCTATCTACAAGTTCGCTCTTGATCATATACCGAAAGGAAGGGCTGAGGACTTGTATAGAAAATTTGTAGCATTTGAGAAACAGTATGGAGATAAGGAAGGAATTGAGGATGCCATAGTGGGAAAGAGGAGGTTTTAGTATGAAGATGAAGTGAGAAAAAATCCATTGAATTATGATTGGATTTGTGCTGGTTTTATTTTAATTTTTTGGGTTTGTGCTAGTTTTATTTTAATTTTTTGGGTTTGTGTTTTGTGTTTGTTTTCATGTTTAATTCCTTGTTCAGGTTTAATTTGATGTTCTTATTTATTGGGTTTGTGATTTTTGGATTTTAATTTTGTGTTCTTAGATCTGAGTTTGTGTTCTTGTTGTTCTTGCTCAAGACACACTTCAATCTCAATTAATGTGATTTTTTATTTTTATTTCTATTTTTTATTTTTTTATTTAATTAAAATTAATAAATTATTTTTTAAAATTTAAATGCTGACTTGGCATTTTTTAATGACAAAATAAATTTTTTATTATTATTTTAATAATTCCGTTTGTCACGTAGGTCAGTGCCCTAACGGCACTGACGGAAAGAACTAAAACTGAAGGCGTTTTTCTAAATAGGGACTAAAAGCGGTAAAAATAAAATATAGGGACCAAAGTGGGAATCGTATGAAAATGTAGGGACAAAAATGTGATTTTCGCCTATTTTATATAATTGGCTAATCCTTTGACAAAATGCACTTTACTTGTAATTGGGTAGATTTAGGATGTGCTTAAATACTTCAAGAAATCATGTTTCAAGATCAAGTGTTGAAGCCTTCAAGTCTGTCCAAGAAAACAAGCTGAAAGTGCAGAGTTACTAAAGCTCGACAGCTAGCTCGACAACTGGTATGTGTCGGGGTTTAAGAAGTTGTTTCAGCCCCGTGGCTCGACAGATGCTTGACAACTTCTATCTGTCGAGGTTTACAAAAACAGAATTTCTGATCTGTTTTTCTTGGGATCCGTAGATGTGTCTTTGGGCCTTCTTTTCTCCTAACCTTAGACATATAAAAGGATTGTTTTAAGGGCCGACAAAGAGTTCACAAGTTGCACAAGCATTCTATTCAAGCAAATTGTGATTGGAGACGAAGTTCTTGCCCTAGTTCATCTCTTTCTCTTGAAGAAGTTACTATGTATATGCACCGTAGGGTTTTATGATTAAGCATCTTCTTGATCTTCATCATGTGGATGAACTGAAGAACTTTGCAGCCAACAACCTTCTTAGTTGGTGATTGAAGTCACGTACTGGGATCCGCACAATTGGTTAGTCACGTACTTGTGAGCCGTGCATCGAAAAGGGAAATTGTCATTACAGAACAAGTCTAATTAGGTATTGGGGTAAGGGTTCAACTGTAGGTTCGTAAGGTACTTGGGATTCCTTTACTTGTAACCACTTGTTGTGATAATAATGGAGTTTCGGGAATGATGACCTAAAAATCACCCGGTGGGGTTTTTGCCGTTAGGTTTTCCCCATTCGTAAACAAATCACCATGTTATTTATTTTCCATTGCATACTTTAGTTAATTGGTGATTTGTTTATACTACCACGTGTTTGCATGTTAATTTGATTAATTAATAAAATTGGCTAATTAGTTAATTAATTTATCACAAGGGGTCAATTTGTTTTTGGCCTATGAGTGGCTTTTGCTCTTGGTGTACCTTTGGTACAGCAGCCTGTGTAACCTTACATAGAGATTCCTCCCATTGGCGACATTATGTCTCTTCTTATTGGTACTATCATTAGTTGGGGTACTAATCCTAGGGTTACCACACATGAGCTTACTGAGCTTAATTATTTATTCTTTAGGATTTCTTGTCATAGCATTTGGCCTATTTCTCACATACGTACCATTCCCATTGAGAGATGTGCATTCTTGTACGCTCTCATCACTGATGCTCCTATCAGTTTTCCTACTCCTTTCATTCATTCTCTTGTTGAGGTTCAAAGGAGTAGCTCTAAGTCACATGGTTTGTTTTTCCCGGTTTTCATTCATAGGATTTTGTTACATTTAGGTTTAGAGGACTTTCCCGTGTCTGAGCCTATTCATATCATCGCTCCTATAGGTGCCACCTTTCTTAGGAAAAGGGCTGCTCAGTTAAAAGCTAGCTCTAAACACCCTCGAGTCGAGCCTTCTACAGGTGATGCATTTAGAGCCCCTCCTTTTGGTGATCCTACTGCTGAGGATTTTGTGGACCCCACTGCTGCTGTGGATTCTTCACCATCTACATCATCCTCTTCGTCTATGCGTACTATTCTGGAGATGTGTCTCACTGTTCAAGCAGCTCATGGACTACTTTTGTTGGATTTGCTTAATGAGGTTGCGGCATTACAAGCAGATTTAGCTAATGCTAGAGGTGCTTTTCCACTGGCTCCACCCTCAGATGAGTCTTGATTGCACTTTGGCAATACGTCACAAAAAGGGGGAGTGCATAGTGATAGGGCGAGATGAGGAGATATGAGATTTTTTGGTGTAGATTGTATTTTAGGGGGAGATATGTTTTTGATGATGTGTTGTACATGTTAGGGGGAGACATTGTTTTTATATTTTTATGTTTCTTGTTTTATTTATGTTTATGTTCTTGTTTCACAAACTATGATACATTGGTTATGATTTATTTTATGAGATTATTCATGGTATATGTCTTTATTTTTTGTTCTGTGAAAACAAGAAATTTATTTGGTTTACTTGTATTTTCCACACATGCGTTTATGGTTTGTTTAGTGTTTTCGGAATTTACAGGTTGATTCATTCGAAGTAGCTGTCTACTTTTGCAACTGATAGATAGTAGTTAGGTTGAATTGTATTTTGGGTAATAATGTGTATTTGGGTTGTTTTTTTACTTTGAGCTTTTATTTCGTGTAATGTGTTTTGTCACGGATTGCCAAAGGGGGAGATTGCTAGGTTCTAAGACTTTAGGAACTAATGTATTAGAATTTCAATTTGTATATGTTGACAAACCATGATCAAAACATTTTGTCTAGGTTTAGATTTGCTCAAAGTTTGGTTTGATGTAAGTTTGGAATCGAGTAATTACTATTCAATTTCTGCAAGGCTCGATCGATCGAAAATTAGACTCTATCAATCGAAAATTAGACTCTATCAATCGAAAATCATGGATTGGCAATTTTCTGTAGATTTCTTAAACCAGCCCAAGCCCATACTATGTGTAGGGTTAAGTGTTTCACTCCAAGTATAAAAGGAAAAACCCTAGCTACATTTTAGAAGTCTTTGTTGAGTTGTGTGTTGAATCTTTTTGTGAGATCTGAGAGGTGTTTACCTTCAAACACACACATAGAACTATCAAGATCAAGATCAAGATTCACATCAAGAACTTGATGATTGCTGCAGTTGCTGCATAAAGAACTTTTAAGAAAAGCTAAAACCTTTGAGAGGTGTCTTAAAGTCACAAGTAGGAGAACTTGTGGTTGCTGTAGATCAAGGAAAGAAGTAGTCCGTGGACTCGGGGCTGTTATGTGGTTATGGTAGTAAGTTTTCTACATGAGGTAGTAATAGGATGTTAGTGTTCTAAATCTTATTGTACAAACTTCAATTCTTTCATAGTGGATCTGTTTTTACTTTGAGGATAACTAGGTTAAATCATCCCTTGGTTTTTTACCGGTTTGGTTTTCCTGGATCATCAGATCTGTGTGTTCTTTACTTTCCGCGTTATATTTGTTTTACACATATTTGTTTAACCTAGATGTAATTAAAAAACTTGTTAATCAACTTAGCTTAATATTAAGTTAAACATATTGTGTTAAGGGGTCTAAAAACTAACATATTCAGGTGCATCTGAATATGTTGTTGTCATTTGTTGGCATATAGGGTATTTTGTGGTTGAATATGAACGGGCCAAACATGATGTAGCAGTAAATATGCTTGCCCAATGAGACTTGAGATGACACCTGGTGAAGGGTAGTACAAGGGTGTACATAATTATTCACGTCCATCTAAACATGTTGTCGACATTCGTCAACATGTGTTTATTGTCGAATATTTTCGATTGGATGAAACATGGTACAACAGTAAATATGCATGTGTACTGCGGTTTCACATAATAAGGAATGGCAGTTTAAGGGTGTGCATACTAATTAACGTGCATTTTAATGCATATGTGTCTTCACTAGTTCCTAAGAGTAGAATACCACCAAAGAGAACTAATTGAACAAACTAAATCAAAATTGATAAACTGGAAATACCTAATTGTCATGATGAGTTTGAACATGCACTATATCTTCTTACTCGTGTTTATACCCATAGTCTGGTGATGGAGCCAAGAATTTTTTTAGGGGGGGCAAACTAAATATATATAAAAAATTAAGAAAATAAATTTATGACGATTTTTTTTTTCATAAATTAATTTTAACTCAACAAAACTGTGTTCTAAACCAATTTATCTACTAATGTATGGATTTCTTATTTTCTAGCTCTCACCATTCTTTAGCATAATTAATAAGAAGGTGTTGATAGATTCTTAAATCTAACATCAAGCTCAAAATAAAGCCAAAAAATTAAACTGAATTTGTTATACCTCAATATAATAATTACATATATTTCTAATATCAAATATAAATATATAATAAAAAAGGATAATAACAATAGCACAAATATAAATATCAAATAAACAAAATAAGCACTCACAGCAGTAGTGCTATATAGGTATAATGATATTTTTTAGCTCTCAATCATAAAAAATTAGGATGCAGCAGTGGAAGATTTAGCTCCTCAGCTACAATGCACATCTATCTTTAGATGTGCATTGTAGCTTAAAGGTTAAAAATAAAAAATAAAATAAAAAAATTTATTGCACTTCTCTCTCCTTCTCTCATTAAATAACATTTCCTTCTCTCTCTCTCTCCGGCTTCTCTTCTCTCTTCTTTCTTCCTCAATTTTTTTTTATTTATTTTATCTCTAACTCGCCGGCCAGCTCCCTCATCGCCGATATGTTACGCCAACCCACCCCAAGCCCCATCACCCAGTCCGTGCCTCTCTCTCTCTCAGTCACTCTCACCTTTCTCTCTCAACTCGCCGACCCACCCCAAGCCCCATCCGACCCAGCTTGCCGATCTCCCTAAGCCCCATCGCCCAGTCCGTGCCTCTCTCTTTGCTGTGATTGAGTTTTTTTTTTTTAATGTATTTTCATATGAGTTTGGTGGCTGTGGTGGTGGTGGTTGATTTTGGCTATGGTAGTGGTGGTGGATGATTTTGACAATGGGTTTGTGGATTTTGGTTGTGGTGGTGGAATGATGTTTGATTTTTTTTTTCTTCTGTGGGTTTGATGGCTGTAGTGGTGGCGATGGTGGTTGTTGTGGCTATGGTTTGGTGGTACAGTGTTTGATTTTTTTTTTTTTCCTTTGGGTTTGGTGGTTGTGCATTGGTGACTATGATGGTGGTTTGATTTTTTATTTTGTTTGTGGGTTTGGTTGTGTCTGGTGGTGGTGGTAGTGGTGGTTGTGGGTGTGGTTGTGGCTGTGGCTGATGGTAGAGGTGGTTGTGGTTGGTGCTGAGTTGTTTTTTTGGATGGTGTGATATATTATTTTATTGTAGAGGATATATTATTTTATTGCGTTGTTTATATTATTTTATTGCGTTAATAGATAAAATAGATCCACTGCTACAGCATGTGTATAGGTATAATAGGTAAAGTAACTTTTAGTGGAGCTAAAAAGCTAAATTTTTAGCTCCACTGCTATGGATGCTCTAACAAATTATTATTATAGAAACCAAAATAAAATAAGATATTGAAAATTAAAAACACAAGCGGTAAACTACAAAACTAATATTCAATTACAAAAATGTGCATAGCTTAAAAGTTAAATCAACAAAAGTATAAAATAGATCGCAATAGCTTACTCCAGTCTCTACACATATACAACAACATAAAATAATAAAAAATTTATAAGTTCAAGTTGTTAAGCACAAAAAATGTACACAGCTATCAGCTATCAAAACATTTCATATACACACAATTGTTTTACTTTTACATTTTACATCTTAAACATAAACAGAGAGAACAAGAGAGTCAGAGAGATAGATATGCCACTATGCACATGCTATTGACTAATCTTGAGGAACTTAGGGTGGAGAAACAAGCGAGTTGTGGAGGTAAACCATGGCGGTGTGAGGATTTTAAAGTAAAGGTCATATATATATATATATATATATATATATATATTAAAGCTGTTATAATTTTTTGTGGGTATTAAAAGGATTGTTGATTTACATGTAAGAGAGTCCTGATTAGGCTAATTTACAAAGGAAATTTTTTTTCTGCCTATTACTGATATGGGAATTTGTTAAATGGTTTAGTAGGGTACATTTGGAGGGCGAATAGGCTATACTTTTGGTTTTTTGTATCATTTTTTAATAAAATAATTCTAAATTTTGATGTGGCCAAATGAATGTTAACAATTAACTTATAAAATGATGATATTTTTAACATTTTTATTAAGGAAATTATGAAGTCAGAGGAGGCCATGGCCCCTCCAGTCCCCCTAGTTTCGTCGGTGCCATAGTCAATATATACTCATTTCCGCTAACATGTTTGTAATATGCCCTCTTTTTCTTTTTCTTTTTTTTTTTTTTTTTTTTTTTTTTTTTTTTTTTTTTTTTTCACATCGAAAACAACTGTAAATAACCCAATCAATTGCTTTTTGAAGATTGGCAGTTGAAGTCACATTACTCATGTTCAACTGACATTCATATCATGAGTTCAAACAAAAGCAAGCGGCTATAAGCAACAGTTACAGAACCAACAACTGTTTAAAATTAGTTCACATGTACAAACAAGGGTCAACGGAATCTAAGAACCATCTATGCATCCTTACGAAATATTGGTAGTAACATCAAAGATACCATTATTGCATAATATATTTTTACATTAAATTAAACATATCAAAATATTGTTGCTCCAGAGTCTTCCATTGTTGAAGTTGAACCTGTATTACAAATTCACATGATTAATGAAGTACATCACTGCATACAATAAATTATGATTAAGAGTACAATGGGATGGCAATGTGTCCTCATGGCCAACGATGTGGGATGGCCTAGCATCAGTGTCAGACATGCATCGCTGTATCCCGATGTCATCGACGAACATGTCCCAAGCACTATCGCACTCCGATACCTCTGTACATGATGGGTCCTCATCCTTAACGGTGTGTTTTGACTCTGGAATACAACCATAACTAGATCGACTACCTCCACGGTGTCTAACACCTCGACACCCACCACCTCGCTCGCCACAGCCTGCGGCTCATGTACTCATGCCGCATGCCACGCGCGTTCTCTAGAGTCACCCGATTGAGCTCTTCCATGATCTCCAGGGTATGCTTAACGTGATTGTACAATTCAGAATTTGGTTGGCACATCAATAGTATTTGAACTTGTGACTCAACCTGTGAAATAAGGGACTAGTGTTAGTAGGGTCGGAGGGGAAGTATGCAGCTAGACACAATTGTTAAAACATACAAGAACCATTGGGTTTAGCCTTATCAAAATTTCCTAGTAAGTTGACTCTCACGTGATGAAATGTTCAGTTATGCGCCGATACAACTGCAAGTAATCATCATCATACGTCATGTCAACATTTAAGAGCAGTGCATCATGGACATGCTGAGCACGCTCTGCCTATCATTGAATATAGACAACGTATTCTACCGGCCAATCATTCTCCATTTTACCCTGGAGTGATATCTTGTGAAGTGTAGCAGAAGTATCAACAACACTCGGTTGCTATTGCTTCAACCCGAACTGTCGAAGGACACGCCTCGGGTGATGCTCCTCGATCACCCCAAAAAAAAAAAAAAAAAAACAATGGCATGACAGACCTCCATATACGTTGGCTGACAATTCAATTCATGGGCAGAGAGTCAAGCACCAATTGGTATCGCTCCCATACAATCTGAAAAAATTGTCAATACAAACAACCATATTAGCAATTTATTTGTGTTACAAATGTTAGATATAACAATTATATATGTAATACAAATAGTGCAGCTATATCTTTATACTTTTAAAGTAACTGTAACCATTAAGATAATTAGATTACATGACAAATCATAAACAAAATAGGTAAGACCTTTAACCAATGCATTAAGATGGTAGGGTACCTACTTTTCCTATATCGTATGTTAGTTTTTAGATCCCTTAAACAATTGATTAAACCTAGGTAATTAGCCAAGTTGTTACTTAGTCCAAATTCCAAGTCTAGATTATCACGATCAAACAATCATATCATGCATAGCAGCGGAAAATAAATAACACACTATATGATCACCCAGGAAACCAAACCGGTAAAAACCTGGGGAGGATTTGACCTAGCTATTCTCAAGGTAAACTTGAATCCACTATCAGAAAGAATCGAAGTTCATACAAAAGGACTTACAAGCACCCCCGCTCGACTTCCTAATGCTACCAACCAGTAGAACTTACTAACACGACCACGTGCAAACTCCGAATCCACGGACTCCTTCTTTCTTGGATTCCCACCAGTTACAAGCACCCCCGCTTGTGTATTCTTTAAGCTTTAATGGCAGCAATTGTTTTGATCATCAAGGTGTAGAGAATATCTCCTCCTTGAAAACCCTAAGTTTGTGTAAAGGAAAGCTCCTTTAGATCTCACAAGATATTTACACAAACCGCAATATGAGCAACCTTTAGAGAGCCTTTGGGTACAAAACTCTAAATACAAAAAGAGGCACTCTAATCTCTCTAAAAATCACTTTAAAAAACGTTCTAGGGTTTCCCTTATATATAGGAGAGTTTTACTTGAATCCTGATACGTTTAAGTAGAGTTTGGGCTGAACTGGAACTCTACAGAAAAATAAATCTTCACGTGGTTCGATCGATCGAGTCTAATTTTCGATCAATCGAGCCTTGCAAATTTAGTCCAATAAATTCTGCAATCACTCGATTCCAATTTCACAAATAAACATACTTTAAGCAAGCCTAAACCTAGACTCTATATTTTGATCATGGTTTGCCAACATAATACAAATTGAAGTTCTAATACATTAGTTCCTAATTTCTTTAGAACCTAACAATCTCCCCCTTTGGCAATCCGTGACAAAACACATCACAAACATGAAATGCTCAAAGTTACATATAGCCCAAAAATAATTCAACCTAACTACTATCTATCAGTTAAGCAAGCCTAAACCTAGACTCTATATTTTGATCATGGTTTGCCAACATAATACAAATTGAAGTTCTAATACATTAGTTCCTAATTTCTTTAGAACCTAACAATCTCCCCCTTTGGCAATCCGTGACAAAACACATCACAAACATGAAATGCTCAAAGTTACATATAGCCCAAAAATAATTCAACCTAACTACTATCTATCAGTTGCAAGTGCAGACAGCAGCATGACTGAATCAACCTGTATATTTCCTAAAACACTCAACAAACGCATAAACGCATGTGTGACAGAAAAACAAAAATAGTAAATCAACAAATATGCAATCTAACTCTCCCCCTAAGTTAGATACATCAAAAACAATGTTAACTCCCCTTAAACAGAACATTCTTGTATTTTCCACACATTTCATCTAAATCTCTCCCCCTTTTTGTCAGGCATTGACAAAGACAACTCAAACAAAGAGTTGAGAGAAAACATACGCAACAGAGTAAGAGAAAATAGAGAAAGAAGGGAACATAAAACAATTCAACTCTATAGGAAATAGAGACAACTCCCCCTATGAACAACAAAGGTTAAAAGCAAGCTTCTCCCCCTATAAAAATAGGAAAAACAAAACAAGTTTTGGGAAAAACAAAGGGGGTTGGGGATAAATAAAAAGACACAAACCAAGTTTTAAAAAAAACTAAGTTGAGGATACACATGAAGAAAAATATTCTCTCTTTCAATAAAATGCAAACATGGCACTATGTGACCCATAAACAGTTGCATGAGTAGAGAAAATATTTGCACATTAATTATCCATCATATCTCTTAAGAAAAATATTTTCTACAGTTCACACATAAAAATAGCATATACTAGAAAGTACATAACTTAAAAATTAATCAATTAATTTTTTGATCAAGTTGAGTACCCAATATAGCAAAGTGTATGCATGTTATGTGTGAAAACAATGAGAGATATAATTGCAAAATTGCAAGATGGATACAAAAAATCAATGCAATACATGTGAATCCTAAACATAAATGATGCATGGAAAAATCAAATTTTTGAAAAACAAAGCAATTTAATGCAAAAACTCCTCAAAGCACGATATTTCATGAATAAAATGCATGAGTATGAGATTAAAAATTTTTCAAAAATAACACTTGAATTCAACCCAGATCTTCCAAAAACAAGTTTTTCAATCAATTGTCCTCAAAAACTCAAACATTAAGCACATTTTGCATCAAAATCAAGGAACTTTAATCTTGGATGGCCACAACAAGATCACACACAATATAATGTACCAAGTTTAACAAAGAGTAACTTGTGTAGTATGTGCAACTAACAAAAACTTGAGATACATGTAAGGTGATATGTGAATAGCAATCAATCACAAAGTCTACAAAATTCATCACATAGAATTTAAAAGAGACTATCACCTAAAGAGTTACATCATATAACTCCCACATCTCCTAGATCATAAGCTTGCAATCATGTAAGTTTCTTGTATTTATGCCTCATAATATACATACCAATTTTAAGTCATGTGAGTTTGGCATCAAGCCTAATAGTACACACCAATTTTAAGTATTAAGCAATTTAAACCGAGGCTTCACCTGATATTTTTTTTTTTTTGTGCATGTGCTACACTTTCTCGAGTACAAAATTTTATGATATGCACTAAGGTGTTCATGATTGGCTAGTGAACAGTGGTGAGATGGTTATTTATGCCTTTCTCTAAAAGTTCAAGTCCAACATTTAAAAACATGTGACTTCAAGATTAAGACATAGTAATCAAAAATCATACACATCTTTCCCACACAACATGCACTACAAATCTTCAACTAGTAGAGTGCAATAAATAAGCTCATCAAAACTAAACAAGATACATAAACTTGTTATGTAAAGATAATATGGCCAATCCTTGATTATAAATCCAAAATGTGAAATACAAAACACAAAAATCTTTTTGGTTTAAAAAAAATTGGCGAAAAACACATTTTGGTCCCTACATTTTAGCACAATTTCTACTTTGGTCCCTAAATTTTATTTTTACCGCTTTTAGTCCATATTTAGAAAAACGCCTTCTGTTTTAGTCCTTTCCGTCAGTGCCGTTAGGGCACTGACCTATGTGGCAAACGGAATTATTAAAATAATAATAAAAAATTTTATTTTGTCATTAAAAAATGCCAAGTCAGCATTTAAATTTTAAAAAATAATTTATTAAATTTAACTAAATAAAAAAATAAAAAACAGAAATAAAAATAAAAAATCACACTAATTAAGATTAAAGTGTTCTTGAAACCCAGAACAACAACAACTCATACACAAACCCAGAAATTAAAATTCAAAAATTAAAATTTGGGTTCAAAATATACATTTCTTGAAACTTTTTGTTTTCACGTTTCTGTTTTAGTCCTTTCTCGGTGGCCATGGCACTGAGATCCGACGATAGAAAATCGTCTTTCGAGGTTCTGAGCCAAAGCATGTCTTTCGAAGAAGACAAATCCTTATTCTTCTACCGCTCAAACTCAGATCCAATCCAAAATGGTGTTGTTGTCCAATCCAAGCCCAATCCCAATCGCAAGAAACGGAAACACAGGCGAAAGAAATCAATCCACTACGAGTCCTCCATTCGCGAAGATTCGATAGCCGAAGCAACACTCGATCCCGATACGAGCCACACCAATGGATTGGAATCGAACTGCACGCACAGTTACAGCGTCGAGAGCAGCATCGTGTGTACGGTGGTGACGGAGCCGGATTTCCAGAATGTGCGCGGCGAGGGTGATTAGTGGGTTTGTGGCTGTGGGTTGATTTTCTTGGCCTGGGTTGTTGTGGGTTTGTGAGTTTTGCTGATCTGGGTTTGTGGATTTGTGGCAGATTGGTGCACTGATCTGTGGCAGATTTGTGGGTTCATGGGTTTGTGAGATTTGTTGATCTGGGTTTGTGGGTTTTTGGCGGATTGGTACACTGATCTGTGGCGAATTTGTGGGTTATGATTCAAAGGCTGGGTTTGAGAGAATGGTGGGATTTGGAGGATGGTGGAGATCGGTGGGTTTTCAAGTTGGAATTGATTTTGTGTTTCGATGGATTGGTGGGTTTCTAACTTGGAGATTGGTGTTGATTTTGTGAACAAAGAGGATATAGGTCTTTTGATTTTAATGGGTGTATGTTGGGTTAAATTTTTTGAATGTGCAGATCTGTTTCTGGGTTTGATTGTTGGTGTATGTTGATTTCTGGGTTTTCAATTTTGGTGGGTGTATGTTGATTTCTGGATTTTGGTTGGTGTATGTTGATTGTTGTTTGATCTAATTTATGAATTTCGATTTGTTTGGTTACAAAGAACGTACTGGAAAGGCAAAGAAAAGAAAAGACAAGAACTAGGAATTAATTTACTAAAAACATGAAAAATATGAACGGTAAGAAAACGAAGAACACAGAGATGATCTTCCAACAAAATAATGAAAAGAAAAAAAAAATTATGTTAATTATTAATTATTATTTAAATAATTAAATAATAACTAAAATTTTATTTTATTTTAAAATGCTGATATGGCATATAAAAATGCCACTTAATCACCACATCAACGCCACATCGGCACCACATCAGCTAATAGGGTTTTCCGTCTGCCACCTAGGATTTTACCCTAACGGCACTGACGGAAAGGACTAAAACAGAATGCGTTTTTCAAAATAGGGACTAAAAGTGGTAAAAAAAAACTTAGGGACCAAAGTGGAAATCGCGTGAAAATGTAGGGACGAAAATGGGTTTTTCGCCAAAAAAATTTATGACCAAAAACAAAAAACACACATTATGCTAAATGATCAATGCAAATGCAATGTATGATAATGCTTAACTAAGCTATAGAGGGTACATAAACAAGAAATATCAATTTCTTAATTAACCCTTGAGTATATGTACAAGCTAGTACATACTCACATAAAATCAAAAATAGCTTTCAAGTTTCTCCACAATGTCAAGCATGTTCTAAATCAAGAGAGATATCATAATTCATGTAATCCTCAAGAAAAATAAAACAAGACTCAAAATAAAATATTTTTGTCTTTTTGAAAATTTTTCAATGTTTTTGGATTTTTTTTTTTTTTAAATAAACAACCTAAAAAAAACACGACCAAAAACAAAAACAAAACATGTCCATAAACAATTGAAAGAATTAAATCAGGGACAAGTTAACAACACTCACCTTGAAGAATCTTTTCTCACCCATATAGCACGAGTCATCGGCTTTGTAGGTGAAAATCCATGTGAAGCAGAGTGTATATGAGGGATTACACCAATCTTCTGAGAAAGACTGAAATCCTGCAAATTCCTTTCACAAGCCAACAAGCTCAAATTTTTCAAAAGAATATGAAACAATTTATATGGACTTATGGCAGGAGAAATATCACCACATATCCTAGATTGAAATACAGAATGCTTAAATTTCAGTTTATGACAATTAAGACGAATGTGACCGGAGACACCACAAAAGTGACAAACAGGAACAAATTTAGGAACATCAGTATTCCTAACAAGTCTAGTCTCAGATTTTGGTTTTTGCCTCAATAAAGAACAATTTGGTCTAATATGACCAACAACACCACAAAGGTGACAAGTAGGCACAAAAACAGATTTATTATGCTCTCTAACAGTAGGTTTAGATATAGGTTTAGAAACATCAGTGTCAACATCAGAACTTTTACCTTTGTCTAACCTAGCAAAATAAGCCTTTTCTTTATTATTCCTCTTGAAAGGAGGGATATAAACTTTTTCAATTTTAGGCTTAAGAGAAACAGAAACATTTCTGTTATCATCAGCAGGCTTGGTACTAGTCAAATTTTCAATTTTGGTCCTAGATTCAACTAACTTTTGTTCTAAGCTTTTCATCTTCTCATCTTGAGAGGAAATTTGATTTCTCAAAAATTCATTCTTTTTATTAGATTCATCTAATCTAACAACCAATTTCTCTTTTTCAAGATTAGCCAATTTTTACTCTTCCTTGAATTTCTTAGCAATTTTCATAGATTTCAATAATTCCTTACGAAGAGTTTCACAGGCATCAATAAAATCAACAGAAGCATGAGCAGAAACATGATTAGAAAAACACTTCAAATCATCCATGACAATAGGGGTCAAGGATCAGCTCTTAGATCAAAAGATCTAAAACAAAAGAGCAACCCGCTTTGATACCACTTGTTAGTTTTTAGACCCCTTAAACAATTGATTAAACCTAGGTAATTAGCCAAGTTGTTACTTAGTCCAAATTCCAAGTCTAGGTTATCACAATCAAACAATCATATCATGCATAGCAGCGGAAAATAAATAACACACGATATGATCACCCAGGAAACCAAACCGGTAAAAACCTGGAGAGGATTTGACCTAACTATCCTCAAGGTAAACTTGAATCCACTATCAGAAAGAATTGAAGTTCATACAAAAGGACTTAAAAGCACCCCTGCTTGACTTCCTAATGCTATCAACTAGTAGAACTTACTGACACGACTACGTGCAAGCTCCGAATCCACGGACTCCTTCTTTCTTGGATTCGCACCAGCTACAAGCACCCCCGCTTGTGTATTCTTTAAGCTTTAATGGTAGCAACTGTTTTGATCACCAAGGTGTAGAGAATATCTCCTCCTTGAAAACCCTAAGTTTGTATAAAAGAAAGCTCCTTTAGATCTCACAAGAGATTTACACAAACCGCAATATGAGCAACCTTTAGAGAGCCTTTGGGTACAAAACTCTAAATACAAAAAGAGGCACAAGAGGCACTCTAATCTCTCTAAAAATCACTTTAAAAAACGTTCTAGGGTTTCCCTTATATATAGGAGAGTTTTACTTGAACCCTAATATGTTTAAGTAGAGTTTGGGCTGAACTGGAACTCTGCAGAAAAATAAATCTGCACGTGGTTCGATCGATCGAGTCTAATTTTCGATCGATCGAGCCTTGCAGATTTAGTCCAATAAATTCTGCAATCACTCGATTCCAATTTCACAAATAAACATACTTTGAGCAAGCCGCCTAAACCTAGACTCTATATTTTGATCATGGTTTGCCAACATAATACAAATTGAAGTTCTAATACATTAGTTCCTAATTTCTTTAGAACCTAACATCGTAGACAAAGACGCACGATATTCAACTAGCACATGCGTGGCATGCTTTGTTAGGCACTTCAGCCCATTCCATCTAACAAACATTAGGTATGTACGAAATGTCACATTAGTTATTTACACAAAATCAATGTGATAACACAACATTATGGGATGCATATTCACTAACATGTACTTAAACCATATTATGGATGAAAATAAATATACCTAATGGTGAACGGACCTACTTGCAGTTGCTGTTGTGGTTGCCTCATAATTGGACATATGTGTGGAAACCTAGAATATGCCCACAACTGCACCAACATAAGTGCACCTCCAATTTGCTTCACCTTATTATTTGAGGCCCTACATAGGTGCCTATAGAGCCAACCTAAGGCTGCATTATGCCAACTATATTACTTAGCATTGTTGATTGGATCCAAGAACTGTAGACACATGATTGAGATTCGTTGTGCTGACTTGTCCATAAACAATATGCCACCCAACCAAACAAGTATATGATAGAGGGCATATTGCTGCACTCATACATCATTGGCATCCGCAACTAGGGGAAATTTGAACTATTCAGCAAGCTAGTTCATTTTAATCCTCACCCCATGAAGCATAGACATGTTTTCATGAGGATGGGGTATCGTGGGGGGAGTATCAACACCCAACAAATTTCAACATATTCCGACTATACCAAATTTGTCTACCTAAACACTGGCGAACCATCCACAGGAACCCCCATTATCACCTCAATATCTTGTAAGGTGATACTCATTTCTTCATGAGGTAGGTGGAACGTGTGCGTGTTCGGATGCCAACACTCCACCAAAGCAGTGATCAATCCATGATCAATAGCCAAATCTGAGACGTGAAATAACTCATCAAAACCCGACTCATTGATATAATGGGTAATCCATGGATCTAACAAACCCCGGGGTGATGAAGTGGATAGATGTCAACATTTTAGTACACCTGGCAATTGTTGCAAATGAAAGAACATTGTGTTGATATAGCTTTTAGTATTGACAACAAAACTATTATATAGTAAAAGTCCACGTCAAACAATCACTATTAGGTTTTCACAACAACAGGTTGTATGAGCAAAGTTTTTTTAGGCCTCCTGGTCCACATGTTTTGTATGAATTTGACAATTTTCAATTCTCCTTTGTTCTTTAATCTATTTTGATTTTTTCTCTCCACTCATAAAAACTACATTAAACCAAAGCAATTTTTTTGGGGTTAAATAATATTGATTATGCATAAATCCTAACAGACCCAAAGAGTTAAATAATTGAATGAATAGTAGGATACAAACACAAAGATAATATTTTAGTAGTTAAACTATGGTATGATCTATATGCTAAGTCCCTTCCTAACCTGAGTGTAGAAATCCTAAATGCCGAAGATCAATTATTATGATTGAAAAAGCAAAATCAATCCACTCCAAAAAAAAAAAAAAAAAAAAAAAAAAAAAAAAAAAAAGCAATATATGATTGTAAACACAAATTTTTCCAATTGTAGAAAATCAAACAATTGAAAAGAAATATGGTTTGCAAATATAAATTTGTATTGATGTATAATGAGTACAATCTCTATTTCAATTCTTTTACAAAAGAATACCCTATGATTCTATCTTCATTGAACTTGACTCGAACAAGGAATCTTCTTGACTTTAGTTGAAAGATGGATTGAACGGTCTCCACAACAAATCTCTAGCTTCAAGCTTATTAGAGTCTTTGAATATGAAGGCTTTTAGGTTGAAGTTCTTTGGGGCTTTAGAGGCTTGATCCGTTGAGCTTCAAGGATTTGAGGTTTGTTGAAGTTTATGGAGGCTTTTTCAGCTTAATTCCAAAAGAACTTCAAAGAACTTATTTGAATGTTCTTCGTGTGTTCTTGAGACAGAATTTCTCCAGAGCTTTGCCGTCTTGAAAACTTCGTGTTGAAAATGAGAGGGGATGTCCTCTATTTATAGTGATTTCAGAGGATAAGCTTCACTATGAATTGATATGCTTGAAAGTATGTAGCAGACTTTTGATTGGTCCAAATTCTTCTTAGGGATAATTATCTCTATTTATCTTTGATAAAGATCATATTTTGATAAAGATAATAATCTACAAAGATAAATAATATCTCTATTTAATTTATTTAATAAAGATAATTATCTACCAATTTTGAATAGAAAATTTATCTTTATTTTTTTTATTTTTTTATTTTAATAAAGATAATTACCTATAAATTTTGAATAGGAATTTATCTTTATCTTATGGGCCAAATGACACATGGCAAATTTTGATATGCCAATGTGATGCCAATTTGGATGACACATGTCATCACTTGATTTAATTAATATAATGACATTAATTCAGAATTTGCCATTAAATTTTGATGTGGCATTTTATAATTGGCTTAAAATTTTGCCTCCTACAATGATGGTTTCCCAACAACATCAGTGTTACTACTAACTACATCGCATTAGTTTATTAGAACATTAGCGATGAAAGTTTACTTGAGAAAACAGAGTTTTCCAACAATGGCAGAAGAACAAAATAAAAGATTGAGAGAGAGAGAGAGAGAGAGAGAGAGAGAGAGAGAGAGAGAGCTGTGAGAGAATGAATGAAATGAATAGCAACTATATTTTTCATACTGATACATCTTTACGTGAATATATATACACAATCTCAAAGATAGATTACTCTAACTGCCTAACCGTAGATCCGTAAAAATTGGGACGGTTACACAAGTGAGTGACACGTCATCAGCTACAAACTCTAACCTCCAGACCGACCTTAATTAACATCACCAACAGCTGGACTTTTCTACAACTGAACTCTGATATTTTACAAGTCAAAGATAAGGTTAGATAGTGTTGAAAACACACCATCTTTGACCAAAAACACAGCCACTTGACCTGATCAAACCGACACCATTTCTTTAATGAGAAATGATATTATATTTGAAAAACTAGCCGTTAGGCACTTCTTTAAATCTATCTTCAGAGGTTACGTTTGTTTTATTACCTTCTTTTCAGGTTTTCTCATTGGAAATTCTGCAAATCTATTCAGAAGCTCAAATCCAACATAATATTCGCTTGGGCCTTGAAGAAAACAATCAAATTGAGAGGGGCCTTAGGGAAAAAAAAAGAGGAAAAATCTATGAAACTAGAAAAATGATGTGAGTGGACAGTCATGACCTGTGTGTGGATGTGGTGTGTAGAGTTTACGGAGTCACCATCAATGATTGGAGAATTTTTTTAAGATGTGATTGGCCACATAAGTTTTGACATTGGAACCATAAAATAGATTGAATAATTGATTAGAAACTGGAGAAGGTTGTTAGGCATCCCATGATGTTAGGTTGTGTTTAGTACCTAATTTTGATTAACTCATAAAATGTTGTGCAATGCAATGTAGATAAATTATTTGTCCAGTTTTTAGGGGCATATATTCATTGTATCATGCATGAATCAAGAATGATACATAAGACAAGCATTACAAAAAAAGATATGCATTGAGCAGGTACAGGATGAATGCCCTTGCCATTCAAGCCTGATGTTTATACTGTATTTTGTCTGAACTTGATTTGTGTACCAAAATACCAATTTAAGCCTTAGCATGCTAAAAATTACATTTTTAATATAAAAAAAAAATAATTACATGAAATAATTTCATTTTTCCCAATTGGATGTTGGATAAATCATTTCAATAGTACTAGTCTAAGAGCTTAAAACCCCCAAATTACCATTTTTGACTAAATTTTGACAAACCCTAAATAGAGTTTAGTCAAGGTTTAACCAAAATTATAACCATCTTATTGCGATGAATTTGTGTTCATCTTAAATATCATGAATTTCCCTTTAAAATGAAAATTTGCAGACCTAAATTGGAGTTTCAACAGCTAAAATATTGAAAAATTATCAAATGTTTTTATCAAAAGGCTTGGCCATTTTTGCAACGTTTGATTATAATTTAGTCTTTATTAAATTATAATCAAACAACCCCAGTTGGCTCAATTGAGGAGTCTTTGGAAACGTCTCATGATGAGATTTGATTTTATATACTTGGATAGCGAAAAAAAAAATAAAAAAATAAAAAAATTACTTGGACAAAATGAATTCGTAAAAAGAAAAAAACAAAAGGAATATAAATATATATATATATATATCAAATTGGAAATTTTACAAAAAAAAAAAAAATGATTTTATCACTATTTTCCAAGGCCTTCAACATGCTAAATAGGAGGATTTGGACAATAAATCAGATATTTTTAGAAAATATACATCACAACCTTTCCAATGCAACTTATATGTTTTGGATGATATGATTATTAGTCACCACAATCTAGAAGACTGCTTTCACAAGGTAAGTTGAGTGTGTAACAACTTCCCAATCTTGTAACTTCACCTTCAAAATTAGATCATTGTAGAATAGACTTATCCTCGTAATTTTCTCTTTCTAGATTGTAACTAGGAATCAAAATGTTGTACTTTTTTTGTAGCTTGTATCTAGGACCAAAACTATATAATTTTTGGTTATTTGCAAAGAGGTGTACATTCAATTTCAATTAATCAATAACAATGATGTACTTTTTTCTTTTTAAATTATTTTAGTTTCTTATTTTCTTTATTAAAATATGTGGAGACTCCATTGTAAAACTCTTGACTTAGGAGGAATGAAAACAACAATAGAACCTCCACTATCTCTTGAGAGGTACCAACACAAGTCCACCCCATTCACATGGGTTATGCCAAAACCATTGAAGGTTTAGGCTGGAGGCATAGTTTCTCACAGATATGTAATTGGCCACCAAAGTCTAGAAGATTGGTTTCACCATGTAAGTTGGCTGCCTAGGTACCAAACTTAAATCAAGGGTATGTACATGTTTTACTTTGTAATTTTCAATTTGTAGATTATAACTAAGAAACAAAACCATGTACTTTTCTTAGATTGTATGTAGGACCAAAGCCAAGTAATTTTCTAATTATTATCAAGAGATGTACAATGTCAATTTATAAATAAAAGTGATGTATCTTTTTCAATTTTGGTTTTCTTATTTTTCCAATTGTACATGCAAGTTAGATTTGGGCTTATTTATGGGAGTGAAATAAGTTATCTAACAATAGATCTTCATGAGAAAGCTCGAAAAGTTGCAAGCTTTGACATGACACTTGAACAAGAAATAAATAAAGTGATGGTAGGACATGAAAAAGACGCAAATTTAAACAACAAGAAGAAGCTGATTATCAAAACAACACAAAATGTACGTGGAAATCCCTAGAGAAGGGATAAAAAACCATGATTTGAGCAAGAACATAACATTCTTGCTTGACTTAGCTTCTATTATGTATCAAAAAGAGATTTGTTTACAATGAATTTGCATTTCTTTCCTACTAACTCTCTACTTTCATCTCAAAATATCTATCTGGGTGCTTGCCCTAGAAGCACAGCTGCATTTTCCTTTTATACTCTAAGGAATATGGCTGAGTACAAAGGACAGGTGTCAAGTCATTATATTCTCTCTTTTGGATCTTTTCACAGATGTGATATTATCTACGGACTAAGGGATAAGAATTACGGCAACGTGGCACTGGGACTAGTAGGTAGGTAGCTTTGTTACTGTTTGGGAGACAAGTCTTGGTCATCAAGAGGGACATCAGGAATACTGTAATTGATACACGTGTTTCCAGGGTGACTCATTGTGCATTCAACCAATAAGGGATGTCCTTATAGCCTTCAACTCTGAAAAGTCACTATGTCCCTTTTTGATAAATGCTTAAGTATTATGTCAGGTGTAAATCTCACTTCCTTCCCAAGGCAGTCACGCCTTTAACACTAACCAAGACAAAATCTCTTAGCCATTACCTACTCTCCCTTCCCTCACAGCTGCTCCACGTGTAAAGTCCAGATTTAACCACTTATGCATTCTCCTATGCCTTAATGGTGTTATGTACATTAGTCCCCTGACTATCAATGGCATTTAATGGCAAAGGGCTTTGACAGTCACATTGGTTCAGGCACTAATACTTCAGTAATCATGCCCTGTGACATTTGAAAGGGACGCATGGCTCAAAAGGGTGCTCCTAGCCGTTTTTGCGCCTCTTCATTTCTTATGTTTTGGCAGACGGACATTACTCCTCATAAATGTCATGTCTCTTCACCTAACTATAGTTGAGAATTTAAATAGGGAATGATTCCTCTTCAATCTTCATTCTTTTTGTATCTTTCTGATCCTTCTTCCAAAACCTTGACCTCGACGAAAAATGTCAAATTCTTCCTTTGATGGTTCCAACTCCCCACAGCACTCCTTAAGCTTTTTTGAGAGTGCTTTTAGTGATGTTCTTCCTATTTTCATTAAATTTTAGAAATATGTTGAACGATATTTTAACCTTAAAATTAAAGTTGTTCAGTCTGATTGGGTTGGTGAGTATTGCTCTCTCTCCAAATTTTTTGAAAATTGTGAGATTATGCATCTTATTTCTTGTCCTCATAACCATTAACAAAACGGGGCCATTGAACGAAAGCATCGTCATTTAGTTGAAACTGGTCTTGCCTTGCTTTATCATGCTATTGTCCCTCTTCATTATTGGGATGATGCCTTTCAAACTGCATGTTATCTAATTAATCGGCTCCCTACCAAAATTTTACAAAATCATTCCCCTTTTGAAAAACTTTTTCAAAACTCTACTAATTATAATTTATTAAGAGTTTTTGGTAGTGTGTTCGCCAAATTTGCAACCCTATAATGCCTATAAACTTCAACCTCGTTCTATCAAATGTGTTTTTCTTGGCTGCAGTTTACATCATGGAGGATACAAATGTTTACATGTTTCCATTGGTTGTCTTTATATTTCTCGGGATGTTCTCTTCGAGGAGTCAATTTTTCCTTTTGCCACCATTGTTGAGCAACACTCTTCAATCTCCTTCTCCACTCCAAGAACAAAAAATCAAGCGGTATAGTCACTAGCTCTCTCTCTTGGGCCACTCACAATGGACCTCTCCTCTACTAGGCTAGCTCCTCCACTTGATACATCACTTGACTCTCAACTCTCCCTACAGCTCACACCCCAGCCCGCACTCGTTCACCCCTCTACATCTATTCTCCCTTCTTCTTCACAGATACAAACTTCTTACCCCCCCCCCCCCCCCGCCCCCCACATCCAAACACACTTACTCAACCAGCTCACCCCATGGCCATTCAATCCAAGAACAACATCATCAAACCAAAAACATTCACTGATGGTACTATCCATTATCCAATCCCTCATGCTCTTCTTTGTTATGGTGTTTGCTCCTCTAAAGCCACTTGCTATAGTTTCGCTGTTAAAGATCCCAAGTGGCGTGAAGCTATGAATCTAGAATTCGATGCTTTGCTTAAAAATCAGACATGGACTCTTGTTCTTTCTTACGTTACTCGCAATGTTATTGGCTGTAAATGGGTTTTTCGAATCAAGCGTCATGCCGAAGGTTCAATTGAGAGATACAAAGTTTGCCTTGTTGCAAAAGGTTTTCATCAACAACCTGGAGTTGATTTTGGTGAGATTTTTAGTCCTGTTTTTAAACCCACTTCAGTACATATTGTTCTCTCCATTACCGTGTCTCTTGGTTGGATTATGCAGCAAATTGATGATCAAAATGCCTTTCTCCATGACCATTTAGAAGCATTATATTGTTGATCTTCTCCGCTAAACTAATATGTTAGAAGCTAAACCCGTTAGCTCTCCCACGGCCACATCCACAAATCTTTCTGCCTTTGTGGGTGATCCCATTCAAGATGTCACCTTGTACAGAAGCACTGTTGGAGCCTTGCAATACTTAGCTCTTACACGTCCGGATAAATCCTTTATAGTCAACAGGTTTGCTCAATTTATGCACAACCCCAAAACTAAACATTGGCAATCTATCAAGCGCTTTCTCTGCTATCTAAAACAGACCTTTTGCTTTGGACTTCAAATATATCACTCTCACACTCATTCTCTTCAAGCTTTCTTGGATGCGGATTGGGTTGGCTGTCATGATGATCGTTGCTCTATAGGTGGTTTTTTGCATTTTTTTTTTTGGTGCTAACCTAATTTCTTGGGGTTGTAAAAAGCAAGCCAGTATGACTCGATCTAGTACAGAGGCTGAGTACAAGGCCCTTGCCAATGCTACTGCTAAAGTCATGTGGTTATGCTCTCTTTTGTCTGAACTTGGTTAGGGATGGCAATTTAGATCCGATCCGTGGATACCCGGTCCAGCCCGACCCTAATGGGCCAAATTTTACCCGGCCCGATAAAGAATAGGGTCGGGTATGGGTTTTAAAAAAAAAAAAACCGAAGCGGGTCCGGGTCGGGTCCGGATTTTATAAAAAAATTCGAGACCCGACCCGGATATGACCTAGTTCCATTGAAATTACTAAAAACCCCCCTTATATATATTTATATATATGTTTAGTTGTAAACCCTAACCTAGTACACCATCCGCCTCTCCCTAACCCAGTATACCATCTGCCTCTCCCTAACCCTCTGATCTCTCTGTCGCTCACGCCCTCACGGTCTCAATCTCCGGCCTCAATCACTCACGCTCTCACGGCCTCAATCTCTCTGTCCTCTTATCTCTCTGTCACTCACGCCTTCACCCTAACCCTCAATCTCTTTGTCACTCATGCAACCACGCACTCAGCCACGCAACCCTCGGCCTCACTCTGAGTCACTCATACTCAATCTCACCGCTCACACAGTCACTCACTCACTCTCAAGCACTTTCCTTATGAATTGGTTTTGGGTCGTGATCTGCTTGTTACCTAAGCACTCTTCCCTCTATCTCTAGATCTAAAAGACTAAAACCCAAGGCCGAAGACCTCAAGCTCTCTCTCTCTAATCTCCAACTCAGGGCCAAGACTCTCTTCTCACTCCATTTCTATTTTTATCTTCTTCTTTATATATATTTTTTTTGTTTGATCTGAAATCTCCTCCGTTGGTTTGGTTATTTCTAGGTTTGAGGATTGAAAAATGGGATTTTTATTTATTTATTTGGGTGTGGCTGTGGAGATTTGGAAAGAAGGGAATTTTGAGATTGGTTGTTTGGCCGTGGGTTTGATGTTGAGTTTGGGGCTTGTTTCATAAAAGCTTCCTTTCTGGTTAGGCTTAACGGGGCCCGGCGGGAGCAAGTCTGGGCTCCGGGAAAAAAACCCGTTTAATATATAGATCGGGTCCAGGCCGCGGGTCTTGACCCGCGAGTCGGGTCCGGGTATGTAAAAACCCGGCCCGAACCCGACCCGTTGCCATTCCTAAACTTGGTGCCTTTGTTTCTACCTGTCCTGTTTTGTGGTGTGATAACATTGGGGCCACTTATCTTTCCTCCAATCCTTTTTTCCATGCTCGCATGAAGCATATAAAAATTGATTCTCATTTTGTTCAAGATATGGTTACTGCTAAATTTGTTACCATTTGATTCCTCTCTAGTAAAGATCAATTTTGGCAGACATCTTCACCAAGCCCCTATCTTCCTCCATGTTTGCATTGCTCCATTCCAAGCTCAATGTTGTCCCTATACAATTGAGCTTGAAGGGGTGTGTTAAGGATAAGATTAGCAACAAATCCAAAATATGAATCCAAGCTAGTTGTGATAAAGAGGAGTCTTTGAATTCCAAAATTCAAAAGAGTTGTGCAAATAAAGCTAGTGATAAGAACAGTTGTCAAAGATAGACTTCTTTTGTATTTTGAACTCCTTCTACCTGTAACTTTATCCTCTTGTAATTTGTAACTCAAACACGTATTATATATATGATGTACAACCAATACTATTTTGGTAAGGGCTGAAAAATTCAATTATTGTCCTGCACTTATTTGTTTTTACAGAATACAACACGAAAAAACTTCCAAATAGCATATAAAAAAAAACCTTGAGAAAGGAGGAAAAGGGTGAAAAACTCATCCATGCATCCATCTTATGGAAGACTAGAAATGCGATGTTTGGGGCAGAAATAGCAAGCAAATCAACACCACTAGGCTCATAGCATGGTTCCTATTGGGTTAAAATAAATTGACCCTAGTTAATTAATTCAATTACCCAAGTTAATTAATTAGATAAAATTACATGCAAATCATGGAGGCACCAACAATCACCAAATAAACTAAATACAGCTGAAAATAAATTAACACAGTGATTTCTTGACAAATGAGTAAAACCTCTCGTAAGGCAAAACCTCTACTGGGTGAATTTAAGGTCACCACTCCCAAGAATTCACAAATCAATAATCAAACAGTTACAAGTATGAGGAATCTTACCACTACCCTAGCCTATTCCAAAATACTAACCTACAATTGAACATTTGCTTCAATACCCAATTAAACTTGATCTTCTAGTGGACTTCTTTACTTTGCACAAATCTCCAATCTGTGACTAGCTTCTTCGCACGGATCCCAGTACGTGATTAACTCCAAAGCAACCCATTGATAGTTGTAGCTGATTTGTAAGAGCTTTACATAGAAACACCAATAAGATAATGTTGAAACTAGAGACTTTGCTTGGCTACAGAACCCAAAAGCGTACAAAAAACAGATTAATATCTATTTTTTCTGTAGGAGGCTAGGATTTCAAAAAGAAAACCTTATCAAGCTTTCTAGGGTTAAGGTTTTCTTTCTCCACCTCTTTATGGGCCTTTTTTATTAGCTCTCCTATTCCAACTAGGTTTATACAAACTTTGGGCTTTCCTAGTCCTATAAGAATTGTACAAATCCATAAACAAATAGCCAATATAATTAAAATGTTGCAGTCTATATCAGAAATCCCGTAAGCTCGATAGATCAAGAGGTATCGAGAAAAGTATTGAGCTTTAATAACTCTCAATAAATCGACAAGTATCGAGAATGTATTGGGACCTGCTGATTCACCTTTTCTTTAGCAGTTCTTGAGTAATCTTCATGTCTTCAATGAAACCACTTGTAATGATCATCTTGAACTTACTTAAATTTACTCAAATACAAGTAAAATGTGTTCATCTCGATCATCTTGAACCTAATAAATTCATATTTTATGTATAATTTTAAAATACAAAAAATAAACCATTAAAATTTAAACATTTTGTACACTATATATTTAACTCAATCATTTACAGCCACATATATATAAACTGGCTTGAGTCTAAGCCTTGACCACGCCTGATTGGGGCCCTGACCAGCACTAATGACTAAATAAATACTCCAGCTACCATTATCGTCGTTTCTTTTTCAGGTATAAAAACGCGACAAATAAAAAGCCACGTGATCGCCATTGAACTCAAAACATGCCATTTTTAAGAGAGTCAGAGACAGAGAAAGATCAGGGTAGTAGCAATATTAATTAGGACATGGGGCATGGTGTTTTTAATGAGGTTGCTGAGTACAGGTCATAATTCATAAGTGGAATTGAAATTTTGAAACTTTTTTGTTTTAATGAGATGGTCCAGCCACCTAGCTGGGTAGAGGTAAGTGTGAAAGTTCGGCAAAAATAACCAAATATCACTGTTACTTGAAATTATTAGTGTTTTATCATTGTTTGAGAAATATCTAGAAATATACCACTTTTTTAAAACTCAAGTATTAGAAACTCGAGTTTAACATAGAACTCGAGTTTAAGAAAATTGAGTTTCATAAAAATTGCTACTCGGAACCCAATTATGTGGAACTCGAGTTTATACACTCAAGTACCATGTAAGAGCATTAGCATTGAAGAATGCTAATACCATATCTAAGACATTTTTGGCATTTCATAGCTAAAAAACATTTGCATCAAAAAATGGTATACCTCACTATTGCAAAAAATTTTGCAATAGTGCTACAGTATAATTCTAAACTTAGAATTGTACTGTAGCACTATGCTAAAAATATATATATATATATATATATATTTTATTCCACCCCTTAGCTGAAAAAAAGTGATGATGTGAAAGAAATAATAAAGAAAGATTAAAAAATAATATTTTAATGAAAAAATAAAATAATAGAGTTTTTGGATGTAGGGTGTATTGTAAAATGGTATGATAAAATTGATAAAGTAACTTTTTAAGATGGTAAAATAAGATAGAGTAGCATTCTTCAATGATGATGCTCTAAGGAACACAGCACTCACACAGCCACAATTGTTGACTTATCTAATTTTTTTCCCTCATTGGCTTTCAACTTTATTTCTTATTCTTCCAGGTGTGGGTTTCTCTTTTTTCTTTCTTTTGTCAGGCTCATGTGAGATGGGAGGCCACAATTGTTGACTTTTCTTTCTTTCTTCTTCTTTCTTTCTTTCATTGTTTAAACACAAGCAAATAGTTTTCTCATTTTCAATTTTGTTTCTTATTCTTCCATGCGTGGGTTTCTCATTTTTCTTTCTTTTGTCAGGCTCAAGTGGGATGGGAGGCCACAATTGTTGACTTCTCTAATTTTTTTTTTTTTTTTCATTGTTTAAACACTAGCACAATATTTTTATCACAAGAAACTCGAGTTCTAAGCAAACTTTCATAAGGTTCTATGTTAAAAACTTGAGATTTAAAAAAGTGAAAGATTATTAGATATTTCTTAAACCGTGGTAAAATATTAATAATATCAAAAAATAGTATAATGGCTATTCTTGCCGTCAGAAGTTCAGTGTCAAACAGTAGTTTCCCATGAAGAAGACAAAAATACTCAGTAAAAGCTCTGTTATGTTTGGCAGTAAGTCTATAAAATGAAAGTGCTGGAATGACCTCTGATAACTCTGAACTGTCCTATATATTTTCTGTTTTTGTGTGTGTATTTCGGAGAGAGAGAAAGATGGGTTCCATAACGGGAGCTACAGCTACTAGACCTCATGTTGTTTGTGTCCCAGTCCCACTACAAGGTCACATTACTCCAATGCTCAAGCTTGCAAAACTCCTCCACCATAAAGGCTTTCACGTCACTTTTGTACACACAGAGTACAACCGCAAACGCTTGCTTAGGTCCAAAGGCCCCAACGCCCTTGATGGATTGCCAAACTTTCACTTCGAAACCATTCCTGATGGCCTCCCACCATCAGACGCAGATGTCAGCCAAGACGCTGCCTTGCTTTGCGACTCCACCTCAAAGAATTGCCTAGTCCCATTTTGTAACCTCCTTTCCAAACTCAACGACACTTCGTCTTCGAACGTGCCACCTGTGACTTGTATTATCTCTGATGGTTGTATGTCTTTCACTCTTGATGCTGCTGACAAGTTTGGAATTCCAGACGTCCAATTCTGGACACCTAGTTCGTGCGGCTTCTTGAGCTATATGCATTTTCGCCATCTAGTTGAACGAGGTTTAATACCACTCAAAGGTATTATGCAATCATTATATATGTTTATTTTAAATCAAAAACGTACAGACAAATGAAAAGTATAAGGTATAAACATATACATAGGAGATGTGAATGGGAGACCTACAATAGCTTTTACCCTATGTCAATTACATACCTTGTTAGAGATGGAGTTCATATGCTGAATGAAAATATAATATACTATATTGAGATTTCTTCTGCACAGAGAAAACGAGTCTTGTAGACGTAGCTACATACTCGGGTTTTTTTTTTTTTTTTTGGCTTGAATTGAGTAGACAAAAATTTTACCAAATTATTATTATTATTATTTTGGAAACTTACGTACTAGTTTTTTAATATTTTATCATTCAAGTAGGTCATTCACAAATGTGAATCCTATTTTTGTGTTATTCACAGATGCAAGCTATCTAACAAATGGATACTTGGAAACAAAAATAGATTGGATACCAGGAATGAAGACCATTCGTCTTAAGGATCTTCCGAATTTCATAAGAACTACAGATGAGAACGACATCGTACTCAAGTTCGTCCTCCATGAGACCGAGAGGACTTCTAGAGCTTCAGCAATCATTTTGAACACATTCGACTCCTTTGAACAGGACGCGTTGGATGCTTTATCCTCCATGCTTCCCTGTATATACACCATTGGACCACTTTTATTGCTTGCTGATCAGATTGAGGATGACAATTTGAAATCAATAAATTCCAATCTATGGAAAGAAGAACTAGGGTGTGTGGAATGGCTAAATTCAAAAGAACCCAACTCTGTAGTTTATGTAAATTTTGGAAGTATAACTGTTATAACACCTCAACAGCTCATAGAATTTGCTTGGGGTTTAACAAACAGTGAAAAACCCTTCTTATGGGTTATAAGGCCTGATCTTGTGGTAGGTGATATAGCTATTGTTCCACCTGAATTTGTTACTAGAACTAAAAATAGAGGCAGGTTAGCAAGTTGGTGTCCTCAAGAACAAATCCTAAGGCACCCATCAATTGGGGGTTTTTTGACGCATAATGGGTGGAATTCAACACTTGAAAGTGTGTGTAGTGGAGTGCCAATGCTCTCTTGGCCCTTCTTTGCAGAGCAACAAATCAACTGTATATACTGTTGTACTGTATGGGGCATCGGGATGGAGATAGATAATAATGTTCAAAGAGATGAAGTGGAGAACCTTCTTAGAGAGCTAATGGATGGCAAAAAAGGTAGTGAAATGAAGAAAAAAGTACTAGAGTGGAAGACAAAGGCAGAGGTAGCTACCAGACCTGGTGGAACTTCTTATCAGAACTTGGACAAATTGATTGCGGAAGTTCTCCTAACTAGAAATGTTTGAACCAAACAAACATTTCATTCCTAAGTTTTTAATGAACTGGCTCTTGTTCTCATCTATTACCTATGATCATTCTAAATATTTATAGAAAAATCTATTTTGCTGCAATAAAATCCAATTGTGTGATTTGGTTAAATAAAGCATTTTGTTCAATATTATTATATATTGTTGCTTATGTGGCAAATTTACTCATTTTTTAATTTTTCAATTATTTTCTTTTATCATCAAGGGAAAATCATCAAGAGTCTTGTAAGTCAACTTATTAGAATTTCTTATAATTTCTAATAGAAACAGCAAAGTTTCAAATCTATCCCTCCTTCATTGTAATCATTGAATTATTAAAAGGAAAAAAAAAAAAAAAAATCTTACTTTTTATATGACCTTGAAAATTTTTCTTAATATTATTATAAATAATGGTTATATTCCCCTATGCATTCAAATTTTTGATACTAGCTAAAAAAATCCAGGCATGTTTATGCCTTTTTTTTTCCCGGAGTATTCTAGTGCATTTTTTGTGAATTCAAAAAAAACCCCTTGTGACATCTTATGTTTCTTGTAACGACTCACTATATCAATTGCTTTTAGAGTCTTTTCATTTTCCTAGCATTTATGTAAATGTACTTCATTTATGTAAGAGAATTTAGAGCAATCTTGGTGTTAGAATCAAAGAAAATTGTTATGGAATTTAGTAGTACACCTTGATAGATTATTAACTAGATGTGTGTATCGTGAAACAATTACTGTGCATATTATTAAATTTATTTATATTTTGCTACAACTAGGTAGGGTATTCATGAAATAACTGAACCTTGAATCATTGTATAATTTTCATTACTAGATTATGAAAATTGTTTGTTTATGCTCGGACCCACGAAAAGATGAAATCATGCTGTCAAACTATGAGAAATATTATAGTGAATAAAAAGATGAATCAGGATAAGGTTATGTGATATTGATAATCTTCTTCTAATTTAATTTATATGCATTGGTGAGATTGATTGCAGATTAAAACTATTTAAACAAATCTATATATATAAACAGTAAAAATATGAAATCTTCTACTTTTTCAAAATATCAACCCGTGAATAATAGATCTTGTGAATTGCCAAATTGGTTGACAGCCAATGTGAGATTGTAGCGTTCGAATAACTACAAATTTAAAGCAAATGGCATATAACCACGTTTCTTTATTCAACCATACATCGGGTCACATTGAAGATAAAGTACTTTAATGAATATGGAATAATATTACTATATTAATGTGATGTAACATTAATATTGACAGTTTTTGTCTCCATTCATATGCATGATTGAGATTAGACCTAGGTTAAATCCTTTTTAAAAAATCTATAAATAGTATTACGATGAATGGTGCACCTATAACGAAAAAATTAGAGTACCTAGTTATATGAAATGTGTTTAGGGTATCATTTTTCACTTTCTCATCTCTGGTATAATACATTAAACTATTGAATATCTTTCGAAATTAGTTACAAAATTTCATTGATATAACCGTATGTAAAGTTCTATCAAGATGCCAATAAATTTGTAATCCAATTGTTATTTTCTTAATTAGTGTTTTTAATATAGACGTTCGAATTTTTATTCTTAAATTTTCGAATTATTAATATAAAATAAAAACTTTTCAAGGTAATACCATGACTTGAATATGCACTAGCTAGGCGGCAGGGCGGTGATCAACAATTTCTTATGTACTGCCTAAATGGTAATCAGAGATGTATTCAGAACGGGTAGAATACCATTTCTTATGTATTGCAATTACAAATGACTGAATATTTTGTCTGTCTCTTCTAATTTCTATGTTTTGTGGGTTCCTAGATTGGCAAATTTGTCTATCCACACGCTAGCGAGGTGGTCTCTTAATTCTAAAGTTTTTGGCTTTTTTGATTTGGATAGCTGTCCCCCCTATTTGTTTCTGTTATGAGGGTGAAGTTGATTGTTCCTTGTAGTTTCTTCTGGTTTGAAACAAAGAAAGAAAGAAAAAAGAGAGAGAGAGAGAGAAAGGAATCAGAGATGTATACATTGAAATGATGCAACTTCAATCAGCAGTTAGCCACTTAGCTGTTTGCTCTCAAATTTCTAACTGATAATCATCTACCATTTTTCATTAAATAAAGCCGTGAAAATCCTCTGAACAATTTTTAAATATGGTAAAAACAAACTCAACTTCCTTTCATATTTTTAAATTTATTTACAGATTATGGTAGGGACAAAAGTATGCAACATTTGATGACCTAGACGTTATTGGGAATTAGAAGCGAGTTACGACAAAGTAAAGCTATATGAAAATGGAAACCTCAGCTGTATCTACACGGAATCTGATGCAAAGTTATTGACAACCATAAGCTTAAATAAGAGAGTTTAAGTTATTGGCAGCCCTCGAGGTAGACCATTGATGATAGAGTCAGAGATGGAGCCAGAGAGAGTACAACCAATGGAGTAGACAAAATGCCATTTCAGTTAAAATATGCTTAATAAGTCTAACAATATAACCCTAATTAGATAAGCAATCCGTCAGCAAAACTGGATTTTAGCTACGGTCTTAATTAGTAATAGTTAACATTTGCTTTGGTAGCCATAATTACTTGATTTAAAAACCAAAAAAAAGTGAAAGACACACTAAGGATTTTTAAATGTATAAATCGTTTGAATACCGCTGAAATTGAAAATTGAAAACTGAAAAATACTATAGCAAAATAATTTTTAAATGTATAAATAGTACCGTGAGACCCATTTTTAATGAAAATTTGCTAAAAAGTAAAGTTTGTGGGTCCCGTAAACAATGCATGAGACCCATTGGTGTGCTGAAAATTAGCTGAAAAGTCAATAATTTCAGCTACTGTTCATGCACTATTCATGAACAGTGCATGAACAGTGAAATCTGTGCCCTCTAAAACGTGTGCAACAGAAAAAGAAAAAAAAAAAAAAAAAAAAAAAAAAAAAAAACCTGCAAACGCAAACGCATCAGCCAGACCCAAATGCACACTAAGACAAATTTTGTGCCTGTTTCAGTTATCCCGATTGAACTGACTTGGATCTAGTGCTCTTGTACACTGCACCCCTTGAGATTTGGACATATGTTAAGCAATTATCACGTGTTCACATTTCAATGGGTTTAATGTACATCCTAGTCACCCAACTTAAAAACAAAAAGTGGTGATCCCATAAATTAATACTAGCAATTGTTTGATGATAATTTTGAACATGCTTTTA
Source organism: Quercus lobata (assembly GCF_001633185.2). Taxonomy (NCBI): domain Eukaryota; kingdom Viridiplantae; phylum Streptophyta; class Magnoliopsida; order Fagales; family Fagaceae; genus Quercus; species Quercus lobata. The sequence continues at coordinate 22,439,965 of NC_044914.1, forward strand.
GAAAACTTCTTTTTAGTTAGCTCTAGTTAGCATAAATGAATATCTTATCATCGAATAAGAAATCTGGAACTACACCAAAAATCAATTGGTGTTTTGATTTAATTAATGATAAAGAGCAATCATTATAGAGCGGATATCATAAATAAAAATTCTATTATATCTATCACAAAAAATTGTTTTCAATTTTTCATTGTGGAGAACGGTTTTCTAAAACGACCTATACCTATTATCACATCCTTTTTTTTTTTCTTTTTTTTTTTGTGGAGGGAACGCTCTTGTAAATAACTTAATGAAATATATGTAATATTTTGAGTGTTGAGAACAAACCAAATAGGCCAAGCTCTTGTTTGGTTGGGTTCTTTTTAAAACACAACTTAAAAAATTGTTCTAAAAAATCACCGTGCAATGTTTTAAAAGAACGTGTTTTGGGTTTACCCAAAAAAAAAAGAACACGTTTTGGGTATTTTCATATCTCTTTACAACCATAATTGAGACATCACAATGACTAGGGTGACGTTGTTGTGGCTGGTTAATGATTCTTAAGTTATGGACCTGCAACGTAGCAACCCGAAGCCACAAGAACCACTGTCCCACAATGCTGTGACCCTAAGCACACTGCCAAGTGCCGACTCCTTAATATGGTCACAATACCCTAAACCTTCAAAACCCTGTCTCCATTTATCTAAGAACTCCTTAAATTGGCACAATTTAGTGAATACGTAACTAGATGAAAAAAATTTACAAATACTAATATTGGATATGAAAGAACTGGATTTTTTATAAGAACGATATAAAAACGAATGCCCATTTATAGTTTTGGTTGGTTATGTAGAAATTAAAGAGATTTAAAGGAGAGCCAAATGGCCGTTTATAGGTACAAGAGAATTGAGTTTGATAGGTCAAAAACGTATTGACCCCTTGTAATGAATTAATTGATTAATTAGCCCAGTTTATTAATTAATCAAATTAATATGCAAACGCGTGGTAGCACAAGCAAATCACCAATTAAACTAAGTATGCAGCAGAAAATAAATTGAAACGGTAATTTGTTTACGAATGGAGAAAACCAATATGGCAAAAACCCCACCGAGTGATTTTAAGGTCACAACTCTCGAGAATCCACTATTATCACAACAGGCGGTTGTAAGTAAAGGAATCTCAGTATTTTATACCAACCTACAATTGAACCCTTACCCCAATCCACTACAAAAAAAGATTGTTATTTGCGATGAAACTTTTTCGATGACTACAAAAAGCTGTCGGAAAAACTAGCTTTCTCGACGGCAAGTCTTTTTCATCGACAATTACTCGTCAAATATTAAAATATTTGTGACAGCAAAATGAGTTCGTCGAGGATGCCTATTATTTTTGTCAAAAATATGATTTGTTTTGGAGGGAAGTTTTCCCGCCTTACTTTTTATGACGGCATAAAAATGTTCATCGCTAATAAAGTATTATTTACGACGACCGAATAAAAACTTTCGGAACTAGTAACACCTATGATGGCTTTTGTGTGTCGAAAATACAAAATATATATTTTTTATGGTGTTATTATTTGCGACAAACATTCTTCCATCGTAAATATAAAAGAGTGTATTAGTGGCAACCATGAAGCCATCGAAAATGGTGAAATATTTTGGAGGGAAAATTCCCCCTTACTTTTCACAATATTTGTGATGAAATTTATCCATCACAATTAATTTTTTTATTTTTCTAACTGAGTTCGTATTTGTGACGAACATACTGACCGTCGTAAATAGTTAATTTGCTTTAAAAGAAAGAACGTATTAGTGATAGAATTGGATCCCTCCCAATAAATAATATTTGCGATGGACCTAAGCTGTCGACAATGGTAATTTTTTTTAAAGGGGGGGAATTCATGCCCTTATTTTTATGTGTTTGATGATTGTTTTCCATCACTATATATTGCATTGTTATTTGTGACGGACATTTTGGTCGTCGTTAATAGTTAAAATTTTCTTAAGAAAAGAAGGTATTAGTGTCGGTAAGGTAAATTTTCACAATAAAGGTGATTTCCAACATATATATGGCCATAAAAATTTATTATTTTATTTGAATGGTAAATTTTCCTCAATTTTGTCTTAAAAATGTAGAATTTTTTCTTAATTTTAAAAATTGCAAAAAAAAAAAAAAAAAAAAAAAAAAAAAAAAAAAAAACTTTCAAGACCCTCCAAGTAAAAGGTATTTTTATTATTTTGAAGCTTTTAGGGGAACTTTTGTCACTTTAGAAGTTTATGGGTATTTTGGTTATTTCCTAGCTTTGATGGTGTATTTTAGCCATTTTGGATGGTCGGATTGTGTCAACAGGGTCAATCAAAGTTTCCCAATGGGCGGGTACAACAACACATGTCCATCATGCAACTAGATGGAGATCCAAAATTTGACCGTTGGATTGGTAGAATATGGTGAAATATTTGTATTTGTAAATTACAATGACAATCAGACGATCAAATTGTGAGAATAGAAAAGTCAAATCTTGCGAAACTTCGTCAAAGTCTATTAAACTTGGTCAATCTTTGGTCAAACTTCAAAGTTGGTTCCAAGACCACTGGATTTGATCAAATTAGGTAGATCATGAGGTTTTAAGTAGGTTTTGGGTATTGGTCAGTGTTTTAAGGTTTTTTGGGTTTTTATGCCTTTATCAGTTTCAAGTTTAAAAATGCAAAGTCAAAGGTCATATGCAAATCCATTGGGGTCATTTTGCAGGTTTTTGGTTGTATTTTGTAGATTATTTTCTTGATTCTTAGTGATATTTATATAGTTTATAACTCACTTGGAAAAGAATTGTATATTTTTATTGATTGAAGTTTCATGATAGGTAGATACAACGACACGCATCCATCTTGTGCCAGAGTTAGATTAAAAATTTGATCATTAGTTTGAAAGAGTGGGATAAATATTGGTTTTGATAGATTTTGAGCTCAATCAAACAATTGGATTAGGAGAATGTGACCAATCAAAATTTCTTAGTGTCTAAGTACAACAACACGTCCATAATGCTCTAGACTCAAATCCAAAATCCGACCATTGGATTGGAAAAATGTGGTGAGATATTGGTGTTGGCAAAGTATGACAACAATTAGACGGTTAGATTGTGAGAAATGAGTAGTCAAAGTTTGCAAAACTTGGTCAATATTTGGTCAAACATGGTCAACCTTTGAAAAACTTTTAAAAAAATGTCATACTAAATATTTTAAAATAATCTTTAATTAAAATTTGAAATCAATGTATTTTAATTATGAAATAAGATGATTTTGGAAATTTGCGAGCAGGTTTGTACACAACATTCTTAATATTAATTTAACAAAATTCGGTTAATGAGATGTCAAGTGGAAAATGGTTTTTCCTTCAAATGGAGTGGTTTTGCCAAATAAAATACACAAAGTTTATTTTTATTTATTTTTTAAATATTAAGGTTATATTTCTGTAAAATAAATCCACCTAAATAATATTGAGATTATATTTCCCTGACATTTTTTAAAAGAACACTTGCTAAAAAATAATTGCAAGAAGTAAGATTTCATAGTGTTTCTATCTTTTATTAATAATAATAATTAAAAAAATAATATTTCAAAGTGAACAAAAAAAGAAAGTGACGTGGTTGTCATTAAAAAAAAAAAAAACATAATTTTAATAAATAAAACAAAAAGAGAAGTCACATTGCAGTAAAATAAACCCAGCCCCACCTTGTTAAAAAAACACACGGCAATATCATTTTAACTAAAAAAAAAAAAAGGAAGACAAAACCCTACCTCTCCCTATCACTAAAAAACAAGCGCCTACCTTTTTATTTTTTCAATCCCACGCCTCCCTTTTTACTTGGTAATACTACACTCTATTTCACTCACTAAGAAATACAGAAGAAAAAGCTCTCACCTCTATAGCCGAGGTTAGTTTTCTTAAATCCTTATATCTTGATTTATATATTTTGTTAATGTAGTGGATTACTAAATGGATTTGTTGGTTGATTTATTTTATCTAAATTTTGGGTTTGGTTTAGATATATCTCTTTCATGATATACAATCTCGTATTGTAGGTAAAGTTCTTGACAGTTTGGTACTAGACCATAGTGTAATGTTTGTGTGTATTGGTGGCCCCAACCAATTTGTTGATTACTTTTAATTATATGCAACACCTATTACACATAATTTTTTCCAGTATAACCAACATAAAATTTTTTTCCCTATTTTATTGAGGTTGTTGAAATCAATGATAAATTTGCTCATTACAATTTTCAATTAATTGCTATTCTTAGTTCATATATAATTTTATGTGACTTGTTGTGATGATGGATATATTGTTAAGAGTGATGGGGATGTACTATTAATGTGGTTATTGGTGGTGGATGTATTCTTGGAAGTTCTCATTCACAGGAGAACTACAAGGTTCTTAACAGTAGTAAGAATTTATGATAGATGCAATGTTTGTGTCGGTAGTAAGGATTTATTTTTGATGTTTTGTCATTTTATCGTGGTGATTGTGTTAATTTTTTTAAATGAATATATTTTAGTTAATTCTTTATTATTTACTATAAACATAAAAATTTGTGTAGTTATAATTTTTGTATATTTATTCAGTTTAATCTTAAATATTGTAGACCAATGTTAGGGAGGAGCTCGTAGTGTGAATAATTACACAAGATGACTTTGAGGAGGAAGGTGACTCTCAGCTAGAGGAAATTAGCTCGGATGATGACTGATCTTCCAATACTTATGCTTTCAAGTTTAGTTAAGGACATAATATAGCTTTCATGTATTATTGAGCATCATGCTATTTTGTAGACCTTTTAATATTTTCATTTTTGTTGCATTATTCACTTATTAGTTTTGAACAATTATGGATTTGTACTTGTTATTTGAATGGAAAATTTTTTATGAGATGTATGTTTGTAATTTATATATTATTTTATTTACTTTCATATAATTCATGTATTTCTTTTTCGACAAAATTGTTTTGTTGCAATTAAACTACTAGAAGTGGCCCTTTTTTTTTTCAACAAAGCTATTTTGTTGCAAATAATGTATTAGTGACGTGGTAACTAATTTTTAATATCAGTCAAAGTTAGTTGAAAAGACATAAATGGTCACTAAGATTTTGCATTTTTGACAAAAAGCTAAGTATTTACAATGGCTTTTGGTCGTTGAAAAAAAATATATTGACGATGGCTATAGTTCGTCAAAAAAATGTATTTGGTCGTTTGACTTCATCATTTGAAATTGTATTTTTGACGGCAAATCAAGTATTTATGACGACTTTTTGTCATCGAAAAAATACATTAACGATGGCCTTAGTTTGTCGCAAAATATATTTGGTCGTCCAACTTCCTCGTACGAAGTTGTATTTTCAACGGCAAAACAAGTATTTATGATGACTTTTAGCCGTCGAAAAAATACATTAATGACGGCCTTAGTTCATCACAAAATATATTTGGTCGTCCAACTTCCTCTTATGAAGAAGTATTTTCGACGAAAAAAATAAATTGCTTACAATGGCTTTTTACTGTCGAAAATGTGTGTTAGCGATGGCCTTGTCAGTAATATAGTATTATCGACGAGGCTTTTACCGACGGACGTCGACGGCCTTTTGCCGTCGACACTACTAATCTACGACGGCTTTTTGTGTTGTTGCGACGAACTTTGGCCGTCGCTAATAGCAATCTTTTTTGTAGTGATCCCCAATTGGACTTATTCTGTAGTGACAATCTCTCCTTTGATGCACAGCTCCCAGTACATGACTAACCAATTGCGTGGATCTCAGTACATGACTTCAATCACCAACTAGAGAAGGTTATTGGCTGCAAAGTTCTTCAGTTCATCCATGATAAAGATCAAGAAGATGCTTGGTCACAAAATCCTACGGTGCACAAACACAGCAACTTCTACACAAGAACGATGAACTAAGGCAAATTCTATTTCCCGTCATAATTTGCTTGAACAAACTTTGTTCAACGCTTGTGCAACTTGTGTTACCTTTGGCGGCCCTTAAAATAATCTTTTTATATGTCTAGGGTTGTGAAAAAAAAAAAAAACTCAAACACATAATCACGAATTATAGTCAAAACAGAACTGAAATTCTGTTTTTCATAAATCTCGACAGATGACTATCTGTCAAGATGCTATCAAGCCATGGGGCTGGAACAACTCTTCAAGCTCAATAGATGGCTAGCTGCAAGACTTAATGAACTTGCACTTTTCAGCTTGAATTTTGGACAGATTGGCATGGTTTTAACACTTGATCTTAAAACACAATTTCTTGAAATATTAAACACAACCTAGATCTACCCAAATATAAGTAAAGTACGTTTTGTCAAAGGATTAGACAATTATATAAAATAATGACATATGTTCCTAACAAGTGAATCACATATGTCCTAACAATCTCCCCCTTTGGCAATCCGTGACAAAACCACAACAAACAAATGAACATATGAGAGAAGTCATAAATCACTCAACTCATATTCACTTGTTAAATACAACAAAATCTATTCTAACACAAACTCTTAAAAAACTTTGCAAGAAGAGAGTTTATGGCAAGTAGACTTTGACAACCTGTATTTTTGAAACACTTTAAACAAAACTCATCAATGCATCTTTGAGGAAAACATAAATAATAGATTGCATACAAGTAATAAGAAGCATGTGCATAAAGAAAAAAAAGAAACAACACATGTAAGAGTAGGTGAAAGAACATACATCAACATATAAAGAAGATAAGTAAATGTACGTCAATAATAGTCACAAGACCCATGTACAAGAATAAATGTATCTAAAGTAGAGAAAAGAAAAAGATACAAATAATCCTCACTACATCCCTCAGATATCAACACTCCCCCTAACAAAAATGTCTCATACTACCTCTCTCCCTAAGAATGACTACTCTCATATCCAAAACTACTTCCCCTTTTTGTCACGAGTGATAAAGGGTAAAAGTGTCAAGTAAACATCTCATTGGTAAAGCTAGCATCTCCATCATCATCATCATCGAAAGCATCATCATCATCACCATCATCAGCCTCAGAATCAAAAGCCACTGGAGGAGGTAGAGGAGAAGCCTTAGGAGCGAAGCCACCCATAACCGCCTGTCACCGTGTAATACGGCTGACACGAACGTTTACCTGATATAGCTCTGTAGAGAGTGTATCAAGGCGAGCATCCATGCGCTGAAGTTGTACCATGATGTCTCCGAGTGACACATCGCTTGTAGAAGAGAAGGGAACAAATATGGATAGAGCAGATCGAGATGGAGCTGAAAGGGAGGCAGGAGTTGCTGACCCAGACCGCCTCAACCTAAACTGCACCTCGCTACATTTAACGGTAGTGTAGTCTATGGCACACATATAAGAAAAGTGGTCAGACGCTAGAAAGGGAACAGAAAAATGGCGTAAGATCCTCGTGATAGCTGAAGGAAAGATGAGCTTTTCACGGGACGCTGAATCCCTATAAACATCTAGGATAGACAGAATAAAGTGAAAAGGAAAATCTATGGTAAGATGCTCAAGAAGGGACAACAAAAATCGAGCATGAGGTTCTATGATAGAGTTATAGTCTAAAAGAGGGTTAACAACAAAAGTCATAAGCGTGTTAAAAATCCGAGGGCCTTTTCCAAAGTCTGAACAATAAGTGAACTAACGCTCACTCCAATCAAAGGGGCACTCACAAAAAGCAGATTTGAGCTCATCTTTGTACACAGTCCTCAAACACTCACAACCAGGGTAGTTGGGAAACTCTACCCTAGGGACACGAAGCACATCCGCAACAATTTACGGTGTGACAACTATGCGTATACCTCGAATGCGAGTGACAAAATGAGGGACTGAAAAATCAAATCCATGCATGTTGGAATAAAACTCTTGGATCAGCACGGATGAACATGTGACCGAGACATCACATAGTGACTCCCAACCTTGATTGTGAATGACATCGGGTAGGTTAGTGTCGGCGAAGTCCGCCAAAATGACTCGACATTCAAAATGAATGCCTCATCGAGAAAAGTTCTCCGAGAAGACCTTACAGGCATCCTCATCACGGAACCAAATATGTGATGGAGTAGGATCAGAGGAAATGGATGCCCCGGAATGAAGAGGGTTCCGAGACGGAGTAGACTTTCGTTTAGGTGCCATAGACACAACTAGCGTAAACAAAAAGAGAGGGAGAGAGATAGAGAATCAGAAAAGTCCCAACACATTTCAAATATAACAAATATATTGAAAAGAGAGTACGTATGCATGGGAAATGCATGAACATGTGACATGTAATATAAAAAGTATCATGGGCTCAGCTCAATCCAATCCTACCAGCACACAATCAATTTGCACACATCTAAATGCATGATAATACTGTTACAATACTTATGTGATGTAATGTATGAGATTTTAAACTTATTTAAGCAAAAACTCATCCCAAAATTTCAACAAAAAATCATCAATTTTTCAAAACTCCAAAACTTTTCAAAACCCCAAAACCTAGGTTTCAAAACATGAAATGCATGTAAATGAGAAATTAGAAACTCACCAAGTGAAGAAAAGATTTGAGAAAGCTTGAAAATCGCTTAAGAGTGAAGTTTGGAGTGAGTGAGAGAGTTTTGGGAGGTGAAAAGACAAGTTTGTCGAGGGAGAGATTTAGAAAAATGAGAAGGAAATCGCGATTCGTGCTTAAAAACAATTTTTCAAGAAGGGAAAAACAAAGATATAAATACAATCAAACATGCAACTCAAACAAGGATCCAATCAACATTTTAAGTTCTCAAAATCATCTCTCAACAACAATTTGAAGCACATAGATCCCAAAAACACACACACACACACACACACTAAACAAGTCTAACCAATTTTATATTTCAAAAATGAGTCAAAACAGTTTAGTGAGCATACATTAACACATGTAAACCTTCTGAAAACCAAATCACATTGTACCTGTACATGTATCAAGAGTAGCAAAGAATATTATGTATTGTGAGGGAAAAAACATCGCAAGATTGTATAAGTGTATACATGTTATGACGATTTGAGATATGAGAAAATCACTTTAACTCACATGCAATCATAACTGTTTGATGGGGACTATCACTTTCAAGGTACATCCTATAACTTCCACATCTCCTAGAATACACGCTTGCAATCATATTTAAAGCATTTTGATCTTTTTGCTTTTTATTTTTCCTTGCATATTTTTCTTTTGAAGCAAATCATGCATGGACATATAATAGATAGAAAAGAAATACTTAATTATGTTAAGCATTTGACATTCCAATTTTGCTATGCCTAAGCACACAAATGCCATTGACATTGCACTTTTGCTATGTCGAAGCATATAAATATCATTTCATGATTGGCGGGCAACAGTGGTGAAATGGTTATTTATGCCTTTCTTTTAGGATTTTCTAGTCCTTTCCATCAAAAAGAGTGATACGAGCGTTAAATACAAGAGATCACTTAACCTTAGACATCACAAATATGAGCCACAAAGCTCACTTGCTTAGTTGTGCATAGAGATGTTCATCTAAGTTACAAAAGATACAAAGTTTAGAAAACTTTGTTTCAATGGCTATCCAAAGTACACAAGTACCAATGTACACAAAATACACACTATTTTTGTATTTTTCTTATTTTTCAATTTATTTATTTATTTTTATATCAAAAACAAAATTGAAAACAAATAAAAACATGTTAAATAGAGCAAAGCATAAAAACTAGATGCAAATGCATGAGGGAGAAGGAATAGAGAAAGAGATCAATCCATGGAGATAACACCAATGTTTTGATGAAGGAATTCAAAACGTTCACTGTTAAGAGATTTGGTGAACAAGTCAACCTTCTGATCATCAGTGTGAATAAACTCAAGAGTGGGAATACCATCTTTGACAAGCTCCCTGATAAAGTGATGTCGAATCTCTATGTGTTTGGTTCGAGAATGTTGAATCGGATTTTTAAAGATGTTGATAGCACTGGTATTGTCACAATAGATGGTGAGATGCTCTTGACAAATACCATAATCATGGAGGAGTTTTTGCATCCATAGGAGTTAGGTACAACAGCTACCGACAGTAATGTACTCAGCTTTTGCAGTGGATAAAGAGATGGAGTTTTGCTTTTTACTCATCTAGGAGACCAGATTGTTACCCACATAAAAACAACCCCCCGATGTACTCTTTTTATCATCAACATTCTCAGCCCAATCAGAATCAAAATACCCAGCTAAGACATCATTTGTGTCCTTACTGTATCACACACCGAACTTAGCAATGGTTTTGACAAACTTTATAATTCTTTTTAAAGCAGTCATATGAGATTCTTTGGGATTAGCTTGATATCTAGCACACACTCTAACACTGTAACTAATATTAGGTCTACTAGCAGGAAGATAAAGAAGACTACCAATCATGCTTCTATACAGAGATGAATCTACACTTTTGCCTAACAAGTCCATAGTGAGTTTAACATTTGAGCTCATAGGGGTTCTAACAGAACTAGCAAATTCCAAACCAAACTTTTTTCACAAAATTCTTAGCATATTTAGATTGAGATAGGAATATACCTGAATCTAGTTGACAAATCTACAATCCAAGAAAGTAAGTCAGCTCTTCAATCATGCTCATCTTGAACTCAACTTGCATGACTTTGAAAAGCCATGAACAAGTTCATCCTTAGTCGACCCAAAAATGATATCATCAACATAAAACTGAGCAACTATCAACTCGCCATCTTCCTTTTTGATAAAGAGAGTCTGATTAGCTTTTCCTCTTGTGAACCCATGTGACACTAGGTATCGTGTGAGCCGATCATACCAAACTCTAGGGGCTTGCTTTAAGCCATAAAGTGCCTTCTTGAGATACAGCACATGATCTGGAAAGTGTGGATCAATGAATCCTTTTGGTTGAGTCACATAGACATCTTCTTGAAGTAGCCCATTTAAAAAAGCAGTCTTTACATCCATCTGATAAAATTTGAACTTCAAATGACATGCTAGGGCAAGGAGAATTTTGATGGACTCCATACGGGTAACTAGGGCAAATGTTTCATCATAGTCTACTCCTTCCATTTGTGATACCTTAAGCTACAAGCCGAATCTTGTTGCGAATCACGTTGCCCTTCTCATCAGTCTTACTGCGAAATATCTATTTTGTGCTGATGATGTGCTCACCCTCTGGTCTAGATACTAAATTCCAGACATCATTCCTCTGAAACTGAATCAATTTATCATGTATTGCTTCGACCCAACTTTCATCCTGAAGAGCTTCCTCAACTTTCGTGGGTTCAACCTGTGACAAATAACAAGAATAAGACACAAAATTATTAACGCATTTATCAACTGTACATTTCCTTAATGTGAGTTCATTCATATTTTCCACAATAACTTTTGGAGGATGATTTAATTTAATCCTGGAGGAAGGTCCTTTCTCTTCATGAGATTCAGAATCTAGTGAAGTGGGTATATCTGCAGAATCTTCCACAACACTAGGAGTACCGGGAGTACTTGGAGATGTAGGTTCTTGTTCAACAATTTCTTGAACTTCCTTAGGCTCAAGAGGAAGAATTTCTTTGGGAAATTCCTTAATACCTTTCTCAAAACCGGAATCTGAAGACTCATCAATAACAACATTCACTATCTCCATTACCTTTATAGTTCTTTTGTTGTATACCCAATAAGCCTTGCTTGTGGAGGAGTAGCCCAAAAATATACCTTCATTGCTCCGAAAGTCAAACTTTCCCACATTCTCTCTATCCTTAAGGATGAAACAAGTACTTCCAAAGATTCTGAAATACTTCACATTTGGATTTCTTTCTTTTCATAACTCATATGAAGTCTTCTTAGTTCTGGGTCTGAAGTACACCCTATTAACCGTATGACATGCAGTGTTAACGGCTTCTCCCCACAAGTTTCTAGCCACATCTTTGTTGTGTGACATAGATCTGGCCATCTCCTGAATAACCCTATTCTTTCTTTCTACTACACCATTTTGCTAAGGAGTAATAGGAGCAAAGAAGTCTTGAGATATACCTGATCTTGTGTAAAAGGACTCCATATACGAGTTCTCGAATTCTTTACCATGGTCACTTCGAATTCGATCAATCTTCAGACTCTTTTCATTCTGCAGTCTTGTGCGCAAAGTTTCAATGTGCTCAGGAGCATCGGACTTGGATCGTAAGAGAATGACCCAAGTGTACCTAGTGAAGTCGTCTGCCACAACCATGATATATCTCTTACCACCAAGAGACTTAGTTCTAGTTGGACCTATAAGATCCAGATGTAGAAGCTCCAATGGTCTAGATGTAGATGTTGTCTGAGTGTCAGGATGCTTAGCTTTCATCTGTTTCCTAAGCTGCCATGGTCCACACACTACATTACTCATTCTACTAAGCTTTGGTATCCCCAAGACTGATTCATGCTTTAATACAACAGAAAGATGTTTGTAACTAGAATGTCCCATCTGTTGATATCATAGATCTTCACTTGGCAAACGAATGCTATTGCACACAATATTAGCATCAGGAACTAATCCATAACAGTTGTCTAGAGTGCAAACGCCACTTATGAGTTTCTTTCCAGACTAATCCATGACAAGACACTTTCCTTTTGAGAATAGTACCATGAAGTCTTGATCACATATTTGACTTATGATCAACAAGTTCACCCTCAGACCTTCCATATATAGAACATTTGCAATGTCCGGAAGTCCAGGTAGAGAGATGATTCTCTTTCCTTTAATCTATGACTTGCTCCCATCACCAAAAGTGACATTTCCACCTTCCTTAGACTCGAAAACCTTGAAGAAAGATCGGTCTCCAGTCATGTGTCTTGAACAATCGCTGTCAAGGTACCACAAACATATCTCCATAACTTTAAATGCGGACTTCATCATAAAACACACTTCGTGCTTAGATGACAGATCAATAGGAATGGTTCTTTCTCTTATGTGCCTTTTATGAGCTAAATCTTTAACTTTCACTCTTCTCAGACGAACTCCTTTGTACATTTTCATTCTGAGACAGTCTAGTTTTTTCTTAGGAAAATTGAGATCTTTTACAATGGTCATCACAAGTAAATTCAAATAACTTTTAGAATTGTATTTTCTGATACATTCAAACAAGCAGAGATTAGAAAAACAAGATGTATTTGAATTAAAAGATCTCTTCAAGTCGGTTGCAGTCATGACAACAGAAGTCAATGGATCAAACACAGCAAAGATTAAAACCTAATCAGAGTGTGTCTGCTCTGATACCACTTGATAGACCAAAAACGTATTGACCCCTTGTTATGAATTAATTGATTAATTAGCTAAGTTTACTAATTAATCAAATTAATATACAAACGTATGGTAGCACAAACAAATCACCAATTAAACTAAGTATGCAGCAGAAAATAAATTAACACGATGATTTGTTTACGAATAAGTAAAACCAACACGACAAAAACCCCATCGGATGATTTTAAGGTCACCACTCCCGAGAATCCACTATTATCGCAACAAACGGTTACAAGTAAAGGAATCTCAATACCTTATACCAACCTATAGTCGAACCCTTACCCCAATACCCAATTGGACTTGTTCTGTAGTGACAATCTCTCCTTTTGATGCACGGCTCCCAGTACGTGACTAACCAATTGCGCAAATCCCAGCATGTGACTTCAATCACCAATTAAAGAAGGTTGTTGGCTATAAAGTTCTTCATTTCATCCACGATGAAGATCGAGAAGATGCTTGATCACAAAAACCTACAGTGCACAAACACAGCAACTTCTACACAAGAACAATGCTCCGATCACAATTTGCTTGAATGAACATTGCTCAACACTTGTGCAACTTGTGTCACCTTTGACGACCCTTAAAGTAAACCTTTTATATGTCTAAAGTTGTGAGAAAGGAAAGCCCAAATACATAATCAAAGATTAGAGTTAAAACAGATTTGAAATTCTGTTTTTCATAAACCTCGATAGATGCCTATCTGTCGAGATGCTGTCGAGCAGCTATCAAGCCACGAGGCTGGAACAACTCTTCAAGCTCGATAGATGGCTAGCTGTCAAGCTAGCTATCGAGCTTTAATGAACTTGCACTTTTCAGCTTGAATCTTAGACAGACTTGCATGACTTATACACTTGATCTTGAAACACAGTTTTTTGAAGTATTAAACACATTCTAGATCTACCAAAATACAAGTAAAGTGCATTTTGTCAAAGGATTAGCCAATTACATAAAATAGTAACATATGTTCCTAACAAGTGAATTACATATATACTAATAGAGTTGTTGGATTGTTTTGGGCAAGGACCTGTTGTTGAATTGTTACGAACTTTCAGTGGGTATGAAAAAAATTGCAATCTCCAATCTGATTTGAAACTATTTCCTTCAATTCATTACATGGCGATTTATAGGATTATTTATGTGTATTATTTAAACAAGCCATATGACTCATTAAAAATATCATGTGACTCTTTAAGCATCATATAATTTGTTGGAAGAAGATAACTTCAAACCGATTTGAAGCTCAACCTTAGTGGGAAAATGAAGATTTAACAAAAATGGATCTTCCTTAAATGAACCATAAACATGATTTCAAACACCAAATGTGAAAATACTTCACCATGGCTAGTTTATTCTTTCATCTTTGTTGGATCTTAATAAAAGCCCCTTATAGGTGCTGTAAACACTACACTTTGTATCCCTTATGACTAAAGCCCCCATTCCCTAATGATGTTAAAACTCTAAAGCTCAAGGTTGGTTTAGGATCCGATCAGACTTAATTTAACTTAAGGAAAGTTTTTTATGAGCTAAATAAATCTATTTTTGGAAAAGAAGGCCATGAAAACCTTAGGGCATGCCTATATAGGCACGCGTATGCGTATGCATGCTTAGGGGTGTCCACGGAAACCCGTAAACCGACCCACCCGCCCAAATCGTCCGGACCGATCCGAAAACCGACCAACCCGACGTCGGTGATGGTCGGAGACAGGTCTCCACTCCTAAAAACTGACTGACGCGGGTCAGATGGTGGGTTTTCTTCTTCAAAACCCGATACACCCGATCCGACCGAGGAAACCCATGAAAGAAGGCCGAAGTTATGTAGATCCGTTCAGATTCATCAATATTCCGGTGAAGGTTTGGTAGTTTTTGGGTTGATCCGGTGAAGATCTAGGTTTTATTCCTTAGATCCGGCGGTGAGATGAAGATTGTGCTTCGATTTTCACTTTAGATACAGAGATAGAGATGATTTTTTCGCTCAAATCTGAGCTTGATGTGGTTTTTGCTTCGATTTTTGCTTAGATCTAGTGATTTTCGCTCAAATCTGGGTTTAATGTGGTGATTTTGAGCTTCGATCCAACGAAGATTTGGTGCTTGTGCTTCGATTTTCACTTAGATCCGGCGATAGAGATAAATTTTTCGCTCAAATCTGAGCTTCACGTGATGTTTTTGCTTCAATTTTTGCTTAGATCCGTGATTTTTGCTCAAATCTGGGTTTGATGGGTTGATTTTCAGCTTCAATCCGGCGAAAATCCGGTGATTGTAAGTCAGTACGAGGCCGACCGACCCGACCGTTGTCCACCGGAGTCCGATCCGACTCGACCCAAGGTTGTCTGCAGTCGGCGGCAGGTCATTCAGCCGTTCACCCGATGGAAGCGGGTCGATTGTGGGTTGGGCATAAACCCAACCCGGACCGACCCGTGGACACCCCTATGCATGCTCTAGATCTACATATGCAAGTTTCATGCATGTGTAGACGTACACATGGTAGGGTTCCAAAAACTATAAAAGACAAGTTTTTCTATATTAAAGTTGAGGTTTGGAACGAATCTCACATTGTCTAAGAGCCATTCCAAGCCCCTATTTTCTCAATATAAAAAGGCATACATGGTACCTTTTCAAGATATATAGAAAATCCTAATGGAAAACCTAAAATTCACAAGAAATAGTGAATCAAAGAAGGAGTTTCTTCACAAAATATTCTCAAGTCAATTTTTTTTTATTGAAACCTTTTCTAGTCTTGGTCTTCGAGTTTTAAGATCCTTTTCTTTTTTTTCTTTTTTTGGTGTGAGTAGATTTGACTAAGGGAAATGGTCAAATACAAGTCAAGTAGCTTTTTTGTTTGAGGTATATAAACCTTTTTCTTTTCTTTTCTTCTTTTAATTTCTATTTTCTTTGCTTTTCTTGATTTGATTATGTTGTAATATGCTTGTTTAGTTTAGGTTCCCTCTCTATTGTTTTTAAGCATGTTAGGTTGTTAGATTTATCATTTTAAGTTTTTGCTCTGTTTTTTTGCTTTACTTTTCTGGGTTAGGGTTCCTGGGTGTGTATGCGTACGCATACTCAAAGTATGGATATGCATACAATTGGGCCATGTACGCAGGCCCTACGTATGCATACTCGTACGCAGGCCCAAAACCTTAATTCAACTTTTTTTACTTTTGTTTCTTTTTTATGTTTATGCAATATCCTTCTATCTTGCCTTGTTTTATGCTACTCAATCCTCTATTTCTTTGTTTAAGTGTTTATTTATTCTTCACACATTAGATTAGGGTTTTCTTTCAATTATAAATCTTTGATATACCATAAACATGCATTCATATGATCATGCATTAATGTGATGCGATAAGGTAAGTAAGGTAAGTCATGCATACATATAAACATGCATTTGCTTGTGATATGACCTTGATCTTTTTTTTTATGAAACATAATGTGTAAGAATGTATGCCATGCCTTGGATTCAATAATATGATGTTTGAATTAGACTTGTGATGTTTTTGCCCATGTAATACATGTTTGTTTGTTTGCTACCTAGAATGCGATATGTGATACAACACCATGATAGATGTATGCTAGGGTTTGGGATGAAGATGTCATGTTGTATGCTTAGATGTATGTTAGTGTGTGTGTGTGAGAGAGAGAGAGTTTAGAATGCAATGTGAACATGCCTTTAATGAAATTAAGACATAAGACACAATGAGTGGAAGCCAACTCACAGGTCGGGTGGTCTTAGGTGTCTAACACCTTCCTTAACCATACCTAAACTCCAAACTTATACTCTGGTAGTAAGATTAGTCTTTCCACATAAGGGCACTATATACATGGTTCCTAGGCCTGGCAACTTCATTTCTTTTCTCTACCGCGGTCCACTTGGCCGAGGCATACTCCCCTTACGCACGTTGCACCCACAAGTGCTGCAAGCTGACAACAAATCACTATGGGAGTTCTGGGACCATTTTCCTATAACCTTTTAACAAACTCATTTGGGTGGATACAATTTGTTAGGTTATAGATTGACCCCAGTTAATTAATTCAATTACCCAAGTTGATTAATTAGATCAAATTACTTGCAAATCATGGAGGCACCAACAAATCACTAAATAAACTAAATGTAGCAGAAATTAAATTGACACGATGATTTGTTAATGAATGGGGAAAGCCTCTCGCCAGGCAAAAACCCCACTGTGTGAATTTTAGATCACCACTTCCAAGAATCTACTGATCAACACATAACGGTTACAAGTACGAGGAATTTTACCACTACCCTGGCCTATTCCAAAATACCAACCTACAGTTGAACCTTTACTCCAATATCTAATTAGACTTGATCTTATAGTAGATTTCTTCACATGTATGGATCCCAGTACATGACTAACTCCAGTAACTTAATTGATTGTTATTGACTGCAAAGTTTTTCACTTCAAAACATTTTGAAGATCAAGAAGCACTTGGTTTCGAATCACTTAGTTTCAAAACCCTAAGGCGCACAAAACACAATAGCTTCTCACAGAGTGTATGAGTTCTCTAATTGAGTCTCTGTGTCTTTGATGACTTTTAAAATAACCTTTTATATGGTTTAGTGTTGTAGAGAGAGAAACCTTAAACATCCAAGTCATCATGGGCCAAATTTTAGATATGAGATTTCTGAAATCGTAAGTTTCGATAAATCGAGCTTGTGTCGAGCTTCTTCATTAAACCTCGATAGATGCTAATGTCGAGCCTAGCGTCAAGCTTTATTGAATCAACTTTTCTCCACTTGTTTCTTGGATCAATCTTCATGTCTTTAATATACCACTTTTAAAGTAAACTTCACACACTTGTTGATACATTAAACCCAACTCAAATCTACCCAATTATAAGTAAAGTGCGTGTTTTCAAAGGATAAGTCAATACATAGAAAATGACTCTAACACAATTATCTTCTTAAATATAGGAATCCATTGATGCATTAAAGATTTTTCCATTTCTTTTTTATTATTATTATTGAAAATTTCCCAATTTAATATAAACACATGGTTGACTTTAATTAGGCAACCTACAGTACCGCACCTAAAGAACTTTATTTAAGTTTTAGGCTAAATAAAAAACTTGATAAGATAATGCAAGTGCTTTTGTGTCATTTCATTTCAACAAATAAATAAATTTGAAGCATTAACCACAATACACAACCTTATGAAATGTAATACTAATTTAGCCAAATCACATAATTGGATTTATTACTACAAAAGTAGAAATAGGTTTTCTACAAATGGTCACATATTGCAGGAGAGACTAGGAAAGCTAGTTCATTATAAACTTGAACATATGTTGTTTATTAATTTGTTTTAAAATTTTCAAACTTTGAGAATTTCAGTAATCAATTTCTCCATGTTTTTGTATGAAGAACTGCCAGGTTTCGTAGCCTCCTCTGCCTTGGTCTTCAACTCCATTACAATCTTCTTCACTTTTTTACCTCTCTCAACATTTATTAACTCTCTCACAAGCATCTCTACATCATCTCTATGAACATTATTATCAATGTCCATTCCAATGCTCCCACTCAGTACAACAGTACCGACAATTCGTTTGTCGCTCGGCAAAGAAAGGCCAAGAGATCATTGGCACTCCACCACACACAGCTTCAAGCGTTGAATTCCACCCATTATGTGTTACAAAACCTCCTATTTATTGGTGCTTCAAGATTTGTTCTTGAGCACACCAAGTTGCTAGCATGGCTCTATCCTTCGTTTTGGTAACAAATTCAAGAGGAAGAATAGCCGAATCACCAACCACAAGATCTGGTCTTATAATCCATAAGAACGGTTTTTCACTATTTGCTAACCCTCAAGCAAACTCAATGAGTTGTTTAGGTGTCATAATAGTTATAGTGCCAAAATTTACATATAATACAGAGTGGGGTTCTTTTGAATTTAGCCATTCAACACAACCCGGTTGTTCTTTCCATAGATTGGAACCTATTGATGTCAACTTATTATCACCCTCAATCTAATCAGCAAGTAGTAGAAGTTACGTTTGTGGTTGTACTGTGTGTTTACAAAAGTTACGTAAAAGCCTTTATGGTGAAGGAGTTTGGCTAACTTAAGCATTGGGTTTATGTGTCCCTTGAAGTGGGTATGGGATGCAAACAACGTGAGGTCTAATAGCACCTATCTCTCTCTCTCTAATGAAACTACGCACACAAACAGAAAGATGGTCTTCCCAGGCCTTTTATGGCCGAACTGCATAACATAACGTAGCTTTTATTTCTATTTTTTTCTTAAAAAATAATTTTTTTTGTTTAATTACTTCAATGGTATTGAGATTTGACCTCTCATATATCAACTAATATATTCGCTCATCTATCGGTCTTAATTTACCGATCGTAGTCTTCGTAATCGGGCTACAATTTTTTTTTCTTTTGAAATTAAATAAAAATGTGATTATTATTATTATTATTTTTTTTAAGAGAAAGTCGGTCGAAAAAAAAAAAAAAAAAAAAAGAAGAAGAAAAAATATTTCACGTCCACTAATGCGGCATATTGTTAATGCTTGCTGCCATGCCCGGCAAATAATACAAACCACAAATAAAACGGTTTGTCCTAATCTCACGTGCATGTTGGAATCTTTATACATTATGTTTAATAGTTTATCCTAATCTCATTGCTTGGTTAATCTATGCTCTTCACAAACATAACAATTATTCTAATATATATCAAGTTTCACATGGACTATAATTTATCGAACTTTATATCACCTCTGTTTATATTTCAGCAAACATAGTGATCGAACTAATTGGTTTCTATCTCTAGCTAACTTTCCTTACCTAACTTTCTCTAACATGTTACAAACGGCTACTAACTAACAAACCAACATGACACGTGTATTAGTAGAACACGTTTATCACATGCAAACAAGAACCTTTACCACAACTTATTTAAATAATCAACTATAAGTGATGGACAATAACTTTCACATAGACCTTTTTTTTTTCACCATTCACGATCAATTACATCAACGTTATCACAAAAATTGTGTCTCTAAACTTTGTCCAAATATAAAAAGTCAATTAGTGCTCTTTAAAGGCTCAATCTGAGCTATTTCTTATTTTCTGATGTTTACCTATGATCTTTTAAATATTTTGATAGTTTTTGTTAATTAACAAGAATTGAAAAGAACAATAACAAAAATAATTTGAAAAATATATTAGTTGGATTGCATATTCTTTGTATTCTTAACATACATGTCAAATTTCATGCCAATCGGATGTTATTTACTATTCGATCTATAAACTTATTTTTTATTCATAATTTTAAACTACACAAAATTGAAATTTAAACATTTAATTAATGACATAGCTATTGATTTTTTATCTTTTTGAAAATTTTGCGGGCATAGAACATATAAAAAGAAAATATAATCAAATGCCGGATTTATAAAATTTTACATCCAATAAAAAAATATTAAGTGTAGTTGTAACCTTAGATTACAACCAAGTTTGTAGCCAAACTTTGTTCTTTAATGAAATTTAGTGTAAAATAGATATATTTGATGTGTGTGTTTTGAAAAATAAGTAAGTAAAATAAAAAATAAATAAATTCTTATCACTACAAAAAAAAAAAAAAAAAAAAAGGATTATCCCAGCATTTGCAAAACTGCTGAGATAGCCCCAAAAGCGCCGAAATAGGCCCAAAGTGCCTATCCCAACGCTTTTTTTCCTGGTGCTTTAAACAACCACACAGTGACAGTCAATATAATGTCACCGAACCTATACCAATGCTTTTCAAAAGCGCCGGGATAGGTCCAGGTGCTTTTCAAACCCTATTCTAGCGCTTTTTCTTGTATCGAGACAGTCCTGACATATAGTTTTGAAGACATGTATCGCTAGATTTCAGGGCTTATATTGGCACTTTTTAATAATAATAAAAAATAAAAAATAAAAATAAAGCATCGGTATAGGTCTATCTATACCAGCGGTTTTATAACTGCTCCTATAAGGTATTTATGGAAATATGAATATGACATATACCAATGTTTTTAAAAGCGCTGGTATAGGTAGTACCTATTCCAACATTTTCGAATGCGTTGGAATAGGTTTTCAATGGATAAAATAACAAGACCTATACCAGCGCTTTTAAACCACTACAATAGGTTCTGCCTATGCCAAGGCTTTAAGAACTGCCGGTATAGGACATATACAAAATTAAAAATAAGCCATATACCACCGTTTCTAAAATGCTGTAACAGCCTTGCCTATGCCCATACCCTATTCCGACGATTTTTAAAGCGCTGCAATAGGGCCTTTTTTAATTTTTTTTTTTTTTAATTTTATAGCACATGTAATGAACCACAATTCATATTTTCCAATATCAAATACAATACCACATTAAACCAACAAACTAAATATATTGAATTACATCATATCAATAATAACATTCCAAATGTCTAGAATTTTATATGCAAAATAATACATTGCAAGTGTCTAGAATGTTATGAACAAAATAATACATTCTACACAACTAGGTAGAATGTCCTACACAAAAGAATACATTCTAACTATCTAGAATGTCATGCACAAAATAATACATTCCAATTGTCTAGAATGTTATAATAAAGTTTCCAACTATGATGTGTCTATATATCAAAGTTTGAGACTTTATTATAAATATCAAAATGTCATAGTAACTACTCCAAAATAGGGCCCAAAGTTTCGCCTAATGCGTATCATCAAATGATAAGCACTAAGCACCAGGAGACTGGATATCCATTGTAGAATCATCGTCACCATCCTACGAATTAAGAAATACACAACAGATTAGTGTACTAAACAATAGAGTTAGTAGCTAAATGACACAATATCACTAGTATTACTACCAAGTGCCACGTTAGCAATTAAAACACACTCAAGTACACTTTACATGTCTGATATTAGGTTAAAAATTTCAATGTATAATTTATTAAAAAGTTATAACACAACAGCATTCATATAAAAAAAAAATAAAGATCCAAATTCAAATCAACATCTTATTTTCTTAGCTCACACTTTCTAGACAAACAAACACAGCAATATATAAAAAAAATTTAAAAATTAAAAAAAAAAAAAAAAAAAAAAAAAAACCCATCTTCTTTGGCCTGAAAATCATAACTCCTCTTTACTTTGGTTGAATTTTCCACTTGGATTAGAAAGTGTAATGGCAAAAACCGAACCCAACTCATAATGAATTTTCCACTGGAATTTGGATCTTCACCCTACCAAATATAAACCCCTAAATCTCAACTCTCAAAGCATGAAGAAGAAGAAGATTGGGCCTATATGATAACACCATTATTGGCATTATTATAGTAAAGTAAGTGAGACTTGACATCTCATTGGTAAGCATATTGACCTCGCTAAGATCAAGTTCAAAAGGGCAGGTCAGTTCAATCATAATCAATCACTAGGTCATTCCATGAAATGATTAAGAAATGTCTATTAATTGATTGAGGGCATTAAAGTTGTTTATTTCCACTATAATTGGAAGTGGTCCACCAATTGTGGCTCAATTCCAAACCCTATATGACCTTAGGCATTGAATAATGAGAAGAAGCCAAATAAACCGACTTTAAAACCATTGGACTATGGAGCACTGATAAAAGCTCACAAGATGGGAATGAGAAGAAGCCAAAACCAATTAAATCACATATTTTTTTGATTCAAAGGGAAAGGGTATAGGGATCTTCAACACAAAGCAATAAATACTTTTTATACAATTTAACTACAAAAAAAATCTGTTGAGGTACAAACTTTCAGGCCCTAATCGCATTAGCTCACTCACTAAAAAATACTCATACAAGCCCATAAACTATTTTGGGCCCACATAAATATTTCCAACATACTTCCCACATATTGCTCAAATATTCTCTATATTATTACCCAACTTGGGCTTCCATAAATATTTCCTATATAAGCCTCATAAATTATCTTAGGCTCTTTCACAGATTTTGCCCATTATATCCCACATATTATCCAACTTGGGTTTTCACAAAAATACTTATCACATTACTACCAAAATTGGGCTGCGAAATCTCCACAAAAAGGGCCAAATTCATTTACTTTGTGGGCAAAACCCAAAAAGCCCAACAAAAGCCTCTTATAAAGCCTGTTGCTACATGGCACATTTAAAAACCCATTGCTACATGGCAATCTAAAGCCTGTTACTACACAGCCCTTTAAAAGCCCGTTGCTACATGGCGTCTCTAAAAACTCGTTGCTACATGGCACTTCTAAAAGCCCGTTGCTACACAACACCCTAAAGCCCATTGCTACACGGCAATATTTTTACAAAATCTCAAAAAGCACAATAATACTTTGGCACTTATTTACAAAAGCCCAATACTATTTTGGCAACTATTTATAATGCCCAATATTATTTTGGCACATATTTACAAAGGCCAAATACTATTTTAGCAACTATTTATGAAACCCAAATACTATTTTGGCAACTATTTATAAAGCCCAATATTATTTTGGCACATATTTACTAAAGCCCAAGTACTATTTTGGCAATAATAATTACATTATGCTCATAGCCCAAAACTATTCCTTGGCAAAAACATATTT
The DNA here is from genome assembly GCF_001633185.2 of Quercus lobata. Lineage (NCBI taxonomy): Eukaryota > Viridiplantae > Streptophyta > Magnoliopsida > Fagales > Fagaceae > Quercus > Quercus lobata. The sequence goes on from NC_044914.1 coordinate 22,463,799, forward strand.
TCATATACTAAATTTCCTAACTTATGGGAAATATAAATTACTCATCCCTCATTACAAAATTTATAGGAACTATGCTTATTTTTTCCATAATCAATTAACTACAAAAGCCCATGTATATCACACATGCAAAACTATTCATTTTGTATGGATGAACAAGCCCAACAACAAAGCCTAGCCGAAACAGCCCAATCCATGTGCTCATCTCAGCAACTAAAATTCACTTGAGTAACTAAAGTAGTTAGACTAACCACTAGTCAAGTTTCAGCACAACCAGTTGATAGCTGGGGCCCATTACCATTAGTTCTAATTTGCCAAATCAGATCAAAAGAGGACATGTGTCCAACAAAGGTTAAGCCCTTCCTTGCCAAGCTAATTTTCATCATTTCTCATGTGTCACAAAATTGAGATGACATGACATTTTGGGAAGCTTCACCCAGTCATCTTCCCTTTCTTCTCCAACTCATTCAATCAAGGACTAGAGGCATCCATAACCAAACCATGAAAGCTTCTAGAATAACTTGAAAACAGTTCACTATTATGCCAAAAACGTGTACTTTCTAGTTCATGGACCAAGCACATGAACCCAAATGGGGAAACTTAGGGAAATGTGATTTGAATGGCACCAAAGGGATCTCCAACAAAGTTCCCAGCAAAGGACTCGAAGATTGACACCTGGCTTGGGGTAATACAATCTACCTTAGGGAGATCTAATTCTAGCAACAGCAAAACTAAGATCATTAGCTTAATACATGCTCTAATCCCATTAGCTGAGGTCAATCAACATTTAATGCTAAGTCAGAACTCCAGCTGCCATTACCCAAAACAACCAAGAACACTCTAAAGCTGAACTTACCACTCTTGGCCAAATCCTATGAATGATTCTCCAAGAATATTTTGAAGATTGAGGCTAATTTAGCAGAGATTATTTGCTAATTACCACCTCAAACTCAACTATAAATGAAACTCTCCACTAACACTTCAAGACACACCAATAGAGAAGAACTCTCTCATAAACTTCTCTATTTTCCTCTTTCTCTAATTTTCTTTATGCTCTTAGTGAGGTTCTGAGCCTCTAAATTCTTAATTCAAACCTAGAAACTAAGTTCTTCAACCCCTAGCTCACAAATACCTCTTACACCTCTACTCATAAGCTCTTATCCATCCCCATCAGAATGCCCTAGCAGCTTCACTAAATACTCACTCTCTCTCATTATTCATACTACCCAAAAATGACCCACACTACTCACTACATATACTATATCCATGGGCATACCCTGGTATCATAATGATCATGTTGCGCTAGCTGGAATCTCTCTCTCTCTCCCTTCATCTCACACTAAGTTTCCTCATTATTTGTTATAATGGAGCCCATGGTGCTTGTTTATTCATTTACCATTAAAGGTTATGATGTAATTGTTACAGCTCACAAATACCTCTCACACCTCTACTCATAAGCTCTTATCCATCCCCAGCAGAATGCCCTAGTAGCTTCACTAAATACTCACTCTCTCTCATTTATACTACCCAAAAATGACCCACACTACTCACTACATATACTATATCCATTGGCATACCCTGGTATCATAATGATCATACTGCACTAGCTAGAATCTCTCTCTCTTCCTTCATCTCACACTAAGTTTCCTCATTTTGTTATAATGGAGCCCATGGTGTTTGTTTATTCATTTACCATTGAAGGTTATGATGTAATTGTTACTATAGAATTTTTCCCTCATGTTATTGTATTAGAGGACTCTTCTCCAGAACCAATGGATGATGATTTTGAAGATGTAAATATCTTCCTTAATCTGTGAAATAGTTAACAACTGGAAGTTCATTCTGCTCTGTTTCATTTTACCGCTAGAATATTTACTACTTGATTATTTTATTGTTGGCCTATTTCTTTATTGTAGTATGCTTTTTATTGTGCTGACGTGTCTGTTGTAGGAAGTGATTTTTGAGCCATCTCATAATCCTTGTCAATCCCATCTAGACCCAAGGCATAAAATAAGGTGAATTCTTCAAATCTTCACCAATAGCTTTTGGGCTGTGCTTCAAGCCCATTGTGGAGTTTCGATCTAGGCCCCCAACCCAACACAAATCTCATTTGTCAAAAGGAAGACTTTTCTGCCCCTACAAAATCCAACATAAGAATCTATAAACAACACCAGTAAGACAAAATGCAAGCCCATTGGATAGTGCCAATCAGAATTGCCTTTTGTGATGTCTTGGAAAATGTTCAAGATGCACAGGCTAATAAGTCTAATGTCCTTGAGTGTAAATCTAAATACAATGAAACAAGGTGTCTATTATAAACTTATAAATAGATATCCTATGCATAGTATTCAATCTTTAGTACAATAGATTATAGTAATTTTTAGTCAAAGAAGAAAAAAAGAAAGAAAGGTGTCGTATAAAAATTAATTGGATTATGAACCTTTATCTTTCTTTTTCTTTTTTTCTTCCATAGGAGCTTCCTTGGTATATAAGCTTAGTACTAACTTTCTTTTCTCTCATACCTTAGTAAAAAGAACTTATTCTAATTTCAGTCAAAATGTTTCTAGGTGCTAGGGGTGAATGTTTTGTGTTTGGCTATCTGAAAATGACATGAATTTTAGAAAAAGCAATTGATCAGGTTGAAAATTGAAATTCAAACAACTTTGATTTAGAAAACTACACATGCTAGGGCCATTCACAAGAAAGGAACACCATTCAAAGATTCCCAAGTGTGGGACAAATGCAAAAATTGTTTTATCACAAGGCAACATTTGCCTAGCTAGTTTGTACCATTAATTATAGATTGAAAAAAGCCAAACTGGGTCGAATACAAAATCACTAAAGCAACAAAATATTAAATAAATAAATAAATAAAATCTCTCCAACAAATGATGAACAGTTTTAGATTGAAAAAGCTCCTATGCAATGCCATATTGGATAGGATTTCCAATGTTAGAGATATATATTAGACATATTAGCCGAATGCAATAGGCTCAAGCCCATTTCTGCTTGTACTAGTAGTCTAGGGTTTGGTTGCCTATATATACTCATGTTAGGGTTCATTGTAACACAAGTTATTGTACTACACTCTTATACATGATAAAGATGTAGCCCTTAAGAGATTCCTCCATGGATGTAGGCCATCAAGGTTGAACCACGTAACCCTCGTGTTCTCAGTGTTCCTATTCTATGCTTCCTCTTTCGCAACCACTCTAGCATATACAACATGATATAACACATCGCATTGCTAATAATATATTTAACATCCAAAAGCACTTCTAAGAGATGCATGTTGAGTGGCAGTTCAAATTCAAATTAGTTTATATATATATATATATATATATATATATCACTCCTCATAGTCATTTAAGAGGCTTGTTTGTCAATAAAAGAAAATTTAAAATCTATTGTTTCCCAATAAATGGCTTTAATGCTAAACATGCACATGCATATATCTAATAAATAGGACGCAAAAAATACTTTGTAATTCAAACTTCTTACCATAGAGATAGTGAGAAACGATGGGTATAGTTGGGTCAACATCCTCCTCATTAACCTCACTTCAGCTTCAATGGCATCATAACAAGTGCATTTCTCCCTCATTGTTACTACTTGAGTAGACAACTCCTTAACCCTTTGTAGAGCATAGAGGGTTCTCAGCTCCCTACTATTTTATGAGCTCAATTGGTCATGTTGGAAGATATAGCATGCAAGCTTAATGTCACTGGGTGACGTAAATGTAATAGGAATTTCCAATCAATGCAATAGGAAAATGTGAATGAGTATTAATCAAAATTAGCAATTATAATAGTTTGAAAAAAAAATTGGTAATTGAGTTTTAATTGAAGTAGTGTTTTAAAATTCTTAAAATTTTGTATAGACACCATCTTGCAACCATTAAATATATAATTTTGAGCAATCTAATTAATATCCAATGTTAAATGATCATTTTACATAAAGATAAAAATTCTGCAATTTACTCAAGGTTAAAGTCAATTTCATAATAGGTCATCATGAAGTTTAATGGCATAGTCCTCCATGAAAGGACTTGATTAGACAATTTTCATTAATTTTGTAGGCAAACTTTTAGGTATTTCTTAGTGAAGGCTGGTATGTATCAGAAATTTTCTTTTTAACCAAAAAAAAAAAAAATTCAAGTAGTAAGATAAATCTCTTATTTTCACAATCCGGGATTGATAATGCTTTAATAAAGCGCTAGTTTTGAGCTGCTGTATTAGGATTTTCTATATCAGTAGTTTCAAAAAACGCTGCTATAGGCTCCTCTATTACAACGGCTTTTAAAAGTGCCAAGAAAAAAACGCTGCAATAAAACAATTTTTTTTGTAATATATGCTAAAATGCATAAGACTTTTTGCACGAGTTAATGCAAATACTCTTACGATGAAGCATGTACACTCACAAACAAAAGTTTCATATGATGCCTTTTTTCATCTAACTATGGAACATATTTTATTTTATCTTAACTATAATATACATATACATACATATATATATATATATATATAGAGAGAGAGAGAGAGAGAAAGAGAGAGAGAATGTTAGCTATAAGTCTAAAGTAGTCTACTCTTCCCACTCTTTAACGCAGAACCTTTCAAACCAACCTAAAATGGGCATTAAAATAAAGTGCAACCAATCACAACAAAAATTTATCAAGCAAATCTAAGAGCACAAATTTCGTACTACAACTTTTATTACTACTCTAACATAATAGAATGTAATTGGTTGTCTATTAATTTCATAAGGATCTACTAAGTTTCTTTCATCACTTAGTCAAATAATCAACCACATCAAAATTGTGGCAAAAGCTATGACACAAAACTTATATATATATATATATATATATATAGCATATCAGCTATAGATGTTCATTTCCCTAACTAAAAGTAGTCAACTCTTCCTATTACAAAATCCTCTCTACTTTAGAGAGTAAACCCACAAAATAAGCTACTATTCATTCTCCAATGGACTCTATATACCTGGAATTTTTTTTGGGTCATGAACAGTGACTCATCAAGTCTGATGGACTATTGTTCATTCTTCAAATGTTTTTTTTCTATTATAATAATCAAGTATTGAATAAAAAGATGTTGAAAAATGTGTAGTTATTAAAAAAGAATAAATAATGAATAAAGAAATAATATTTAAATGAGATATAGAATCTGTTGGAAAATATATTTGAAAAAGTGGGTAACTAAAAGGTAAAAGTCCCTATTCATTCTCCAAACAGTACAAAAATTTGCCTAATCTGCTGGAGATGCTCTAAATGGGCATTAAGATAAAGTGCAACCAATCACAATAATCTTTTTATTTAGTTAATCTAAGACCCCAAATTTTATTCCACAAATTTTATTACTATTTTAACATGACAAATTGTAATTGGTTGCTTATTATGTATCTTTAAGAAGGATCTACTAATTATCTTTCAGTACTCACAATCAAGTAGTCAACCACATCAAGGTTGTGACTTGTAATAAAAGTTGTGACAGAAAAATTGTATCCTAATATTTATTTTTGGCTGAAGACCAATTACAACAATCTAAAAGCAGTAAATTTCCCAACTTCGAAATTCTGCAGTTGGACTTATTAAAAAATAAGTCCAGCTGCAGAATTTCTTGGAGTAAAACGAAGGATTATAACAAATCACTCCTTAAAATATGCTATACCACATGTTGAAGTCTTTCTCCTTAAAATATGCTACCACATGTTGAAGCCTTTAGTTTAAATGGTTTGACCTGACGCCATTGGCTATTTAACTCGTGCTCTTTGCAAATATAAAATCTGATAATTGCTCTTAAATGCTCATGATCTGAACTGCTTCTTATTCACGAAGTTTTCACGTTAACTTTAAAATATTTTTCTCGCTTTTTTCAATGAAAAGGAGAATAAAACAATAATAACGGATATCTTTCACTACTCATAGGTCTCTGTAGTCTTTGCTTAAAAAATCAAAAAGGGTCTCTGTAGTCTGTGCAAGCCCTTGCGCCAACATTAATTCGGCCCAAATCGGTCAAGCCCAAAACCACATCCATGTGGTGACGCCGCTTCATCCAGCTGAGCAACACACTTCGGTCATCGATCAATATATATGAGCAAAGAACACTCAGAGATTTGAGGGAAGATACAAAGTAAAAGGTCATTAAATTCAGTCGAGAACATTTGAAACTCGATACTAAAAATTTAAATTAAAAAAAAAAAAAAAAAAAAAAGAGTCTGTTCGAAGAGTTGTTTTCCCCCTCATGCAAACATTTATTGTTGTAATCATGCCACATGCGACCCTTTTAACTTAGATATTCCGACCCCTTTAACTTAAATAGTTCCAAAACACTACTCCGGGACTATATAAATATTCTCCCATACAATATTGAGTGGAGCACCCTAAAAATGCATCCACTCACTGAAAAAGAATACTCTGTTTTCACTGCATGCATTTTCACCCTCACATGAGGGTGGACCCCTTGATGAGGATGCATGCAACGGAAATAGGAAATACCCTCTCCCACTCACTTGAGTCTATAGGGAGCGAATGAGCAACCCAAAAATAAATAAATAAAAATTAAACTGAACTATAAATATTCTCTTTAAGCCATCAATCAAGGTATACATACTATGGGCTTTGTTACTAGTGGCAACGCCACGTTATGCTCAGGGTGTTCCCAGGAACACGCTGACTTGAAAAAAAAAATTATACATAATAATTAAAAAAATTTATATGTTTACCCTTAAAAAAAAAATAAGAACACCCTCAAATTAATAATATATATATATTTGTTCCACTTTCAAGCAAAAAAATAAAAAATAAAAAAAGCCCAAAAAAAATTTCAACTAAAATCTGAAATAAATAATAAAAATTTGTAACAAAGCAAAACAATGGATGGCAAGCCCAACATCAAGCCCACAACAAGCCCAACAGATTACAGAAGAAGCAAACCCACGGATTCTCAAAAAAAAAAAAAAATTCCCCAATACAGAGCAAATCACTAAATCAGAAACCTCAAATCAATAAATTAGTACATCAGAAATCACTAAAGCTAAAGCAAACCTAAAAATAGAGCAATGCCTCCCCTTAGATGTTAGGTCGGTCTAGTTACAGTCCGAACTCCAAAGCACATCGTCACCCCTCATCGAAGATCGGTCCAGTGGCAGTCCAGAGCACATCGTCGCTCATCGGAGATCGTTCGCACATCACTCGCAGATCGCTCGATGGTCACTGCCTCAACCTCAGACTTCACTCTTTAGGCCTCCCTATTCAGCTGCTCCAATGCTCCCTCAAGGTATTTCTCTCTCTCTCTCTCTCTCTCTCTCTCTCTCTCTCTCTCTCTCTCTCTCTGTGAAATCTGAAATGAAATGAATGAGTCTCTATCTCTATCTCTTTATTCTTTAAGAGTAACTTTATCTAAACTATGAAAAGTAACTTTATCTGAACTGTGATTGGCTGAAGCAGAGAAGTTTTAACTTTATTAATATTTTGCCTATTTTTTGACTTTTTGAATTTGGCTTTATCTTATGATTCTTACCCGTTGGTTGGTGTGTGTTGGTGTTGGTCAGTTGGTGAGATATTGTCTTTTAGTATAATGTTATTATGATTTGTGATTGTGAAATTTTCTAATTGACAGCTGGCTCGTGATTCTAACAATTAATAATTTAATTAACCAATACATTGTAAAAGACAAATAAATTAAATTATGTTAGGCTAAACAACAATTAATAATTTTATAATTAATGAAATAACAATATAACAAATTATAGTTTATAAAAGACAAACAAATTAATAAAACAACTAAACAAAAATAATTAATAATTTTATTAATATTTCAAATGAATTTATAGTTTATTGTACAAGTACCTTTGTTCATTTCATTTCTTTTTTTTTTTTCTTTTTTTTTTTGCTTTTGAGATTTTTCGGTGTATAGAATGCAAATTTATCTTGATTTTAAGAACATTTTTTTTTAAAAGCATAAACTTCATGCCAGCCAAATCTTGAATTTCAGCCGGTATTTACCAAAATGTCCCAAAATAGACTGAAATGACCTAATTTTTTTCAAAGTGAAATAGGAACACCCTGAACAAAATTCTTGGAATCATTACTGTTTGTTACTCGGCAATTATTCGTTAAAGTTTACTCTTCAACTTAAACTTCATAGTGCCTCGAAATCAACCCCACTAGTTGGTTCAAAACCTAGAAAGTAGGTTCTTCCATTGTTGCAAGTTTTCATTCAATGAATTCTGACTCTCTACCTTTTGCTCAGTTATTGGGATCCATGGTTAGGTTCCTTTCTTATAAATTCACTCGTACAGTCAAGGACTAAAGCTTGTGCTAGACATATGTCATTCTAGTCTATGAGAGCATTAGCATTGAAGAATGCTAATGCCATATCTAAGGGAAATTTGGCATTTGCAGCCTTAAAATCATCTGCATCAGGGAATTGTAAAGGCAAGTATTGCAAATTTTTTTGCAATACTGCTACAATGCAATTCTAAAAATAGAATTGCACTGTAGCAGTATTGTAAAAAAAAAAAAAAAATTAATATTTTATCTCTCACTCTCTCATCTCTATCTCTCACCTCTTATCCCTATCTCTCATTTCACTCCACTCTTCTTCACTCCCACTCTGTATCTCCGTCTCCCACTCCTTGTTTCTCCCCATCAAACTCCACTCCCACACCCACACCTTCCCCCCACCGCCGCCCCAGTTACATCCCTAATAGCCCGGTAGCTCGCCAAGCTCGGCGTCAACATAATCGAGGCCGGCTTCCCCACCGCCTCCAACTACAATTTCGAGGCCATGAAGACCATTTCCAAGGAGGTTAGCAATGCTATCGATGCCGATGGGTACCTTCCTGTCGTTTGTGGCCTCTCTCTGTGATTTATAATGGGGTCCGGTGGTGTGGGTGTGGGTGTGGGGTTTGATTTGTGGGAATGGGTTTTAGGTCGTGGTGGTGCAGTGGCGGCATGGGGCCGTGGTTGTGGCTGGGTATTGATCTTGCATGGGACCGTGGTTATGGAGACAATGCCGATAGAGGCGTGGAGATCAGCTTCCGATGGGTTTTGATGAGGGTTCTGAATGGATTTTTCTTTGATTTTTTGTGGGTTTCTTTGCATGGTGGTGGTGGGTGTGTTGTTGCCATGGTGGTGTCTCTGGTTGTGGTGGCAAAGGTGGGTTTCATTTGTTTGGATTTTTGCCGTGGGGTGGTGGCATGGCCATGGGTTTCGGTTTGGGTCTGTTGTATGTGGTAGTGGTGGTAGCAGGTGGTTGCAGATTTGGGATTTTGTTTTTATTTGGGTTTTGATATATATTATTTTATTATGTAAATATATTATTTTAATGAGTAGAATAGAAAAATAAAAGTTTGGGATGCTAGAGGTATTGTAAAATAGTGTGGTATAAATGATAAAGTGGCTTTTTGAGATGGAATAGCATTCTTCAATGCTAATGCTCTAATAAAGGTGAGACTTGCTACTCACCATGCCATGTAAAAGCGTTAGCATTGGAAAATTCCAATTCTACTCTATTTTACTATTCCAAAAAGTCACTTTATCATTATACCATCCTATTTTACAATACCTTCAACATCCCAAAACTCTATTTTTATTAAAATATTATTTTTTTAATCTTTCTTTATTATTTCTTTCCAACCGTCACTTTTTTTCAAACTTGGTTTTCTTGGGCTTTCCAACAGTCAATTTTTTTCCTCTCTTTCTCCCTTAACCTCTAGCACCGGTTCAACACACAGAGCCAAACACACATACCCATGATACATTGATCAATCTATCCAAACCCATCACCACACACACAAAGCCACACACACACAAACACAAACCATCAAACCATCAACAAAGCCACACACACAAACACAAACCATCAACAGAGCCACACACATAAACAAAGCATCAAACTAGTTGGAGCAAACAACGGCCACCTCACCCACCACCCAAGTCACCAATCAACAAACCCAAGCCACCGATCAAAAACCCAAGCTGCCGATTTGAAACCCACTAGAGCAAACCCATTCAAAAAAAATCATCACCGGAGCCACCATCGGAGCTACCGATGATCAACCCAACCGATCTACCCACCAATCAACAGATCCACTGTTTCAAACCCACCATCAACCGATCCCAGCCCACTGATCCAAACCCAACTCATCGATCCATGATGAGAGATGAGAGAGAGGCCGTGTGAAGCTTCGCCGATACACGACCAACAACCCACTTCAGCCACAACCCAACCACGACCCAACCATGACCAATGACCCAAACACCGGACCCAACCACAACCCACAACCCCTTTAAGCATCAATCACAACCAAAAAAAAAAAAAAAAAAGCAACCATAGAACCCTCTGGATTGTAACCCACCAGAAAAAATGATCCACTGAGATGTGTGATGTTGATGTTGGGAGGAGAATAGTGTTTGGGTCTGAAGAAAGGAGAGAGCAGATGGAGAAACAGAGAAGGAAAAGAGAGAAGAGAACTGAAATAATGAGATAGAGGAGAGAGAGAAGAGAACTGTAGCACTATTGTAAAAACTTTTGCAATAGTTGGGTTTACAATTCTCTGATGCAAATGGTTTTGAGGCATAAAATGCCAAAAAGTCCTTAGATATAGCATTAGCATTCTAAAGACAATAGAAGGTAAATGCATAAGGGACCCACCTAAAAGAGGTGTACAATGTTCCAGACAGAACTCAACCAACCAAGAGGCTCATAAATTAAAAATCTTTTTCTAATTAGGATCTCTTACACATCCATGTGAGAGAGAGAGACCCATGACCCGAGGCTAACAGCCTACCAAGAGTCTTCTTTAAAGTAATAAAGAAAATTTCCAGTTGTGACTTTCGATATTGTCCCCTTAACCAAAGAGATTTGTATAGAATCTCCGCTGAATTTAATTACAAAACAAAAATTAAGAAAACTTCAAATAAACTTCATTGATATATTATTGAAATTACAATAATGCTTAAACATGAAAATTACATGGCTTTAACTTCAAATAAACTTCATTGATATATTATTGAAATTACAATAATGCTTAAACATGAAAATTACATGGCTTTACTCCAACCTTAATGAAATGAAAATACAAGACTTCACTTCCTTTTTTTTTATTTTGGTAGAAACGGGTGTCTTATTTAAACCTAACATACTTGGCTTACTTATGTTACAACCATGTCAGCATCACCCTCCTCATTTAGAAAAAAAGGGCAACAAACTGCAAATTACAGTCAAGACTTGGAACTCCATGATGGTGTAGATTAAAGCAAGAGTTAATGGGTGCCTGCAGAGTTTTTGCTAATTGATTATTTAGAAATATTTTAATATCACTTTCAATAGGAAATATAAAAAGCTAATAAGATGTTAGTTACTTTTTTTTTTTTCCCCATAAAAAATTTCTAAAAATAGTTCCAAAATCAAATTGTTAACCATTCCCTTAAAGTAAATTCTTTTAAAAATCACGTTATTACTTGTGACACATCAAGTTGGGATGTCAACTCCAACTCCAATTCACGATTCAAGATTATGAGTTTGTTAAATTACCGATTGTCCCAAAAATTTAAGCTGTTAGGAAATTATGAATTTAATCACTTAATCATAAGTCTAACACTCCTCCTCACTTGTGGGCCTAAACTTCCCCTTAATAAGTGGGGGCCCAACAAGTGAGAATTTAACATTTTAAATGGGAGGTAGAGTAAAGTCAGGAATCGAACTCAAGATCTCCTGCTCTGATACTATGTTAAATTACCGATTGTCCCAAAAGTTTAAGCTATTAGGAAATGATGAATTTAATCACTTAACCATAAATCTAACAGATTTTTCATGGGATTAAGCTTGGATTTTGTAGTTTGAATGGTAAAACTATGATTCAATAGCTCATCAATAAGTTCATGGAATTGCCATATGCCTAAATTCAACATGTCTCATGTGGCCATGTGAGTTTTAATTAAAAGGATGTACAATGCAAGGTTTTCATGAAAAATTCTATTGACATCATTTTTATATCACAAATTTTGCTAAAATTCTTAACGTTGACAACTGAAAAAAAAAATGTGGTGAGTTCATATAAGTGATTGTCCACCATATACAATCAACTACTTTAGGAAGTTGGGACAAAAAGTGTGATCATAGAAAAACTAGTGTTTTAGTAGTCCTAATAAGAAGGATGAGCCTCTTATCCTTTTTCTTTTGGATCTGCATTTCATTCCCTTTTGAAACCATGATCACTTTGTTCAGCAGTAGCAGTACATAGGACTCTTGCATAGGTCAAATTGGGAAAATTGAGAGAACATTTCAATCAAACCATCATTAACAGGTTAGAAAATTTTCAAACTACCACTAACTGAGACCTCAACCCACCCATGTTTCTAAGTTGATTGGGCCAAACCTATGTTAATGGGTGACTTTGTGATAGTGCCTCTCAAAATGGAGATTCAATTGAAATTATTTCTCCATTTATATCAAGGGTTTTACATGGAGTCGCCACTAATTTTATTAAAAATTGGGAAAAAATAATAATACCATGTGACAAATTGAATTTCATTGAATAATTGAATATACATAAAGTAGAAAAAATTACAACACATTTCTCCCAATTACAATCTAAAAAAAAAGTGCATGACTTTGTCTCTAGTTACATTCTACTAAATATAAATTTTATGGATAAAACACTAATTTAGAAACCTTGATCAACGTTTGGAGGATAAGTTACAAGATATGAAGGTGTTAGACACCTACATTACCTAGTAAAAACCAATTTTCTAAACTATGGTGGTCAATTTACATATTTTATCATGCACGCATTTAATATGTCACAAACAAAACCAAGCATGCCATTTCACATACAACTTGATCAAAAATCAGAAATTTGAAAATAGAAATCATAACTTGGAAAGCATAACAAGTGATCAAGTGATGAAGAATCATGTGAGCGTAGTGAAAGAATTAAAAAGAACTTATTGCATGTAAGTCTTGGCATGGCCAAGGAATTGAAAACAAGCATATGATTGAATATGAATAATGAGGAGCATAGATAGATTTAATATGTGGGAGGAATCGAGGGACAATTTGTCAGTGATAATTTAAAATCAAACAAGACACTACTATATTAACAAGATAAGAACATGTTAATGTATGTGAATCATGGCAAAGGAATTGAAGCGTGTTATGACATACATTGAGAATTCAGGAACATGGCAAGAACAAGCAAAATTTTGCATGAAATTGATAATACTCTATATAAGATCTAACACATGATTATTTATGAACAACACACATGAATTTTCATATTTAGATCCTAGCAAGCATGGCAACATCGTAGCAAAACTTGATCATACAAGAATAACAACACTCATGGCAAAACTAAAAACATATTAATTCAAACATAACAATAACAAAATCATGAAAATAATTAAAAACTTACCTACATATAATTAAAACAAACAAGAGGAGGCAATTCTTTAAGAGCTTTTGGCGGAGTGAGGCAACAAGGTGCTTGGTTGCAACTTGAGATTAGGAAGATTGTCGCATGATTAATTAGGAAAACGATCATGGATGCCTCACTTTGTTGCTTCCTCTTGGATTCTAAAATAATTGTTGCTGGGATCCTAGAACTGCAACAAGAAGATGTTCACTCACACTTCGAGACTAAGAATATCAGTTATACAACAAACACTTCTTACTTCCTCTAGAATGTTAGGGGATGGGGTGCCTTAAATGGTGAGAACCTCTCTCTATTTATAGAGGGTGAAGAAAGCTCTAAAAAGGGGTGGAGCCACTAGAACTGAGTTTTCTCAAACCTAGGAGAATCTGATTCAAATTTGAAAAGAATTTGGAATTTTTGCAGCTAAAGGGTCTTTACCCTTCTGCCTGCCGATCGGCAAATGGGGGTAAATCCAAGTGCTAATCAACACTTGGACCTAATGATAGCTAAAAATTTTACTATTTGATTGGAAAATTGTTGTTTGCATGCGAAAAATATCAAGATTTGGCTGATTTATAGAACATGATTATTTCAATAGGTGTAAATGCATTTTTAGTTCCTATATTTTGACTTTTTTTCTATTTTGGTCCCTACATTTTATTTTTACTACTTTCGGTCCCTAAACTAATTAGCACGTCCCATTTTAGTCCTTTCCGTCAACCAACTAGCGGAAAAGGTTGACGTGGCTGACGGAGCGAATAAAAAAATAATATAAAATGCACTGTTGTCCACTATGGCCATACCTACTCAGCCACGTGTCTTTCCCGCCCTAATAAGTGAACACGTGATTGTCACGTGACCACATTAGCAATTGATTTGGTACGTGAATGTTGTGAACCACTCATCTCTTTCCCCGAATCAGTCTTACACCATAGCCAAGCTCAGTGAATCCCTTTCTCACACCTACAACCTAAAATCACCATATCCAAGCTCAGAGAAACTCTACAACCATCATCAGCCCACAACCCAAAAAATCAATTACTAAAAAAGTCAAACCCAGAACAAATACCTAAACCTAGAAAATCAAATACCCAAAAAATCAAACCCGAAAATCAAATACCCAAACCCAAAAAATGAAACCCAAAAAACAAAAAAATCAAATCCAGGAAATAGTAAACTTTTCTTGAAATAGTAGAGGAAAGAAAGGGAGGGAGAAACCCTCAGCAACAATAGTAGCAGAGGGCTTTATCGTTGACGATGACAATGATCATGGGGGCTTGTTGTTCATCTTCTTCTTCGTCATTGTCTTCAACCTCCTGGTCTTTGTCAAAGTCAGATTGTTCGGTGGTTCCTGATTCAAGTTTGGGTTTGGGTTTGAGTTTGAGTGGTTCTCGAGAAACGAATTTGGATTGGTTCTTGGAGCACACTACTCCGATGGTCCCAGCCCAATATTTATCTAATGAAATTTTTGCTATTTAGGGTTTTTATGTGATTTTGGGTAATGGGAGTTGTGATGGTTGTGAAATTAGGCTTATTGTTAGGTTCCTAAATAAATTTTGAAACTTTATGGTTTGTAATCAAAACCCAATACTTAAATTGCCTACATTTTTGCCTCTTTGATCAAAATGTTTAAACCCTTGTAATTTGGATTGATTAGGAAATGGACTTGTTATTAGGTTCCTATTGATGAAATTTCGAAATTTAATGATTTGTGAGTAAAACTTAGATTTTATACTGTTTGCATTCTGTCTCTTTGGTCAAAATGTTTAAACTTTAAACCCTTGTTCTGGGTTTGATTTCTTCGGCAATTGATTTTCTGGGTTGTGGGCTGATGATGGCTGTAGAATTTCGCTGAGCTTGGCTATGGTGTAGGACTGATTTGGGGAAAGAGATGAGTGGTTCATAGCATTCATGCGCCCTATCAATTGCTAATGTGGTCACATGATAATCATGTGTTCACTCATTAGGGTGGGAAAGACACATGGCTGAGCATGTATGGCCACAGTGGACAACGGTGCATTTTATATTATTTTTTTATTCACTCCGTCAGCCACGTCAGCCTTTTTCGCTAGTTGGCTGACGGAAAGGACTAAAATGAGACACGCTAATTGGTTTAAGGACTAATAGTGATAAAAATAAAATGTAAGGACTAAAAGTGCATTTATGCCTATTTCAATATTAATAAATTGCAAATTATATTTTTATTTAAAAATTATTAATATTTAAATAACATGTTTTACTTAATACATGTATCCACATAATTGTTTTGAACCTTATCAAATAGGATTATGACATGTAATTAATTTTAAATTAGACGTTTAAAGGACCAATTAAAAATAATTTCTCATAATTACATTTTGAGTCATATGGATGCATATCAGCTATCAACATTTGATTTGCGATATATTTTAATCAAAAATTGATGTTCAATCACTAAGTTCCACCAAACGTGAGGCATTCCTTAGACACCACATTTTACAATCAGGAATTAGTTCACATACCAAGGGTAAAATTGTAATTTTATCAAGCAAAGGATAATATTGTAAAAGCGGTTAGATGAACAATAACTTAATTCGAAAAAAAAAAAAAAAAATCAAAGGTCATAACAATTAAAATGTGTTAAATGCCAAAATTGGACCATAGAACCAAAAGATCAAGTCATATCAAGTTTTAACTAATAAGATGCATTTTTTAAACTTAGGGCTAAATGCATTGGATTATGATTTGTTCTTAATCTTAAAGGAATTAGTTTTAATTAATTCAATATCAAAGATTCAAAATCTCAAGCAAGGTTTAAAGATTTTCTCTAGCAATGGTTTGCTAGAGCAAGCTTCTAAATAAAGCATGTCTTCAATCTTAAAGCCGCTTCATATCTTCACAATGAGTCAAGGGTATACAACATGATTCTAGATTACATTATCTACTAATATTTTCCAATCTAAAATCTTGACAATATACAATAATTCATATTTAATTATATACAAAATTGAGAAGATTATGAGAGATTTTATAAATTTCATACCTCATACATAAATGTTAGGACATATGTGGATCATGTTAAGAACATATGTCATTTAGAATTGACTAATCCTTTGACAAAACACACTTTACTTGTAATTTGGTAGATCTAGGATGTGTTTAATACTTTAAGGAACAAAAGTTAAAGTTCAAGTATTGAAGCTATGCAAATCTGTCTAAGAATCAAGTGAAGAAGTGCTATGTTTTAAAGCTTGACAGATAACTCGACAGATGTATCTATCGAGATTTAAAATGTGAAGTTCGACAGATAGCTCAATAGTTGTATCTATCGAGAATTACGAAAATCAGTTTTTCAGAACTATTTTTCACGCATATCCAAGCTATGTGTCTAGATTTTCTTTTCTCATAACCCTAGACATATATAAGGATGATTTTAAGGGTCCTCATAAGGTTATTGCACTTGTTGTTGCAAGCATATTGTAACTGAAGATAATTTGCCCTAGTCAATCTTTCTCTTGAAGAAGCTGTTGTGTTTGTACGTTGTAAGGTTTTGTGACCAATGAACTTCTTGATTTTCATCGTATGAATGAACTGAAGAATTTTATAACCAACATCCTTTTCAAGTTGGTATATTAGTCACGTACTTGGATTCGTGTATCAATTGGTTACTCACATACTAGAAGTCGTGTATTGAAAAAAGAAATTGTCACTACATTACAAGTCGAATTGTGTATTGGGGTAAGGGTTCAACTACAGGTTGATATAAGGTACTGGAATTCCTTTATTTGTAACCGCTTATTTTGATAATAGTGGATTCTCGGGAGTGGTGACTTTAAATTCACTTGGTTGGGTTTTTGCCTTAGAGGTTTTCTCTATTTGTAAACAAATTACCGTGTCAAATTTATTTTTTCTCTGCATTTAACTTAGTTGGTAATTTGTTTGTGCTACCATGCATATTGCATGTTAATTGACTTAATTAATTAACTTGTCTAATTAATTTGTTAATTTACCATAAGGGGTCAATACATTCTTGGCCTATCAATAAAAATTTACAAGATTCTCCATGATTACTACATGTAGAATTCAAGTGTAGTTGCATCCTATATATAGATGATTTGCCCACAACTTTTTAGCAAACTCATTTGAGTGGGTACAAATATCGTCTTAAATATAGCAATTCATTCATGCTTTTTAAGTACATTTCAATTTTCATGATTTTCTATCGATATCCCTAACATAATATAAACACATGGTTAAATTTAATTGGGCGACCTAAGGTATAACATTTAAGGAACTATACCTAAGTTTTACCCGAAATTATAAAATAAAATAAAACTAGATAAGATTATGCAGATGCTTGTATGTCATTTCATCTAACAAATAATCAAATATGAAGCATAAATAGCAAATAATTGCCCTTACGAAATAGAATACTAATTAGCCAAATCACATCATTGGAGTTTATTGCAACAGAAGTGGGAATAGGTTTCCTACAAATATATAACATGGTCACATATTGCTGATGAGACTAGGAGAGAAACTTCATTATAAACTTGAATGTGTTTTTTTTTTTTTTTTTTTTTTTGGATTAAACATTTCAAACTTGGAGAACTTCAGCAATCAATTTCTCCATATTTTTGTACGAAGAACCGCCAGGTTTTGTAGCCTCCTCAGCCTTGGTCTTCAACTCTATTACATTCTTCTTCATTTCTTTACCCCTTTCACCATCCATTAACTCTCTCACAAGTTTTTCTACTACATCTCTTTGAACGTTATTATCAATCTCCATTCCAATGCCCCACTCAGTACAACTGTACCGACAATTTGTGTGTTGCTCAGCAAAGAAAGGCCAAGAGATTATTGGCACTTCACCACACACACTTTCAAGTGTAGAATTCCACCCACTATGTGTTATAAAACCTCCAATTGATGGGTGCTTCAGGATTTGTTCTTGAGCACACCAAGTTGCTAACATGGCTCTATCCTTCGTTTTGGTTACAAATTCAGGAGGAAGAGTAGCTGAATCACCTACCACAAGATCTGGTCTTATAATCCACAAGAATGACTTTTCACTATTTGCTAACCCCCAAGCAAACTCAATGAGCTGTTGAGGCGTCATAATAGTTATGCTACCAAAATTAACATACACTACAGAGTTGGGTTTTTTTGAATTTAACCATTCCACACAACCCGGTTGTTCTTTCCATAGATTGGAATCTATTGATTTCAAATTTTCATCCTTAATCTGATTAGCAAGCAACACAAGTGGTCCAATAGTATATATACGAGGAAGCATGGAGGATAGAGCATCCAACGCATCTTGTTCAAAGGTGTCGAATGTGTTTAAAATGATACCTGAAGCTCTTGAAGCTCTCTCTGTTTGGCATATAAGGTAGTTAAGACTAACATCGTCCTGATCTGTAGTTCTAATGAAACTTGGAAGATCTTTAAGGCAAATATTTTTCATCCCAGGAATCCAATCTATTTTGGTTTCCAAGTATCCATTTGTTAGATGGCTCACATCTGAAAATCACACAAAAATAAAGTGCTCAAATGTTAAAATATTAAAACTAGCATACAAATTTTCAGTGTATGCTAATTCGATATGATAATTCAATAGCTACAGGGTGTATTTGACATAAAGAAAATGTTAATGAAGATAGATTATATATTTACACACACAATGGTTTATCTATAAGGGATATTGATTATGCTTGAATTAAGAATTATCCATATGCATTATTTCAAGGCATAATAAGGGATCATGACTAAAATATGTACACAACAAAACATAAAGAACATATTCATTAAGCATTCTTACACATATTTATCCAAGCATGCACATATACAAAACAGGTACATATACTAACACTAGTTACATAGCCACGTTAATATATTGATATTTTTGCTGAATACGTTAATAAATTGATATGAACCCTTATTTATGTGAGTCTCATGGTCACCTTTAACTATTGCTAAGATTTTCAAGCCTGGGTAAGACTAAATAGATTAGATTGATTATACATTTTTTACTTTCACTGTTAACAGTTTTCCAAAAATGTTCATGAATTGAATCTTCCCCACCCCCCCCTCTCTCTCTCTCTCTCTCTCTCTCTCTCTCTCTCTCTCTCTATATATATATATATATAAGTAAAGTCTCTAATAGTTATATAAAAAATCTGAGGTTCAATCTCTACCTACACCAAAAACTAATTGGTATCTTGGTTTAATAATAAAGAGCTATTATCAGGAGCGGATGTCATAAGTTGAAAGTCTCTCAAAAAAAAAAAAATATATATATATATATATATATAAAAAGTCAAGCAAATATCACATTTTCTGTTGTGACTCACTTACCCAAGTAAAAAACGTTTTTTGATTAATTTTTTCTCGTAAAACGTATACTTATAGATTGGGATGTTAAACGGTGTATTTATTTTCTTTTCTTTTCTTTTTTGTGAGAATCATGTAGTAGTAAGGGTGTATTTCATGTGGGTGCCTGAAAAGGAAACAAATTCTTTTACACTAGTTCACATTCATTATTTCATACACATATTTATAATTGATACAGAAATGTTCACATTTTAACACATAAAAGTAAATGTGAAAAAGTGGAGGTAAGAGAATTAAAACCCTTTTAGCTTCTATATGGAACCCTTACCCGTTGAAATTGGATTTGACTCAAGTACGATATAGACAGTTTGAGGGCTAGCTAGCTTATTATGTACTATATGTATATGGAATCCAACCTATTGTTGAATTCCTTCCAGGGGTGGTGCTACATGTTCTTCGAGAGGTTTATTTTGATGGAAAAAATAGATATATATATATAAAATATTTTTTACTATTTACTTTACTCTTAAAAATATTTTTGTACACCTGAATCATCATAGATTAGCTAAGCCCAAAATCAAACAACAACATAGATCACAGATCATTCTCTCTCTCTCTCTCTCTCTCTCTCTCATAAATCTCATCTCATCTCTCTACCCTATCTGACTATCTTGATATCTCCATAAAAGTAAAGAGTGGTGTGTTATGAGTGTTCCTTTCTTTATTATAAATTTGTATTATAAGTGTGGAATGTGTCTCTAATACTGATTGTGTGCGTTAATATTAATATTATTATTATTTTGTTATAATGTTATTTATGTGAATATATTCATGTATACTATAAATATCACATAAAGTGATATAATATAACTTTATATAATTAAATAATTTGTAAATACAGTGGGTTTGTAACATGTGTATGTATTACTATCATGTTATAATTGATATATTTAAGTTCTATTTTTACTAAATTTTTTTTAATTAAAATTTCTTGTAGCCACCACTAATTCCTTCAATATTAAACCATTAAAAGCTAACGTGCGTACGTATAATTAGATAAGTTAATAAATTAGTGATGCAGACGAAAGAGATGAGTATAGTAGGGTTTATAGCAAATAACACGGTCAATAAATATATATATATATATATATATATGATGATGATACCTTTAAGGGGTGTTAAACCTCGTTCAACTAGATGGCGATAATGCATATAACCCAAGAAGCCGCACGAGCTAGGTGTCCAGAAAAGCACATTTGGAATTCCAAATTTCTCAGCAGCGTCAAGAGTGAAGGACATGCAACCATCGGAGATAATTGAGGTCACAGGTGGCCTTTCCCAAGACGAAGTGTTGTTGAGCTTGGAAATGAGGTTGCAAAGTGGGAGTAGGCCATTCTTTGAGATGGAAACAGAAAGAGATGGGATATCTTGGCTAACATCTGCGTCCGATGGTGGGAGGCCATCGGGAATGGTTTCGAAGTGAAAGTCTGGCAAGCCGTCAAGGGAGTTGGGGCCTCTGGACCTGAGTAAGCGTTTGTGGTTGTACTCTGTGTTTACAAAAGTCACATAAAAGCCTTTATGGTGGAGGAGTTTGGCTAACTTAAGCATTGGGTTTATGTGGCCTTGAAGTGGGTATGGGATACAAACAACATGAGGTTTACTAGCTTCTGGAATGGAACCCATCTCTCTCTAAATCTCTTTGTCACAACGAAGCACTTGCACACAAAAAACTAGAAGTCTTCCCAGGCCTTTTATAGCCGAACTGCAAAACATAACGTGGTTTTAATTTTATTCTTTTTAATATTTTAAGCAATGCTGTTTAGTTAAGTTAATGATATAGAAGTAGTCTTCGGCTGGGTCGTCTGCGATTTTTTTTTTTTTTTTTTTTTTTTCCTGCTGCACTCGTTTCAGCTGTTAAGGGACAAAACACTGTTTTACACTTATCACGCACTGTTATACTGTTTTACGCACCGTTTACGTACCTACAACCACATTATTTTAAAAAAAATATTAAAGATAGATCTTACATTACTATTTATATATTTAAAAAAAATTTTGTTACAATATTTTCAGTTTTTAATTTTCAATTGTTTTTAAACGGACCATATTCTTTAAGGTGGAAACTATCAAACCTACCACACATGGAACACAAATTTATCTGTCCAATTTTTTATGCCCATTCGATCACAATTTGCAATGTAATAATTTTATTTTTCTTATAAAATACTAATTAAAAATTAAAATAGAGAAAAAAAATAAACACAATAGAATATAATTGATAGAGCATAGAGTAAAGTACAAACGAACATAAGTTTTGTATTCCCTAATATGGGTATTTTAAAATGGGAGTACCATTAACAAATGTCCTAAAAACACATATTAAGAATTAATAAATATTCAATTATGAGTCATAAATACACATTTTTAAAGAAGAAACGACATTTGGTAATGATTTATTAACTTACAAGCACAAATTCATTGTTGTTAAATGTGTTATTTTGGATATTTGTGCACAATTGAACTTTATTTTATAAAAATATTGTTTAATAAAGCAATAAATCTATCTTAACCATTTCCATTAGGATCAATGGCACAAGCCTTTATGCTGCACTCATTTTCAATAAAAAAATATTAAATAAAATTATAATTTTAAACCACAACCTATTTTATAGCTATATTTTCTACTTAAATTTGGCCTTGTACCGAAAGCAACAAAAGTTTGATAAGCTTTTAAAATGCCGTGAACGGTGACATGCGTAAATCTTGGGAGAAGATAAATGTTGTATTTCAAAAAAGTGATATCATGCTTAAAAAAACAAAAACAAAAGTGATGCTAAAGTAATTTAAAAGTTAAAACTGACGTGAATCCCTCAATTAGTCAATGCGCCCATGTAACTCTTTTTGAGTTTTTCCTTTTTCTTTTTCTTTTTTTCTTTTTTTTCATATTAGAGGGGCAAACTGGCAAAGTATCTGGGAGGCTTTTAGTTCTACATTGTGTTTGGTAAATTTAACATGTTGTGCTTTTTGGTACAATAAAATGATTTTTCTCCCGGTGAAAAAAAAAATAGTTAGGACAGAGTTTGACTATAAATTTGTTAAACTACAACTTTCTTTAAAAAAAAAAAAAAAAATTGCTACATATTTTTAAAATCTAATCATTAGATTGCATGGTCTTTACACTCTTAACACATATATCAAATTTTGTGTCAATTGGATATTATTTACTATATAATCTATAAACTCATTTTTTGTGCATAATTTTAGATTATAAAAATTTGTAATTTAAAGAATTGATTGATGACATAACTATTAATTTTTAATCTTCTGAAAATTTTGCAACCATGGAGAACTTAAGTAGAAAATGTAATCCAATGTTGGATTTATCAAATTTTACATCCAACAGAAAAAATAAAATAAAATAATATTGAGTGAAGTTGTAGTCTAAGACTACAATCAAGTTTGTAATCAAATTTTGTCTTTATACACATTCAAAAGGCTGAACTCAACTCTCCATTTCATGAGTTAGGGACAACCCCCTCAATCTTTGCCGCTTGCCGGACATATAATGCAGATTAATTAGTTTTAAGTATTAACAAAATTAGTCAAATGCATAATTTTGGCTAAAAACAAAGAATTATGACAACTCGCTCCTTAACATGTAGCTGAAATGTGCAACCACATGTTGGAGTGATGGAGTTTTTACATATATATTTAAATGGTTTGACCTTATGTCATTGCTTACTTAACCCGTGCTCTTCCCAAATTAAAACCCAATCAGTACTCTTATACATGTCGATCTGAGGTATTCACATGAACTTTAAAATATTTTGCTAGCTTTTGTCAATGAAATGGAGAAGAAAACAATAATCAGAAATATTTTGCTATTAGGTCTCTATACCTCGGTGTCAGCATTTGGCTATGGTTCCATGTATTGTATGGATTAAGACAATAACTTCAAATGGGCCATTTTTATATTTCTTGAGTTTGTGAGATTTTTTCACTTATATATATATATATATATATATATATATATATTGTTATATTCTGTTTATTATAATATTATAATTGTTAGTAACAAATTTATCTAGATAACCTTTTTGAGACTCGATTTATCTCTCTCTCTCTCTCTCTCAAAGTTTTTCATATTCATATATATATATATATATATATATTCGGCTTTGGATGAACATATTGAAAAATGTTTACTATCAAAATAAACTCTATTTGTATAATTATAATAACTAGAATTTTAAATAAATATAAAAAATTCAAGCTTACGACAATGAAACTAATTAATAAAATTATACTATTGCAACGTCACTTAATCATAAAAGTATTTAATAGTCCCAATCTTAATAATAAAGTTTCACTATATTACTCAATGAATTAAATAAAGCAGTACAATACAATAAAAATAAAAATAAATAAAAAACATTATCTACTGTGTCGGCAAACTAAAAACTTATAATTGGCCAACGGGGGCTTGGCTGAGTGGGTAAGGCTCAGACGCTTCGTACAACACACGTAGATTCGAGTTCCGCTGCCCGCAGGAGTCCGTTGGTAGGCATCCTTAGTGGGGTTGACCCTCACACAATCGTTGATGCGGCTGACGCCGAGATTGGCCCCGGCTGTCTACCTCCGACCGGCACCCTGTCCGGGGGTGTAATATAACCATAGAAGCCTCCATTTTAGCTTCTCAAAAAAAAAAAAAAAAAAAAAACTTATAATTGAATATTTTATTGAAATCATATTTTTATATCTTTATATAAATTTTGATCATAAATTTATTTACTAATAATTAATTATATATTTATTTGATTTTATTTCACTTTTTTTTTTGAGAAATCTATTTCACAAAACTTGATTTTTTTATTAACAACTAGGATATTATATATATACTAAGAAATAATATCAACATAGAATAATATATAAACTAATAAAAGTGTGGATGTCATGGGCGCTGCTACAGCAAGCCCAAGGGGTTCATTTGAACCCCCTAACCTGGCCCAAAAAAATACATTATATATATATATATATTGACCCCTAAATAAAAATTTTGATCACTTTGAACCAAAATTTTGTTTAAACTCAATTAAAATAAGCTTAAATATAATTATTTTAGTTCTACTTTCACAATAATTTTACAATAAAAGTTAAGTAGTATATTGTAATTGGTTTTTATCTAGACTTACAATTAACATCACTTTTTTACATACCTTTAACAATTTGCCACTTAAATTTTATTATGAAAATATTGAGTAAATAGCATTAGTGTTAAAATTGTTTCTTCATTAAACAAAATAAATAAATAAACTTTCTCTTCAAACGATTCCTAACTCCAACACTATTGACTCCCTAGAAGAAAAAAAAATTCTAAAGCCACCACGACCGCTAGATGTGGAAAACCTATATAGAGTATATATATGAATCTATAAAGAAGAAAAAAATTGAAACTAAATTTTATTTAGGAAAAAAAATCCTAAGAGATAAGTATGGCTGGGTTTCGTGCATGGATTACTTTTTCTTTTTTCTTTTTCTTTTTTAAATCTGTGGTACCCACGTACCCCCTTCCTCGTTGAATATACGGATTTGTGACATGTGTCTTCCATCACTACCAAATACTAAGAGTGTATTTAAATGTTGCTTGTTTTGCTAAAATTGAAAATTTATTATTGAAATTACTATAGATAAATGTAAAAATTTGTTGAAATAGTACAGTGAAATCCATGAATAATACTAAAAAGTACAGTAGGGCCCATAAATAGTAACAAAAATAAGCTGAATAATAAAATAATTTTAATTTTCCATCGTAATCTGCACACTAAAAATAAGGATTCTCACTATCAAAAAAAAAAAAAAAAAAGGAAAAAAAGAATAAGGATTCTCAAAAAACAAAACAAAGAAGCACACAAACTAAAGAAAAAAACCCCTGATTCTCAAAAACCAAAAAATAAAATAATAAAATAAAATAAAATAAAAAATAAAAGAAAGAAAGAAATTGTTCTTCTTCTTCTTCTTTTTTAATAGAAATAAGAGTATTCACTTTTGTTCGAGTATCTAATCTAACAATTCCCTTGAACATATGTGATTTCCTCATCCCATTGTCATGAGTAACACTACACATACAATAATATATATCTCATAACTGTTAAGTTGATATATCTTTACAGGTCTTAGTTTCACTTTTTTATTTACCATTAACAATTAACCATCTCAAAAATTGTGATTAAAAAAACTCAGTTATTGTCGTTCATGACTCACTGGTTGCTATCTAGGAAACATGGTGCATTTTTTTTTTTTTTTTTCCTAATGCCAACTCAAATACTATGACATAGAAAATGAGTGTTGGGAAAAACTTGTACAAAGTGAAAGCCCCAAATAACTTCTTTCTTTTTTCTTTTTTGAGAAACAAAAGCCCAAATAACTTCAAGAATACTTTTTGAAAAACTTCAAGAGCACTTGGACATTTTGTCAAAAACTATGTGCAGTCAATGGGCTTCCCAAGGAATCCAACTAAATCCCTTCAAAGATCGGGCCACACAACCCATCAACTCTCCGTCATGATATATTGATATGGGCTTATATGATCCATCACTTCAATTCAAGATTTGGGCTTTTTGACCCAATATCTTCTCTTCACAGATTCTACTCAGACTTGTGTACGTCTTCTCTTGCTTCATGAAACATGCCCGTGTTCCTCTTCTCATTTCGAAATGGGCCTCAAGATCCCCTGGCATTTGCCACGCGGTATGTGCTGACTGCTGAAGGCTTATTTTCTCTCTATGCGGATTAGGGCCCACAATATTTCCCCTAATTTACCCCCGAAAAAAAATCTTTATGAGAAAAAATGCTCAAGCCCATAAAACTATTTGGGCTTGTGCATAAAATCATCAAAGTCCATACCACTGCATAACCAACTATTTAGAAAAGTGCTACGTCCACAACATTTTTACAACAAATTATATCTGGTAAGTTGTTATTGATTCTAATTTGAACCGACTAATGAAATTACTTTTTTTTTCATCAATAACAATCCTAATAATTGGAAATTTTAGTCAAGGCTTGGAACTCCATATCAGTACACATTGAAGCAACAAATTTCTCAGGAAAATCACGTTACTTGCACCACATTAAGTTGGGATGTCATTTCCAACTCCAATTCATGATCCAAACTTATGAGTTTTCATGGACTTAAGCTTTGATTTTGTAGTTCTAAGGGTAAAAGTATGACTAAGTAGGTTCATGGAAGTGCCACATGCCAGTGGAAATATGACTTTATAATAAAAGTATTTTGAAAAATGCTATGAACATAGCATCTTTTTTTTAATAAAAAATATTATTTTATTTATTGGCTAACATTTGAGCTTAATTAATATTATTACAATGAAAGAAATAACCCTATTGATTAAAATTAGGGGGCTTTATTCTACTTGAGGGTCTTAGGCAACTACCTCATTTGCTTATAGTGTAGAGCCGACCTTGCTATTTACTATGACAATTTCTTAGAACCTATTTGCTAAGGTAATATGTACTCACTAAAAAATTCTACTAAGAATGATAAAGAATGTCATAATCTTCCAACATTAAACAACTAAGTTTTGATAAGACATTATTACAATATTTAATTTTGATAATGAATGATAATATATGTTACAATTGAAACTCTTAATCAAATGAAATACCTACAACCATCTACAATGAAGATTTTGTTATCCATACTTCCTTCTTTATTATCTTATTTTATGAGCCTAACTACAATGTTTAGTTTACTCAATTTTTAATTAAAAACCCTTTTAAGCAAGAAAATAAATCTAAAAAGAATAAGATAAAAAAAGACATATGTCATCAAAGTTTCCATTAAATAAAATTATAAGTATAAAAGATTTAAACCTAATAAATTAGTATTCTCTAAATAACAAATAGAACATCATATATCACAATTCTCACATTCCAAGCATGAATACCACATAAAATTCAAAATACACAACAACAAAAAAATGGGACATTAAAATTTAGTGAGGAGTATTTTAGACATTGCATAATAGAATATTTTAAAAATTATAAGATTTTGTTAGGATTTATCTAAGAGTGTAACGGTAGTTAGTAGGGGTATATGCTCATTTACAAAATATAAAGGAGGGAAATTTTCAACTTTAGTTTAGGGAAGGAATACAATTACCCCAAACATAAAGGGTGAAAGTGTTTTTTTTTTTTTTTTTTAATACTTTAAAAAATGTGTATAAAAAATAAAAAATAAAAAAGTTAGGCTAAGAAAATTATGCATAAAACAATGAATTTTGGCTCAACAAATTGACTAATCCAAAAAAGAAGTCTAGGGGAACACAATAAAATGTTATGATATTTTTACAATACTATTATTTCTAGATATGGTGGGTCATAGTATGATATTTTATTATTTTATTTTAGAGTAATGCTATGTCCACAACATTTTCTCAACAAATTCTAAATGACAAGTTGTTACTAGTTTTAAACTGGGCCTACTATTGATTTCAATTTTTTTTTTTTAATCTATCAATAATACCTTGTTACTTAAAATTTGTTGTTAAATTATTATGAAAATGTTGTAGATTTAGCATTTCTTTTTATTTTATTTTATTCAATATATAAGGAATTGAGATCTCGACAATTGTGAAAATATTATGACAACAACAAGATGTTATAATATTTTCACAATACATTTATTTTCAGCTATAATTGGTCTCAATATCATATTTTATTATTTTATTTTAAACTATAAGAAATTGACAACTCCATAATAGTAAAACTATTTGTAAGAATATTTTGTGTGAGTATAACAATATTGCATCGGCACATATAAATATTTAAAAGAAAAAACAAAAAGAGTACAAACCAAAACTCTAGCGTATTAAAAAATAAAAAATAAAAAAGCCAACTCAAAACTCACCGAATTGACTAAACCAAAGGTTATCGTAGAATTGAGCTGTTGGCACTTTTTATATAGTTTTTTTTTTTTTTTTGACAGATGGCACTTTTTATATATTTAGTAGAAGGAGATTAGTAGATATGCTGAAGTGGCCTAGATTGACTAATAAGATCGTGTCCCGTGACCTTAGGTAAAAAATTGAATTAGAGCATTAAGCATGATAATCACCATGCAATTGGCGCAATACTTATTAATTGAATTTTTGATTATATGTCTCCCTTCATTCTAGTGCAATTCATTTAGGACAAGTTTGGTATATTATAACAGTGATTACATAGGCATAGAAATAAGTACTACAAAAAATACAATATGTTGTAATAGAATAATTATTACTATTCATTTGTTTGGTAGCAACAAAGGAATATAACCCTTACTCTAGTAAAATAAATAAATATTTAATTCAATTCCCTAAATACCCTTATTTATAAAATTACATTTAGAATCTAACTTAACATCTCACTTTGTATAAATTGAACAATTTTATAATTAATATATATTTCTTTTGTTCAAATTTCAAAATGAATAACTCCATAAATGTTATAAAAAAAAAAGAAAAAAGAAAAAAAAATGATAACACCTAAAATTTCAATCTGTGCTTCTGTGCAAGATTATTTGATGATAATTAAAGGTCAATTGTTGGAGCCGAGCCATAGACTAACTAGCGAAAAATATTTTTAATATAGAACTAATGGCCTGAAAACCCATAGATTGATTCTCAAAAAATAAAATAAATAATAATAAAGAAGAACAACAACAAAAACAACCATGGTAGTTTAATAAAGAAATATTGTTTTATGAAAAACGTAGTATATGATTTTCAGATTTTCGCAAGTTGTGGTTTTTTAGATTTTCGCCAGTTCTTATTATATTTGAAAACCATAGATTAATATGGCAGAAAGGTCTGAAAGGAGAGAGAGCACCGACAAGTAGGGGGGCTTTTTGGAATTTTCTATATAATTAGATTAAGTTGGGTCAAGGAATAGGGATTACATGGCTTTTGATAAGGAATTATTATTCTCCATTTTATAGAATAACTACTCATCTTGATCAGGAATAGTTTGAGAAGACTTTTGATAAGGAATGATTAATTTTGGTTTTTTTTTTATTATATTCAAAAAATAATTCAAATACCCCCTTCATTTTTTTAATATTCAAACACATTTTTAAAAATAAAATAATAATTCGATAGTTTGAAAGAGATGTGTTATTAGAATCATAAGAAGATGTCAATCAATTGAGTTGCAAGATTCTAGGCCTTCAAACAAACTTGGATAAAGGAAAGAGTCACAAATATAACTGAGCAAAATCCGTAAGAAGAAGAAGAAGTCTTAATCCCAAACTTTGGGTTCGGTCCTTAAGTCTTAACAAATTGGTTAGATCAACTAATAGACAACTGGCAAATTAAAACATCTTAGTAGCCCAAGGAAAAATAAAGCAAAAGTAGTTACGTGTATTCTCTTCTTTCCTTCTGTTCTTTTTCATCCCAAACTTTGAACAATAAAGACAAAAGCAAAATAATAAATAATGACATATACAATTTCCCATTACAAAACAATTCAACAGCAATAATGAAAGTACAATAATACAATGGATGGAGACCCATCATTTTGATGAAGCTTTAATGGCCTCCACCATTTATACACCACAAAAAAATTGAAAGAATATGACATAAATAAATAAATAAATAATATCAATCATTTCACACACACGAAAGAAAAAAGGGAATGATTTGC
Source organism: Quercus lobata (assembly GCF_001633185.2). Lineage (NCBI taxonomy): Eukaryota > Viridiplantae > Streptophyta > Magnoliopsida > Fagales > Fagaceae > Quercus > Quercus lobata. The sequence goes on from NC_044914.1 coordinate 22,494,240, forward strand.
ATCAACAATGAATAGCAGCGAAATTATTAGCCTTGTTGGGGACTTGGCTGGGATAGGAACCCACCGAAGAAGATGATGTAGACCTTTGGTGAACACCGGACGAGGGGTTGTATCCATTACCAGGTCTTTGCTGTACGAACTCAATGGCTGGTGGCTGAAATTCAGACCTGGTTCGCCTATGAGATGAGCCACTGAATGATTCTTCTGCATTTAACAAATGGTAGCTACGGTTGGAGAGTTCTGACTTGCTTCTATTATATTTGTTGTGAGGCTTCGGCTTCTTGATGGCATTGAGAAAAAATGGAATTAAACCTTCCATGATTTTTTCTTCTTCTTCTTCTTTTTCTCAAAGCTGGATGGAAAGGAAGCTTTCTCTTTCTTTCTTTTTTTCTTGGAATTTATAACTTTGATTTGTAAGGTGTATATATATAGGATTTTGAAAGTTATTGGATATGGATGAGGAAAGTCGGGAGAATATTAAAACAGATGGTCAAATGACATGTATATCCTTTGACAAAACAAAACCAACAAAACCATGTGTAGTAGTATTATTATTATATTGCGTAGCTGTGCTTACACCCAATCTTTGTACAGTTTGTTGACTAGTAATATTGTGAGTGGATGACATTTTCTTTGCATTGTAAAATTGGGTGTACGCAAACGATTCATGTCAGTAGTATTGTTCTTTAAAGGGAACATGAGAGAAGTAATACAATTTGTAAATGGGGTTTGGTTTGGTTTGGAACCGGAGAGTCAACAACTTTGACTTGATAATTAGCTACCTCATAGCTGCATCACGTATCATAGCGAATCGATAAAAAACTGAGTGCCGATCCTGCCTTTTGTGTCTTTGACTATTGAGATTTGAGGATTGAATTAGAATAGTCACTAATTGAAACTCTGAAAGCTGCGGCGGCTCCACGCGGCATTGTTTTAAAATAAATTAAAAAGTGGTGACCAAAATTTTCAACGAAGAAGAAGAAGAAGAGTAAGAGACAGAGAACCAAGTCATTGTCAATTTTGTCACGGGGTTTAAATCCTAAACAATGTTTTTCTTTTTCTTTTTTGCTTTTCAAATCATTCCAAATGGAAGGAAGTAACGTAGTAGTATAGCAACCCAATCCAATAATAATGACTCTCCAAAACGAGTTAAATGAGTACATCATTTACTATAAAACAAAATGAGTAAAGTTACATCATTCATGACGCAATAACAACTCTCCCCTGTCTACTAACTTCTTCCCCAGTCCCAACTCACGGTTCAACCAAGTCAGATTTTTATTATTATTTTTGGATACTTACAGTCATTGTTGAATCTTCTGTCGGATCTTGAGCTTGCATCTCGATCCATTTCTTCTTCTTCTTCTCTCTTTTTTTCTTTCTTTCTTTCTGCGTTTTTTCTGTTTCTGCATTTTTGCTCTTCTGAAGTCTGCTATTCTTTGCAGATGAGATGATGAAGATGAACTTCTAGTTTTTTTCAAAAAACTAAAAGTGAGAACTGGAGAAGAGGCGGCATTTGTTACTGATAGAAGACGCAGAGAAGTGATACTGTGATAAACTCATAAAAGTGAAGATGAAGATGGGATGAAATTCAAAAGTGGGTAGTGTAGAAACTAGAAATCGAGGTAATATATAATTGGTGAGGAAAAATGATAATAAGAAGGTTGGAAATAAATTTGTCTTGAGCAGTGTGCTTACCCCATCTTATTTCAATTTCGGCATTTTGTTGCATTAAAGAATTAATGTGTATTTTAATTGAAATAATACTAGTAATTTTTTTTTTTTTTTTTGAGAATCAATAATACTAGTAATTTAAGACTTATGAGTTGGATTAAATTAATTTTACAAGTCTTATATTATTATTTTTTTTATCAATACAAGTCTTATAAATATATGAAAATATAAATTTTAAGTTTTTTAAAGAGTAATAGGATATGAAATTTTATATATATATATATATATATATATTTGGGGGGGGGGGGGGGGGAAGCCTGAGACATTCGAAACGGTATACTAAAATGAGTTGATATCAAAATATTTCATTTTTCTAAACAAACCAAAATGGTCTAGAACGGTATTCATAACATCGATTGTTTTTATCACGGTCTCCTACTAGATAGTAAATACTTGGCTGTCAAAGTGTAAGGTGTCAACACTCATATTTGAGCACTATTGGTGTCACAACTTATGTCATAACTCGCTTATGCGGCGATGTGTGATTAATGGAGAGATGTCTTCACATGAGCGAGTTGTGGCACAAATTGTGGCACAAATTGTACCACAAATTATGGCACCGGAATTATCCCTTATCTTTTACTCAATACTTATCTCTTACTTTTACCAAATGTTTGGCTGTAAACCATTTACTTGGACCTTGTATTACTATTTAAGTAATTTTTGAACGGGCAAGTCTGCCAACCTTCCAGATTTTACCACTTTGTTTTTTAAATTTTAAACTTCATAAGTGGTTGGCCGTTTAATGGACTAGGGCTGTTGAGAAAATCTTAAGATTAATTTAAATATAGGCTTGCACAAAAATGTTAAGGATATATATATAATCATATACACACACATTCCATCTTTTCACTAAATTAAAACAATTTCCATTATGTTATTAACTCCCTTGATTAAGAAACTTGATATCTAATTTATGTTTGCTTATAATTTAATATTTTGTGTTTGTCTTAAGAAAGTTATGATATAAAAAATACATTTGAAAGATAAATTTCAATATTTATTTTAACTATTTTAGTCATTTTCTCTCATTTTACTAATTTAATATATTTATTTATCTTTTAAAAAAAATTAAATTAATTATAATGTCATCACGGTTCGACCTCAGTTCAATCTCGGTATGACCTTCGGTCTGACTTTCAAAATCTTGAACCCGTCTCTTTAACAATTTATTGAACGGTCTGGGTTTAAAAACCATACATGCCACATGTGGCCATGTGACTTTTGAAAGAACATGTACAATAAATGAGTTTTTTTATGTGAAAAATCAATGGACAATTTTTGCCACTGCTTTGGTTAAAATTTTGACATATACGATTGAATAGTGAGTCCATGTAAAAGTTATTATCTATCACTTACAGTTAACCACTTCAGCAAATTGTGACAAATGGTGTTGTTATAAAAAAAAATTGACATTTTATTGGCCCAAAAAAGGATAAGCCTATCTTTTTTTCCTTTTATTTTGTATTTGATGCCCCTTTGAAACCTTATAGAGTTTGTTCAATAGTAGCAGTACATTACACCTTTTCAAAATTAAGATTAAAATTGCACAAATCTTATTAAATTATTTTTTTTAAGCCAACGACTAAGGATTGCTGACAAAACTCTCATAATAAAATAAAATTCAAATTTAAATTTAAAATTAAAAAAAAAAACACACACACACACACATCTTTACCTTATTTAAAAGAGAAATAAGCCAAAAAATTCATTCTTACAACCAAATACTCATATTATTACCATCCAATTACGCCCCTTTTTGGCTGCAAGAAAGGAAGACGGAAGAATACTGACCTCTCTCTTTCTCCCTCTCCCCCTTTAAAATATCAAGGGGGAGATTTAATAGGGTAGTTAATATCAAAGAGCCATATTCCCTTGTTTAGTCTTTAAGGAGATTTAATCAATTTACTCTTGTGCACTAATGGTCATTAGAGTTTGGGACTTCATTTTAATAGGCCTAATTAGGGATGGAAAAAGCTCCCCGCCTCGCTTGACCTGCCTTGCCCTACTCCGCTTCACACAAATTTTCTTAGCCTCAAAGAGATGTCGAGGCAAGGACAAGGTTTGCTCATCCCGCCCTGTCTTCCCACACATCTCCTTGAATGCTCGTGTGTGTATTCATTATCATTTTCAAAAAACATCTAGTCTCTCATTCTCTTTTGGTGCTCTTACGATTACATTTTTTCTATTTCTTTCATCTTTATCTCATCAATTTTAATAGGATAAGTAAAGCATCTCCAACCCGCTCCAAACCCGACCTACCTCACTCTCACCCCACGCAAGTTTTTCCCTCCTCAAAAAAGAGACGGGACAAGGATGGGGCAGCCCATGATCCAACCACACCCCACCCCATCGCCATATTGCTTAATTGTGATATAATCAATTTAACCCGGAATTTTGGGCTTCATTGTTATAGGCTTAAAATTGCAATGATAGACACTAAGCCTCCTCTGTGTGAGTTCCGAGCATAGCTCCAAATATATGTTCAGGTTCTGAGCTTGGCTCCAAAAACAAGTTCAGGACTAACAAGGCCATCTCTTCAACGAATGACACTTGACCACCCTCAAAAAGGGATCCCAACATCATCTACATCATTACAGTCAAAAAGTCTCAAAACTGTCTTGTACTCACCAAAAAATCTCTCACACACTAGATCCCTTCTTCCTCTTTCAATTCCAAATATTGACAACAGCAGATCTATTCCATGGCTTCACACTCTATGGAGCTTCTCCCATGTAGGCAATAGAAGATATGGAGAAGGAGGAGGCAGATATATAACGTAAACCAAACTGAGAAAAAAAAAATCCATTTCCTTAAATATTTTCTCCATTGCTTTAACTTATTTCCATACATTAGGATACAAATGCTTACAAGACAATTTATTGAGAAAGCTACACAGAGATGCAAACATTTGTGCATGCACACACAAACAAGAGACATGGTATGAACAGCAAATTGCCAATGATCCGCTCTTCTATAGCCTCTGAATATGGCAAAATTCAGACCTTTTCTACAGTAATCGAGTTGCAAAATCAACCACATTTAGAAGCCATTTGGCTATCTAGTTTTACCTTGGGTCATATGCCACTCAATTTTTGCTGGATCAGATGCTGAGCTCCTTCAACCAGTCTTTGGACAACTTCACCTGCAGGTAATATTTCCTTGATAAGGCCCACACCTTCGCCAGCATACATCGCCATGCTTTCAATATCACCTCTGGTTGTCGAATTTGGAACAGTACCGGCAAAACGTTTAACTTCTTTTTCCTAATGAACAAGAAAGTGAGTTTAAGCACAGAACAACTAGAATAGAATGATCATGATAGTTTTGGGATAAATTCAATACAAAAACCAGTGTTTATAATGAATTTGTATAGAAATTAAGCATTTGCAAAGATCACATCTTGAAATCCTCAAAATGATTGTCATCATATCAAATAATATGAAAAAAAAAAAAAAAAAAAAAAAAAAAAAAAAACACTTTAAGATAGGAGAGGGAATAAGGCTAAACTACAAAATGCTATTGTTATCAAATATGAAAAAGTTGACTCTCACCACACCATGTATTGTTGAACGACCAATAACAGGCTGATTGAGTTCATTCTCAAGAGGAGGAAGGGATTTCCAATCATTGAAGAAAGGCGTTTGCAGAACACGTTCTGGTGCACCAGGCCACCTTGCACGGCCGAATACATCGGTGTACTCAGTTTTGTCAAGTTCAATTAACTTCCTCTTGTATGTAGGATGAGCAAAGCTTTCCAAAGTTGCAACAAACCTGGAATACAATTCCAATATAACAATCTATAATTATAACAACATTATGAAATAGTCCACGTTTACAGATAAGGTCAGGATTTGTAAAATAAAGTTGAGAATTATGGGCCCTGTCCAGATTCCATTATCTTAAAATTAACCATGATTTTATTTTTTGAAAAATAATATCAAGTTAACCATGAATGCTTGACCATAACTATCTCATCTATTTCTCCGAAGTTAAAAAAATAGAATGAATTTAATAAAAGTTATCCTGCTATGAAGCAAACTTCCAGGACAAGAGTCCAATATTTGAGATCATTGGGACATGAAAAGAATTCCTTTTTGTTTGTAAAGCACTTGAAGGCAGAATTCTATCATGCCTGCACAGCAAATAGCAGCATTCCCAGAATATTATTTGTAATAAAACCCAAATTAATGTGTATACATCTTAGTGACAGCTTTATATATATCTTTTTCAGATTTTTTTTTTTTTTTTTTAAAAAAAAACAAAACCACACACACACAAAAGAATTAACAATTATATTACAGCATATGGAACAAATTAACATCATTTTAATATCCTTTTCAAACATATATATGAGATAATCACATTTGCGTCTGTCAACCAAAAATCCCTCTTTTATGGCAGCATACTTGTCTAAGGTCCCATTTCACATGCCAGATTCAGATTAGAGTTAAGATTAAATAGTTCAAATCACATATTTGGTGCATTACAATCCAGGAATAACTTAGTCTGGACTTGCCTAATAATTATACATTCATGTGATTATCAAATGCCATGGATGGTGGTGGGATTAGGCCAGAAAACTCTTTGGCCTCTCTACGTAAGTTCTTCACCCCAGTTAAGATGCTTCCACCAGACAGACACCTGATCTAGTTGATGAAGGGTTATTTCAATTGGATGGGAAACTTGTGAAACCAAAGTGGGTCAATCTCCAGTTGAAAAGGCCAATTTTCAGGCAAGATAGGTGGCATCTTGAGGTGAGAGAGAGAAGCAAGTTCAGTGAAGCACATATATGGCTGACAAAGTTTTGGCAATCAGCAAACTGACCCAAGGAAGCTTGTGAGGCACAGTTAAACCAAATATGGTTGGGTTTCAATGTTTTCCAACAAATCTTGGAATTGGAAACTCTTGGTGGGCTGATGTAGGATGTCAGTTATGTGGTGTGAAGGTTAGGTAAGGTGGTGTTCCATGGGGAAAGGATGGAGTGTTGATAGGTGGATGGAGGGGAGAATGAAAATGGAGTAAAGAAAACGGAAAAAACCACACACAAAGATCTATCTTGGCTTTCCCTAAACACATCATAGGTGTAACCAGACCTAAATGTATGCTATGCATGCTAACATACCGCTGCATGGTTGACCAAATGAGTTCTTTTAAATGTATTTACAGTAAATTAAAATGTTCCAAACCTGGTGCCTAGGCAAACCCCTTGAGCACCAAGGGCCAGTGCAGCAACATAACCACGTGCATCCACAATACCACCAGAAGCGATCACAGGTATGTCTTTATCACCAACAAGATCAACTACCCTTGGCAAAAATGATATCAAACCTTCCTGAGAATAATTGAACAAGACAAGGGTGTCAAAACATAATTAATTATTCAATTTAACGAGTATAAATTGAACAGCATAGAACCAAGAAGTAAAATCAACATAAACTGAATTTCATCAATGCAAAATATATTTAATGCTACTCACAAGGAACTTCTATAAAATTCAGTTTGACACCATTGTAAAGACAACAGTTCAAATCACACTTCAATTCTAATAATTATTGTTTTTTTTATGACGTGGAACCTCACCAAGGCATGGCCCTTTGGACCCACCCCTAGGGAGTAAACCAGAGATACTGGAAAGTTATACTTTGTGTTACTCCCTTATTAAAATGTCCATTTTTAATACGTTTATTAAAGTTAGTTTTGGCCTTCCACTACCTTTTTTCATTCCCTCAACTTGAACCAACTCACTTTTTCTAATTGATGCATTAATCACTTTCCTCTAAACATGACCAACCATCTCAAGCAACTCCCCCTCATCTTTTTATCAATAGAGACCTCCCTTATCTTTATATGAATTATCTCATTTGAATCTTATTTTTCCTTATATTTCCACTCATCCATCTTAACATTTTCTTTTTAGTTACACTCATTTTATGAATATGTTACCTCTAACATTCAGTACCATCTAGCATAACTAGTCTCAACCAGTCCCTAGCCCATAAAAATGAGGCTTGTGGTAAGTTGATGGCCAATGTAAAATTTAATCAGTCTACTATGAACAATTTAGAAGGTTTCAAATGCTTGAAATGCTTTGAAAAATGAATTTGCTATGTTATACAACTGAAACTTTGTCCTCAATTCTTCAATTCCTACAAGCAAGCTTATATTTTAAAGGCACATGATGTTCAAGAGGAAAGGCATGCTGAACAAATGATGAATGTCTAACATCAATGCTAAGGAAAATAATTATAAGAATAAGCCAAATTTGGTAAATATTCTGATAAACATTGGCAAGACCAAAAGAGAATTTCAAAGAATGAAGACTCATAAATTGTTTATCTTATTTTCCTTTATCTTCTCCATTTTTTTTTTTTTTTACTTTTTCTCAACCTGTGGGCCTTGTTCTCTTTACTTTAACTTGTGCATAATTTGAAAGGTCAGGTTCTCCACCCACAATATATTTTCCTTTCTTTCTCCCATTCTGAGTTTCTTATTTGCAAAAGTTATTGCATAATAATTTACTGGTCCAAACAACTAGTTATCAGATATATATAATTGCATAAAATTACAATAATACTTCTAAAAACAACAATCACTGATACCTTCCCAAGTACATGCCCTCCTGCTTCAAGCCCTTGGACAATAATTGCATCCACACCAGCCTCAATTGCTTCTTTTGCTTGTTCTACACTCCCAATCTTCAACAGAAAATCCATGTAATTCATGAGAATCACCAAGGAAAACAATTGGAATTGCAGTCTAATAAGTGCATTTGTGAGAAGGAATTAACACCCAACATGAATCCTTTATGTTATTCAAATAGAACCCAATAAATGAATCCTTTGAGCCATTTAAAATTTAAGAGTATTATCATTAATGCAAAACTTTTTGAACACCTTCAATGGCCAATAGTTGATTTTGTACAGTGCATGCAAACCAAATTAGATACAAGATTCTACACCAAAGCCACCAGTAAACTTTGGTAAAATGATGGAAAGGACTTTGATGTTTATTTTTTCACATGGTTTGCTTCAATGGTCACATATCAGCCCACTTTGAATAGGTATGGATATATTCTTTGTGTTCTTTTTATAAGTGACATTTGGCCTTAAGGGAGAGAAATGGGAGATTTGAATTTGTGATCTTTGCTTCATAAGACATTCTCTTCACTTGATTGTACTACCCATTGGGGTTGAACGTGTTCACTTTGAACCTTTCTTTCTTTCTTTGTTTTGCTTTTTTCTGACACAATTGAACTGTAATGCATTTTATACATTCAATTAGGCAAAATTAATGGTGCCTCATATGATTACAATGTGTCAGACTAAATGAAAATGCTACAGTACCACTGGGCCACTAATATCATGCACATCCAAGTCAATGAGCCAAATAACGCAATATTACCCATATAACATGTCTTCTTTTTTTTCTTTTTCTTTTTTTAATTTCTAAATCAAAATATGTAGTCAACACTTACTTGGGGAACAACCTTGACCCCAGCACGATGAGCTTCAAGTACAAGCTCCTTGGAACATTCACCCCAGGAAATTTGCAAGACTGCTACCTTCTCATCCAGTATAGCCTTTATATTTTCCTCATGGGGAAATGCCAGAACAACACCAACCCCAAATGGTTTGTCAGTTAAGGTTCGAGTTTTCCTTATTAACTCCCGCAAGTATTCTGGTGACTCCTGGAACAGGTAAACTTGAAAGATAAACAATGTATGCTAAAAATTTCAATTAAAGTTAGAACTGTAGCGCATTCATAAATCAAACTAGTAATAAAATGGAAAAGTTTTACCTATCTTTTCCTGGAAAAGGAATAGAACAAAAAGGTTTTAGTGGACTCTTAATCCAATAAATGCACACTAAAATGTAAGCAATGTTTCCATTTTTTTATTACAAGGGGGGTTTTGAACCTAGGTTATCCCCTATGGGAGAACTGGATGACACCCTTGAACCATATGGCTCATGGCTCCATGGGGTTTCTATTGCATATTTGACATAAGTTAAATTACATATGTCATCCTTGTGATTTGCCTATTAAACACAGATGCACCTTGTGGTTTATTTACGCTAATGTGCTAAGGTAAAAGGGGTATCTATTTCATACCGTTAATAGAAAAGATCAAATGATCTTGCTAGCGTCTAGTAAGTAAAAGTTCCAAACTGATTCGTCTCCTCCTTGCCTTTTCTTAAATGCCAATTAGATCTATTTTGGGCATACCCAAATGCAAACTTCTTCAACCTCTTTTTCCCAACAACATATTCAAATTCCCACCTTTCAATTCGTTGGCTGTTAAAGAACTTATTTGTTTCTATTCCGAGTCAACTCAACAAGCTTACCCAAGTTACTATCCCCACTCCACTTCTTCATTGAAAATTACTCAATACCCTTTTTTCTATCTCTACTTCTAGCTGTTCTATTCCAAATTCTATTTGTATTTGAGACTTCCTACTCACCAGTGAGTTGCCCATAGAAGGGTTTAGTCTTCCACTTTGCCCCAAGGAGCATATCAACAAGGCAAGCTAGCTAGATTAGTGCTCCAAGCCCATAATGAAAAATGAAACATTCCAACTGAACAGAGAAGTCCTAAAAAGGTGCTTCAGAGTTTAATTTAAGTTACATTTGTTTGCATCAATATTCATATAAAGGGCCAAGCGCGTTTGTATATCAAATCCTAATTTATTTAAGCGCAAGTAATTAATCCTAACTATAGTAGAAGCACAATATCCCTATGGCTAGTCTAGGGTTGCCCTATCTAATTCATATAAATGGCTTCATTATCATAAATAGAGAACTTAATTAGAGTGATGTAGCTGTTTAGGGTTTTCCACCTTAGATGCAGTTTTCTAAGGCCAAAACACACCGATTACTTATTTATTTCTCTTTCTTCTTCTCTTTGATTCTTTGTGATATTTTCTTATCCTCACATGATAGTATAGCCCTATCTCATCTTTACAGACATGGTATAGCAGAGCCCAGTTTACTCTCTCACCACCATTGTTAGCCACTCTATAGGACTCATCTTGATCTATACCATAGTGTGAATAGTGTACATGTTCCCTCTCATGCTAAATTGCTTTCACTCCTACAAAGCTTAGTCTTAATTTATCCCCTGCTGTAAACAACGTTTGGACAAAATCCCAAACACATTTTCATGCTTCCTTCTCAAGTAAGGTAGCCAAAGGCAAAAGGTGACCTCAAGGCACAAGGCCTTCTATCACCTGAGGCATGAGGCGACAAAGAGGCACTAGCCTGAATAAAGCGAGGCAACAAATCTTAATATATTTGTTATACATATAGTACTTAAATTATTTGTACCTAGTGTATTGAAACATTATAATGAAGTGTTATTAAATGCGTTGCATGAAGAAATTAGGTCCATCATGTTATTTCAAAATAGGGTTAACATGGTTTAGCCTCTATTAGTTATTCTAACAATAGGTTTTAAAACAAGGTTCTACTATAAATTAATTAATCAAACAATAAGTTTTACAACAAAATTTTGTAAATTAATTTAGGGAAAAGTTAATAGATGCCCTAAGGACATTGGTTTAAAAAGTATTTTTAGAAACTTTTTATGGGAAAAGAAAAAAGTAATTTGATTTTTTTAAAAGCTTTTTATATTTCCCATAAAAGATATATTAAAACTCTCCTAAAATGATCCATTAACAAATTCCCTAAAAACACCGGTTAACCAAACCCATTAATTTATCTTACAATGGGTTTTATAACATGCATTTTTAAATTAATCATCTAAAAATAGGTTTTACAAACTTCTATAAAAAATTTAAAAATTAAAAACAAAAAAAAAACTGAGTCTCTCACCTTAGCAACTTTTTTATGGCTTAAGGTGGTTGCCTTGCTCACCTAGGCTCTAAAGTCAAGTGCCTCATGCCTCGCCTTATAGCCTCAAAGGAACCTTAGGAGCACCTCACCTTGCCCAAGAGCCTAAAAGGTGCCTTAGGGGTGCCTCACCTCGCCCAAGAGCTTAGGCGAGTTCCCAGCACAACTTTGACTACAATGTTCTCAAGTGTCATATTACTTTGGCTTCCTTTTCTTGCAGTCCACCGATCTCATTGGCCCAACCTACCAACTGTCTATTGACCTTACAAACCTAGTCATCTACCAGTCTCATGCTTCACATGCATCACTGGCCTTTAACATCATCTGATAAGTATCTAGTGACTTTTCAAGCAAATGAGGATTTTTAACCAATCCATGCAGTCTTAGTGATTTCAACTATATCATTTGGACATAACATTGAGAAAAGTTTAATAAGAACGGCTTGCAAGGTGTTATCTTCTACAAGAACTTGGCACGCATGAAAAATACAAATTTTCCAACACATTTATATAGATTTGAAATTAAAAAAATTAAAAAAAAAAAAAAAAAAATTCTGATTCACCACTTTGAAATATTAATACAGAACAACTGAATTCAACCTAAAAAATAATCACAATTAAAATAACATTATTGAAAAACTACACAAATAAGCACAATCAAATAAGAGGTCAACAGCAAAAGTGAATTAACAAAAACTATCAACTAAACGAGGCCTTAAGATTAATTTCATTGTCCATTATCATCACAAAAGATTTTAGGCTTTTCTGGTCACAGTATATAAATGATCTATAAACATATTACCTAGGCTCTAATTCAGAATTTTGAGAAATCATACCTATAATATCCAAGGATTATCTGAGTTCAACTAGTCTGATAGGATTTTCAAATTGGATCGTTATAAAACCGTACTACACAAGACTGATTAAGATTTCGTATATGATCAAAGATGTAGTTATGTATTGGCCAATACTCACATGAGTCAAAAGGGAAAAGGAAAAGGAAAAAAGAGAAATACCCAATCAGGGGCTCGAAGGAAGCCAAGTCCACCAGCATTAGCAACAGCAGCAACAAGCTCTGGTGAAGAAATATCAGGTCCCAATGGTCCCTGCACTATACCATACTCAAAACCCAAAATTCCTCTCCAACCCATTTCTTCTCTTCCTATATTTTCTCTCTTTCAAGTACTCTCCAATGGTGGATTTGGCTAAAACCCAATACTGTATATATATTAAAAAAAAAAAAAAAAAAAAGTGTTATTGTGGGGGCCGCGGATTGTGCCGTGTGGGGATGTTGTGGAAGTTTCCACAATGTAAGCAAAAGTGTTATTGTACACTCTCTCTCTCTCTCTCTCTCTCTCTGCACGATCCTTAAAATGAGTTGGTTGATGTTCCTGGACTCCTGGTAAACGTAAGCCAAGACGTCCTTGGTTTAGAGTTTTTACATTCACAATGAGTGGGGGTGGGACCGTGGGGTTGCACATGGGGAGAAACTCCACGCCGCATCACAACATCCATTAATGGTTCTATCAATTATGTACTTTAGACTTTATAGTTTAGACATTTATTATAAGTTTTATAGTTTATCCTACCTTTAGCTAAAAATATTTTCCTCTTTGTCTCTATTTATTTGTCATTACTTTCTTTCTAAAAAAAAAAAAAAAAAAAAAAAAAAACTACTAGCAAAATGGTAATTTCATGCCTCAAGGGTAAGATTGTATTTGACTGTTGATTTCCTATTGTTGCTTTCATATAAAATAAGTCTTCAAGTAGTATAGATCAGAATAATAGGTCATGGGCTTCAATCGGACCACTAAAATAAAATATATCATAAAAATTAAGTTTTAATGGTTAAAATGCATCTACGTGGTCGAATCTGGTCATGTATGATTACAAACAATTAATTTTGATTGCATGAGAATTCAATTTAAAACCAATGACATGACATGATCTCATTGGTCAAGACTACAAATAATGGTAGGATTCTTTGCACTTAATTAATTTGGCAACTATAAAGCATTAATGATGACCTAAACTTTGGTGAAATAACTCTTTTAAATTATTGATTTAATGATAATTGAGGCCTATTAACTCTAAAGTACATCTAATTGGGGCCTATTAGTATTAATGCTAAAAAGGAGTTAATTTGGGGTCTATTAATAATAATTGGGCTGAAACTTATTTCCAAGAAATGACATTTGCTCCATGTGAAATGACATTCAAGGCTTCAATTTGAGCACAAGAACAAAGTAGTTCCATTAAGAAACGAGTAAGATATTATTTTTTGAAATGGACTTTACTAGCTATTATGAGAAGTTTTAGGAAAAAACCAAGATTTTTAACCCATTTGCTTGCTCTTCACTCTCACCAACCACGAAATTAATGCACCAACCCCCCACATATGTTGACTTTAAATTAAATGCCTCCTCCCTCTAGAATTCTCTTCCCCTATTATAAAAAATGGTGGAATGCTCATTCCAAAATCCCACTCCCCTACATCTCTAAAGGAGTAGGAGTACTTGTCATACCTTGGTCTTCCTAAAATTTGAGGTATTAAATGAGTACCTCTTCTATACTTCCCCTCTAGACCCCTAGAGTAATTCCCCTTGAATCTAAGAAGAAGTAAAGAAATAGCATTGTTAATCTGGTCTTCCTAAATCTTTGGAGTCCAATGTTATTTAAATGTTCCATTTTTAGGATTTGATGAGTTATCCCCCCTTTGTTCTCATTTTGCTTATTGCTAGATTTGATTGTAGGTTAATTTCTTTATATTTTAGTGTTAGGAAAAACATGTTTTGTTGTACTATTATGCTAGCTATTAGAATCTAAACATGTTGGTTGTTTGAATATGCTTTAAATCTTCTTCATATGTTTGTATGATGTTCTTCACATGTTCATGCATACAACCCCACTAGTTCTTAGGATGCTATGAATTCCAATTTAAAACATGTCTGTTATTTAATTCATATCACTTGGCACACACAAGCACCATGATTTAAATTTCAATCTAAATAAAATTTTCACATGATAGACTTAGGGCTTTTTACCATCCACTCACAATCACATGTAACTATTTTAATTCCAATGAAGATCACATGACATGTTTATTTTCAACCTTAATATGCAATTGATTTTGAAGACTTGTTATTTATATGAATGATGTGCATGACCATTGGCAGCTGTGAGAGACCGCACCCCCGGCCCTTTTTAGGTGTTGGGCCAAACTCACGTGAATGGGTGGAGTCATGCTATTATCTCTCAGAATGGAGGTTCGATTGATTATATTTTCCCCTTTAAATTAAGGGTTTTAAAATGGAGTCACCATTTACTTAATTATTGGAATAAATAAGAAAACCAAAATTGAAAAATTCCTCATTTTATTGATTTGCAAATGAATGTACATTGATCATAGGAAATTACATGACTTTGGTCCTAGATACAATTTAAGATAAAAATACATGACTTTGTTTCCTAGTTACAATCTAGAAATTAAAAATTACATGGATAAGTATTGATTTATTTACCTTTGATCTAAGCTCGAAGGCTATGTTACAAGATGAGAAGGTGTTAAACACCCGTATTGCCTTGTGAAACTGATCTTCTAGACTATGGTAGCCGACATTTATATCATATCATCCAAATCACTCAATTGCATGTTGAATTTAATGTGTGTGCATGTGATGAACCATAATTTCTTTTACCAATCATTGCATTTGGATTGAAAAATAAATCTATTGAATGTGTGTGGATGGTGATATCCTAAATTCAAGGATTTGAGAGAATTATGAAATAAACATGTTTTTCATATTTTTTTTATGTGGATTTAAGATCAAAACTAGTGTTATGCATGAACATGTGAAGAATACATATGAACATTTAAGAACATTCAAACATATTCAAGGAATTTAAATAAACACTAGCATGCTTTAATCTTAAATTCATCATAATAATATATAAAATAAAAAACAAAAAAAGTTAGGGGAAGAGATTATACCTGCATGCAAGATCCACATGGTGGAGGAGGAGACTCTTGATGAAGGTCCTAAAAGTGGAGTAGAAAATAAGAACTAGGAGAGGGAGAGTGAGTCTCACTCAATACCTTAAATCTCAAGAAGACCAAAATATGACAAAACTATTCTACTTCACTAGAACTCAAGAGAGGAGAAGAAATGGGGTTTTTTGTGTGCTTTGGAATGGAGAATGGGGGGTTTATATAGTAGTAGTCAAGGGCGGCGCCACGTTAAAAAAAAAAAAAGTAACAAAGCAAGCCCATCCAGGGAAAAAATGCCCAACATCAATCCTAAACAGAACCAACCCCAAACAAATTTTTAAATCAAAACAATTATTAATTAAATACCTAACCGGGCCAACCCAAACGAATTCTCAAAAAAAAAAAAAAAAAAAAAAAAAAAAAAAAAACCAAAACCTAATACGCGTCTGCTGATTTATCAAATGGTAAAGCAAAAACTAAAATCAAAAACCTAACCTAAAGAAAAAAACATCATCAACGACAACGACCAACGGACCAAGCACATCGGCACGACAGCGCCTCCTCCTCAAACTCGAGCAACAGAGCACATCGAGCATCGGAGATCAAAGATCAATCCGATCGGATCAAAGATTGCTTCGCTTGCAACACTTGGCCTCGAGTCCTTGCCTCGACGTGCTGCCGCAACGCTGCCCCTCAGGCCTCTCTTAAGGTATTTCAGTTCTTTACACTTTACTTCTTTCTTACATCTTTGGGTTTGCTGTGGTCTGAGAGTGAGAGCGAAGCTCTCTCTCTCTCTTTCTCTTTGAACTGAAATGAGACCCTCTCTCTCTTTATCCGATTCTCTCTCTTTCTCTTTGAACTGTAATTGGCTTTACAGCTTTACTTTATAACTTTATTTGCCCCTGTTTTGACTTTATTCGTGGGTCTTGGTGAGTTTGTCTTTTAGTGTATTGTGAATTTATCTGATTGGCTCTTGTGACTCTTGTCGATTGAGTGGGGAGTGGATGGGGCCATAGGGCTGTAAGATAGGATATTTGAATTGGGGAAGTAAAGGCATGCAGAGGCAGTTAGCCTAACTGACCAATAAATTATAAAAGACAAAATTAAATTATGTTAGGCACTAAGCAATGGGTTGAGCAGTGGATAATGCACATGGGGTGTGTGATACTGCACAGTGGGGTGTGTGCTAGACTGCTAGTAGTTAGTAAAGAAAAATAATGAAGCAATTAAACAATAATAATTAATAATTTAATTAACCAATACATTATAAAAGACAAACAAATTAAATTATGTTAGGCTAAACAACAATTAATAATTTTATAATTAATGAAACAACAATACAACAAATTATAGTTTATAAAAAGACAAACAAATTAATAAAACAACTAAACAACAATAATTAATAATTTTATTAATATTTCAAATGAACTTATAGTTTATTGTTTATTCTTTTACTAGAATTATGGACTATTTGATAAAAAAAACCACGTACCCAAGATTCATCTCCCGTGCTAGATTCATCTTCATCTTCTAAGCGAATTCATGTTGACTTTAACTTAGAAAATCTTCCTTCAGATCTTGGGCTGCGAGAAAAGATATCATCTTATCATCTTAATAATCATGATGAAATAAGAAGATATTATTTACAAAAAGCCCTTGTCAACCTATTCTCCAAAACCATGATTACCCTCTAACAGATTTTTCTGAAAAGCCCCGTCGATTTAGATCTGAATGGTATATAAATAGAAAGTGGTTGGAATATAGTATAGACAATGATGCAGTATTTTGTTTATGTTGTTACCTATTTGGGCAAGATGTTGGTAAATAAAAAGAAGGTGAGGCTTTTGTAACGAAGGGATTCAAACTTTGGAATCAGAAAGAGAACTTAAATTCCCATGTTGGAGTGGTTAATAGTGCTCATAACCAAGCTGTCAAGAAGAGTGAAAATCTAATAAAGGAAAAACAACACATTCAAAGTGTTTTAATTAAGCAATCAAATCAAGATAAAATTGAATATCGGGTTCAATTAAATGCAATAGTTGATCGCATAAGATTCCTTTTATGTCGGGGATTAGCTTTTCGTGGTCACAATGAATCTCAAGGTTCAAGTGATAAAGAGAAATTTTCTTGAACTTCTACAATTTTTGGAGGATCACAATGAATCTATCAATGAAGTGTTGCAAAAAGGTTCGAAAAATTGCAAACTTACCCACCATGAAATTCAAAAAGACATTGTGAATGCAATTACACGTGAAACATCCAAAGCCATTATCAAGGATCTTGACAATGGATTCTTTTCAATATTAGTTGATGAATCACATGATATCTTAGTAAAAGAGCAAATGGCCCTCGTTCTTCACTATGTGAACAAAAAAAGAATTATTGTAGAGTGGTTCCTTGGTATTGTACATGTAGCAACTACCATAGTTTTGTCACTCAAATATGCTATTGAATGTTTACTTTGTGAACATAATTTGAGTTTATCGAAACTACGTGGGTAAGGTTATGACAGGGCTAGTGATATGCAAGGTGATATTAATGGTCTCAAAACTTTAATTTTGAAAGAGAATAAATCAATATTTTATATCCATTGTTTTGCTCATCAACTTCAATTGACTCTTGTTGCCATTGCTAAAAACCACATTAACATTGCTGAATTTTTTTATGTGATTAGTAATTTAGTATCTGTTGTTGGAGGCTCTTGTAAGAGACAAGATGTTATTCGAGATGCATAATTTGAAAAAATTAAAGAAGAATTAGGGAATGGTGTACGTAAAAGTGGGTAAGGTTTGAATCAAGAGACAAATTTTAAACGTTCTGGTAATACACGTTGGAAATCATATTATGGGACTATTCTCAACTTGATTTTGATGTTCTCTGTTGTTGTTGATGTACTTGAAATTATTGAAGAAGATGGCATCTTCGACCAAAAAATTGAAGTTCGATCTATTATGAGGACAATTCTATCTTTTGAATTTGTCCTTACTCTACACTTGATGAAAAACATTTTAGGAATCACAAATGAGTTGTCAATAGCATTGCAAAAAAAAAAAAAATCAAGATATAGTAAATGCTATAGATCTTGTTAAAGTGTCTAAGCAACAATTGCAAGTGATGAGAGATGATGCATGGATATCTTTATTGACTAAAGTGTCTTCATTTTGTACCACACATGATATTCCTACCTTGAACATGGATGAAATATTTGTAGTTAGTGGGAGGCCGCAATGCAACACCCAACAAAATACAAATTTACATCATTATCGTGTTGAGCTATTCTACACAGTCATAGATTTGCAACTTCAAGAGCTTAACAACCATTTTTTAGAGGTAAATACCGATTTGCTACTTTGTATGACTTGCTTGAATCCAAGTAATTCATTTGTGGCTTTTGATAAGGAAAAGTTGATACGTCTAGCATAGTTCTATCCATCTGATTTTCAAGGAGTTTGTGAACTTGCTAAAAATTTAGTGAAGATAGGGAAGCATGAGACTTATCCATTAGTCTATTTACTTGTGAAGTTAGTTTTGACCCTTCATGTCGCTACTGCAACAGTAGAAATAAGTTTTTTAGCAATGAAATATATAAAGAATGAATTGCGCAATCGAATGGGAGATCAATGGATGAATGATTGTTTGATTGTGTATATTGAAAGAGATGTAATTTGTAACAATGATAATAAGACTATCATGCAACAATTTCAAAATATGAAAACTCGTAGAAGGCAATTGTAAATTTATGTATTTGCGTGTTTTTTTTTTATTGTTGTTGTTGTTGTATATATGAATTTCTCTTTTTATTAGATTGTGTAATTTATGCTTCTTAAGGAATACTTTGAGAAAATTTCCTAAAGCCGCCACTGGTAGTAATGGAAAAAATATTAATGGAAGGTCATTTAATGAGAGTTGACAAATGATAAAAAAGAATCATGAACCTAGACCCTATTTCAGACTTTGGGGCAAACTGGTGCATTAAATGTAGAGATTGGTGGGAGTAATGAGCAAGCAAAATTCGATTTTCCCGTAATTATTGTAAGTTCTAACAACCCGCAGAGCCAAATTCAAAAAATCATATCTTACTTAATCTTGAACGGAATTGTCTTGTTCTTATGCTCAAATTGAAGCCCCCGGATGTCTAGTTTCTGGAAACATTAACCTCACTCACAGATTCAAAATATTCTGAGAGATATCAACGAAATAGTGAGCAAAGGTCATTTGTTAGAAAATAATTTCAGTACAATTAACATTAATAGGTCCCAAATTAATTTCCAATTAACATTAATAGGCTCCAATCACTCTCATTTTAGACTTAATTAGTTCCAAGTTTACCCTAATTAAAAAGATAATTTTACAAATTACTCATTGAATAATTAATGTTTGACTATCTAATTAATTAAGTGTGTGCAACTTTACCATAAAATGTAGTCCTAGTCAATCAAATTATGACATGTCATTAATCTCAAATTGATTATAATTATAACAATTGAAATCAATTGTTCATAATCACATATAGTCAGACTCAATTTGTGATAATGCTCTTGGCCATTAAAACTTGATTTGATGATAACTTTCAATCTGATGGTCCAATTAGGGTTTATGACCAGTCGATTTGATCGTTACAATATCAAGATCATTTTGATGTAATGAAATTAAGGATCTAATGGCCACAATTAAAATGCCTATTTTTCAATGTGAAATTCTCCTTTTACCCTCCATGTGAGGTTAAATATGGGTTGCAAAATAGGGTGTCAACAGCTACCATAGCCTAGAGTTAGGGGTATTCATCAAACCACATAAACCATGCAAACCGCAAAAACCGCACCAAAATCGCCTGCAAAATGACATAATCGCATTGCACTGCAAATAATAGTGTACCACACCGCACTGCATGGTGTAGTACAGTTTGTAGTTTTATAATAAAAAAACCACAAAAACTGCACCGCACCACACGCACCCTCTCTATATATTAATATATTTATTTATTTTTAATATTAAAAATATTATTAATAGTTTAATAACCCTAATTTTCAACCAAAAAAAAAAAAGTTTGATAACCCTAGCAAGTGTTAACTAGAAAAGTCAACCCAAAATAAAGAAAAACTAGCTCAATAATTTAAAATTCAGCCTAAAAAAAGGGGGAAAATTAGTTTTGGGCTGGGCAGGAAAAGCCCAAAATTTGAAAAATATACCGACTTCAAACCGCATCTTATAGATAGCACCGTACATGTGCCCGCAAAAATGAGATACGATATGGTTATAGTTTTGGCTAAACTCTAAATCACACCACACCGCACCGCATAGCACATGTGACCGCAAAAATAAGGTGCAGTGTAGTTATGGTTTTAGTTAAACCGCATCGCAAAGTGCGATGCTAAAAATGGTCTAAAACCGTACCGCACCGCATCACAAACCTCTACCTAGAGTACTAGTATCACTGGGCAAGGTGTGTGTCTAACCCCTTCTTACCTTATAACTTAGTCTCCAAACTTAAATTAAGGGTTCTTAGATTGTATCTAGCACCAAGACCTTGTAATGTTATTTTCTATTTAATGTAAAGTTCAATTATTAAATGAAATAAATATTTTTTTTTCTTTTTTTGTTTAAATAAAATAAATGGTAACTTCATATAAAACCCTTGATCTTGATGAATATATAATCAGTTTGAGAGGCACCAACGTGACTCCACTTGAGGGCACAGTCTCTCACAATGCACACACACTTATGCCATGGCGAAGACTCTTACGAATCATGGAAGAGGATTGGAACAATTGTCTAGGATGTAGCAATTGGAGGACAGGTGTCATTACACGAAAAAAATGTGGTGGTTAGTTACTGCAAATAATTACCCCCTCCCTAGCATAATAGGGTAGTTATAGGCTAGAAAAAACCATCATCCTTTTCCTCTGAATAAAGGCCTCATTCAACAAGAGAAAGGACTGCACACAACCCAGAGAACATATTAGAGCATAAATTAGAGCACTTTCAGAGATTATTAGTTTAGATTCTTAGGGAGCAATTTGTAATTAGGTAGTCATTTAGACCTGTAAGAAGATCACCATCATATGTTTGTAAGTTAATGTTTCCTTGTACATGTAATCTTATTTCAATCAAATATCCAATAGTTTGATGCAATTATAGTTGTTTGGTGTGATTTGATCTAATTAATCATCCATATTGAAGCAATTTAGTGTTAATAAGTTTGAATCCTTTGATTTCCTGAGATTTAACTTCAATCGAGATGATATGTGGTAGTTTAGCCTTAATTGATATGATTTACTTTTGAGTTCTTTAATTATGAGATGATGCACTTCAATCTGCTAGTCACTGTAACGTAATTTAGTACTTTAACTTAGTCATTTTAGGGAAAATTATTGAATACTCTAGAACTACCATAAATGTGTAGCCCCCCCTTTCACATGGATTGTATGTTCCACCATAAATTTAATTAGTGAGAGCAACCACACCAGCTCACGAATAGTCTTCTAAAATACAAAAAGTCCTCAATTTTACACATTTTAACCCAAAAACCCCCCACATCAGTTTTTGTAAAAATGTCTAAATATGCACCATGGTCTTGCAAATGAACAGTAATCGTGTATATATACACCGTGTAAATGATTTTTTTTTTCTTTTTTTTTTCTCTCCTCTCTTCACCTTAATCTCCTTTCCTTTCTCTCTCCTCTCACAGTTACTGTTCACAATGTTAAAAAAATGAATATTTTATTTGAATAAATGTGTATAATAAACAAACTGATGTGGATGTTTTGTAAAAATAAGTGTGTAAAATAGAAAAAGTAGGTTTTATGCTGTGTTTGGTTCGTGTAAAAGCATTTCCGGAAAATATTCCATTTTTCGGAAATGCTATTTTCCGGAAAGGAAAATGTTTTCATGTGTTTGGTTGCATTTCAAAAAATTTTCTGAAAAATATTTTCTGGTGTTTGGAAAAGAAGAAGGAAAAGACAAACCCAGAAAAACAGAAGCCACAACCCAGAAAAAAAATCATCAACGATTGACGCTCGACGCTCGACTAGGTTCGACGGCGCGGTGCTTCGCGAGCTCCAGTCCGACGACCGCGTCGTCGATCGTGATCAACAGCATGATCGCGAGATTGCGATCGATGGCGCGATCTCGCGAAGGCGAGATCGCGATCGACGACGCGATCTCGCGAAGGCAAGATCGCAATCGACGGCACGATCTTGCGAAGTGTCAATTGCGATCTCGCGAAGCAATCATCGGACTAGAGCTCGGGGTTCGCTGGCGATCGTCGAACTGGATTGGAGCTCGGTCTTCTTCCTCTCGCGCGCTTGCTCTCTCTCTCTCTCTCTCTCTCTCTCTCTCTCTCCGGAAATACTTTGAAGTAAAAATGAAAGTGTAAAATGATTTCCGTAGTCAAAGCCATTTTTTTTCAGTCAACGGAAATCAATTTCCCAAAAATTCTATTTTCCGGACCAACCAAACACCCCCATTTCCGGAAAATCATTTCCGGAAGTGATTTTCACCAAAAACAAACACACCCTTAGATGTGCAAAATGAAATTTTTTTTGCACATATTGATGTGGATGCTCGGAGACCCATAGTTATGTAAGATGGGGGAGTACGCATTTATGGTACTCTGAGAGTATTCAATAATTACCTTGATTTTAGAAGCTTAGTCATTTAGCATTTTTTGAGAAATTATACAGTCCTTTGGTGGACCACGCCACTTGTCCACCATTTCACTAAAAGACTCACATCTGTTTAAAATTGTTTAGTCAGTAATCAATTAAACAAGTGTGAATTTTTTAGTGGAATGGTAGACTACGTCACTTGTCCACTATGTGGATCTTATAATTTCTCGCATTTCTCATTATTGTGTTGTTAACTTGTGCATAATTCAAAAGTCCTATTAAGTTAGGCATTTTTGAACCCTACGAAGTTAGATAGTTTTGAACCCTACGAAGTTAGATAGTATTTTAAGCTAGTGTTATTATCTTGAGAACAATCTCAAGGTAACTACAGCAAAGTGAGAACCACCTTGAGAAACGAGGCAAGGTAATTAAGAGACCAAGATTAATTTAAAAATTGGTTTTGACAGGGGTGGCTCCAGGATTTTTGTCCAAGGGGGTCAATAAGAAACATAAATTATATAAAATTTAAAACAAAAGAGACTTGAATATATCAATATCACAAAAAAAAAAAAAAATGAAACTCTACAATTGTCTTCTATGAGGTTTCATATTTTGAAATCATTGCATGATAGATTCATTATCAATCACGAGCTATATCTTTTTCAATGTACACAATCAAACAATCATTCAACCATTGATCCTTCATTCAATTGTGCAATTCATTCTGGATATATTTCATTACTGAAAAACATATTTCCACTATTGCAGTCGCAAGAAGAAGGGTCAAAACCAACTTCACAAGCAAATATACCAATGGATATATAATATCTTTATATGTCTCCACCATCTTTCTAGTGAGATCCCTAATTTATAAATTTACAATTCTTTAAATATTTTATATTTTTATTTTCTTTAGTATTAATGTATTGACCAAATTACATAGCCAACAACCACTGACTCACAAGTTACAAATTAGTCATATTGTCAAAGTGACAAGTAATAACCCAACTTTATATCAAATCAATAAAACACTCACAGCAACTTTACAACACGCCAACACCCAACAGTAAAGAAACTCTAACTCAAGTACTCAACAACACTATAAACTAATAAAAGTAATAAGTCCTATAAGTCTCTAACCCACTAACCCCACAGGCCCCCACACAGTCCCCCACACAGTCACACACACGGTCAAACTTTAGAGACTCAAAACTCAAGTTGAGTTACTCAACAACAAATATCAGAAGTTCAGAACACAGTTCTTAACGCCACAGCTCCCACATATAGTCACACGCACGTTCCAAGATTCAAAAACTCAACAAAAAAAATCAAAAGATAACAAACAGGGGTGGCGGTACAAAACACCATAAACACACTCTCACAGTGAAAGAAAGAGAGAAAGAGAGAGCTGAAAAACTAGATCAAGCATGGCAAAAGGCAGACCAAGCGGCGGTGGCGGCAGATTAGGGACAGTCAGGCAGCGGCAAATTTTGTGTATGTGAAGCAGAGGCAACCTTTTTCCTTTGGGTATGGAGAGTGAAGAAGGATAATGAGAGATTTTGGAGGTTAGGCAGCTACAAATTCTTAGGTTTTATTTGACCCTTTTTTTATGATTTTTCAAATTTTGATTTATGGGCTTTTTATTTCTGAGATTAAAGACCAAAATTTTCTTTTGGACTTCTTTCTTTTCTAGAGTTTAAGTTGGGCTTTAAAAAATAAAGGGGTCACCGGGTCAGGTTGATGGTGAGGGGGTGCAAATTTGTATTGCAGGGGGTTCAAAATAATTTTTTTTTTTTTTATAAATATTATATACATATAAAAAAAATTTCGGGTCAGGGGGTTCATTTGAACCCTCTGACTATAACATACCTCCGCCCCTGGGTTTTGATCAAATAAGAGTGCTTTGCTCGTCTTCTAGTTATCTGAAATAGCTTGTGGCATTATTCTGTTATGTTGCCGGAGCTTGCCTCTTCATGGGACATGTGGCAATTGGTAGCAAGTACTACTTGGGAGGTGCCAGCCTGAGCTTGGGGTCTATCTTGAATGTATGCCGGATGATGGACCTTACATTGCTTCTGTGAGAATAGCTTATGTGGTTATGAACATAAGACTATATGATAATGTCAAAACTTCCTCACTGATTTCGTTCATAGTTTTACTAGTTGTATGTGCTAAATTGTTTTTATTATGTACCAAGAGTTGCTGTTATTACAGTAAAAAAAAATGTTGCCATTTCAAAATTCACAATAAGTTTAGAGGCACAACAAAATTCATAATAAATTTCACCAGTGGCAGCTTTAGGAATATTTTTAAGATGGTCATTAAGAAACTTAAATTATTCAAAATTTAATTAAAGAGAACTTCATATATTGATCCAAAAAAAGAAAAAAACGCACACACACAAATGCATAAAGTCTTTCTACAAATTTTTTAATTTTGAAATTTTTTCATGATAGTCTCATTACCAATATTGCAAGTTACACCTCTATCAAAATTTTTGTTAGATAAAAATATTCTTGGGATTTTTCTTTTCATTTGTAAGAACCTAATATATTATTAAAGGGACTAAAGTTTAAGGACAAAATTTAGCTACAAACTTAATTGTACCCTAAGGCTATAACTCTCATTAAATAAATTAACATGACCACATATTTTGAAAATCTAATTATTGAATTGCATGTTTTTTATATTCTTAAAACGCATGTCAAATTTCATGTTAATTGTATGTTATTTACTTTTGATCCATAAATTTATTTTTTATATATAATTTTAGACTACAAAAACTCGAAATTTAAAGATTGGATTGATGATATAGGTATTAATCTTTGATTTTCTTCAAATTTTGCAAGTATGGAGGATATAAGAAGAAATGTAATCTATTTGTGAATTTGTCAAAATTCACGTATAATAAAAAAATTATTGAGTAGAGTTATAGTTTTAGTTTACAACTAAGTTTGGCACCAAATTTTGTCCAAAATTTCATTATGTTGGACCTAAAAAAAAATTTAGGGTGGTCATAAATATTTTTTAAGGATTAAAAAATCATAAATTTTTAAAATTTATATATAATAAAAAAAATTCAACTCAGGGTGGTCCTGTGACCACCATGAACTAAACGTAGAGCTGCTAGTGAATTTCACAAATGTCTAAGGTGGTAAATTGTTAATATATGGATAATAAAGTAATATCAATGGTTGACCTATATGTGATTCCTCGCCGATTTCAATAATAGTTATACTAGATGCATATGCTAAATTGCTTTTATTATATATCAAGAGTTATTTTATTGCAGTCAAACATGTCATTTCAGTGCTAATAACCTGCTATGATAAGTCTAGAGGCACACCAAATTTACAATATTTTCAGGGAAAATTTTAGGTCCAATACGTTTTGTGCACTCAACCCAATAGGCTGTTGCCACGTGACAATTCTTGGACACGAGAAAACATCATATCAAGTCTAGTGCATTGGTCATTGGACCTAAGCTGAATCTTAAATTTCACAATTGTTTAAGCTGGTAAATTACTAATGATGGATGATAAAGTTATATTCGTGGTGTTGGGTGCAAAGCACCGTGTGGGTCCAGCCCATACCTTGTCAAAGCTTATTTATGAGCTTGGTTCCAAGAGTCTTCAAATTCAACTTTCCATTTAATGAGAAGTGATGCAAAGCTTCCAAAGTCAGCATGCCATTTCTTGGGCAGTGACTTAGGCGTGCGAGACACGCTGAAACTGAAAAGAAGAAAACAAAGAAAACAAAGGCCATTCGGCCATTTTTGTGTGTGAGTTCTAGAGTGAGCAAGAAACACAAAAGTGAGAGCTTTAGCTTAAGGAGGTGTAGTCCGTGTGAAGAAATAGAGACAAACAGGGTGAGAGTGTGAGAGAGTGAAAAAGAAAAAGGAGACGTTTTGCTTTACTCAAGTTACACATAAGGAATATAAATTGGTGGAGTTCTCATGGAGTTTTTGAGTGCTACAACCATGGAGAGTTGGAGTATTCAGATGAAAATTTTGCTACTGGCTTTGTGGTGAGATTGTATTTACTCCTTGACATTTATTTGTTGTATATCCAATTTATTGTGGACTCAAGTTTAGCATAAACTTGATAGTTGTAATCTCTATTTCATAGTAGATATTTTTCGAAGCTGCCCCGTGGTTTTTCCCTCTACACTAGAGGGTTTTCCACGTAAGATTTGGTGTTCTTGTGTGGTTGTGTTTGTGTGGTGCTTGCTGAATTTTTCTTTTGTTTCCATAATATTGCTATTGCTTGGTAGTTATATATTTTAATTCACACATAGACATTGAGGGGATTAGGATTTTTCCCCAACAAGTGGTATGAGAGCTTTTGGTTGCTTGGGTTTTATTGTCTTGTGTTGGATTAAATGGAGAATATGACTATGAATACTATGGTTAAACTCTCGGCATCGAATTATTCGATATGGAAGCCGATGATGGAGGATGTCCTTTATTGCAAGGATTTGCATGACACTATTGAGGGTGATAGTGCCAAGCCTAGTGATATGTCAAATAGAGACTGGGAGAAATTAAATAGAAAAACTATTGGTTGTATTAGACGATGGATCAATGTTAGTGGTTTTCACCATGTGTCTCAGGAAACAAATGCAGAGGCTCTTTGGGAAAAATTAAGAAGTCTTTATGAAAGAAAGACAACTCAAAATAAAGCTTTTATAGCTAGAAAGCTTGTGAATTTGAAGCTTAAGGAGGGTAAGTCCATTGCCGAGCACCTTAGTGAGTTCCAAAACTTGGTTAATCAGATGGTTACAGTGAAGCTAGTAATAGATGATGAGTTGCAAGCTTTATTACTTCTGAGTTCCTTACCTAACAGTTGGGAGACTTTGGTAGTGTCGCTTAGTAATTTTGCTCCGAATGGTGTGTTACAACTTGCCATGGTTAAAAATAGTTTGCTTAATGAAGAAACTAGAAGAAAGGATATGGGCAAGGATATTGCACATGCTCTTGTCACAGAGAACAGGGGGAGAAGTAAGAGTAGAAGTTCTAAAGGGCAAGGTAAATCCAGAAGTCGAACAGAATCAAAAGGAAAATTCAAGTGCTTTTACTGTGATAAAGAAGGTCACATAAAAAGGAATTGCAAGGCTTGGAAGAACAAACAGAAAGAAGATAAAAATCAGAAAAGGGTGGATGATGAGAACACTGCTACTGTTATAGTGTTTGGAAGATAAGGTCCTAGCCGTAGGACAAGATGATTGTTGTACAGTTTCAGATCCTTATGTTGAATGGGTGATTGATTCAGCTGCTTCCTGCCATGTCACTCCAAGAAAGGAGTTATTCACTTCATACAAAGCGAGAAACTTTGGGAGAGTGAAGATGGGAAATGATAGTTATGCCGATATTGTGGGAATTGGTGATATATGTGTTAGGGCTAACACTGGATACACCCTGATTTTGAAGGATGTGAGATATGTTCCGGATATTCGCCTGAATTTGATTTCCACTCATGTTCTTGATAAAGAAGGTTATGGCAATTATTTCCGTGATGGAAAATGGAGGCTTAGCAAAGGATCATTGGTGTTTGCTAGAGGGAAAATTTGTTGTACACTTTACAAGACGCAAGTAAAGTTGTGCAAGGATGTTGTTAGTGCAGCTCAGGAGGATTCTTCGCCTAATTTGTGGTATAGGCGGCTGGCTCACATGAGTGAAAAAGGGTTACAGATTTTGGCAAAGAAGTCTCTCATTCCCTTTACCAAAGGTATGTCACTAAATCCTTGTGACTTTTGTTTATTTGGTAAACAACATAGAGTTTCATTTAATATATCCTCTATTAGAAAATCCAATGTATTAGATCTTGTTTATTCTGATGTATGTGGTCCCATTGATGTTGAGACCTTAGATGGCAATAAATATTTTGTTACATTTATTGATGATGCTTCACGAAAGGTGTGGGTTTATGTTTTGAAAACAAAAGACCAGGTATTTGAGCACTTCAAGAAATTCCATGCCATTGTGTAAAGAGAGAAAGGGAAGCCTTTGAAGTGTCTCTGTAGTGATAACGGAGGTGAATACATATCTAATGAATTCAAGAGTTACTGCTCCGAGAAAGGCATTAGACATGAGAAGACAGTTCTTGGTACCCCACAGCAAAATGGAGTGGTAGAAAGGATGAACCGCACTATTGTTGAGAAGATTAGATGTATGTTAAGAATGGCTAATCTGCCTAAGTCATTCTGGGGTGAAGCTGTTGTGACTGCATGCTACCTAATTAATAGATCTCCATCAGTTCCTTTGGATTTTGATATTCCAAAAAGAGTATGGACAGGGAAAGATGTTTCTTACTCTCACTTGAAGGTATTCGGGTGCAAGGCATTTGTTCATGTGCCTAAGGAACAAGGATCAAAACTTGATAGCAAATCCACTCCTTGTATATTTGTTGGATATGGAGATGTAGAATTTGGCTACAAGCTATGGGATCCAAAAGCAAAGAAGATGATCAGAAGTCAAGATGTAGTTTTTCATGAGAATGAAAACTTGGCAGACTTTGAGAGAACTGAGAAGCCTAAAGCTACAGTTGAAGGTGTTCTTGATCTTACACCTACCTCTTCTTCCTTAGATAATGCCACAAATAGGGAAGAGGTACAAGATGAGAATTATGGTGATGAACCAACTGAATCTAATGCCGATGAGCCAGCAGATATTGATGGTGATGATGTGATAGGTATAGATGATGTTAAGCAGGGGGAGCAGCCTCCTTCACTAGAAATGGTAGAACCTCAGGTGAGAAGGTCTACTAGAGAGCATCGTCCATCGACTAGATACCCCACTTCTGAGTATACTATGATTACTAAAAAGGGGGAGCCAAAAAGTTTTCAGGAAGTACAATCTCATAAGGATAAGCAAAGCTGGTTGAAGGCTATGCATGAAGAGATGAATTCTTTGAACAAAAATAAGACTTATGACTTGGTGGAACTTCCTAAAGGCAAAAGGGTATTGAGAAACAAATGGGTGTTCAAGCTAAAGAAAGATGGTGACAAGTTAGTGAAGTATAAAGCTCGATTGGTGGTCAAGGGTTTCAGTCAGAAACAAGGGATTGACTTTGATGAGATATTCTCTCTAGTAGTCAAGATGAGTTCCATTAGGGTAGTTTTGGGATTAGTAACTATCTTGGATCTTGAGCTTGAGCAACTTGATGTGAAGACAGCTTTTCTTCATGGTGATTTAAAAGAAGAAATCTACATGGATCAGCCAGAGGGATTCAAAGTAAAAGGGAAAGAACATATGGTTTACAAGTTAAAGAAGAGTTTGTATGGCTTGAAGCAAGCTCCAAGACAGTGGTACAAGAAGTTTGACTCATTCATAATGGGTTATGAGTACACGAGGACAAATGCAGATCATTGTGTGTATGTCAGAAAATTTCCCAATGGTAAATTTGTTATTCTTCTGCTATATGTAGATGATATGATGATAGTAGGACAAGATGCAGGTGTGATTGGAAATTTGAAGAAGGACTTGTTTAAGTCATTTGATATGAAAGACTCGGGTCCAGCAAGGCAAATTTTGGGTATGCAAATTTTGCGTGACAGGAAAGCCAAGAAGCTATGGTTATCACAAAAGAAGTATATTGAGCGGATTCTTGAAAGGTTCAATACGAAGTATGCCAAGCTAGTTAGTACACCTCTTAGTGCTCATTTCAAGCTAAGAAAGAAATCTTGTTCTTCATCCAAGAAAGAGAAGGAAGACATATCATCGACTATTTATTCCTCAGCAGTTGGGAGTTTGATGTATGCTATGGTTTGCACACGACCAGATATTGCTCATATAGTTGGTGTTGTTAGCAGGTTCATGGTTAATCTTGGTAAAGATCACTGGAAAGCAGTGAAGTGGATCTTCAGGTACTTGAGAGATAGCTATAAATTGTGCTTGACTTTTGGTGATTCTAAATCAATTTTGGAGGGTTATGTAGATGCAGATTGGGCAGGTGACCTTGATGGTAGGAAATCTACATCGAGGTATTTATTTACTTTTGTAGGGGGAGCTGTATCATGGCAGTCAAGATTGCAGAAATGTGTTGCCTTATCTACAACTGAAGCTGAGTATATTGCAGTGAATGAAGCAGGTAAAGAGATGCTTTGGTTAAAACGGTTTCTCCAAGAATTGGGTTTGAAGCAAGATGGGTATGTGGTTAATTGTGATAGTTAGAGTGCTATAGACTTGAGCAAGAATTCTATGTACCATTCACGCTCAAAGCACATTGAGGTGAGATACAATTGGTTGAGACTAGTTATTGAACAACAGTCATTTGAATTAGAGAAGATTCACACAGATGAAAATCCAGCTGACATGTTAACTAAGGTTGTGTCTAGAGAGAAGTTAAAGCTTTATGCCGGGTTGGCCGGCATGAATTTTGATTGAAGACTTGAGTTGAAGATCTTCTCTGTAGTGGGCTAGAGGGGGAGATTGTTGGGTGCAAAGTACCGTGTGGGTCCAGCCCATGCCTTGTCAAAGCTCATTTATGAGCTTGGTTCCAAGAGTCTTCAAATTCAGCTTTCCATTTAATGAGAAGTGATGCAAAGCTTCCAAAGTCAGCATGCCATTCCTTGGGTAGTGACTTAGGTGTGTGAGACACGCTGAAACTGAAAAGAAGAAAAGAAAGAAAATAGAGGCCATTCGACCTTGAGCAATGAGCTGAAGCACAGAGAGCCATTCGGCCATTTTTGTGTGTGAGTTCCAGAGTGAGCAAGAAACACAAAAGTGAGAGCTTCAGTTTGAGGAGGTGCAGTTCGTGTGAAGAAATAGAAAGAAACACGGTGAGAGTGTGAGTGAAAAAGAAAAAGGAGACATTTTGCTTTGCTCAAGTTATACACAAGGAAGATAAATTGGTGGAGTTCTCATGGAGTTTTTGAGTGCTACAACCATGGAGAGTTGGAGTATTCAGAGGAAGATTTTGCTACTGGTTTTGTGGTAAAATTGTATTTACTCCTTGAGATTTATTTGTTGTATATCCAATTTATTGTGGACTCAAGTTTTGCATAAATTTGATAGTTGTAATCTCTATTTCATAGTGGATATTTTTTGGAGCTGCCCCGTGGTTTTTCCCTCTGCACTAGAGGGTTTTCCACTTAAGATTTAGTGTTCTTGTGTGGTTGTGTTTGTGTGGTGCTTGCTGAATTTTTCTTTTGTTTCCATAATATTGCTATTGCTTGGTAGTTATATATTTTAATTCACACATAGACATTGAGGGGATTAGGATTTTTCCCCAACACGTGGTGGACCCATGTATGAATCTATATTAACTTGCTAACTCACTAGCTGTGAAATTTATTGTGAAAATCATTCTTTGGATACCCATGTATTTATGTGAGTGTGCATAATAGAAATTTACCTTTTTAAGCATTTGGATTTGAATCTGGTTACTTAAAATCATGCTCATCTCTTACAGAATTCTAGAATCCATTCCTTGACTTTACGTTATCTTAGCTAATCCTTCAATGTCATTAAGGCAAACATGCCCATTAATATGGGCACCTTCTAACTGTCATGACTCATGACTAGCACTAGCAGTAGGGTTGAGATTGGGTCAGATCGGGTTCACAGCCACCTGCAACCCAACTCGATATGTTCAAGGGAAGAACCCAACCCAACCCGTATATTTAGGTCTATGGTTTGGTTGGGTAAACGAGTTTCAGGTTGGGTCTCATGTTAGGCTTTTTTTTTTTTTTTTTTTTTTTGGTTAAATAAGAGCTTTATCTTATTCATCTCCATTACTAAATCAATTTGATAAGAAACTAGAAAATCTACAATGAATAAGTAAAATATTTTTTAAGTCTTTCAACATAACATTGGAAATTGGAATATAAACTTACATAGGATAAAAAGAAATCCTAACATAAATGATAAAAATTCAATTTAAACAACCCAAAAGCCCAAGGTTCTAACTTGTAACTAGGTCGGCCAAAAGTGGAGCACTGATATGGACTCTTTGCATTTAAGCTTAAACAAAAATAATAATAAAATAAAATTCAATTTCGTCAACAAAAAAAAAAAAAAAAAAAAAAATTAACATATACAATTATATCCTTGTTGATAAGTTTAAATTCTTAGAATATATTTAGAGATGGGGTTCAAATTTGGAATCAAATTTTAATGGAGGAAGACATGACTCATTGCTTACTGCCTTTTTTTTGTTTTTGTTTTGTTGGGTACATTTATAATTTTTTTTTCAACGCATTTATCTTCTTTCCTTTTCTTTTTTTTTTGGTTGTCGACTTTGATACATTTATGAGGAAACCAAACACAAAAGGAAAGGAACGGGTATGAGAATGAGAATAAATACAGATTGAATAATTGTAGGAAGTTTGATCTACAGAACTTTATATGGGTTGGGTTCAAGTTACACCTGGTGTAACTCTAAACAATGTTACATTAATCAATATTTTTTTAATTGAGTATGAATTTTGACAAATCAACTGTTGGATTACATTATCTTCGTATATTCTCCATGCTTACAAAATTTTAAGGTGATCCAAGGTCAATTGTCATGTCATCCATCAATTATATAAATTCAAGTTTTTGTAGTTTAAAATAATTTATAAAAGATGAGTTTATGGATCGAATGGTAAACAACATCTGATTGGTATGCAAATTGACATGCATGTTTAGAACATATAGAACATGTAATCCAATGGTGGGATTTTCAAAATATAAATTTATTAACAAGTTATTAGGTGATCAGTGATGTAACATAGCTTAGAGTAACTTGTTATTGGATACATATTTTGAAAATCCAACCTTTGAATTACATGTTCAATAGGTTCTTAACATGCATGCCAATCAGATGTAATTTATCATTCAATCCATATACTCATCTTTTATGCATTATTTTAAATTACAAAAATTCAAATTTAAACAATTGATTAATGACATAGCTATTGATCTTTGATCATCTTTATATTTTGTAAGTATAGAGAATATATGAAGATAATGTAATCTAATGGTGGATTTATCAAAATCCACATTTAATTAAAAAATATTGGGTGGTGTAATATTATTTAAAGTTATGCGTTAGGAAAATTTGAAGTTACTTAAAGTTACACTAGGTGTAACTTGAACCTAACCCACATATATATATATATATATATATATATAAAATAGTTTAAATCAAAAACTTTAATTATTTTTTTTGGGCTATTTCACTCATCAATTTCGGAAAAGGGGGAAGGGGAAGTTTTGGGTGAGTATAAGTTTAAATTTCTAGATTTTTTCATTAACTGAAGAATTTATGTTTGACGAAAAATTATTGAATACTTCCGGAGTACCATAAACTAGTCGCTAACCCGTGCGATGCACGGGAAAACTATTAGAAAATAATAAAGCATGCATATATTAAAAGACAATTTAAGTTCATGTGTGCTTGCAAGGGATACATACCTAAATGGTTCTTGCGGTAGAAATAAAAGTCTTATCTTTGAGATAAAGAACTGATGTAAACAAACTAACCTTACATAAAACAAATTAAAAAAAAAAAAAAAAAAATAAAACTGATGTCACGGGAAATTCAGCCACATAGTAGTAATATATAAATCTCTTAAAACTTAAACTAAACCTAAACCTAAACGTAAGGACTAAATATTTATGCGCCTTCTCTTGCTTTCCTGATGTATTTGGTTAAAAACATAAAACTGATGTCACGGGAAATTTAGCCACATAGTAGTAATATATAAATCTCTTAAAACCTAAACCTAAACTTAAACCTAAACGTAAGGACTAAATATATAAACAAACTAACCTTACAAAAGCTGAACTTTATAAGCTAAAATCTATACCGTGAATTGTAGATCTTGAATGCTATACGGTGCGTTTAGGGCTTCCTACATCTGGAGAGAGAGAGAGTTTGCAGAAATCAAAAAAAATCTCTCTATAGCTTAAGAAACACAATATAATAAAATCAAAGAGATAAAATTTTCAGAGGAAAAAATATTATAAATAATTTAAAAGAATTTTGGTTTAATTCTTGAACACCGCAACTCCATAAAATTCATACTAATAATAATATTTTATTATAGCGCAGTTAGAATTTTGGTGGAAAATTGTGGTGCCAGCAAATGTTTCGGTTTTATATATATATGTATAGATGAGTATTCAATGGTGAACAAAGTACTATGTATTAATTAATATATAAACAAAACTAACCTTACAAAAGCTGAACTTTATAAACTAAAATCTATACCGTGCATTGTAGATCTTGAATGCTTTAGGGCTTCCTACGTTTGGAGAGAGAGAGTTTGCAGAAACCGTGACTTTATATTTCTTAACTTGAGAGAGGGGTAAAGTTGCTAGGGTTTTGTAGATCTTAAATGCTTTAGGGCTTCCTATGTCTGGATATATAAACAAAACTAACCTTACAAAAGCTGAACTTTATAAACTAAAATCTATACCGTGCATTGTAGATCTTGAATGCTTTAGGGCTTCCTACGTCTGGAGAGAGAGAGTTTGCAGAAACCGTGACTTTATATTTCTTAACTTGAGAGAGGGGTAAGGTTGCTAGGGTTTTGTAGATCTTAAATGCTTTAGGGCTTCCTATGTCTGGAGAGAGAGAGAGTTTGCAGAAACCGTGACTTTATATTTCTTAACTTGAGAGAGGGGTAAGGTTGCTAGGGTTTTGAGGAGTTATAATTTTTATTTATTTTTTATTTTTTAAATATTGTGCTGATGTGGAAAATTGTGGTGCCAGCAAAGGCTTCGGTTTTATATATATATATATATAGATGCGTACTCTCCACTCTCACATGAATTGTGGGTCCCACCATAAATTTAATTAGTAGGACCCACAGTTTTGTGAAAAGGGAGAGTACGTATTTATGGTACTCCGGGAGTACTCAATAATTACCCTTGTTTGACTTGCATGTTGGCAATCTAATTTTGCCAAATTCAAATTGGGATTCAAATTTGGAATTAAATTTTAATGGAGGAAGACATGATTCAAAAGGAAACTTTAATTTTCAAAAGGTTCGCGTTAGGAAAATTTTAAGAGATAGCTATAGCTAGCAAAGAATTGATGAAATGTTTGCAAGTTAAGAATGAAATCTATATTAAGAATAATCTTTTTACCATTTTCGTGTCAAACAACCTCAAATACATATATGTCCATAAATGAGCAATATTACCATTCTTTGAATATGGCTAGTATTTTTTTTTCCCTTTTGCATTTCTTTCTAGCAAAATTTTTCAGTCTTATATTGTAATTTTTAGCTCTAGAATTGATTTTTTAACTCTCTCTCTCTCTCTCTCTCTCATGTTTTGTCTAAAAATATTTGTTTGATATGTGCATTTTTGTTGTTTTTCTTTTGTGATTGGACGGGTTGGGTTGGATCCTAGACTGACCCAAGACTTGAAATAGCTCCAATCATTTGGCTCAAGCCCAACCCGATCATCCTTACAACCCGCCCAAGATCCTTTGGGTCAGGTTAGGTAAGACAAGTTGGATGAGTCCAATGCTCAACCCTAAGTCATGATTGACCTTACAATAGGAAAGCAATGCTATTAACTAAAGTACTATCATGTGGATCTTGAGAGCTTTTTAAAAAAAAAAATTATTTTAATTCAATCAATACAATAGGAGAATTTTAATCCTTGATATAAATAATAGGAGATAGCAATTGAGTTACAAGGTTTTTGGCAAGTGAAACAATATAGTGAACCTTTTTAGGATGAATTATGATAGGAATTACAACAGTTTATTTTTCTGCAAATGGAAGCCTCCATGTCTAATCAAAATCAAAGAATGTAATTCATTATTTTAAATGTGAGTGTTGATTATTATATCAAAGAGTGTATGCGCCATGTAAATTGAAATTATTTTTTGATTTCAGTGAAATTGTAAAATTTCACTATTTCAAAACTATAACTGAAATCGTGTTTTCAAAACATGATTTTCAAAGATGCGTGCAACAAACATTAATGTTTATTTAATTTGAACATGGCACCAGAAAGCCTTAGCAATATTCAGGATTCCCAGAGGTACAATTTTGAAGACAAATTTTTAAGACAATATGAGAAAGGAGCAGATTACCCTAGAGTATCTTGGGACAAAGAAGAGCGAACCTAAGACCTTGAACATGAATCTAGAGCAACATTATATATATATATATATATATATATAAAGATAATTTAGTTACAAAATTTGTTGTAGTGTAAGGCTACAAACTTACTCAATATCATTAACATTACTGCATATTTTGAAAATTTAACTATTGGATTATATGTTCTTTATGCTCTTAATATACATGTCAAATTTTGTACCAATTGGATATTATTTACTATATGATCTATAATATTGTATTTTATGTGTAATTTTTAAATTACAAAAACTTGCAATTTAAATAATTGATTGATGACATAACTATTGATCTTTCATTTTTTAGAAATTTTGCAAGCATGAAGGATATTATAAGAAAAAAAAATGTAATCTAATGGTGGATTTGTAAAAATGCACCTCCAACAATATTGAGTAAGGTTGTAACTTGGCCAATTTGTAGCTAAATTTTGTCATTTCTTCAAATTTAAGAAAGAATAATGATAAGGGTAATTCTGAATCCATGAAAACTCGTTCACATGTGATGAAGTTGACGGTCCCAATAAACCAATCAACTTTACTTAGGCATTTAGTGAAGACGAGAAAGACGATATCATAGGCCTACAAACTCCACCTCTATGCTCAACGACATCTGTGTGAGACGACTAGAACACCTAGGCAAGATAGGATGTTGACGGAAGGAAGTTGACGGGGAGAAAGAAACTTGTGACAGGTTCAGCATGGCCTTACTTGGCCTCCACGAATATGTATACAAGGAAACATCTTGCATCCCTCGATTAACCCTAATCAATAGGATTCCTACAAGTAAAGGATCTTGCAAGATACGCGTATTAATGAGGATCTTCCCTACAAGAAAAGGCCATCTTCACCAAGGAATGGATACCAACTCTACGCTACCATAAAAAACCCCAAATCCCTCACAAATCAAAGTACGCATAATTTATCTCAATTCTGGCACTCTAGAGTTGTGAAAGTTTTCTAACTTAACCTTCGGAGGGTATTTGGTCCATACCGCACCGGTACTCTCTGCAAGGTCTTCTTTGTTTCTGTTTCGCAGGTTCTGTCTAAAACACATGAGAACTGTGCCGCTCACTAACGATTTTTGACATCATCAAATAATTAGACAAATATAAAGTTGTGGTGTGAGAAAAGATCAGTCCAAAGATAAAGAAGAACTTTATTGAAACTAAATTTATTCGAAATGTTATTGAAACTTTATTATAATAGTTACCTAAACATTTGCAAACAGAACATGAAACATTTATTCAAACTGGTGCACTGTCACTCTCACTCAGTTTCCCACATTTCTCTCTTCACCCAACTAGAATTATCCCAGCTAAGAAAGAACCCATCTTGCCTTATTTGCCAATAGACTGTCCCATGACTCACATCTCTACGAGGCTGAAACACATGCCAAGAAGCAAAGACTCTTCCCCATAAAGCTCTACAATAATATAATGTGTTCAGTGTTACATCCCACTGGAAATCTTCACCCACCTTGAGCGTGAACTCTTTGGGATTGTTCTTTCTACCTCGCGAATTGCATTGAACCCACACGGGTTCAGAGTTGTTAGGAAAGGAGTTGATGATATGAACCACGGCCAAATGATTGTCATTCTCCTCAAATGCTATTACTGCACTTATGAAAGACCATGCAAGAGCAAGGAAGAGAAAGCGGCTGATCCAAGTAGTCATTTTGTGAATATTGTGCATGTCACAGATGTATTGGTAGAAGCAAACTATACAACATTTTATACTAGTTAGAACATATAATAAAAGTTAGAATATATTAAATCAACATATATTTACAAGAGTAATTTCGCCAAAGTTTACGGCATCATTAATGCTTTATAGTTGCCAAAATTAATTAAGTTCATGCAATCCCACCATTTTTTGTAGTCCTAACCAATAGGATCATGGCATTTCATTCGTTTTAAATTGAATTCTCATACAATCAAACTATATAACATTTTAACACAAAAGTTTTTTGCTATCAACTTTTCTTTTCCTTTTTTTTTTTGGTCATTTTTTATAAGATAAAATTTTATTCTTTATACAAAGTTTTTCATCTGATATATAGAAAAATTGATAACGAGTGAGTTTATTTCAAGAAAAAAAATATATTGGGCTTAGAAGTCATGATTACACCAAATGAATATCCTGATATCAATTGCCAAGTGGTTACACCAAATTGTAACAATCTTTTAGATAGATAACAACTTAATTGTTCTCATCAACTTTTTTCAACTATTTTATCAACTCTTTGGATTAACATAAAAAACTTAATTGTTGATATCAACTTGTATTTTCCTCATTCTTTTCATTTTATAAGATAAAATTTTATCTTTTATACAAAGCTGCTAATCTGATATATAGAAAAAGATAATGATTGAGTTTACATAAAAAAAAAAAAAAAAAAAAAAAAAAAAAAGCAAAGAAGCCATGATTGCACCAAGGGCATATCCTAACTAATAGCCAAGTAATTACAACAAATTGCAGCTATTTTTTTTAAATAGAAACAACAGCTTAATTGTTATCAACTTTTTTTTTTCTACTGCTTTATTAATTCTTCTGATTAACAAAAAAATTTGATTGTTGATGTCAACTTTTTTTTTTTTCGCTTATTTGTTTTTCATTTTATAAGATAAAATTTTATGTTTATAAAAATTTTCCATTTGATATATGTATAAAATAAAATAAAAAGATAATGAATTAAAAAATTAAAATTTTAAAATTTTTATGTAAAATAATAAGAAGTTGATATCAACAAAACCTAGAAATTAGAATAAATAAATAAGAAAAAGAGGAAATCAAATAGGATTAATTAAAAAAAAGTTGATGTCAACAAAACGCACAACATCAACAAAAAAAGGTTAATATCAATAATTAAGATTTTGTGTCTATCCAAAGAATTGATCACATAGAGAAAAAAAATTGTTGAAAAAATTAACTATGACAATTGAGTTGTTGTTTCTATCTAAAAAATTGTGTAATTTAATGTAATTAATTAGATACATTGAATGAAGATTATGATATGTGATGTGCAACGAAAATTCGCTAAGTCATCTCCCGTCCATATGCGTCGTCCAAATAATAGACATGAGGTATATCTTTGCCAACTCATCCGTCTGTCCTTAAGGACAGACGAGCTCACTATCGTCTGTTTGTCTTTGAGGATAGACGAGCT
Source organism: Quercus lobata (assembly GCF_001633185.2). NCBI lineage: Eukaryota > Viridiplantae > Streptophyta > Magnoliopsida > Fagales > Fagaceae > Quercus > Quercus lobata. The sequence goes on from NC_044914.1 coordinate 22,534,667, forward strand.
TTCTACCGTTCGTCCGTCCATAAAGGACGGACGAGCTTGCTACCATCCCCTCGTCCATAAAGGGCAAGGGAGGTTACTACGTCTCCGCCGAGCAGAAGAAAGTACTGTCACCAGTCAAGCCCAACCGTTGTGAAATAGAAACTTCTACGTCAGTTACGGAAGTTACTTCCGAGTCTGTTGGATTCCTCAACTATGGGAACGGTTACTAAACAAGTAACCGCTTCCCGCATACTATATAAGCACACGCCAATGAAAGAGTAAGGCATTCTGTTCTTGAGAAACTGAGTTTACATTTTTCAGTCAGTGACTAACTTCACCATCGGAGGGTTCTTGGCCGGCTTCTACCGGTCTCCTCTAAGGTTTTACTTGTTTTCTCAGGATCCAGTCGCAAGTTTATCAAAGCCCGGCATTTTCAGTCCACTGATATCCCAGAGTTCATCAATATGAATTGTAGTTTTTATTACTAGGAATAAAATATGTTGTAATAAAATAACTAAACATATTCATAAGTTTGATTGTAAGTTGTAATATTAGAATAAAAATTAAGATTTAGTTTAGAAAATATCTTAATCATACAATTATATATCCTTAAAAATATATATATATATATATATATATATTTTTTAATTTGAGAGAAAGATGAGTTGTTTTTTATGATTTTTTATTTTTAAAATTGTTACATGTATATGGAAAATTTGTTTATTTGTAAATATATTAATTGTAGAAATTATTGCATCTATTAAGTAATAATTATTACAATCCTTTTAAAGAATAATAGTTATTACAACCCTCTAGTTGAAAAAGTACTGGAGTAAGTAATAGTTATTACAACCCTTTTAGAGAGTAATAGTTATTACAACCCTCCAGTTGAAAAAGTACTTGAGGTAAATCAAACCCTTTAACTCTTTATTTAAACCAGGTATGAGCCCAATGTTGCATGGATTTTGTTTTTATTTTTTTATTTGCAAATATTATGAATGTAAAGCATATTTTGTGTGGGGGAGGGGGGGGGAATTTATTCTTCATTTTATGCAGTCCTCTAAATTATATATATATATATATATATATCTCTCTAGTAATCCAAAAAACCAAAAAAAGTTATGAGAGTTGATATACAGTTTATTTTTAAGATTTTGCGAGTAAATAGTAAAACCCCTAATTTTTAGCTCAATTTCAAATCCTATGGTGCTTACAATTTACAAATCATTCGACATTGATCACATATGCAATTTGGTTGAAATTTTTTATTCTTAAGATTTTGTCAACAAAAAAAAAAAAAGAGATTATATTAGACTTCAATTGTAACATTATGATTTAATTCGTCAATACAGAAATAATAATTGATGAAGTATTGCAAATAATTTATTTTTTTGAAAAGGAAATTGTGAATCATTGTGCCATAAAAAAAATAATTGACGAAGTTTAACTTAGTACATGAAATATTCTTGTTGAGCATAATTTTGAAGGAAGATCCTATATTTGTTATTTATTTATTTATTGGTTTTCTTGTATAGCAAATTATATATACAATTTTTGTATATCATTAAAATTTAAGAAGAATTTAAGTTGTCTTAAAAAAATGATCTCGTGTGTGAGTGTGTATATATACACATACATATCAAAGTTGATAATTTTATATATAGTATTACTTTAGCATAAGAAAAATTAATATTTATATTTTTACACACGTGCGAGTGTGTGTATATTTTTAGATAATTTACATATGTGATTTGAGTTTTTCTTGACATCTTTATTTATTAAATTGTTCGGCCCCTTACCTCAACTCAAAATTCCTGGCTTTGTCCCGGTGATTAGTTGACTGGGAGGCCTAGATATGCATTCAGGTGTATAATGAGCAGGTTAGGGATGGTGTGATCGAGATAGTGCAACTATGATGTGAACAATGAGTCTATACATGAGTATTCCTGGACAAGTTCATTGAAAGCTTGATCAGTTGAAGCGGAGAGGAGAGTTGTGAAGTAATAGGTAGGGAACGGAATAAAATTCATCATAGATATCCATCAAAAGTTCAAGTTGATCTCTGTACAAATGAAATTTTCTTGGTCTCTAAAGGCAATGCCCATGAAAGCTTGGAAAAAGCTAATTGATCCCATTGAAAGCGCATAGGAAAATGAAACTCATTGATACATTTCCTCGAATCTTGTTTTAGTTTATAGAGGGAAACCATAAGCTAATTTTTTTTGGCAACATCAGAACATAATCATTTAGACCCAAAGACCTGGGTCAAAGGTATATAAGTATTCTTTTTTTTTTTTTTTGGTTAAAGGTATATGAGTATTCTAAAGTACATATGTAGTATGCATGTTACTACAGTCGTACTTGAACGTTGGACCTAAAGAAGATAGTATCATAGTGGATTTGGGCTTGGGCCTATAACATATTCTAACAACTCCTATTATTCTATCTCTTTTTATAGTATGTGGCCTTCTGTTGATTTTTTTTTTTTCCTGCTCAAAGAAAGAACTATGTTGCAAGGCCCAAGCAACATACAAACTTATGGCACTGAGCCCAAAGCATTAGCAAAACGGCATAAGGAAACTGATTTTTTTTTTTTTTTTTTAATTTATTTTTAACGAGAAACCAGACAAACTTTATTAAACTAAGAAAAACCGGCTAAATAAGTCTGAAAAATAGGAACTAATTATGGTAGAACATTCTCTATCTACATAAGGAAGTCTAGAACATTAATAACAAATCTAGTTAAATTATGCGTAATTTTATTATTTTTTCTCTTGACATGAGAGTAATGTAATTAACATAATGAGAGTAATGTAATTAACATAATCAAGAAGTACACCAAAAGGTGACAAATATTCAGCACCACTTTGTAAAGATTGGATCAAAGTTTGAGAATCACCCTCTAAAACAGCCGAAGTAATGGCTAACTCCGAAGCGAACTGGATAGCTCTCTTGGCAGCCAAAGTTTCGACTTCCAGCAGACTAAAACTCGGTGAAATTTGTTGCGACAGGGAGGCCAACACCAAACCTTGAGAGTTCCGAATCACCACGCCAATGCCGGACTTGCTCATATCAGAAAAAATAGCCCCATAAGGAAACTGACTTAATTAGCATCAGTAACCAAATAAAGTTTCATTAAAGATCCCATTTTGCCAAGACATCAGTATAGTTTCTACTAGCCTAGCGAAAAAGAAAAAAAAAAAACACAATAAAAGAGGCATTGCCTACGGAATTTTATAGTTCATGAATATCATCAACCCAGTACTCAAATTTTTTTTTTTCCTCTGCAACGTAACTATGGGGGAGCTTGTCATAGTTTTAGCCCAAGCCAAATATTTTTAAACTATAATATCATAATCATTAATTATACCTAGGTTTACCCTCAAACCAAGTTGGTACATTAGCGCCTAGCTAGCTATCATTTTAAAGGGAATTAGATCATCTATATGTTTACCTCTCAAAAAAAAGAAAGATCATCTATATGTTTTTAGACAAGAATATCACTTTGATAGTCAGATCTTTGGTCAAAGTTGGTTCAACTTCATATTTTACTCCGAAACTCCCAGATTAGAGACCAAAATTAGCAAAACAGAGGGGTTTTTAAAACACATGCACCAACACTATAACAATGGCATAAAGTTTTCCAATCAATCAAATTAAAATAATTTTCAAAACTTGGCCCTCCTTGGCTTATTATTGGGTTCTCTACCAACCTACTTGAATGAAGTGTTCATTGTTTAGAGTGGCGTGGGCGGCTTTGCCATCTCCCAAAAAGCTCGAATCCTTGCTTTGTCGGTCAACGTCAAGAAAGATGCCAAATTGAACTGCATAGGATTTGGTATTTGGTTCAACTTTCCATCATCTTTTCCTACAACTTGCTGTTGGCGACAATTATAATAAATCTGTGGGACATTCACTTTTGATTTTTTTTTCCCAATTCATCACATTTTCAATGGCTGGTGGAAAATGTATGTTCGAAGACAAAGATTACAAATGTGAGGTTACCTTATGATTGTGCTCGCCAAGATTGTCGATATATCTCATCAAAAAAAAGATTGTCGATATATTATTGGAAGAGCCCACAGTCATTATTACAATTTAATGTTCTTGGACAACGAGTAATAATAATAGGAAGCTTTATACCACAAAATGTAGCACATTTCAACATTTGACCTAATCAGAATTATGAGATCCATCTATGAGATATCCATTTTATTTTGTTTACTTAAAACAACTTCCGGATCAACTAGCATTACCTGATGTTTCTAACAAAAGTGTTTAAGATCTCTCTCTTACTGCAACTATAAAATTATTTAAAAATAAATAAATAAAGTCCTTGACTTCCTTTTTATACAATGTTATTAGATCTGTAACTATAGAATTATTTATAAATAAATATCTTGGCTTCCTTTTTATACAATGTTATTAGATTTTAGCCTAAACTATAGAGTAGATATCTTCAAATCCTTTAACAAATACAACTTATATTCTTTTAGTCTAGTTAACTTCTATTTTGAATGAGCAAAATTTAGGCTATGTTTGGTTTGAAGGAAAAGAAGGGAAATGAAAAGAAGAGAAGAGAAAAGTATAAGAGTAGAGAAAGAAAAAATAAAGGGAAAAGAAAATATGTGTTTGAATGTAAAGGAGAAAGGAAATGAGTATTTTACACTTTTATCTTTTTAATTTATAAAAAATAATAATAATAATAAGAAGGATATAAATGTAATTTCACATAAAAATTCAAATTTTTTTTAAGGGTATAAGAGTAATTTTATGAATTTGAATGGAGAGTTAAAAATTTAAAATTGGTGGAACTCATTGAAATCATTTCTCTCTACATTTCACTTTTCCCCCCTTATTTTCTTCTAATCAAACAAAGGGCAAAAAATCATTTCTCTTCCCTTCTCTCTTTTTTACCTCAAACCAAACATAGCCTTAGTTGGCCTTAGTTTGGTGATACTCTTTTCAGCCAAAACCACACAATTAATGACAGGAACCCAAAATTTGGCAAAAGGTCTCTTTCCATGCGTGTTCCTCATTTGTACGTATAATATAATGGTATTGGTTTGTCCATTCGATCTATATTTGCAGGATAAATATGCCATCATTGACAGCATAATTGACATTAAATACTCTCGATTGTTCCCATCAAAAAAAAAAAAAAAAAAACTCTCGATTGTATCAACAATTTTATGACTCGTCAAAATCACCATGATCAGACCAGAACCTAACCGAAAAGTGTCATTTTAGTTCACTGTGCCAGTATGGCAACATTAAATGAAACCCAACAGAATCAAGAATCCAAGACCACGAATGCTCCAGCTCTGAAAAGAGAAATGCTAGGACATTAATTTTGTCATAATTTGTTATATGATGAATTGTACTTAATATAAATGTATTTTTACATGACCCACTAATACACTATTAACATCCTTAGCATTTCTCCTCTAGAAAACCTCAAATCCGATTTGAAATTTTGAAATCTATATGTCTCATTTAGTAACACTGTTTAAATAATAAAAACTATTGTTTAAATATCACAACACATATTTTTACACACTTTTATCCATACATATTTTTACAAAATTTAAATAACGTTATTAAAAATCTCTTACTAAACGAGTCTCTAGTTTTTTTACTTGAGTTTTATAGTTTTAATGTATGTAAATCATATTAGAAAACTTTTTATAAAAAAAAAAATAATTAACTTTTTTTTGACAATTTTTTTAATTTTTAAAACAAGTTTTTTATTATTAAAAAAAATATTTTCTAAAATTAAATATTTAATTATACCTTTAAAAGCATATATTAACGAGACTCTTTATTTTTTAATGAAACACTAGTATTCCATAAGATAATATCCAACAAAAGCGTGGGGCCAAATCATTAATTGCATGCTTTACGGTGGAAAATAAAAATTTTCAAATATGTTTCATGTGTCAACTATGAAAGCAACTAAACATGATTCATAAAAATATAAAATTAAAAAATTAAAGGCAACTAATATTAGTACACTGAGTACATGAAATTGCAATTTCCAATAGCTAGCAAAATATGACTTTTGTATGGGATACGACACGATTGAACTCCAATTTCCCTCTTCACCCTTCCTTGACAAGCCAAAGGGTATTAATATTATAATTACCAAGTAATATGAACTCCAATTCTATTACCTCTATCAAAGCTATCTATAGTCTATAAAATAAAAACTTTTAAGTTTTTATTATACTATGAAATTTTGAAATCCTGCATTTTTTTCACGTCATCTTTCTGATATATATGTGTGTTCAATCTGATATTTAAAGTTATAATTAATTTTAAACTAATTAAAATTCACTATCTTTTTGGATAAAACATCTTAACACTAAACAAATTATAATTATATTAATAAGAGTGATAGGTTTTAAATAAATTTTATTTAAATTGGGTAAGTTCTTTTCTACTAATTCTCTAATTTATTCTTTTATTTATTAATAGTTATTAATTAAATATGTATAATATATAAATATTAATTTATGTCCAGCTTTCAGTGTATTACACTAGTTAGCAATTAGTAATACACTAATTGTTGTTTTATGCTCTTGATGTACACTAGTTTAGAATGTCCACATTTTATAAAGCCAAATATCCACATTTGTTTAAAGGTGTTCACATTTTACACTAACTGTGTCTGATATTATGTATTAGAGAGTATTGTGTAATAATCATTACTCTGAATAATATATATAAAATGGAAACTTTTACTTTTTGGTGACTTTTTCTAAGTTTGCCACTTAAGTTTTTTAAAGTCTATATTTTTCAATATCATTTTTCTAATATATGTATTTTATAATTTGTATTCAAAGTTGATAATAACATTATACTATCATCTTCTTCTTCTTATTTATAGATTTGTGATGAAAATCCTACTCTACCATAATCTAAGTATATATATATATGTGAATCCCCTTCTTGAAAATTTGAATCACAGTTCTTTCCCTCCACTCCCATAATAACTTGTATTTGTAAAGTGACCAGCACGTTAAGAATATATGGTGGTAAGTTCTCACTAAAGCAACCCGATATTAGTTTAACTCAGTATTTGGACATCTTTTTTTTAGCATTTGATAAATTGAGTTTCTTATTTTCATTTTTTGAAACTATTAGCTCATTTGGTTTGATTTAAATTTTGTGGTTTATGTAGCTTCCCTTTTAAAATTAGGATGTATATCAGTATATGTGATTCAATTTAATAAATAAGTTTGAATAAGTTATACAACAAGCCAAAAAATAACATTTCATAATCTGGACTATTGGGACAATTATTATAATATCATTTCATGATTTGACAAAACTTAGCTTCAATTTTACAATAGGTATTTCTCAACAAAAATAAAAATAAAAAATTTACAATAGGTTCTTCAATTAAATTCAAACACATGCATGAAACACAATTTTATCTTTTTCAAGAATCTTATATTTTAATTTAATTAGAAAACTTAAAATATTATACTTAAAGAATTGTATATAAGTTCTCTTCAAAAAAAAAAAAGAATTGTATATAAGTTTTACCCTTCATTATTATTTCTCTTATTATTAGAAATGATTTCATAAATTGTTAATTTGAAGAAATTGTAATACCTTGGTTTTCTCATCTTGGCTTATGCTCGGTCAGGTGCAACGTACAGTACCGTACACAATGTTGTACAAGGACCTAGGCCATAAATTTTGAAAGAATTTAAGAAATGCAGTTGTATATCGAGAGAGAGAGAGAGAGAGAGAGAGAGAGATATATATATATATATATATATATATTTGTTTTGTTCTGGTTATAGACACTAGAGATTAGAGAAGGCTCAAACTTCTAATACACAAATTTCTTCAATATGTAGCACAATTAAGAAAATAAAATAGTGTAATAATATTTGCATCTTGAGCAGCAAGAAAGTTGGCTTCATCGGGCATAAACAGTCGTTGTTTTAGGCAGAGTCGAGGATGGTGGGCTCGAAACCTTTTACATGTTTCTCGATCACTTCAAAACCTTTTTCAGTCAGATATAATTTGTAAAGGAAAAAAAGAAAGGAATATTCCAGTACAAAACATCTCAAGGATCAAAAACTTTGAAGGAAGAATATTTGTTCTATTCTTATTTGTTCGAAAACACCAGTAATATATACATACCATGACAAATTTTGTGGAAAGTGTGTATAATAAGTTAATAACTACACACATACTTATGATGTGTGCATGCATATGGACACATTGAAGAATTAATTGTGATTAATCTGCTATAATTCTAAAAATCAAATTGTACAATAGATTTGTAGATGTTATAACTGAATCACAAAGTTTAATCCGAAAAATCAACAATATAAACAAAAACGAATACCATAATTTAGGAGCAATTTTCCAACAAACCAATTCGGTAGTGCTGCGAGTACAATAATTTCCTAACAAAACTTAAATTGAAAGTAGGAGTGTCAATATTTGACCCAACTTGCGAACACAAAACGGATTTTTACGGGTTAAGGTTGAACCTCTGCAAGTTTGGACCATAAACGGATCGATGTGAAAGCAACACAATAAGAAACGTATTATAAGCAACCTAGGTTTTGTTGCTTGCAAGCTGTTACTAGTTTTCATCCGAGCTTACTACTAATAATATTATCTTACTTACCATTATCAGCAATTGCAACCTAAGTTTTGTTGTAAAAATGTTACAGCGGGATATTCATACTATATAATTGCACCATGATAAAGAGAGTTCGAGTAAGCATATAACTGGTCTTTTTTTTTCCCACTAAAAGCTTGTTCATAATTTGCTGGTCCCCGCTAATGTATATATCCCTTTCTTGACTAATTGGTAAATGTGTACGCAATTAGCATATATGTCTCTGTAGCATGGAAGAGAGGCTACCAAAAACTGTTGTATGGATTCTTCAATACGCTCATTTGTTGACCTTTTTGCCAATCATTTTGATGGAGCCAAGTTCCAACTTTGTATTCGATTGGTGTAGAGGCATCTTCAACTTCCTACCCATCTCGAATGCTTGTCGGTACACAGAAAAATAATGCCAATTTAAGTGGACTACAGTTTTGTTGGTGCGTGCTTCATTCTAACTACAGCCTGTTATCAACTCAACTATTATCATAATGCAATGAGCTCGATGTGGATGTGCTTTTTGAATCTTTATTGCAACACATAGTTGGAATGACAATGACTATGAATTTTAGGCCACATATCCATGGTGCAGACATATTTTTTCCCCCATTTAATTTTGTGCCGATTTTTCAGACGGAAAATACTAAAACTGTTACCAAGTTTATTACAAAAACTTACAAACTAATATGTAAAGAATATGATTGAAGCTACTTAAACAATATAATAAATGAATATTTAAATTAATTTTCTGTTATTAGAGATACCTTATTTTGTAAGTTTTAAATAGTAAAATTTGTAATATTCATTATATCGCTCTTAATTTTTGGATTATACATCATTGCCTAATTTTGATGTTGTTCCATAACCTAACATGGAGAGAATGCTTAGTTCTTGCTTTGTAAAAAAAATAAAATAAAATAAAAACATTTTTATATTTCTAAATATATAAAAACAATTATCAGTGAAATTTGACCTACTTTTTTTTATGGGCAGTATAATACAATTTCCAAAATCTTATTTTCAAAAATAGTTATTTTCAAGGAACAGCTAACGATGTTTTTACTTTTTTTTTTTGTTTAATTTTGTTTGCAATTCCAAAACGTATATAAAACAAGTAAAGTTTCCATATTTGTAAGCCTTTTCATAGTTTTTAAAAACCATTAAAAAAGAACACAACAAAACAGCGCAGCCCATCGAATGATTAAAAAAAATAAAAAATGAAGAGCAGACCCAATCAAAGATACTCTAACACAAGCTCCCAATAAAAATCAGAGGCATGCTAGTTCATGAAAGCTAGTTGATATTGAAAGTAAAATTCCTAAATTATCCAATAAAAATTGTACGGGGCCAAATAATAATAATAATAATAAAAGATGATAGACTAACAAAGTTGCAGTTTTTTCTTTTCTTTAATTTTTTGGGTGGGGGGTGTGGATGGCTAATATAATATAAACTTATACAATCAAACAATATCGATCTCACAACCACTCACAGCTGATAAAACCGTGGATTCCAAAACCATGCCTCTTTGCCATTCTCAAAAACTTGATTTTTAATAAAACGCGAAGCCAAACATATGGTTCAAGCATTTTCTTCCAATAACGTGCGTTTTAATTTAGAAAATGCGGGGCCAAATGGACCCTTTACAATCACACTCTCTCTAAATATTTAAGAGTTATTCAATCGAAACTTTTTATTGCGAAATCTTTATAGCTAAGGCTTTATTCCCTGCAATAATTTCAAATTAATAGATCTTTCTTGAAGACTTGAATGCTGATCTTTACGCCAAGGGTATGCGGTAGTATTTCAAATGAAATTTAAATCTTAATTGTTGTTATTTTATAAATACTTAATTCATACATGAATCCAAAATATTCAATTAGTTAATGACCAACAATTATTATTGTTGTTTGGCTATAGATAGTGGGTGTCTTTAAAAAGAAAAAAGACATTGGCATTTCCTGCATTTTTCAATTTTCATAAAAATACTAACTAAATCTTAAAAGCGTTTAACAATAAAAACTTCAAATTTTCTGCTTTCCAAACCCCATACGTACAGTAAAGCTTTGCCTCTTTTTCTTTTTTCTTTTTTAATGAAACTCGGCAAAATAGTCTACTAAATTAATAGAGGGTATCATCTTATAGACCCTACACCCCTAAGTCGGAAACAAATTACGGGCATTGATTATATTCCACCAATCTTTCTTTTTGGTCTCTGTCTTTTTTAGCGGTAGTGTTGACAATCTTCTTAGCCTCTCATAACACATGATATGGAAGTACCGTACATTATCTACCCAATAATTCACAAGACTTTACGTATGACGGTAAGAGATGAGTTATTTTAGGAACACACATTTTAACACATTTTGTAATTGGATTAAACCACTTTTATATGGGTCTATCACTGGTACTTAGTAAAAAATAATCTAATCATATCTTGCAATGTGTTTAAGTTATGTGAAGTGTGTAACTAAGTGTGTGGTCATAGGCTTCTTGCATCCGAGTTGGTTTGGTTAGCAATAAAATATCTAATGCTTAATTAATCAAATTCTAGAATAATCTTTGCTATAACTCAAATTATATGCTATGGATAAACCTTTTCTAATCGTCTATAATTTTGTAGCATTATTAGTGATCGCACCCACATGTAAAGACACAATCCTACAATTCAAATAAATACCATCCCCATCTCTTATTATTCCTCATGCTCCCAAGTCTCGCCTAAAAAAACTGTCTTGACAAACAGTTCCCGGTTAACTGGGTCGGACCGTAAAGTCCAGTCCAGATTTCACAACCTTGCCGCCAGGCATACATAGATTGCCATACTTTAAAGCTCTTTATCTCTCCCTATAATGATAATGTCAAGCCGCCCCTAAATGAAACAGCTATAACCTATAATCATAGTACGTAATTAACTTGGCCGACCTCCCCTAAATGAACAGCTATAAATGATGAAGTAACCTGGCCTTAAAGTGTAGGTAAAGTATTGAAAAAGGTTGGGATTGTGGGGTTGATGAATGGTGATAGCATTGCTTGTGAGATATATGCATGGTCCATGAATTGCAAGTATGACATGAGTCAAATAAGCATTTTTTGTCTTAGAAATGAGCCCTTTGAGAGGAGCGAAAAGATGGGCATCAATGTCTTCTGTCTTTATCGAAAAAGGGAAAGCAAGAGGCCAAAAAAAATAAACCAACCAATTTGGAATACTTTGAATTTCAACGATTATTTCGCTTTAGAACTAATTCTTGATTGGTAGGTTTGATTAAACCGACATCAATCCTACAATATGATTGGTGTATATATTATATAGATTCATGCATCTCTCTCTCTCTCATATTATGAAAATCCAATAACTTATTAGAGGGGGAAATTAAAATGAATGTCTTCTACAACCATTTTAATTAAATTTTAATAAAGATCTTGTTAATTGGTGTCAGGGTGTGGGTTATAAAAAATTACCTCTTTAAATAGAATCTATTTCTTGCATGCATAAGTTTATACCGAGTTCTCTGTTTTTTTTAATATATATTTATTTAAACAATTTTTAAAAATAATGTTGAGAAAAATATAAAAACTAATATGGAGCATTAAATACTCTAATCTTTACCCTCCAACTGCTATAATATACACACCACTAGTTAATTCAGGTAATAAACTTTAGGAAGAACTAGAACTACGAGAGGACTAAAGGGGGCCATGACCCCCCAAGAATTAAAATAATCACCTAGTCCATTTCTATAGTCAATGCCTCTCTCCGAAAAATAACACAAAAAAATTTTCTTTCCTAACAAAACAAAAATAAAAATCCCTTATAAAAAGAAAATCCATGCTAAAAACAAAAAAATATATGCAATGAGTTATGACTAAGCGTTTAGCGTGAAACTTTGGCTAATTGCTTTTTTGATACACAAAGGCCAAAGCTTAAAATTTGGGACTTCATGATTTGGGTACTATTGTGCTATCCAATTCCACCTAAAGGATTGTCTGGCAGTTTTCTCTTTTTCTTTTTTTCGTCATCAACAAGAAGACTTACAATTTGAGCATCATTATCAATTAGATATTGTCTATGCTAAAATAAATTCACAATTACAATAATTAAATTATAAGTTTAGTATGAGTGTAATTCTTATTCTTAATTCAACTATTAATGGATTCTTAAGAGACACATACTTCTTTTTAGAAATAATGATGGTAAAAAAAATTATACACAAAAACTTCACAAATCATGAAAAGCTAGTATTGAAAATGAAACTTCACCGTTATAATCATAATATAGTTTGATATTTAGAATTCAAAAAATTATTAAATATTTATGAATTTGTACGAAGGGCAAGTAAGAACCCTTTTTCTTTTCTTTTTTTTGAGAAACGAAACTAGATTTGTACAAAGGGCAAGTAAGAACTAAAAACTCGATTGCCTACCAATTTTTATAGAATGGTTGTGTGGGGCCCAGCAATTCGTGGACCAGGTCCATTTGCCCTTAGAAAGTCCGAGGGCCCAATCCGAGGAGAACTGTGGCCCAAGCTCCATGACGCCGAGTACGGACCAATTTTTGGGAGGCAGCCGAGGACAGTCTAGTCCTCGGCAGGCCCATAATCCGCCCAGAATAAAGGGATAAATTCGTAAGGAAATCCAAAATACCTTGGGGCGATTACCCTAAATACCCTTCTGGATAAGGCCCAATGCCTGGCAGAACCGTACTCTACAGCTTTATCAAGTCATCCCCAACAATTCCGGGATTAGACTGATGGGACCAATGTCAGTATTTGTAAAGACTGACCCTACACGTGGACGAAGGACATCGAACGCACACTAGTATAAAAGGAGAAGTAAGTGAATCTAGCAGGGGAGGCAAAAAAGGGAGACTTCATGAGGAAGATCGCCGGAACGATCCATGCACAGAACAGAGAAAGTCCTCCGTTGGACAGCCGGAAAGGACCACAAGGGCCCTCGGATCAAGTCCGAGGATCCCATTCTCAGAGGTGGCAGTATGGCGGGGCTTTAAACGTTTAGGCCCAGTCCATTTTCCACAGGGATCTTTCTGAAATCCAGACCGGACCATCCCCCCGTGACCAAGCCCAAGCTTTTCAAGCCCACTCTCTACAAATCGTATTGTGAGGGATCTCTCTCGCGTGAACCCTAAGATGTCACTGGGCCGCGCAGGAACCGTGTCCCTACAGGTTGTATTTGTAATCACTCTTCCTAAATTATGTTGCAACTATGTAACAAGTATTCAATAAAAAGATGATATTCCACTAATTTTTTTGATATTGTATATCAAAAGGAAAAAAAAAATGAAATGTAAAATAGAATCAATCTAAAGGGTAAAATACTATTTTGGTCCCTAAACTTTAAAAAGTTTTTTTTTTTTCATCCTTAAACTTTGTAAATAATTTTTTCATTATTTTAGAGACAAAAATAGGGATAAAAAAAGAACTTTTTTCAACAATTTAGGGATGAAAGATAAACTTTTGATAAAATTTAAGGACATAAATAAAACATTTTCTAATAGTTTAAGGACCAAAAATGAACTTCTTAGAGTTTAAGGATAAAAACCAAAATTTTGATAAAATTTAGGAACCAAAATAGTACTTTACCCCAATTTAAATGATTATTGAGATTTAAAAAAATGTCGACTTCAATTTCAATAGATTATATATAAATGTGTTTAAATATATTAAAAACATTCTTATTTTGTATTTATTTATTAATGTTGACTAGATGCTAGTTTTATTATATATATATATATATATATATATAAATTTTTAGTATATTTCTTTGTCTTAAATTTCCAGAATTTTCTTTTCATATTTTTTCACTCACAAATAAAAATTCGATTTGGTTCCTACTTACAGAATGCTCTCTCTCTCTCTCTCTCTCTCTCTCTCTCTCTCTCTCTCTCTCTCTCTCTCTCTCTCTCTCTCTCTCTCTCTCTCTCTCTCATGAATAGTGTTAAAAGTAGCGAGTTACAACTTACAACTTAGATAATAAGAATACATAAAATTCAAAATAGGTTAAATTATATAAATAAATTAATAAATTGGAGAAAAATGAATTTTGGATGAGAAAAAATTATTTGCTATTTAATTTAGACTTTTTGAATGATACAATTTCAAGAATTACTTTATTTATTTAACATGAACATTCTTTTATTCTCAATGGAATTGTTGATTATAAAACATTAAAACATATTTGGGTAAGCAATAGTCTAGTGGTAATTGTATTATTTTGGTATCATATATTTGTGTTTCAAATTTCAAACTCTATCTTACTTTTTCCCACTATATATCTACCCCAATATATATATATATATATAAAGATTAAATTCTATAAAGACTTGATATAAAACCTTTAGTTTACATCCTACAATAAGGACATGCCATATCATCATATTACTAAAACACGAATACACCTGAACACACTATTTCCCACATGTTTTCAAACTAGAGGTAAAATCCCCAAATCTCATCTCCTTCCTTTGGTCCTCTTAGAACAAGGAACAACACTGAACCTTCGAACCTCCACCCTTGCACACATGCCACCACTTACCTCACCAATGTCCCTTGACTCCGACGACGTGTGTGACGAACAATTGGGTGCTACCCTGTTCTAAGAAAAATGGTGTGATTTTGAGCTTTAAGTAAAATGCTGATTTGGCACATCATCATATTAATAAAAAATGAATACATCACATAGGATAACATCTCAATAAACATCCTATTTCCCACACATTTTTCAGACTGCAAGTAAATTCCTCAAATCTCATATCTCTCCTTAGATCCTCTTAGAACAAGGAGCACCGAACCTCCAAACCTCCACCCTCGCCACACACGCAACCACTAATCTGGCTAGAGTCATGTGTGGCGGATGATTAGGTGTTTTCATTTTCTTTTTTCTTTTTTTGAGAAATTGATTTGGGTGTTTTCTTGTTCTAAGAAAAACGATGATATTTTGGTTAAAGTTTGATCTAAAATTGAAAAAGTTGGTGAAATTGGGATTTTATTAAGATGCTATTGGGTGTGATAAGATATATTAAGTTTTAAGTAAAAGGCTAATGTAGCAAGTTTTTATTGGAGGATGTAAACTAAGATTTATATATCATCTTTATCAAATTAGAACTATATATATATATATATATATATATATATATATATATTGGAGGATGTAAACTAAGATTTATATATCATCTTTATCAAATTAGGACTATATATATATATATATATATATATATATTTAGAAGTCTTCTCTTTGCTGTTAAAAAAAAGCATAATATTTAAGGATTATTCTTCTTTTAATTTTTTTGAGAAAAATATTGTTTTTAAGGGAAATATTAACTATGCCTAAATACATTATTTTATGAATTATATTTAGAAACATTTATTGAAAAGATTATTTTTATGAATTATATTTAGAAACATTTATTGAAAAGATTATAAAACATTAAATATTGTTGATTACTTTTTATATTTCCAATGAAAAGTTATTTCAAAATTTTTTTTATTATAGTTTATTAACAATGTCCGACATCAGTTAACATGACACTTCTTTTAAAAATGAATGTTAATTAAGTAACTCTACTATATATTCGTTTGACAAAAATTATTTTTGCTAACCTATTTTATTATTCAGTTTATTTTTGCTACTATTCATGGATCCTATTACGCTTTTTGGTACTATTCATGGGTCCCACTATATTATTTTAGCCAATTTTTACCTTTATCTACGGTACTTTCAGTAAAAAAATTTTAATTTTAGTAAAATAAACGGATCCCAAACGGACCTAATATATATTCAAAAAAATCTACACTTTTTTTTTTTTTTGCTAAATAAAAAAGTCTGCACCTTGATCTTTCTGATGACTCTTCTTTTAAAAATGAATGTTACTCAAGTAACTCGACTATCACCGTGATCTTTCTACCACAAAGTCCAATTATGAGGGTCTAAACTCTGATATCAAATCCAATATTTTTACAACAAATCTAAAACTTTAACCCCAATTTTTTTTACTCCTTGTGTTCACTTTGAATTTGACAATTACCTGCGTTTAACTATAGTATTTTTAGCAAAAAGTTTTTCAATTTCAACAATTACTTACAATTTATAGGTACTATTGTATTTTTTTGATACTATTCATGGGTCTCATTGTACTATTTTTACTAATTTTTATCTTTAACTACGGTACTTTCAAAAAAAAAATTGGTTTCAACCAAATAAACGGATCTAAATCGACCCTAATATATATTCAAAAAAATCTGCACCTTTGTTTTTGCTGAATAAAAAAGTCTGCACCTTGTTCTTTCTGATGACTCTTCTTTTAAAAATGAATGTTACTCAAGTGACTCGGCTATTACCGTGATCTTTCTACCATAAAGTCCAATTATGAGTGTCTGAACTCTGATATCAAATCCAATATTTTTACAGCAAATCTAAAACTTTAATCCCAATTTTTTTTACCCCTTGCATTTATTTTGAATCGGACAATTACTTACATTTAATTACAATATTTTTAACAAAAAATTTTCAATTTTAATAAAATAAACGGATCTCAAATAAACACTAATATATATTTTTTTTAAAAATACACTTTTTTTTTTTTCTAAATAAAAAAGTCTGCATCTTGATCTTTCTGATGACTCTTCTTTTAAAAATGAATGTTACTCAAGTAACTCGGCTATCACCTTGATCTTTCTACCACAAAGTCCATTTATGAGTGTCTGAACTCTGATATCAAATCTAATATTTTTACAGCAAACCTAAAACTTTAACCCCAATTTTTTTTACCCCTTGCATTCACTTTGAATCTGACAATTACTTACGTTTTTTATCATGAAATCTGACAACTTACGTAACAACACATGCGACCAAATAAAGTATTTCATTTTACCCTTTTGCAGGATCAAAATCAAAGAACAATCCCAACACCCACCACCTCTTATCCAATTTGCCATTATATCCCATTATCACATAATCCAAACTTTCTGTACCTCGTGTCTTTTTATGTAACCCTGTACATCTCAAAGCAAAAAGCAAAGAATCCATAAACAACAAAACAAAAACGAAAGGTCTGCTTTATAATAAGATTCAATTCATCACCAAAAAAAAAAAAAAAAGAAGATTCAATTCATGTGGTAAATAAAATGGTTTATATATATATATATATATATATATCGCATGCATGCTTTTCATGTGACTAATAAATAAAAAGATGAAAAAACATTTTGCAGTTATGGTACAGAGTACAGACCAACGTATTTATCAATGAACACATGGATGATTTTGGAGGAAGGGCTTCTGTACGCACGCGTCCAGTGTGGGCCATGGAGTAGCTACTTTAACACATTGACACGTGCGAAAATGAAGCTTATCCGACAATGCACGGACTTAGAACATTATTTGAGATGCCTCGGAGTTTAGGACCAGAGCCTGTCGCCGTGTACGTGTGCCGACGCTGTCTCTTTCAACAACCTGAAACAATTTTTTTTTTTTTTTTTAAAGCTAGATAACTATGTTACAAATCGATTAGTTTCTTAATATGATAATAAATACTATAATTATTTGATATAAACGTTATAAGTTAAAATTCTATAATTTTCTTTTAGATATTTTAAATTTATTTGGTTAGTACAATACTACAAATTACAACTATAGTTTACGGGTTAACAATATAGGCCATTTATAAGTGTAGTGTAATTATTAGAATTTTCAATTAAATTTAAATGTATAGTTGAATTGAATAAATTTATATTAATCCATATTTAATATACAGTAGCTAAATAATGGCTGAAGAAGTTGAACACCAACTTTCTTTTTAGAGAAACACTATTAAGATTTGTTTAGATACCGTTTATTACTAAAAATTGAAAACGCTATAGTAAAATAATTTTTAAATGTAAGAATAGTGTTGTGAGATCAAATTTTAAAGAAAAATTTGCTAAAATTTGTACTTGTGGGTCCCGAAAACTTTAAAATTTTACTAAAATTCGTACTTACGGGTCTCGTAAACAATGCACTAGACCAAAAAAAAAAAAGAAACAGACATGCATTCTACTACTATCCAAACCCAGCCTTATAAATATATATATATATATATATATATATATTTCACAATAATTGAGACAGTAAGTGGACAATTTGCTCAACAGTATCACTTAATATTTAATACAAACCTTTTATTTTGGCTAGTAATTTGAGAGCAAAAAGAAGAGATAGAGTACCATGCCTATAAACAAAAGTTCAAAAAAAAAGTGAATATATGACAAGTTGGCTCAATGCCACTTTAGAACCTCACCCTTTTTTATTTGTCAAAGGTTAGAAGTAGGACCTTCACCATATATATATTATAAGAATATATGAAGAGAATGTTCTTCTAAAAAAGAAGGAAGAGCATGTAGTCATGTAGTGTACGTACTGTTTGTACACAAGAACACAGCAACAAAAATGCTTAACAAGGGCAATCACAAAAGTTTGAGAAAATTGGCTAACATGACAATCACAACAATTGCGTGGAGATTTCGGAATTTTTTTTATCTTTTTCATGTTGTCATGTTTGATGAATAAATTGAAACTCTACTGTGACCCTGAAAAGATTTATGAAACCGAAAAAGAAAAAGAAAAAGAAAAAGAAAAAGGCGTAAGAATTAAAACACACTAAAATAATACGTCAAAGTTCAAACCATGTAAAAGTAGGTCACGTGTGGCTCTATTCACACAGTCGGCACCGGCCCACATTCCCCACTATTTTGCCTGTGAATTACACATGTAGACTATGTAGTAGCCCAATGAAAAGAATAATTTAGTATTCAAATATAGAGGTAGTGTCTGATTTTATATGTGACAATTAAATCTCTTTTGCTTAATAAAAGGGTACAATACCTTGGAAAAAATATACCCTATATTGGGTATGTATATGTTTTCTCTCTCACAACTGGTGAGTTTTATTGAGGAGTGAGACTCATCAATTGTAAGAGAGGAGAAGCATTATCCGATGTGGGTATATTTTCTCAATACCTTGAGGTTGGAAGTTATTAACAGAATTGTTATAATTAATGATTAAAGTTGGCCTCAATTATGGTTTATAGATCATTCGTGCATGTTGATATTGAAAATTGAAAATCCAAAGCCAATGGCTTCATGTTGTAGTACCCTGTGAATTCTTAGAGAGTGGTCTAATGAGAGAAGGTTTATGTGTGAAAGTAGGTGTGCTAGGAAATGATAGAATAGCATACATGTCAATCAGTCATATTATCAAATTCCGACAAAAATAAATAAAACAGACACGAAACTAAAGCATAATAAGTTAGATATCACTCAAAACCATGGGTTACCTAACCTTCACATGTATTATAGGAAACACACCTATATAGGTCTTCACATGTATTATAGAAAACACACAAAGATTATACTTGTACTTGTCAAAAAAATGTCAATCATACAAATCTTTTCATAATTTGTGTTTATAAAAATCCCTTCTATTTTGTACATAATTTCTGTTTTTCTTATAATTTATTTATTTTTTTTATTTCACTGTTTGGTTTATTTGTGATATTTTCGCATGAAGTGTTTTTTTTTTTTAATTAATATCTTTCTTACTTATCAATTTTTTTTTTCATAATTGCATGAAATGATACTTTTTTTTTTTTTTTTTTTAATAACAAACAAAAAAAAGATCAATTTCGAGTGCCTTGCATCCAAAGTTTCAAACCAAAGCCAATCTCTAATTACCCATTGCCCAAAACCCTCTCGTAGTCTCAACTTGTTAACCACGAGCTACACCCGTGAAAGCTAGTCTTCTCCAAGATTTTCTTCAAACCAGAGTCTGCCTAGGCAATCCACTCCCTCCCCCTGTCAACAAGAGCAGATGGTTACCCTCAACATGGCCACCGTGTTTGATGAAATATGGTACCCGAGGAATCAAGTCCTGTATTAAGATAGAAAAATTGACATATTGAAATCAATCAGGCAAGTCCACCATAAAATTTTAAGTTTCAAAGTTCTCTTCTTAAGTTGTTGCTTTCGTTGGGTCAAGAGAGATGACAATTCGACTGCTCATGTAGCTGCAAAGCTTTCTCTAAGTTATAAAGTGTCTTTTTGTTTCAATAAGAACTATCTACCAAATTCTTCTTAATAAGAGAATAATACTATATCACTTAATTCACAAGTGCATTAGTATTGGAGGTGTAAAAACCTTTTGATTGCTATTTTACCAACCGATACATTAAAAGAGGGCTTTACTCAGATATGGGTACTTAAAATTTTTTGCCAACTGTGGACAGTAAGGTTGTACATATAATCCTACTGTTCATGGGTTATAAAAATAAAAACACATATTTTAATAGAGTGAGAGAGGAAGAGAGAGATGGGAGAGAAGAGAAAGAATTGATTTATTTATATTATTTTAATTAGTTATATGTAAAAATAAAAATTGAGATGTTGAGTGAGGTGTAGAATGAGATAATAAAATAAATAAAGTAAGTTTTTTTTTTTTTTTTTTGGGAGAAAGAATAAAATAGGTTTTGAATATATATATTGGACACTTTTTTACATCATCAAATACTAGTGTTTTAATAATATTAATATTAACAATACAATAAATGAATTAGGGTAAATTATCACTTTATGGATCCAGTATTACTCCTATTTTAAGTTTTTAACATTTATAAGAAAATTACTTCTATTATTTCTCTAGATTATTATTATTATTTTAAATTCCCCAAAGCTTTTTAAATTTTTTTTTATACCTCAATCTCTAGATTCTTCCTACCCCAAAAGCTAAAGGCCACTATCACCATACGTTTTTTTTGCTGAATTAAAATGGAGTCTTTGGTGTTGGCTCATCTACCTCACATTATGTGACAACAACAAATAATATTACGTGTATTATATGAGTTTTGTATCTCACATTATGTGATAACAAGAAATAATATTATGTGTATCATATGAATTTTGTTGGGTATACCTCAATCTCTAGATTCTTCCTACCCCAAAAGCTAAAGGCCATTACCACCATACGTTTTTTTTTGCTAAATTAAAAAGGGGACTTTGGTATTGGCTCATCTACCTCACGTCATGTGACAATAACAAATAATATTACGTGTATTATATGAATTTTGTACCTCACATTATGCGACAACAATTTAATGCAAAATAAAAATTCTTTCTATCATGCCACACCATACCTCGGTTTATGCATTGGTGCTTCATTATTGTTCCCCTATATATATAATACAATTTCAAAAAAAAAAGGTGACGTAAGAATCACAATAGCCTGCAGTGTGGCCCCTAAAGTGGCTCACAGGTAGAGTTTAGGGAACACAGCTTCTTCTTCTTTTTTTTTGACAGTAAAACGATACACAGCTTCTTCATCTTCAGGAGTAAAGAAGAGTTGAGGCCCCTAGGGAGGAATCAGTAGTTTTATGTGTACTATTTTTTAAATCCACTAGCCCATCCATCATGCGTGACTGTATTGATTCATTTTATAATCCACTTCTCTCGAACTTTGTACCCCCTAACCCTTTAGCTTATGTCATCACTTATCAACTCTATCTTGGGCCCCACACTCCTTCTCCTACTCTTGACCCCTCCAATCATGCACCTTCTTCCACGATATTCAAATTCAATACTTAAATTTTATGACCCTAATTTAAAATAATATTAAAATAACATAAACCCTATTTCCTATAAAATAAATAAATAAATAAATAAAATACATTTAACATATCTAATATATGGGCTAATGCTAATCAGTGTTAAGTTCCCGCTTGTCGTAAAAATTTAAATTATTACTGGGAGGTTAAAAATAAAGATCGAATTTAAGATTTTTTATTCTGATATTATATTAAATTATCAATTTTCTTAAAAAATTATTAAAATATAATAAATTTAATCATTTAAATATTACTTTTAACAATCAGTTTTATTCCTAAACTTGACTTAAACTTTAAATTATTATATTATTCATTTTTCGCTTCTTATCTGCACTAACTAGGAACTAAATCGTTCAATTTTTTTAATAAAAAAATTGGACTTTTACCCAAAAATTAAATTAAAAAAAAGGGCTATAGCTACCGTATAGCTTCAAAAAGAAGTTACGCTGAACTGCACCGTGTCTCTCACTTTGTCTCTGCAGTCTGCACCCTTTCGTACGTAGTTACCTCTCTATCATCAACTAGGCGACAAACAAATCAATGGTACTGTGTGACATATAATATATTACGTAAAAAAAAAAACCTTCCTAATTAAACTCAAGTGCATAGTAATTATATTTAAAAAAAATTAACAGTATTTGTGTTTTGTTGGATAATATAATTAGATATTTTAATTTTAATTGAAGAACTATAGTGTGTACCTAAATTTTAAAAAGCTTTTGTTAAAGGGTATAATTATGCACTTGATAAAAGGAGCTTCAAAAGGATCTCAAATGCATTGAAAAATAATAAAATCTAATAAAAAATAAAATTTTAATTAGGAGTGGCTCAATTGCCTATAAAATATGGCTCCTTGTACTATAAAATTATAAATAAACACATAGGAACACTCATTAAAAAGATTCACATTTAGCCATTAAAAAATGCTAGTACTATAAATTTTAAGTTTTAATACAATTTATTTATGTAGCAAGTTGTAAATGGTAAAATAAAAGTGATAAAGTCTATGTGGATCCACAACTCACCACATGAACATGTTATAACAAAAAAATATGTTAAAATTTATTGACATGTATTTGGGTTAGGGCAAAGGCAATAGTTAGAGCTATCATACCAATTACCACGTTAATTATAAATCCTAAAAGTTAGTGTCAGTATGGAATGGATTGAAATTTTAAGTTTATTTGTAATTGGAAAATGCTAACGAGTGTCCTTAGGGCATTGATTAAAAATTCAATTAAAGAAAGTTTTATAAGAAAAGAAAAAAAAATTATTGTTTTGACAACTTTTTTCATTTTCCATAAAAGTGATGTCAAAACTTTTCTAAAATGGATTGTTAATGAATGCCATAAGGATACTCGTTAATATGACTCTTTGTAATTTTAGTTTGTTTTTACTATTATTTATAAGTTTTTCTGTATTTTTTGATACTATTTATGAGTTTTATTATATTATCAACTTTTTTTTGCACTTTTAGTAAAAAAAATTTAGCTAAGTTTTTAATTTATTTTTGATATTATTAACTTTTACAGGTCACTCACCTTAATTGCATCAATCTTGTGTTTATAATAGGATTTTACTAACAATAATAAACTAATTTTAGAAAAAACTTATCAAAAATTGAAAAAATTTTGACAATAAAACTTTTTTAATAATGTATTTGTTAACTCACCCTTTATAATAATCAATTTAGGTCAAATCAGAAAGTGTGTTTATTTCAAAATAAATAAATAAATATAAAATAAGTAAGCAAGATCAGTGATTCAGATCTTCATGAATAACTCACATCATTAATCAATACAGTCTGCCGCAACGAGTCGATAGACTCTAAAATCAAAACTGTTACAATACTGTACAAAGTCATAATAAGGTCACATCATCAAATTGCTCAAAAACCCCCCCCACTCACTTAACTATTCTTGTAGAGTACTAAGTACTACTCACTACGTAGCCTAGAAACAGAACCATACAGCCTGGCATCCCAGCCCATACATTAATTTTTTAGCACCAATAACAAATTCCCACGTGTACACTCCTTTGACATTGACACCTCTTCGTCTCAACAGCTGTCCCCCTTACTCATCTGCAAAAACCCTCACTATAAATACCCCACTTCCTCTCTTTCCTTTCACAGACACTAGAAACCACTTCTTCTTCTACTTGTTAAAATCTTTTTAACCTTCACAATGGGGTCTTATTACCACTTAGCCATTCTCTTTCTTTTATGCTGTTCCATTACCGTAGCTCACACTGCTGCTAGAAAGCTCACGGCTCTCGTTGAACAACAGCCGTTGATTCTCAAGTATCACAACGGTGCTCTTCTGAAGGGCAACATCACCGTTAATTTGATCTGGTACGGCCAGTTCACTCCAATCCAGCGGTCCATAATCGTCGATTTCATCCAATCCCTCAACTCTCATCGGGCCTCACTTCCCTCAGTGTCCACGTGGTGGAAAACCACTGACAAGTACAAGGGGGGTTCTTCTGCGCTCGTCGTAGGGAAGCAAATCCTCCACGAAGCTTATACCTTGGGCAAGTCACTCAAAACAAGGCACTTGTTGGCTTTGTCTAACAAAGTTAACGGACTGAACTCGATTAATGTTGTTTTGACGGCTAAGGATGTCGCCGTCGATGGGTTTTGTATGAGCAGGTGTGGGACCCACGGGTCGACTCGGGTGAGTCAAGGGAAGAGGGTGACTCGTTCTGCTTACGTCTGGGTTGGTAACTCGGAGACTCAGTGTCCGGGTCAATGTGCTTGGCCCTTTCACCAGCCCATTTACGGCCCACAAACCCCGCCGTTAGTTTCGCCTAACGGAGACGTCGGAGTCGACGGAATGATCATCAACTTGGCTACCGTTTTGGCTGGCACCGTCACAAATCCGTTTAATAACGGGTATTTCCAGGGCCCGGCAACGGCGCCGTTAGAGGCTGTTTCGGCTTGCACTGGGATATTTGGGTCGGGTGCGTACCCGGGTGATCCGGGTCGGGTGTTGGTGGAAAAGACAAACGGGGCGAGTTACAATGCGAACGGGGTGAATGGGAGGAAGTACTTGCTGCCAGCTATGTGGGACCCGCAAACCTCGGCGTGTAAGACGCTCGTGTAAAATACTAGGAACAAAGGTCGTGTGGCGATGACGTGGCAGCATACGTGGTGAAGATATGTGTACGTATTATGTAGATATGGATGGATGGAAATGGCAGAGAGTTTGGGGGTGGGTCTGTGACTGTGTTGTTCTGTTATGATGATGATGATGATGGGGATGACGATGATGGGGTTATGGGGACTATATGGTTTGGATGATATTTTGTATACACTTGTTTGTCGTCTTGCGTGACTTTGTAAATTATATTTCAAAAGAAAGTTGCCCAAAAAAAAAGTTATGGAGAATGGGAATATATAATAAATATTCTAAATTTTGAAAAACTTTATTAAGTTTACTGGGAAATTAGGATTAAGTTAATTATCTTTCTTAATAATTTGATAATTATAATGATGGTAAAAGAATTTTGTTGGGTGGTAATTAATATAATATCGTTGAGCTCATATTCAACTGAGCTTAATAGGTTAAGTGTCTATTAATATACTATATTAACTAGTTAATGAGTATTCAAGGCGGTTATATTCGCAAACAAATTTGAAATTTTGAACCTTCACCGCGGAAACACCGAAAGATATCGTTCTCTACGCTTACAAAACTTGAACACAGTTGAACAAACAACATTTGAACTACAAATAACAGATATTGATTTAACTAATCTCGGCCAGATTTAGTTTGTGTTTGGTATTGGGTTATAAGTTTTGTTTTATTTTTGGTTTATTTTATCATTTTATGTACTCTTGCATGTTCACATTTTAGACTATTTTTTGTCTTAATTTTATTCTAAATTGCCTACTTTTTAACCTTTTTTAAAAAAAAAATTAGCATTTAACCTTTTGTCTCATAAATTACCGACAATTTTTGAAGATATTTTACGCTAACTAACAAGTTTAGCAAATCAACTTTTAATTTTTTATCCCATATTATGCAAATAAATCACGCCAATTTTTAAACGAACTTTTAAGTTAACTAACCTGATTAAAGTTCTGCAAAAAAGCTACAGGCACCTATCAAAAAAAAAAAAAAAAAGCTACAGGCAATTTTGAAAGGAACTTCTAAGTTAACCCGATCAAGCCTGTAAGGGCCTTTTTTGTGGGTGTTTGGGGACTTTGATCATGATGACGAGAAATAAAGGGGTGGTGATCATTGCCCATCAAGAGATTAATTTAGTGCGTATCTAATGGGTTTATAAAAATCGAAAGAAGAAAGGAAAAGGATGGTCATCAATGATGCTTGCTGGGTCCCTGGGAGACCAAAGTGGTAGGGTCAGGTAAACGAGGACGTCTTCAATGGACTTTGAAATGATAGAAAAAAAATCTTAGGCTACTTCTGTGGGTTTGGTAAACTGTGGGGCCTAAACCAGAGCTCAATCATGCTATGAAGATAAGATTAACTTAACTATTTGTGGACAATTCCTAAGAAAAAACAAAGCCTTTAATTATTTGGACAAAACGAATAGAAGAAGGGGCCTGATTCTTTTCGTGGGAGGGCTTTCGGCTACAAATGAATTTGTATTGTATTGAATTTTATTTTGCACCTTACCAACCCGTGAAGGTATCCCCTTTCCTTCGTCAAATTACGAGACTATGGCATCTTTTTCCTTTGCACAACACATGATGCATGAGAGGAACAAACCTATCAATTATAAATTATTTATGAATGATATAATACCTGGCCGAAGGTTGCCTTGTGTTATGTTAAAGATTAATAGAGTGTTTCTCAAAAAAAAAAAAAAAAAAAAAGATTAATAGAGTGAGATTTTAAAGTTTATGTATTTTTGGCATAAAATAAAATAAAATAAAGAGAGAATTACAAATTTACCTCTTAATGTTGCTTTAGTACTATCTAGGGTAGTAAGTTTGAAAATAAATCAAGCTGTTTATAAACAGTTCAAGTTCAGCTCAGAAAAACACATATTTATACTTTATATTCATTTGTTTAGCAAACAAGTCAAGTTCAAGCCCAAGTTAAGGCTCGATTATTAAACGAGTCAAGTTCAAATATAAGAATTTGTTCGTGAATAAACTCATGAAAACTAGACTCGATTAATTATATATATATACTTGTCTAAAAATATACTAATTATATAGACTTGAGATTGGATTCTATAAGTTTGTAAATAGGTTTATATGATATCAAATTATTATTGGTAGTTTATTAATGTGGGGGCCGGCTAGTCAATAAAGTTATTAAAATCAAGTTAATTGGGCCTGTGGCCCATCCGAGGACGTAAAGCTATCCGAGGATGCCCATGTCAGGTTGTAAGGGTAACCAAACGAAAGGAAGAGTAAATATCACGTAAGGTGAGTTCAGTATTCGTCCGAGGACAAAATCCTTCTCGGCAATATGAGTCCGAGGATGACCAGAACGCCACCTTGTTACAAACGTACTTCGGAGTTACGTTACCACTAAAAGCGGGATATAGGACCAAGGGTAAGAAAGAAAAGGCAAACAAATATTTATAACGACAGCTGTCACCGCATTAATTGCTTCTCAACCAACTCTCTGGCCGCATAAATGTGGAGGTGATGCCTGAACAGTGATGAAGCAGCCTTACAACTGCTAGTTGGAGGTTCCAGAAGGTGTTAGATGGGACAGAAAGAGATCCCCTGAACCCAACTAACACGTGTGTGGTGGAGATGGTATGAAGAGGGCAGTGTATAACATGAAAGAAAGCATTGAGGAAGAGAACCAGAATAGAAAAAAGATAAAGAGTACTTAGAAGAAAGCCTTAAGAACAAAAGAACTGAACTTGTTTCGAAGAAAAAAACTAATTGTTATATTAGTGCTAGTCCATCTATAAACGTGGGATTTAATCGTTTTTCTTTTAGAATTTACCTAGTTCTTGGACACCCACGCTCTACAAATTTTATTGTTTGGGCCTTTAACGTACGAACTCAATATCAGTTTGGGATCGTTACAAATTGAGTCCTTACAATTAATAATATAAAAATTTAATTTGTAGTAAAAATTCATTGATTTGTTTTCTTGGTTCCACTTCATATGAAAAATGAATAAGTTAATTAAGAAGTTTATGAACAAGCTCTAGCTTATTTGACAATAAAATGAACCAAGCTTGAATATGTAATCGTGTTTTGTTATAAGCTCGAGCTTGACTCATAATCAAAATAAAATTAAATGAATCTAAACTTTTAATACTCTATTGGCTTGGCTTGTTTATAGCCCTAATCTTATCATTATTAATAATTAGTACACAAATTTTCAATTATTATATTTGACTCACCAAAATTGGTTTAAAATGAACTCTATAGAATTTCGCCCAAATTAACAATTTTGCTTTTTGTGATCACACTTTCAAGAACAATTTACACTTTTAACATTGAAGTACAACTTATCTTCCTATTGTTTAGTTTTATCATAATTTAGTCTCAAAAATAATTTTTTCAATTTTTATATTTTGAACCCCATAGTCTATATATATCTTAAGGAATTAAATATATTAATTGAAAGTTTGTGAACTAAATTGTGATAAGTTCAAATTAGTACTTTGGAAAAAGTTTTTTTCAAAACCAATTTGAAGAAATCCATTATGTGATGATTCATAAAACCATTTACGCATATTAATTCACATGACTTGTGAAGTTGATCATGTGATTCATTTGAATGATTGAATTTTTGCATAATGGGTTAGAGGTAAACTTTGTCCCTATCAAAATGTCTTTCATATGCATTTGGGATAGCATATTCTCTTGACTTATTTAGTTTAAAAATAAAATTGCTTAAATATATAATTATATTTAGAAGGGAGGTTTATAAAAAGCTGCACCTTTATATATGAAATCAAACTAGGCAAATAACAAAAATTCACAACAATTTTACAACATTTTGTATGTGAAGTGGCTTAGTGCATTTCACAACATTAGCTTAAAGCACAACTCATAGCAATTTCATAACATAAGCCCACCATATTCTGCAATTTAAATTTAAATTTTTATTTTGTTATGATCCATAAGTGAAGTGGTAAATTGATTTAGAACTAATGTGAAATTGTTGTTGTGTCGCTAGAATGATTTATTCAAATAAACTTAGAATAAGAGAGGCCTGTTTAATATTAAATGTATAGTTATGCACCAATGTATATATACCATGACACTTATGTACTTGATTATCAAAAAAAGAAAAAGAAAAAAAGATACTTATATACTTATGTACCTATTCATGCATGACACTTTAGGTCCGTTTGGATTAAGCTTATTGTTGCTGAAACTGAAAACTGAAAACACTGTAGCAAAATAATTTTTAAATGTGTGAAAAGTACCGTGAGACCCATTTTTAATATTTTTTAATACATGAACAGTGTTGCTACAGTACATAAACAGTACTGCTACAGTGCAAAACAGTAATTTTTTGCACCAAAGTCAACATATGCGGGCAAAATAAAAAAAAAAAAAAAAAAAAAAACAAAGAAAACGCAGAACGGAAACCTAGACGCAGGAAAACACAGTAGCCAAACGCCCTCTTTATATTCTAGTTTCTTTCTTTTACTATTCTTATCTACTTGTAACTTGATTTTGTGTATCTCTTTCTATATTAGAGTGTGAATCATTTGGAAGAAACAATGAATAAAAATATAAATTTCTTCTTTGGGGCAATTACACTTTACTCCATAAATTATATCTCATAATACACATATACATCTAAACTATTCGAGTACACACTTACTCCCCCCCCCCCCCCCCCCAACCCCCAAAAAAAAACTATGAGAATACACAACTTCATATGGGATGCGGGTGCCATCAAAATAGTTTATGATAGTTTCAACCTATGACTTCCGCTCCTGATAAGTTGAACCCCAAATTCAATTAGTACAGACTTTATCAGTTGTACTAACCCTATATAAAATGTAATTTCCCCTTCTTCTTTCTTACCATCTCTCTTTCACATATTCTTTTTTATGTAATTTCTAATTGACCATAAACAAAACCTATTTTGGATTGCTTTAAAAAAAAAAAATTGTGATTATAAGATTAACTTTAGTGATTATTCACTTACATTTTAGTTTTCTATTTTCCTCTATCTTTTTTTATCAGTGAGCATTTATTTATAACAACCCAATAAACAACTCATTGTTTTTGAGAAGTCAACTTAAAGTTATCGATAAGATACACACTTTAGAAAAGAGAAAGTATCTTATATATGAGGTCCACCTCTCGATGAGACAGATGTCTCGTATGCCGGACACATAAAAGATTTTTTCCTCTAGGAGCTTATTAGTGTTAAACTTGCAAGTACAGCCGAGCATATTTGTATAACTATTTTCTTTGGATTGTTTTTCTTAAAAAAATAAACAAGACAAAATTAAGCTGAGCCTTAAAAAAAAAAAAAAAAAAAAAGAAGAAGCAAAATTCACAAATGTGTTCCCAACCTCCTATTAAATTAGAACCAGTTAAGTTTAGAAAAAAAAATCTAAACCAAACCCAGCAGAATTTATTGCTCTGCTCAGATTTGACGGGTCCGAATGGGCATCATGCATAATTTTTGGAGAATGCAGTAGTAGGTGCTTGGTTGGTAGGGATGTCAGAGGTAGGATGAAGGACATTCATGAATGGATTCATTTGCTGAGATATTTCGCCAGAATGGTAAAAAAAACAAGGATACCTTAAGGCTCTGTTTGGTTCGTGTGAAAGTATTTTTGGAAAATATTTCATTTTCTAGAAATGCTATTTTTTGAAAAGGAAAATATTTTCATGTGTTTGGTTACATTTTAAAAAAATTTTCGAAAAATATTTTCTGGTGTTTGGAAAAGAAGAAGGAAGAGACAAACCTAGAAAAACACGGACAAAACCCAGAAAAAAAAAATCATCAACGATCGACGCTCGACTGGCTAGTTCGACGAGGGGCGAGATCGCGATCAACGCTTGATTGGGTTCGACGGCTCGGTGGTCCGCGAGATCGACTGGTACGTGCGATCAGCGCGGACTGGAGCTCGGGGGCCTCTTCTCTCTCTCTCTCTCTCTCTCTCTCTCTCCGGAATTCATTTGAAGTGAAAATAGGAATGAAAATTCATTTCCGTAGTCAAAGCCTTTTTTTTTCGATCAACAGAAATCAACACCCGCATTTCCGGAAGTGATTTTCACCCAAAACAAACACATGCTAAGATGTGCTTTGTAAAATGAAGAGACTAGATAATTCTCAGGTATAAACTTTACACATGCAAATAGCTAATTTAAGTATTTAACTCGACCAGAACGTGCATTTAAAAGCTTTGACCTTGTGTAGATTGTTTTTGAGAGTAAACGGCAGGATCTTGTCTAGATTTTAAATTTTCTATTAGACCAATAATTTGATTCGAGAGATTGGGTCTGGAAAAAATTTCTTGCCTTGTTATTTAGTAAATCTAATCTTATTATTATTATTATTTTTTTTTTGACTAAGCCATTTTTTTTTTGAATTTATAAAAATGACATCCAATCATTTGGGTCTGTTTGGTAGTGGAGTTTGAGTAATGTTATTTGTAATTTTCTGAAATACGTGTGAGTGAAAAAATATGTGAAAATATGTGTAAAGTTGTTTAAAAACTAAAAATGTGAATTTGAGCTTGCCTACCAAACATGCCCTAATTTGCCTATTCCATTCTTAACTCATAAAACACTTTGAAAAATTAATAGATTAGTTGTATGTTGAATAGAATTTAAGAAATCGAGTCTACAACACGTTGTTTAAGTCTATTAAACCCATCAAGTAGGTAAACTTAAAAGGACTATGTTCTCTTCTTCTCTTTTGTTTTGTTTTATTTATTTATTTATTTTTTGAATAAGAACAAATATTATTGAAGAGAAGAATGAAGACCCAGGGGGACTAACCCGTCAGCATCTAGAAAGTTAATAGGCTTTATTTAGGAATTTCAGTCACAGCCAACAGCTTGGACACCCCATGAATGAATGTGAATTTGTCTATACATTATCCCACTAATTTTGAGAATACACATCTTATTTTTGGTTTGCGTGTGTTTTTGTATTTGAGTCTATTGAGATTAACCAAAAATATTTTACACAAAATAAGGGAGTGCATTGGTGTAAAGCCATCAATTTGAGGCCAAGTTTGCACAAACTAATCTCTCCCAACCCGTCATCCTTTTTACTTGATAGATGGATTGCAAAAAATCAGATGGTGGTGTAGAAAATGTTACTTAGCTTCAAGAGGAGGAAAGCCAAGGATGGATTAATGCTACAGGTGTGTAGTTAACCCACTGATCTGCCAAAATTGACTCAATTAAATCAAACCACCAAGTTGGATTGGTTTTTAGGGATTGGTGAGTTGGGTTGAATTGTTAAATATTTTTTTACTGTGAGTTGGGTTGGGTGTGGTTTCACAATTCGCCTAACCCAACCTGACCCACCTATATTTAATATATATTTAAAATATATATTATATGATATTATTATTTACTCTTTTGTTTATCAATTGAGTTGTCATAGAACTATATAATATCTTACTACCTATAAAATAATAAAACTAGTTCATATTTATTTTGTTTCTCAACTAAGTTGACATAGAACTATTTGATATCTTACTAATCAAATGAAAAGTTATTTGGTTGTTGTTAAATTTTTATTTATTTATTTGTGTTGGTTTGATGCACTACCAATATAAATTTTTTATTATTTGTATTGGTTTAAACTTTGAAGCACTAATCCTGTCAAAAAAAAAAAAAAAAAAAAAAAAAACCTTTGAAACACTAATAAAATAGTTTGTGTTGGATTGGTGCAATGCTCAGGTTTATAAAGTTATAACTTTGTTTTTATTTGTGTTGATGTTGTACTAATGCTCAATTAAAAAAAAGGTCCAACTCATGGGTCCAACTTGATCCTAGTGGATTGGACCCTTGTGATGGGTTGAATTTTTTTTCTAAAAAAAGGTCCAACTCATGGGTCCAACTTGATCCTGGTGGATCGAGCCCTTGTGATGGGTTGAATTTTTTTCAACCCAATTATGGTTAAAAAAACCCGTCAACTTGACCCATTCGCACTCCTAATTAATACCTATAAAGCTAGATTTGCAAAAGACATATGATAGAATCAACTTGAGCTTCTTAAAGTGCTTAACAATTTTGGTTTCAATGAAAAATTTGTGAAGTAGATAATGGAGTGTGATTCTCTAGTGTCATTTGTTGTGTGTTTATCAATGGAGGTATGTCTAGGCACTTTATGGCTAGTAGAGGGCAGAGGCAAGGGAATCCACTATCCCTTTACACCTTCATTTTATGCCAGGAAGTGTTATCTAAATAGGTCGATAAGAAATTTACAGAAAGAATAATCATTGGTGTGAAGACCAGTATTGTTGGACCAACTATTACACGTCATGTATGCTGATGACCTTGTGTTATTCTAAATAGCCAAAAGAAGTGAAGCTATTGCCATCAATGAATGCTTGATAAAAAGTTAAATACTGCAAGTGGTCCGGTCAGCTCTTAAACAAGAACAAATCTGGAGTAACCTTCCATGAGACCACCCAACAGTTATCCGATAGAACCATAAAGCATGTGTTGCAAATGAAGCAACTTCAAAAGGATGCCGCCTATCTTTGGACACCTCTGTTCCTCACAAAAGCAACCACAAGGGATTTCAAATTCCTACAGGAGAGATTACAAGCTAAATCAAAGGGTTGGAGAAACAAGTTTGTAAGAGCCTAGATGCTCTGACAAGGAGGTTTTTGTTGAACCCACAAAATCCTAGTAGTAATATGGCATGGAAAGCTCGAGACAATCTGTGCTAACCCAAAAGAAAGGGAGGGCTTGGGCTTCTCTAATCTGGATATTAAGAAGGTAAAGAATTTAGTGGTAAGAGGTGCTTGCTTTCTAGTAGGGGATGTGACTTCTATTAATGGGTGAATTTATAGAATTTTAAATTGGTTAGAGAATTTTAAACCGAAGCCTAGAGATGAATCAACCCCAATGAATCTTTTGATGGTGTTCAGCCTTATTAAACCTTCCTTACATTGTTAGAAGAGAGACATGCTCACAGAATAATTTGATGATTAATCTGTCCAGGCCATTACAAAAAAATCTCATTCCCCTAAGACCTAAATCCAATAGGCTAATACGGACTAAGTACCTTAAAGGTCATTCTTCTGTCAAATCTGCCTACAGAGTGAGTCAAAGCTCATACTGGGTATTCCAACACCTCAAATTTGCCTTGGCAAAGATTGTGGAGGATTAAGGTCCATGAGAGAGTCAAAATGTTACTTTGGAGGATTGACAACCTACAACAGAGTTTGGAGATAGTTAATACAGGTTGTGTGAGGAAGTTCTTGAATTGCCCTGTGGCAAACGCAATCTGGTTTGGCTGCTGGAGTCCCAGAAGTCAGAACTGACAAATTGAATGTACCCAACAATACAGGCATAGTGAAGTTGATCTTAGATCCTCTAATCCAGTCCATGTTTTCTAGCCATCATTCCAAGGAGGTGGCAGAGGTATGTACCTTGCAAATGACTCTAACAGTGGATTCTATTTGTAAATTGCAACCTTCAAGCAAGGTTATTCTTAAAGCTCATATCTGCAATATTGAAAACAGAATTAAGGAGTACGTGCTGGCCTTGGAACAATCTAAGGAATTACTGTTTAACAAGGAATCCTCTTGGAAGACTTCTTCTGTTGTTGTAGTAAAATTTAATGTTGATGCGGTTGTATTAAAGGATTTCACTATCCTAGCTGTGGTGGCCTGAGATGGAGATGGAGAGGTGATTGAAGCTTGGGCTAAAGTATATGAGATTTGTGAATCTGTGCAGGCTAAAGCAGCTACAATTCTCTGGGCTTTACAGCTTGCTAAGTCAGAAAATCTAGAGAGTATTGAAGTGAAGGGTGATACAAAAAATTTGTGTTGATGTTCCGAAAGACAGTTGCTTTCATGTTGCCCGACCTATCCTAACTCTGATTAGTGATCTTAGCATATCTTTTGCATTTGTAAATTTAGTTGGGATAGGAGAGAAGTTAACACAACAGCTCATAGTTTAGCTAAATTTAATTTGCTGCTGCTCATACCAAAAAACAAAAGGCTTTTTTTTTATAACAAAGAATGATATGATCTCTAGACTATTTCTCTAGTCTCCTTCATTATCCCATAGGGCCCATCCTAGTCTCCTTCATTAATGTAGCTACTGGTAAGTACAAGATTTACAGAATTTAAAGATTAATTTATCATTTAATCCCAAAA
This sequence comes from Quercus lobata, assembly GCF_001633185.2. Lineage (NCBI taxonomy): Eukaryota > Viridiplantae > Streptophyta > Magnoliopsida > Fagales > Fagaceae > Quercus > Quercus lobata. The sequence goes on from NC_044914.1 coordinate 22,570,204, forward strand.
ATAAATAAAACAGAATTGAACATAATCTAACTACATACATAAGGCATTACTATCCAACTAAACTACTCAGAAGTTACACCAGATAAGGTTTCAGTTGAGCACAAGAAATGGTACCTGAATAGTTTTGGCCAGATGGTAATCCACACAGCCATAGTAAGGGAAAAACAAGAAAGGCATCATAGGAGAAGGTTTCTTATACATCATATATGTTTTTTTTTTTTTCCTTTTTATAGTGTATGGATCCCACAGCCTCTTACAATCTGTAACACACTAGGGAAAATGCATATATCTAAGCCAATAAATAATTATTGCAGAGACAGAAACAAGACCAAACTATCCTGTCCATTAGTTGCAGAAAGGTAAACCAGCTTGCATACAGATACCTCTTAGTTCACAGGGTATCCGGGCCACAGTCAACCCAAAAATAAAAATGTATTTGTAGTGCTTATTCTAATGAGTTATGAGTCTAAACTTACCAAGAAGAATATAAATCCTTAATTGCAGCTTGGCCAAATACGCACAGACCTTATAGCCATTATGCACCAAGCAATGAGCTGAAACACATTGCAACTCTGTAAGAGAAACTGAGAAAGCCATATTAGTCAGCCAGCAAAAATAGAGACTACATTCAGAAACTGAGAACAGCTCATTAACAACATAAATAATAGTAATGCAAGCCATATAACAAACTAGTAACAAGAAGTCCATATCTACATCCGAGGAGAAAAATGACAAAAAACGTTTTGAGTACTTTCTGTACATAGCTAACATCTGCATGGATGAAGTTTCTATGCATAGCTGATATCTACATATACAAATTAATGAATGGGAACTTCCCAGCCACGATAGTTTAGCAAGGTATCAAACATGCATATATACAGCAGAGACTGTAGCCGTAGCTTGGGAATGAGTCAATGCTTAATGCCCTCCTTATACAAATTTCCGTTGGCTAGACTGTCTGCAAAATGCAGAACATAAACAACAAATCATAAGCCTGTGAACTGATTCAAAGCACACTGGAAGGTATTATAAAATGGGCAAGCCTTAAGTATAGTTCCTTAGATGCTATACCTTATGTTTCCCAACAAAAATTCAACCACATGGTTACTGATGCAACAAAAATTCAACCACATGATTACTGATGCAACAAAAACAATGTTACCTTTTTCAAAGAACAATGACAATTGAATTCAATCATGTGGTTCATTGGTCAATATAACCTTGTGATTGAATTCTATTGGGAACCTGAAGTACAGAACCTAAATAACTGTTCCTAAGTTTCACTGGAAAAATATATGGATGATTAAATTATCATTGAAGGATACAGAAGAAGAGCAAAATGTGTTGGCCTCTTTGCAACTCTCAACATCCCTATTATGAGGCTATACATGAATAGAGTTGCAGAGACCAACACAAACATACAAAAATACCACAACATCATTATCTCATATATGGGGTTGGTCACGGCATCGACCTGAGATAACCATTTGATCGACGAGGTCTTGGAAATCATCACCCCAGTCGTCAGGTTCTGCGACCAAATCCTCCACTTCCACATCAATTTCCAACTTATCACCAACCACAGCTTCTTCTTCCGGATTTTCAGTGATTAGATCTTCATTCAAAAGTTCTTCCCATATGGTCTCATTGACAGAATCCAAATTGGCACCACTTCTTGTGGGTACTGAACTTGCAATGGGGTCATTGATATCACTGCTTGATTCATTGTCCAAGGCAGCTGAGAAAAATGTTTCCATAGTTGCCGTTTCTTCTTGATCTTGGCTTGTAAAGTCCACAACTTGGTTACTGCCTGCCAACACAGACACGTCTTCTTCTTGCAAATTCTCCACACTTGGGCTTGCAGTAAGTCTACGCTTTCGTCCAATTTCAACACCCTGGTAGTCCTCTTCTTTGAGCACTCATCTGACTAAATTGCTGGATAAAGGATGGATTATTGAGTGCTTTAGCAAGAAAATTCATTAACTGTTGCTGTTTCCTCTCTGTGGTCTGTAACCTATCCTCCATTGAAATCATTTGTTCCCTTGAATTCTGTTGTTGCTGCCTCAACCTCACAATTTCCGCCATTAGCAAGCCTCGATCTCTCTTTAATATCTCAAGCTCACCTTCTAACCCACATTGTCCCAATTCAACACAAGCTCCTCCTCCTTGTTGTTGCGTACCCTGTGTGACATGTCTTCTTCTTTTGATGGTCTTTAATAGATGCTTTTGCCCTGCCAGAAACCCTTCGTTTGCGAATTCCCATCGATCAGGATCAACCTTTCTGAAACCATATGTATTGAGCTGGTGAACGAAGCTTGAGAAATTACTGTGCTTGAAGTGGCAAGGAAGAAGGGTGGTGGAGAATTTGTGAGAGTCCCAAACAATGAAGCTATTGCGAGCTCTGCTCCACGACACGATCGAGTCAGTTGCTGGGTCTTCCACCATTTCAAAGGTCTTGGTCAGGAATGGAGGCGGGCCCACCTCGTGTAACCCCTCCATTGGTTGCGGTGAAATGCTCGAAGATGAAGAGGACGATGATCCCACACCGTACGTCACCGTTTCTTCTTCCTTAACTATCACTCCCTCCATTGCTCTGTTTTCTCTAGGATAGAAACAGGAACAGAAACAGTAACAGTAACAGAGTCTTGTGGTGAATTTGATGAAAAATTTGAGTTTTTAAGAGAGTTTTCTGAATTGGGTGTTGTGCCAAAACTTTAAAAAAGTGAGAAATTTTGAGGCTTTAGAGTCACAAAGACAGAGTATTCTGTGAAATTTCAGAGAGTCTGGTGACTTGGTATTGTTGTGAAGTAAAACAAGAGTTTTTGAGAGAGTTTTGTGAAGTGGGTTAGTGTTGGAACCTAAAAAAGTGAGAAAGATTGAAACTTTTGAGTGTTTGACACGGTTGCTATATTCTTATTTTCCTTCTTGTCTGTTTCGTACAGGGGGGGGGGGGGGGGAGGTGAACCTTTCAAAAGCTAGTTAATTCTGTAAAATTAGCTATAAGAGAAAGGCTAAACACTAGTCTATGATTAAATATTAACTAGAGTAGCAAATGTTTTAGCTCTGTTTAATCATAGGCTAAACACTAGTCTATGTTGATAGAGAGCTAAAACATTTGCTACTCTAGTATCATCTTTTTATCCAAAAGGCAAAACACTAGTCTAATGGGAAAATATCAATCCAAGCCACAGAATGACACACAAGCCTGAGCCGAAGAATTAACATTTTCCTCATGACATCGTAAAGAGAGATGGGAAAACCAGCATACGTAACACTACAAATAATTAATATTACATATAGATAATAAAATGGACTTATCAAAAAATATAGATAATAAAATGGCTCACCGCTCTCAGTTGTTGTACAGGTCATGGTATGTCATGTTCTTCTTCTAGGGCTGCATTTTATTTAAATTTAGTTTTATGTCGGTTACACACTTCACTGGCAAGTTACTGCAAACATGAGGGGTAGTGTGGAGGAAGTGGCCAAGAGAATACTGAGTCAGCCAGAGTTATCTGGACTGCAGGTGTGCTTTAGAATAAAATCAATCACTTTTCTTCTCCCAACTAAGTTTCCCACAATCGTGCACACCTGCAGTCCAGATAATGCCGGCTGACCAACAACCCTCAAAACGTGCCTCCAATCTTTCAAGAATCTCTTGTGTTATGTTCAATGCACCTTTCCTCTGGATCAATGCTTTCCGACTTGCAACAAGAACGGCCTGAAGAATGTTGTATGACAAGATGTGATACAGACAAAATGCAAAATTAACTATCACAAAAGCAGTTGCCTGAAGTCCCTCTTTTAATAGCATTCTAGAAACTACAAAATCCGATGCTTGGCAAGGTCCAAGATAGCTAACTGGCTTTCCAACACAATTCCGCCTTCAATTTCTTTCTCAAGTTGTTTTCTTGAAGTGGTGATATACCAAGATTATTAACAGTAAAATTTATGAGATAAGCAGTAAGTTTCAGTTGGCTATCTGCTAGAACTTACAGCCAGTGATAAATGGCAATCCCCATACTCATGAGCATCATGAACAAGAATAAGATCTTCATTCCCCTGACAGCAGGAACAAAAATGATGAACTTTTAATGGTAATGCACTTCCTCATACCAATCCTTGATAAGAAAACAAGGACTCTTTTTCTTTATAAGTAATAGAATTTCATTAAAAAAAAGGAGCAAAAATAAAAGCACTATCCTAGTACACAGGGTATACACAAGAAACAAGGAAATTTTGCTAGTTAAATTTCATAACGAGTCCATGATCTGCTGCTAATTGCAACTCTTCCCTTTGATAAAAGTATCAGACCCTTTACTAACAATCCACCTCAATGAGTATGGCAGAGCATCTACCAGCTAATTACAGGATGCCATTGCATTTATGTGTCTGTAACCCCCAATATCGAGGGTCTTGGAAGCATTCTGCCTATTTTCCAAGGTGTAAACTACGTGCACAAGTTTCTATTGAGGTAATGACAAAGGGAGGAATGCTTCACATAATTAGAGTGTTCATTGGATGCATGTGTGTGTGTTTAATAGATTAAATTCTTCCCTGAAACAAATCTTACAATTTTGCTCTGGCTTCTAAGCCATGCTTGAGTATCTAACCCCCATTTTTCTATGAATAAGCAAATTTTTATTTCAAGGAAATACATCAGATCAGTACAAAGACACTATAGAAGAACAGCTGGAACAGCCAGAAACACAGAAAAAACATAGTAACAAATAGCAGAGAGCAAAAGAAAGTGACAAAGCATGCTTGAGTATCTAACCTTATATGGGCATTTTGAATTACTCCAGTTAGTAGCATTGAGTACTCAACTTAATAGGCATTCTAAATAACTTTACTAACATTGAGTATCCAATCTTAATGATTTATAGATCATTGATTCTGAAGGTATCATAAACTAGGTTAGGATCAAACATCCAATACAAACCTAAAGTTCAATTTTTTTTATTTAATATATATATACACACACACTTGTGCACACTCTACAAGAATTTTCCTCATCAAAGTAAAGGATACTTTTTCAAATGTATGGCCTTCAAACTAACAACAGAGAGAGAGAGAGAGAGAGAGAGAGAGAGAGAGAGAGTGACAAACTTCTAAATGAATATACTGGTAGGAAAATTACTCTTTAGGAAGAAAGGGGAAGGCATTTCAGGTTTTACTTTTCAACTTATAAAGCAAAATATTGTCACTATGCCGATATATATGTAAACATCAAAAGAACACCCAGGGACCCAATTACCCAAATAATGAACCAGAAACAGTTCATAACTTAATGCTTACCTGGCCATATTCACTGACTGTATCAAAATCCACAATACCAAGGTCTAGATCTCCAGAGACCAATTCCGAACAATGTCTTTTGGCCGCTGAAACCAAACTTCTAAATTGGCAAGCTGCAAAAAACATGGGTATTAAAAAATTTGGCTACAGAATGTATCTAGGATTAACTATTTATATTATTGGTCAGTCACACAGGCATCCAATGGGCTTGAACCCAGGAAGTGCCATTATAATTGATTGACCTATGTATTATTGGAGCACACAATAGCACAAACATGCAACAATTTTTTTAAAAACTTCCTATACATGTCTTTTCCATTGTTAGCTTTTCAAGTAACTCATACAAATTAATTCAAGCAATATGACACATACCCCACTGGACATGCCCAAAGACGCTAGGTCATATTACTGCATTGGGCAACATTATATTCTGAGCAAACATCTAAGAATTTTTCATATATAGATTAATTTTTTTCTTAGTTCATTTATTAATAAACTAAACCAAACAAACTAAACATGGCTAAAGTTGGGCATGACTCAAATCAGGTTAATTGAGTCAAATGACACTAGTAATGAGACTGCTACTGCTTGTCGTTAAAAAGAAGGGAAAATCAACTGGGAATGCAATTTAAGCATTCTTTACTTAAACAAGTGTCAGACTCAAAGCCAGTTGCTTATAAAGTATCAGTTAGAACAAAAGAGGAAAATCAATCTCAGCATTCCTTCAGAATTATCACACTGATTCCTGATTTTCCACAACAAAATGTCATTTCTAAGGCCAAAAACTAAATTTGATCACGTTTAGTCCCTAGCAAACTAAATTTGATTGCTTTTAGTCTCCAAAAAAACTTATAGTTATCGATTTTAGTCCCTAAAAAACATAAACTAATCAGTTTTAGTCCCTAACAAGCTTAAAGTAATAGCTTTTAGTCCCTAGCAAGCTTAAAATGATTGTTTTTAGTCCCCAAAAAAACTTAAATAGATTGCTTTTAGTCCCTCATAAACTTGAAATGATCAATTTTTGGTCCCTAACAAACTTAAAAGTGATTATTTTTAGTCCCTAATAAACTTGAAATTATCAATTTTAGTCCCTAGAAATCTAAAAACGCTCATGCACAAAACTTTAGGGACCAACAATGCATTTAAGCCTATTTCTAATTCTTTTGAGACAATTTGGCATCCATTTCATCATACCTAATTCTCACAAATGCAATTCACAAAAATAAACGAAACGCTTTCGCATACCTGAGGAATTTGCGCAACGTATTGTCGTGGATTCACCTGCTTCACAGACAATCGACAATCCTTTCACACAAACAAAACAAAAGTTATAAGAAATTTCAATGCAATGCAATTTTCTCAGGAAAAAAAAAAGACAATGCGTACTTTTAGAAGATCGAGAGTATCGGAGGCCATGCGACCTTTGCTAGGGAGGCCGAAACGGATTTCGGTTCGCTCGGGGACCCGAGCGTCGAGCACCGGTCCGTTCACCAGCGCCACGTGGGAATTTTGCGACGAAGCGCAGCACACCAAAACGGTGCGTTTGAAGGCATTGAGCCTGAGAGGCATGGCTGGAGCATCGACATAGACATTGCTTTTTCGGTTTGCTAAAGCTCGAGCTCTGTGCGTGAGAGTGTTTGAGAGAGAGAGAGAGAGAGAGAAATGATTGAAACGCCGCCGCTTTTTAGAGTAAAAATAGGCAAAAATAAATGATAGAAGGATTTTTTTTAGGTATGTACTGTGATGCTGTGAACCCGTGATGTGTGGGGTTTGGATTCATTGACACTACAAAAGTACCAACTTAAGATATCACACGAGTTTTTTCAGTTTATCCATGTGGAGAAAAAAGTACCACTATGGTTTATCCTCTGCATTATCTTTTAATTTGGTTCTTATCTTTTGGATTGTGTTAATTTGGTTTCTAACTTTTTAATATTGTGTCAATTTAATCTATCGTTATTTATTGAATGAAAATTGTTGACACAACAAACAGCCAAAATAAAAAATTAATTTCCATTAATATTGCAATAAACTAATTTTTTATTTTGACCGTTTGTTATGTCATTAATTTCTATTTAAGAGATAATTGTACAGACTAAATTGACACAACATTGAAATATTAATAACCAAATTGACACAATTGAAATGTTAGAGACTAAATTGAAATTTGATTTAAAGGATACTGACTAAATATTTAGTTTACCTTTTAATTATTTTCTATAGCTTTGCATATGCCTTTAACAAATAAACTATTTTTTTTTTTTAACTGAAACAAATAAACTACTCTATGTGGATTCTAATTAACTCAACTGGTAAAACTTTTTTGTAATAGATTATCACTATTAAAAAAAATAACTAACTCTTAAAAAAAATATAAAATTGGCTCAAAGCATCCAAACCAACATGAATTATGTTACATTGATAGTTACAACTTAGATGTTGTTACTTACTGAAAATATGAAATAAATTAAAGGTAAAAATACAAAACTAACCCTCTAACTTTTAGCTTTTGTCATTTCAGTCCTCTAACAATTTTTGTCAATGTAATATTCTGTTAGGTTTTAGTTACTGCTACCATTAAGTTTGACATTTAAAAAAAAAAAAATTGTAATTAAAAGAAAATAAAAAAAAAAAGCTTGGAAAAAAAAAATGGAACTAGAAGGTCCCCTTCAGTCTTCATCCTCAGCCTCCCCGTTCTCTGCTCTCTCTCTCCATCATCTAACACAAACACACGCTGTACAACACCACCAACAAGATTTTCATTCTTCTTTTTCTCTCCCTTAACGACGTCGTAGTGAGAATACGAGCGAGATGAGTGGGTCAAGGAGGCCATGACCGACGACACGGTGGTGGTGGATCTTCTGTTAAGGCTCTTCCAAGCTCAGCCTCGTCTACCGAAGCCTGTTCAAGCCGTTCTCAGCCTCGACTAGACTGTCCGCCAACGTCGTTCCAAGTTGGCGCCTAGACACGGTGACAGGGGCGTAGCCAGAAATTCGTACTTGGGGGGCCCAAATTGCAATATTGATAGAAAAATCATAATTCATAAATTTATAAATAAAAAATGATCAACTTTGATATATTGTCATATTCTTAAATATTAATGGATGTACAAAAGGCGGTCTATTTTACCATACACATATACAAAAATTTGCATACTTTTATTTTAAGCACCATCAACCCATCATTATCCATAACATTGAAAATTTTAATAAATTATTCAACTCCTAATTTCAAATTTAAAAAAAAAATGATGATATGGAAAGAGATATAATATATTATCATATAGCAATACAACAAATTGAACAACTTAATAAACAAAGCATATTCATAAAGCTAAATGACCATTATCATATATATAAAAAGCATAAATCTAAATGCCCATATGATGTTGAAGAAAGAAACAAACCTGAAATATTGAGACACAAGAAGAAGCTGGAATTGAAAGCAAATATGGATATTTTTTTTTAGATGAAATGAGTTTATTTGATTTCTACCATTATTGAGAAGAGAGTTAATGTGTTTAGAGCAATCAACAATGAGAGTAAAGAAACATGAGGCAGTGTAGGCTTGTATCAGGAGGAGAAAAAGTAGTAATGATTACTTCTATTTTCTTTGAGAATCCCGTAGGTGGCTTCTTGAGATTGAGAATGATGAAAAAAAAGAGAGTAAATTTTTGTTTGAAAATCAGTGGTAAAAGATGATATTTTTGAGGGTGTGGATTACTGTCTATTGGATAGCAAATCATTTGGACAATTGGGAGAGCTAACTAGTATTTTATTTGAGGACTTTGGGTTATCTATTGGACTAAGTAGAGATCCTAGAAAGAATTGGGTGGGCCGGTCATTATTTTCTAGGGGGCCATAGCCTTTTACTTATTTTTTGCTATCAGACTCATAGCCTAACAGTAGAAGAAATCAAAATTTTGGGGGGGCCAACATAGCTTCGCCCCTGCACGGTGACTCCACCACGAAGAAGAAGGTCGAGCCTACGCGAGCTAGTCCTACCACGCTGTTGTCATGGAGCGGCGCCACATTTGCCAGCAGCAGCGCTCTCGATGGCTTTGAGGAGTCAGGCCGTCTTTTCAAACCGACTGAAAGCTCGAGATCTAAGGTTTGTTGCTCTAATTTTTCCGAGCAAAAAAAAAAAAAAAGTTCCATGTTTTCTTTTTTCTTTTTCTTTTTCCAAGCTTTTTTTTTTATTATTTTCTTTTAATTACAAAAATTATTTTCAAAAAAGAAAAAAAAAGGGTCAAACTTAACGGTAGCAGTAACTGAAACCTAACAGAATACTACATTGACAAAAATTGAAATTTAGAGGACTGAAATGACAAAACTGAAAGTTAGGGGATTGAAATGACAAAAACTAAAAGTTAGAGGGTCAGTTTTGCATTTTCGCTTAAATTAAAATTATATATTTTTAAATTATTTTATAGGATTATTAAAATTGAGTAGTAGAAAAATAAAATATATTGCATGCTAGAAACAAATGTAAGGCTACATTTGTTTTTTTTTTAAATGATGAAAAATTACAGCAAAAGATTCAAATATATAAAATATGTACTAAATATTTTTTTTGATCTCTTAAAACTTGGGGTAATGAAATTTTAACTGAATAGTATCTTAAATCTTTTTAAAATTTTGTAATAGAATTCACCTATGAAAATTATACTAAGGATTGGTGAAACACGTGATATGTTGTTGATCTGTCCCAGTTGGTTTAATGGAATTGTTGTCTATTTGAGATGACTAATCTCCAAGAATGAGGAAAAGGAAAGGAAATTTTGGTTTAATTCTCTGTTGCCTCATCATGATTCAACTAAAATACATACCAAATAACCACAACCGATAACAATGACAACTATTCTACTTTAGCCGAAACTTTGGCTAAACTAGATAATAACTATAACACCTATCCTAGATAAAGATAGCAATCTAATAACAAATGATAATAACAAAAGATATCAGCAACCTAATCTCCCAGTTACAAGCAACTGAAGAAGTCATTTATTAAACTAAACTCTTGGAGGCAGAGGCAATCTTCTTAGCAAATTCATTGTTACTACTAGGAGTGTCAAATGGGTGGGTTTGAGGTGGGTATAATTGGGTTGGGTACACAAAACCCATTTACCCATTAAAACTTATTTAACTAATTGCTTCTAACTCAAACCTAATCCAACTCAATTATAATGGGTAAACCACAACCCACCCAATTACCCAATTATCAAAATTACCAAAATGCCCATAAACACAATAATAGCTCAACAACAAGAAAATAGAGGAATAAGATAAGAAACTAAGTGGTCCATCGTTTGGTTGCCGAGAAAATTTAGAAAAATAAAAAAATGAATTTTGAAAATTGGGTTCCCCATAGGTTTGAACCTCTCACTTACCAAAATCTCCTCTCCACAACTCTCTCTCTCCCAACCAGCAACCATCTCTCTCTCTCTCTAGAACTTTCGAAACTTTCATGGAGTCCAACAACAGCAAAAACATAGAGACCATTAAATTCCTTTGCAGTTATGGTGGGAAAATCCTCCCTCGCTACATTGACGGCACACTCCACTACATCGGCGGCCTTACATGTGTCCTCATCGTCGATCGCTCCATTTCTTTCACAAGTTTGTTTGATTTTCCATTTCCAGATTCGATTTTTTGTGAACTTGTTTGGTTTTTGTGAATAATTAATCAATTTATGTTTGTTGTTACAGAGTTGATGGTGAAGCTTGGAGAGTTTTGTGGCTTATCGATGAATCTTCAGTGTCAATTGCTGACGGGCAACTTGGGTTTATGGGTTTGCTGGAGATGGATTGGTTATTGTGTTTTTGGGTTGATTTCTTGGGTTGATTTATGATTTGGTTTGGTTTAGTGTTTTCTTAGATTTGATGGAGATTAAACTTTCTCAGAGACCAAACAGTGCAAAGTGGTGAATAGAAAGAAAGAAAAAAGATCATTGGGTCTCCGATTAAAATGTGATTGGAGGCCGAGAAAATGAGGAAAAATGAAAACCCTCGTGAAACACTGAAATGTCTAAGGGCAAGGTTTTTTTATTTTTATTTTTATGGGAAGGACTGAATTGAATTTGGGTATATTGTTTTTGGGTTAAATGAGCTTCAATGAGTTTTTAATTAAAACCCAATAATCACTAGGTCTAATTAGACTGATGCCCATTTAACCCAACTAATAATTGGATGAGTTTAGGTTCAATTAGAGTAGGTGGGTTTGAATGGATAAATAAGTTTGGACTTACTTTGTCACCCCTAGTTACTACTTAGCAGGTCACAAGGCTTTGGGACACAACAGTTGTTGACTTGTTTCACTTATTAACATACTGCATGTTTTTTTTTTTTTTTTTTTTAATTAATAATTCCATAGTTGAAGAGAGGAGGGGGGGGGGGGGTGTGGTGGTGTTGGAACCATAACCCATTAAATTCATTGACAATTTTAGTACTGACTGTTAAGAAGCATTTACAATGAAATTAAAAACTGATCAGATCAAAACTAGAACTAGAAATCGCAGTACTTTAAGAGTAGGATCAAATGCTGATTAGCATGCTTCTCTTATGCCACCCATTCACAACTGCGGAGTATCACTAGCCCTCTCTGCTGAAGAAAAATAGTGCAATTCAAGCTCCTTGAGGCTGGCAGCTGCCTCCTCTCCAATTCTTGCCAACATGTGGTCTGTCTTCTCTGCCTGTTGATTAAACTCAGCTGTTCTTTGCTCCACATGGTCATTAAGGGATGCAAATCCGGAGAAGATTGCGGTTTGCTTAAGCTCTGATACCAACTTAAGTAGAGAGTCGGCTGTCTGAACCTATAATTGAAGATGTTGGTGTTCAGTAACTAAAATAGAATAAGGCTTAGATAGTCTTAACAGTAATAATAATAATAATAATAAATTTTTAAATCCATTATCAACAACCTTATTTTTAGCAAGTATCTCATTATCTCAGTGAAAAGAAAAGAAAAAAAATCTATATAAACTTGTATCGTCAAAGAAATTCAATAGCTCAATGGGAGATGCATCCTTGAGTTCATCAATTTTTTTATGGGCAAGTGTATGGCTTTGTGGTGTGTGGAATCTCTCTAAATCCCTTAAAAAGGATATGCAAAAAAGAAACTCACAAACTGCATCCCAAACTTTCCTTTTGCATCACAACAATCTTTCCAAGATCTAAATCTAAAAATAGATTAATGAGATTTCAATTTTAAACTATATATACATGTCTACATTCTTGTGCATGCTCGCATGAGTGAGAGAAAGCTGTAACCGTTCTTACCATTCTAGCTGCACGCATCTCCATCATGAAAGCTTCTTGTGAATTTCTGACAGGAAGATCATTTACCTACATTAAGCAAGGTTCCATGCAAAATAATCACATTAAACAAAACTTCTAAGAATATAGATGTTAAAATTTTCAGCAATAATTAAAACATAAACCAAAAGCTCAGGTGACTTCCTTAGAAAAACCAATTAACCCTTCAAAGATCACTTGCCTCTTTTATTTACATCATACAGCAATATAAACAAGCGGGTTCTAGATCTAAACTACTCAACTCTGGTATATTTGGATGGGTTCTTAATTGTTTGTTTAATTTTCACATTTTAAAAGGCAAGTTTGTTAAGAAGCACTTCCCACAATTTGAAAAGGCCTTATGCCCCTATAGCTCCCTCTCCTGATTTTACACCTTGGCAATTATAGGGAAGAAGGCTCCCTTCCATTCTAGAGATTAAAAAATTATAATTCATTAATAGCAATTAGTAGGTATAAGGTTCCCTTCCCTTCCAGAGACTAAATGATCCTCACTGATCCCAGAGACAAGGTGGCACCCACCAAATGTAACAAAACATCAAAATACGAAGTTCTAGCTTCATACCAACTTCAAGAGCTAGTTAACAACAACATCAGTAACTATGTTCACTCAATCAAGGCAATGAACTAGTTAGCACAAAAAGCCAAAGTTCAAAATGTGCAAGCACTGGCTGGGAGGTGATTATCTGCAAAGGCTTCTTTCCCTTTTACCAATAAGCAAGAAGATTTCCTTGGTAATGAGTTAGCCCATTGTTTCCTTAGCAAAGTGCAGGCAATGCAGTAGTGATACAATGAATTAAATGAAAATGCCCATGCCTACTTGCTTCACTTGAAACTATGCGTTCTTAGATCTTTGTTTGATTGGTTGAGGAATATTAGGGATGTTTGTTGTTCTCTTTTAGACCTCCTGGATCTTTTTAATTTTAGGTCTTAATTTGTTGGGTTGCACTTGCATACTTCTCATGTATTCAGGCTTCGCCCTGTTTCTTTTAAATAAAATTTTATTACTTACTAAAAAAATTAAAGAGAGTGCAAGAACTTCCATGGGAAGTAATCGTAGCTAAATATGATCTTTTAGCAGATGAATGAATTGAAATTTTGAGTTTTGTTGAGTTTTATTCCACCGGTATTGTTAAAAGCGCGCTTAAGCTCGAAACCCCAAGGCTCCAGCGCTTTTTGCCTCAAAAGCTAGGCTCATTCAAAGAAGCGCACTTTAGGTGTGCTTTTTTGCGCTTTTTTATTATTTTTCAAAAAAATAAACCAAAACTTAAAACTATAGGATCTTGACATTATTGATATAAACCATTGATTGGCATATTTTAGTGTAACTTACTTATCAAAAAAAATATTCTGAGTATAACTTGTCCTAAAACCCAACCCACAACCTCCCAGTTCTTCTCTATTTTTTTTTTTCTCCTTGAAACGGTAAGCCACCTAACCACTTCTTATTCTATTTTTTTCCCTTTTGGAATCTGCTTGGTACCAATTATCATGTTGCAATGTCCTCATATTCTTAGCTCATTCGTGGAAAAAAAAAAATTATGATATAATATATGTGGTAATTGTTTAGTTACTTTAGTGGTTGATGTTGAACATAGCAGACTAATTCTTATAGAGTTATAGTCATTAAGTGATTAAATTATTAACTAATAGGGTAAAATACTATTTTGGTCCTTAAATTTTAATGAAAGTTTGTTTTTCGTTCCTAAACTTTAAGAAGTTCATATAGGGATGAAAAAAGAACTTTTTCCAATAGTTTAGGGATGAAAAACAAACTTTTAGTAAAGTTTAAGGACATAAATAAAACGTTTTCAATAGTTTAGGGATGAAAGATGAACTTTTCAATAGTTTAAGGATGAAAAAAGAACTTTTTAAAGTTTAGGGACAAAAAACAAACTTTTGTTAAAATTTAGGGACCAAAATAGTATTTTACCTAACTAATATTACTAATTAGTTGTAGGGCAATATGGATATAGGAGATTTAATAAAGGATATTACATGGAAGTACTCATATCTAGCTTATCCAAAAAACCAAAAAAGAGACTTGACTTGCAATTTTTGTGTTAAAATTGCAAAAGTAGGGCTTATCTAAATGTTATATGAATTATATAAAAAAATTTATTTCAATTTATATGAGAATTTTAAAAATGTGCACTTCACTTCAATAAGGTGCGCACTTGCGCTTTGCGCCTAGGCTCCAAGAGGCCTATGCGCTTAAGTGCGCCCCTCGCTTTTCCCAACATTGTATTCCACTCCCTCCCCTTCCCCTCCTTTCTTACCTTCTTTCTCAATTCTCTCTTGCTGATATTCTCAAATCCACTCTCTGTCCCCCTTGCTAAAGTTCTCAGCATTCTCATCCTATCTATTTCCTAACGGACTTAATCTAATGTCCAACCAAATCAGATTATTTCTCCCCACTTCATATCCTGTCTTTTTCCCAAATCTTCCCCTCTTGATTCCCACCACCCCCCTAGCAACACAGCCTTGTAATCCTAAAGTATCAAAGGCTTTCATTCATCAAGTGACCCCCTAGATAAGTTGATATTGGGTAATATGGGATCTATAAGAGGTGAGAATGGACCATATAATTGATTAAGTTGCCAAATGGTTTGTACCTTTACTCTAAACAATAAAGATAGGTGATTTATGAAAATGGCTAGGACACCTTAATTTTAATATTTAATTATTAAACAACTATTCAACACAAAACAAAAGCTTCCATTAAAAATGACATGTTGATACCAATGATGGGCACAAGCTACGCTACCGAGGCTAAGGATGATAGGAACAACCATTTGTTCAAATCTTAGTACAGATAAGAAGAAAACCACAAGATAAGGCTAGTCAGTTCAATCTGTTAAACTACCTCTTAGTACCAAAACTTTATGCTGACAGGAAATGGCGAATTTAACCACTTGACCATTATCCTAACACTCCCTCTTGGGTGTGAACCCATCTTTAGTCTGTTTGGATTGAGGGGGAAGGAGGGGGAGTAGGGTAGAGTTAGCCGGAAATTAGCCTATTTCTGGCCAACTATATTCTACTTCCCTCCAATCTCCGTTCCTCCCCCTCAATCCAAATGGACTAGAAATGTGACGTAAAGTGGAGACATGGTTAAACTTTAGGACTACCTACTTTGATACTATGTTAAACTACCCCTTTAGTCTGAAAAAATTAAGCCAATAGAGCATGATAAATTTAATCACTAACCATTATTCTAATATAAACAATGCATGTGTTAATGAGAATAAGCATGCAACCAACCAAGACAAACAAAACAACCATTTAAAAGCTAGATAGAAATCAACAATGCTAGAACCACAACAAATTACACAAATTTTTTCTCCACCACTCAAGTTGTGACGAAAGTTGTGTAATTTGTCGTGGTCCTAGCATTTTTCGATACAAATTCTTGGTTAAATTTGTTGACAGTGAAATGTAAAAACTCAATTCATAAATTAAGCAATTTAACATATGAGTGTAGCACAGGTTTCCAAAAGATTTGTTGATGGTGAAACTGGAAGATCCAAAAGATTTGTCCAATAAGAGCCACAAAGACTTAAAATTTTAATAACCCAATTAGAAAAGCTTAGCAAAAAAACAGTAATGTAATACAAATATTTGAATACCCGTGAGACATTGACGAGGTGGCTGAAGTTGTCAACGATGCTGCCAATGTCGGCTTCGACTCTTTGTAGTAATGTTTTCTGCTTCTGAGCTGCCGCTGCCGCTGCTGCCGCGGTGGGCCCACTTCCGCCACCGCTGCTCCCACTTCCGCCTCCTCCACCTGCTCCGCCTTTATTCATTCTCTCTCTCTCTGGGCACTCTCACAGATACAAATGAAAGCCTGAAATGGCTAACTTGGGCCCAATTCTGTCCAAGCCCAGAAAAGACAAATAGAGGTTAGGCCTAGAAGAAATACAAAATCAACAGCAAAGAAGAACGACGTTAGAGTGGAAGGGACGATTTCGACCTAGGCAGTGGAGCGGCGGTGGTGGAGGGTGGGGGTGGACCCGTAAATATTAACAAACCCAGAAAACCCTTTGCTTTCCCATGTTTTCTCACCACCCAAACACCAAGCACCAAGCAAAGTAGCAAAAAAGAAAAAAAAGAAAAAAGAAAAGAGAGAACGGCGAAGAAGCGTACCGGCGAAGAAGTGTACTGAAGCAGTGTGATAGAGAGAGAGAAAAGGCGGCGTGATGGAGAGAGAGAGAAACGGAGTCAATGAAATATATTAACAATCCATGAAAAGATTAAAATTTTTCACATTAAATTCAAGAACCTAAAATAAGAAAAAGTATAGACCTTGGAATTGGAGTTGGGAGTGTCTTCCTTAGTCAAATCCACACTTACATCCCCAGAACTCGAGGACCTTGAATAGGTCTTCGCCAGAGACGGAGACGGGTCAGAAATCGACCGACGCAGAGGCGGCAACCCGGGATTCGAAGACGGAGACAGTACCCGTCGACCTCGGATGCGGCGTTTACACATCCATTTATGACACTATGACAGAAAGAGAGAGATGGGGGGAGGAAGCGAATGACTGGAGAAGGGAAAGGGCTGCTGTTGAAGACTTGAAGTGAGAGACAAATGCTGAAAATAGGATTAATTGGGTTATAAATCAAACCCCTAAACGACGTAGTTTTGAGAAAAAAGAAAAAAAAAAAAAAGGGCATTACTAAGGACGTAGGCCTGTTCAAGAATTCACCGGCGCCGACAAAACCGCCCGAAACCGCGCCGATCCGACCGCTGAAAGCTCCACCGAAGGTTCTCGGCGCGATGATCGGTAGGCTTTTTCCGTTACCGAAGTCGACTGGTGCGGTGGCCGGCAGCAAGATCTGCAAACCGAAGAGAAACCGAACCGAACCGATATATATATATATATTTAACTTATACATATATAATATATGATCATTCATCAGTTTTAAAATAAAAGAAATTGAGAGCGAGAGAGAGAGAGAGAGAGTACCAGTTTGGCGTGAAACTGAAAGAAGCAAAGGAAGAAGAAGGAAAAATAGGGTTTAGTTTAATTTAGTTAGAAACGACGCCGTTTCATTTAATTTTTTTTTTTTTTCAAATCTGATTCAAAACGACGCCGTTTTGGAACCATTTTAAAATTTTACTATCAGGTTCAAAACGGCGTCGTTTTAGTGTTAGAATTAAAAAAAAAAAAAAAAAAAAAGGAACGCCAGGAACGACGTCGTTTTATTTAGAGGTTAGGTTAAATTTGAAAAACCTTTAGTTAGACGCAGACCTCTCCTCACTCTCTCTCATCCGCCTCTTCTCTCTCTCTCTCTACATCTCCGCCTCTCTCCCACCTACCTCCGCCGCTCGCCACCACTCACCAACAGCGTCTTCTACAGCTTGATGGCAATGTTCTCCAAGCTTTCCTCTCTTCTCTCCTCTGTCATGGCTGTTATATAGAAATTTCTAGAGTATGTTTTGATGCTCAATAACAGGTATGTGAATTTGTATAATGCTCAATACCTAGGCTACCTCTCCTTGCCTCCTTGCTATGCTTCTATAAATATTGGGAATTTGTTTGAAAATTTTGTGTGGAAATTAGATATATATATATATATATATATATATATAGAACATGTTTGTTTGTTTTTTTTTTTTTTTGAATATTTGGGTTGTTTGATAAATATAGCGTCTTTTAAAATGGCCTAAGCTAAACCTGCCCAAAAAAGAAACTTGCGAAACAAACACAGAATTCAAATTAAGAAAAAAGAAAAGAACTTAGAAAAGGCCTAAGCTGATAAACTACCTGTAGATTTCCTCAAAAGAATACTCTGAATTTTCAACAAGAAATACCCATGAGAAATTTTGTAAGATTTTCATACCGCACTGGCTTGAGTTGGAGTCTTATAAGCTTTTTGTAAAGAACAGAAGATGAGCGAGAGAGAGATAGAGACAGAGTAAAGGAAGGGAGAAGGCGGGCAGTGCTGGTTGGGGACTTGGGGATGAAAGGTTAAAGGGATTGTGGTTAGTGGTAATGGAAAAGGTGAAATTTTGGGAAATTTTTTCTTTTCCTTATTTTCTCAGCTGCCAAACAGATACGAAATTGAAAAAGGAAGAGAGAAATAGCTTCGTACCGTTTGGGAAATTTTGGCTTTTAATTTTCAGAGGGGAAGAAACTGAGAGAGAAAGAACTTCTGTTTGAAAAATTTTGAGAGAGGAGTGAAAGGTTAATTTTGGAGAAAAGAGAAGATAGAAAGCGGCGGGAGTTTGAAAAAATTTCAGGGCAAAATTGTCATTTGGTTTGTGTTGTTGAGTGAATTGCAGTGGCCAGTTGTCAATCATCTATTGGATACGAAATACCTAATAAGGTGCTGATGTGGTAATACGGAAACACCATATACTTTCTCATTACTAAGGGTCCAACCTGTTAAAAACAAGTTGGTTTCGATTGTAACGGTCAAGACATTTTTTTTTTTTTTTTTGTGTTCTTAGATTTCTTTGTCCTTCCCTTTATTCTCAGTGTACGGGCTAGTGCATTTCCATTTAAAATTTTTTTATTACTTATAAAAAACGATTGTGGAAAACCTAGTTGGGAGAAGAAAAGTGATTGATTTCATTCCAAAGCACACCAGCAGTCTAGATAATGATGGCTGACTCAGTATTCTCTTAGCCAAGGTGCTTGGCATTACAGATATAGGTAGTAATCTAACATGGACACAATGTGAGCCATGTGAAAAATGTTACAAGCAAAACCTTCCTCTCTTTGATCCTTAGCAATCTTCAACATATGGTAACATGCCCTGCAATTCAAGTCCTTGCAAGGCATTAGACACTACCTCTTGTGACACTGATAAAAACACCTGTGAGTATGGTTATTCATATGGAGACCAATCATTCACTAATGGTGATCTTGGTGTTGAAACCTTAACCATTGGCTCAACTACTAGCCGTCAGGTCACATTACCGAATTTTGTATTTGGGTGCGGGCACAATAATGATGGTACATTTGGTGAGGCAGGATCAGGCATAATTGGCCTAGGAGGTGGCCCTCTTTCTCTGGTCTCTTAACTAAACAATTCTATTGGTGGAAAATTTTCTTATTGTTTAGTTCCCACATAAAATTCAAATGTTACAAGCAAGATTAATTTTGGTAGCAATGGCTTGGTTTTTGGCAATGGTGTGGTTTCAACACCCTTGGTTGCAAAAGATCCTTCGACATTCTATTACCTTACTCTAGAGGGCATTAGTGTTGGGAACAAGAGGTTTGCCTATAAGGTTTCTTCTAAGGCTGTTGCTAGTAATGAGGGTAACATTGTTATTGACTCAGGCACAACTTTAACCCTTCTTCCACCTGAATTTCATGAAGATTTGGTATCAGCCGTTGAGAAAGCTATTGATGCTGAACGTGTTAGTGACCCAAGGGGTGTTCTTAGTCTTTGTTTCAAGTCTAGAGATGAAATTCATATCCCCATTATCACGGCTCATTTTACTGGAGCTGATGTGAAGTTGAAGCCAATCAATACATTTGCTAGAATGGATGATGATTTGGTTTGCTTCACCATGATACCATCTGGTAGTGTGGCCATATTTGGGAACTTGGCTCAGATAAACTTCTTGGTGGGATATGACCTGAAGGTCAAGAAAGTGTCCTTCCTGCCTGCTGACTGCACCAAGCACTAGTAGAGATGAATTTGTTGAAATTTGTGACTCTGCTTATGAAATTATATATGTGGAAATTATTTGTCTATGAGTAAAATCATTTGTGATGGGTGTCTAGTTTATCTAAAAAACAATGTTTCAATGTTTTTTTTTTTTTTCCTGGCACTTGGAATTCGAAAATTATATGACCTTGAAATATATTAGTGAAACCACAACCCAAAGATAGATCCAGTAAGTGCAAACACAACATAATTAAAAAAAAAAAATGACATTAATTAATATTGTTTTTCACAAAAAAAGTATCTTGAATAAATTACTTGTCACAACGGTTTTCAACAATATTCTGAAAGGTTAGTTCAGCTCTATCAAATACGTCTCTATTAATATATGTGATTAAACCATGGAAGTGGTACAAAATTTGTGGTTAATCTTTTGGAATGATATATATGGAAAAGCTTATTGATCAGTACTATTTTGCTCCTGAATAATGCGATTTTTATTTTGGGCTGTAACTCAGAATATTTTAAACAAAGAAAGAGAACCATAAAACAAAACATCACAATGATGACAATGTGAGAAAATGACTTGGGCTACCAAAATTCATGACCCCACTTTAAATTTAAGCCAAAAGGAGGGATATATATATAAAAGGAGCAGGACTAGAACACAGCTCAAAAGATTCTATGGAGACGTTTCCTTTCTTCGCCAAAAGCTCAGTACACTGATTTCCTTCGGTGGATTTATTGGAGATGAACCTCTTCAAAATGTTGGGAGTACAGACCTGCCATCAGAAATGTCCAATTCGTGGATTTATTAAGTTATAACTTTGTTTTTATTTGTGTTGATGTTGTACTAATGCTCAATTAAAAAAAATGTCCAACTCATGGGTCCAACTTGATCCAAGTGGATTGGACCCTTGTAATAGGTTGATTTTTTTTCAACCCAATTATGGTTAAAAAAAAACCTGTCAACTTGAGCCATTCACATTCCTAATTAATTCCTATAAAGCTAGATTTGCAAAAGACGTATAATAGAATCAACTTGAGCTTCTTAAAGTGCTTAACAATTTTGGTTTCAATGAAAAATTTGTGAAGTAGATAATGGAGTGTGATTCTCCAGTGTCATTTGTTGTGTGTTTATCAATGGAGGTATGTATAGGCACTTTATGCCTAGTAGAGGGCAGAGGCAAGGGAATCCACTATCCCTTTACACCTTCATTTTATGCCAGGAAGTGTTATCTAAATAGGTCGATAAGAAATTTACAGAAAGAATAATCATTGGTGTGAAGACCAGTATTGTTGGACCAACTATTACACATCATGTATGCTGATGACCTTGTGTTATTCTAAATAGCCAAAAGAAGTGAAGCTATTGCCATCAATGAATGCTTGATAAATAGTTAAATACTGCAAGTGGTCCGGTCAACTCTTAAACAAGAACAAATCTGGATTAACGTTCCATGAGTCCACCCAACAGTTATCCGATAGAACCATAAAGCATGTGTTGCAAACTTCAAAAGAATGCCATCTATCTTTGGACACCTCTGTTCGTCACAAAAGCAACCACAAGGGATTTCAAATTCCTACAGGAGAGATTACAAGCAAAATCGAAGGGTTGAAGGAACAAGTTTGCGAGAGCCTAGATGATCTGACAAGGAGGTTTTTGTTGAACCTACAAAATCCTAGTAGATATATGGCATGGAAAGCTCGAGACAATCTGTGCTAACCCAAAAAAAAGGGAGGGCTTGGGTTCAAGAAGAGCAAGGAATTCAACGTAGCATCGATTGCCAATCTATCTTGGTTGGTTGCATCTAAAAGGGATAGTCTATGTATGAAATTCTTAATGCTTCTCTAATCTGGATATTGAGAAGGTAAAGAATTTAGCGGTAAAAGGTGCTTGCTATCTAGTAGCGGATGTGACTTCTTTTAACGTGTGAATTTATAGAATTTTAAACTGGTTAGAGAATTTTAAACCGAAGCCTAGAGATGAATCAACCCCAATGAATCTTTTGATGGTGTTCAGCCTTATTAAACCTTCCTTACATTGTTAGAAGAGAGACATGCTGACAGAATAATTTGATGATGAATCTGTCCAGGCCATTACAAAAAAGTCCCATTCCCCTAAGACCTAAATCCAATAGGCTAATGCGGATTAAGTACCATAAAGGTCATTCTTCTGTCAAATCTGCCTATAGAGTGAGTCAAGCTCATACTGGGTATTCCAACACTTCAAATTTGCCTTGGCAAAGATTGTGGAGGAATAAGGTCCATGAGAGAGTCAAAATGTTACTTTCAAGGAACGACAACCTACAACAGAGTTTGGAGATAGTTGATACAGGTTGTGTGAGGAAGTTATTGAATTGCCCTGTGGCAAACGCAATCTGGTTTGGCTGCTGGAGTCTCAGAAGTCAGAACTGACAAATTGAATGTACCCAACAATACAGGCATAGTGAAGCTGATCTTAAATCCTCTAATCCAGTCCATGTTTTCTAGCCATCATTCCAAGGAGGTGGCAGAGGTATGTACCCTTGCAAATGACTCTAACAGTGGATTCTATTTTTAACCTTCAAGCAAAGGTTATTCATGAAGTTGGACAGGTTAATCTTAAAGCCCATACCTGCAATATTGAAAACAGAATAAGGAGTACGTGCTGGCCTTAGAACAATCTAAGGAATTACTGTTTAACAAGGAATCCTCTTGGAAGACTTCCTCTGTTGTTGTGGTAAAATTTAATGTTGATGCGGTTGTATTAAAGGATTTCACTATCCTAGCTGTGGTGGCCTGAGATGGAGATGGAGAGGTGATTGAAGCTTGGGCTAAAGTATATGAGATTTGTGAATCTGTGCAGGCTAAAGTAGCTACAATTCTCTGGGCTTTACAGCTTGCTAAGTCAGAAAATCTACAGAGTATTGAAGTGAAGGGTGATACAAAAAATTGATGTTCTTAAAGACAGTTGCTTTCATGTTGCCTGACCTATCCTAACTCTGATTAGTGATGCGGTGGATCTTAGCATATCTTTTGCTATTTGTAAATTTAGTTGGGATAGGAAAGTTAACACAACAGCTCATAGTTTAGCTAAATTTAATTTGCTGCTGCTCAAGAGTATTCTTTTTTGCTGTAATAAGTGTATTCTTCATACTGAAGTTCTGGATCCTGGCATGAAGGATACTGCTGCTGTTTCTCTTTTATGAAATCTCGGTTTTTAGCAAAATAATAATAATCTACGGAACCTTGCAGTCAGAATGTATAGCTTGTAATCAAATCAAAGAAATTTTGAAGCCGACAAAAAAGTATGATCTCCCTAGTGTAAAGAAACTGGAAAATAAAATGACGAAGAAATTTACGTAGGAAACCTAGGAAAATCTAATAAAACCAGGTGAAAGCAGGTCACAGAGATTTTAAACTTTATAGAATTCTTTGATAACATTCTGCAAAGATGAGATTATTCAAAACCTTTTATACATGGGGGTCAAAAATCTGTATACACAACCATGCTGGATGCCAAATAGCAAAATAAGGTACAAGCTATCCATATAATTACATAATTAACACAAAAGTCAAACATTATTTTGATAGCAAGCTTGAATCCTAGTACATGCAGCTAGATATATATAGGAATCATCATTTAATTTGTTTATCCTCAGATTTGTTGACTTCGATTGCAGTGAAGGCTTCACTTCATCTTTCAGACCATTACTGACACACCAATATATATGTATATATATTAAGAGATAGAGAGAATGAGACCTCAAAACAGAAACAGAGCAAAGCCTCCTATAATCCAATTTAGGCTACTTTATGCCTCGACCCAAGCCTTCTCTTTCGAAGCCGCTCTGCAATGATAAAGGCAAGCTCTAGAGATTGAGAAGCATTCAGCCTTGGGTCACAATGGGTGTGGTAACGTGAGCTTAGATCATTATATGTTATAGTTCGTGAGCCTCCTACACATTCTGTTACATTCTGCCCAGTCATCTCTAGATGAACTCCACCAGGGTAGCTTCCTTCTTGATCATGTACATCAAAGAATGCCCTCACCTCAGCCTACAAGCAAAACAATATGTAATTGTTGTTATTATTTTAATTTTTTTTTTACCATAAAGTAAATAGTAAATTCTTCATTTTTATCATCAGTGCAAGAAAACAAAAATATAAATACTTGCCCAAAAAAAAACCCATGGAGTCCTTACTTCACATATTGATGTGACTTTCTACATCCAAGGTAGAGAAAACCAAACCACAGATTAATTAGTGGAGTTACAAAGTAGGCCCAAGTAAGTACATTGACTGAGTTATGTCTACACAAATTACATTATAAAGATGATGTGCCTGTCTTACCTACAATTTCTTTTTGTTTTTAATGTCTAATCTAATAATTGGTAAGCAATCGACTAATTACTTTATGCCAGTAGAATATTTGAACATGTCATCAACAAGGACACTTACAAATGAGATCAGCCAAAAGATTCCCAATCATCAAGGGAGCCAAAGAATTATATAATAAGTAATGAACAGTTTCTTTTGAAAACTATTTTGCATAGGGTCATTTGTCAGCCTGGAAGATTTCTTTGAATACTGCTATAATATGCAAAATATGATGCATATTTACAGGCTAGAAATAGTAAATACAATCTTCAGCATCTCACCCCCTGCCTAAGTGAGAGATAGAATAAGAAGGGGAAGGGAGGGAAGGTAAGGTTATTCCAATTTTACAAGCAGTAGTATCAGGCAACCAATTTTGTCAGAAAGTAATCCAATCATGAAGAGGAATTCTAAAGTAAATGCAGCCTAAGCAATTTTTTTGACTAGGCCTGCCAGAAATATTCTAAAGAACGCCTTTGTTCCACCTACTATACATTTGTCATTATCTCTCCAGTCAACCTTATCATTAAGCATTTGAGTATATCTTTTATGCCAACCAAATATGCTACATCAATGACAAAAAAAAAACTGTGAAAATGCTCAAAAAACACACTGGTCAAGGCAGCAAAAGATTATGGTTACAGTTTGAATGATCCACAAGAAATTTCTTTAGTTACTTGATTTGATGACTTATGTAATATACTCGCACAACAATAAATGTAAAACTCAGCAATTAAATTCACGTGGCAGATGTAAAAGAGTTAACTGATGACATAAATCATACCCTGATTGCATCGAAAGACCGGGTTTTAAGTCCACAAGGAGCTTTAATGGTATTCCCATGCATAGGGTCACTAACCCAAGTGACAAATTGACCTGCTCTACGGACAGCTCTGATCAGATGAGGAAGCTTCACTCTCATGTTCTCAGCTCCCATTCTTACAATCACTGCTATTCTTCCAAGTTTATTTTTAGGGTTTAGAATATCTATGAGCCTAACAAGCTCATTTGGATCCATTTTGTCACTCACCTGCATCACATTGCAATCTTTTATTAGCTCTCTGATCCTTTGTCATCAGAGCAACATCAAGTTATCACGTACAAAAATAACTTCTTTCATGACTGAACCAAGGTATATAGAAGAATGTAGCAGGTAAAAATTACAATGAAAGAAAAAAGGGGAATTTACAATTTGCTAGAGAAAGTATAACAT
This sequence comes from Quercus lobata, assembly GCF_001633185.2. NCBI lineage: Eukaryota > Viridiplantae > Streptophyta > Magnoliopsida > Fagales > Fagaceae > Quercus > Quercus lobata. The sequence goes on from NC_044914.1 coordinate 22,596,005, forward strand.
ACAAAACATGGATTTGTTCAACAAGACAGATAAATGAAGGAAAAACAATCTAGATACCTTGATGCCAAGAGGATTAGAAACTCCTCTCAAAAACTCAACATGGGCACCATCAAGTTGTCGGGTGCGTTCTCCCACCCAAAGCATGTGAGCGGAGCAATCATAGTACAGCCCAGAAGTAGAATCCTCTCTTGTAAGTGCTTGCTCATAAGGCAGAAGCAAGCATTCATGAGATGTCCAGAAATCTGTTGTAGTCATGATTGGGTGGTCTGAAGTGAGTCCAGCAACACCCATGAATCCAAGGGCCTCGTCAACTCGGTGAGCCAGTTCACGGTACCTGTCAAGCCATGGCAAGAACATGCTAATTCCTGAAAATCCTCCTAGACTTAGAAACAGAACTTAAGGTGTAACTCTCTTGAGAACTAAACTAAGTCAACTCATTGAAGAAGTTAATGAAGCCACAAGATGGAGTTCAGAAAAATTTATCTGGAAGTTAGTTCCTAGAAATCAAAGGAATCCATATTCTCCATTTTGGAGAATAATCATTTATTTAATTCTCAGCAAGAAAAGATACTACAAAAGTCACAAAAAGCTAAACAAAGCAAGCTTTTTCTTTGTCACATTTGCTTGGGATTAAAGATGGGAGGCCTGCAATTTTCATTTTATTTCCACCATCTTTTAAAGATAAAAAGAGCACTCAAAAAATGTTACATCTAATAATTATATAGAAATGAGAATTTACAAAAATGCTATCCAAGTATTTTTTTTTTCTTCTGATTCACAAGTCTACTTACAAAAAATAACACAGACACCTGGTAACTATTTCAAAACAATATCTAACTATTTAATGTAAAAATGAACAAGCAGAAACACATGGAAGGTGAGATGAAGTCTTCCTAATTGTTTATTCCATTACATGGTTAAAACAATTTAAAAAAATTGTGCGAAACTTTAAATAAACCCAAAACCCAAAAACCAAGCTAAATAGCTAGTATATCTAATTAAACTATTTGAATAAGAAATATACCTATCCCCCTGCTCACTGTGCTCCATGAAATCAAGATTCCAATGGGTGACTCTCTGCATTGCAGCATATCCTCCTGTGGCAAATGCCCTTAAGAGGTTCAAAGTTGAGACTGATTGGCAATAGGCTCTAATCATCCTTTCGGGATCTGGAAGTCTTGATTCTGCATCAAATGCATCACCATTGATATTGTCTCCTCTGTAACTTGGCAGCTTCACTCCATCCTTCTCCTCAAATGGATCTGATCTTGGCTTTGCAAACTGACCCGCCATTCTCCCCACCTAAATAATAATTCCCACAATTTTTTTTCAAATTAGTCAATGTCACTACCATCATATAGAATTACGATTCTTAAATCAACATTCACTGAGAAAAACAACAAACAATTATCTCAGCTTTGCAAATTATCCACAATTTAGTACTATAATACTCCATCTGAAAGCCAACTCGTGCAACTTCTCTAGAATCACTTCGTACATAAAAGAAATGCCAATATAACATATGAGAAAAATTCCAGTTTCAGCCTTTTCAAATTCAGTTACTAAATTTTCAAGTTTATGGAGTAATCCAAACTTTCAAGCTCTATGATCACTAATTTTCTTACTTATAACATCCAAACATATCAAAATCCAGCTCAAAAGATATTTCCTAAAAGTCACTATACATCTATGAAAACACCATAAACAAAGAGAAAATTCACTATGATGATGATCCCAAGTTTTTTTTTTTTAAAAAGCCGACTTATTATTCTTCAATCCACAATTTCAAATCTTTCAACATAAGTTTCAACACACCACCATGCATGTATATTCCCAAAAACTATTAGAAACAGTGACATAGAGATAAAAATATTAGAGAGAAAAGAAGGACCTTGACTACGGGCATTTGGCCACCGAACATGAGAACAACACCCATCTGGAGAAGAAGACGGAAGGTGTCACGAATGTTGTTGGCATTGAACTCCTTGAAGCTCTCAGCACAGTCACCACCTTGAAGCAAAAACGCTTTTCCTTGAGCTGCCTCAGCCAAACGGTCCTCTAAGCTCCTAGCTTCGCCAGCAAACACGATTGGAGGGAATGACTCCAGGGTCTTCAGAACTGAGTCCAGCACTATCTGATCCGGGTATTCTGGCTGCTGAAGAGCCTTCTTGGATTTCCAGCTTTCGAGGCTCCATTGAATGGGAACTGGGGTGGTGCTGCTTGTAGCGATGTCTGTTGATTTGTAGGACTTTGAAGGGTCAGCAGCGTGGATGGCTGAGATGGGTTTGTGGTGGCGGGGCTTGGAGTTGAAGATGGGTGTGAAAGGTTGGTGTGGATAGAGGAGGAGATATTTGGAGGAGAGAGAAGAGGCGGCTGTGAATGCCATTTTTGAGAAGCAGAGAGCCAGAGTAGACCTTTGAAAGCGGGTGTATATACTATACACTACATATATGCGTGTCAATGACTGAAGAAATCAATCAATATTCAACATCATCATATGGCATACTGTATACAGAGCAGAGTTTTTTTTTTTTGGGAGGAGGGGGGGGGATAGATGATAGATCATAGATTACTATGAATTTTTTATTTTATATATATATATATATATATATATTTTTTTTATAGAGTTACAACCATTGAGAAATTATAAGGTACTTATGGTAAATCACATTACTTGTTTACAATCTCACTAAAAGATTCCAATTGGTTTAAAATTGTTGGATCAAAATTTTTTTAAAAACATAAATTGACTATTGACTCAACAATTTTAAAAAGATTGAAGTCTTATAGTGAAATGGTAGACAAGTAATGTGGTCTACCATAAAGGCCTTTTAATTTCTCTAACTTATGGTATTCGCTTTTAACGATTATGCTCTTTATCATCAAATAAAGACAACAATTGGTCATTGGTGTAGGCAAAGATTGAAGCCTAGATATTTTATTCAATAATCTGAGACTTTACTGATTGAGTTAATTGGAACTCGCGTATAATAAGCTTAAAAGTTGTGGGAAATGAAATGAAAATAAATGAAAATAATAATTTTATAATAATATTATTCCTTCTCTTATTTACCAGTATTAAATTTTTAATGGAGGTATAATTATAATATCATTTTTTATCTTAAAGGATAGATCTTTCTAGACTAGATTTTTTTTTTTTTTGAAATAAATTGAGATAAAGTCATAGATTTTCAATCCAAATTAAAGTACGAATCAACCGCTCAATAGTTTTATTTTTTAATTAGTGACTAAATAAAATAAACGAGAGAAATCGCATCCCTTTCGAGCAGGCCCTTCCTAATTCTAAATTTGAAATTATTATTTCTTTATCTTTAGGTGAATTTAAAATTGTTCAAATTGTATTATTTTCAATTATTAACCATGCGTTTCTTTGTTTGGAAGTTTAAGTTGGAGGAAATTGAATGAGTAGGAAGGAATACGTGTTCCTCACTATTGCTTCAAAATCTCAAATTTTCATTGCCAAAAATTAGGAGGAATTAGAGAGAATGAAATTAAATTTAATAAAATTTTTACAAAAACTCTCAAAAAACCCATTTATATTTAGCAATTTATTTTTAAATAAAGATTTAATAGTAATATTATTATAAAATGATTTCATTCATTTTCCTCTATATTACTCCCAAATAAGGTTACTTACATTATGTTCATTTTCTTCTAAAAGAAATACATTATATTCATTTTCATTCATTTATTTTAAAATATTCAAATAAGATTACTTAATTTCATTTCTTTCTTTTTACTTACTTAAATACATTTCATTATGTTTCTTTGATAATTGATATTAACTTTTTATTTATTTATTTATAAATTTCTATGTTTACTTTTTATTAATAGTTTTTTTTTTAAAAAAAATTCAATCATCTTTGATTTTTACGTTTTCTTTCTTTCTTTTTTTTTTTTTTTTTTTTTTTAATTTTTTTTATAGGTTTTGTTTATATCAACTTCTTTATTTATTTATTTATTTTTATGTTTTCATTATATAGACCCACAGTTGGGAAACTAATTTCGTATAAAAGATAAAATTTTATCATGTAAGTCAAGTCTTTATGAGATAAAATGGTATGATATATATACAAGTGGCTTTGCTCGGTTTTACTTAAAAAATTTATATTTTACTCCTACAAATTATTAATTAAAAAATAAGGACTTATATTGACCACAGAATCCTACTACAAAAAGAATTTTTCTTCGTATTGATTTCTGTAAGGACTCAATTAGTAACGACCCAAAATGGTACTGGGTTCGCACGTAAAAAGGGCCAAACAATATAATTTGTAGAGTGTGGGTATTAAGAACTAGATTAACTTTCATAGAATGAAAAGATTCACCCTCACGTGTATTGAAGGCTCCGAGCTAGCACAACAATCGGTTTTTCTCTTGTAATAGACACAGTTCTTTTGTTTTTCACGTTTTTCTTCTTCAGTCTTATCTTTTCTTTTTTCTCTTTTTTTCCTTCTGTCCTGATCCCCTTTTGGTATGTTCTTCTTTCAGTTTATATACCACCCTCTGTGTTCCATTTTCACCACACACGTGTAGGTTGGGTTCGGGGGATTTCTTTCTGTCCCATCTAGCGCCTCCTGGAACTTCCTATGGGCAGCTGTAAGGCTGCTTCATTACTGTTCAAGTATCACCTCTAAATTAATGCGGCCAGAGAGTTGGTTGAGAGGCAATTAATGTGGAGACAGTTGTAGTTATAAATATTTGTTTGCCTTATCTTTCTTACCTTTGGTCTGTTATCCCATCTTCAGTGGTGACATAGTTTCGGGGTCCGATTGTAACAAGACCGCGTCCTGATCGTCATCGGACGCATATTGCCGAGGAGTATGGTGTCCTCGGACGAATACGGAACTCTACTTTCGTGATATTGACTATCCCCCCCACCCCCTCGATGGTTACCCTTACGACCTTACTTGGGCCTCCTCGAACGGATTTGTATCCTCAGATGGGCTACAGGCCTAACGATCTTGACCTTAATGGGTCTGTTGATTGACTGACCCCCACAATTTCAAAATGTCTCCCCCAAAAATAAAGGATAAAAAAAAGAAAAAAAGAAAAAAAGAAAAGGCCAATCGAGCTCACTACATCAAAAATCAAATTGAGCGAAATTTTACAAATAAAACAAAATGCCAAAACCTGGGCAGAGCATTAAACAGCCGAAAACATAAAAGCTCACCCACTTCACATGTTTACCTTCAGCGGTTCAACCCTTATTCACGTTTTTTTACATATTCTTTGTTGGTTTTTATTTATTTTTTTACCTTTTCTTTGATAATAATGTAATGTATTACACATGCATAAATGAAATAATGTTTTTTTTTTTTTTTTTTCCTTATTAGCATGAACTATTAGAATTGTATTTGGAATTTTGAATGTAAGGATCAAAGTTTAATAAATTTGAAAAAAATTGTTATTAGTTAACATAAAGTTATTTTATATGAATATAAAAAAGTGCGAGATCTTTTAGAAGTTTTTCTTTGTGATTTGCCTTATACAATATTTGGGCGCTTAGGAGCTTGCTTCAATTTTTGCAATAGTAGGGCATGATTGTTTCAAAAAAATTCATATTTATAAATTTCATAATCAATTAATCATTTTTTGAAATAAAGTATATTGTTTCTCTAAAATATATTTTGTCAGTTTAAATAGAAATTTTTCTAACATTAGTAAAACAAATCCAATCAATAGTCAAAAAGCACTTCTAGGACAAATTTTATTTTTATAAATATGAACTAAGATGATTGAGCTTTGAAGCATTCAACAATGTTGTGGGAAAGCCATATATTCCAATTGATTTCTTTCGATATATTCAAGTTCTCCCCCCTTGGAATCAAAGGCTCCTCTCTTTAAAATACTTAAATTCAAGATATAAGAAAAGTGTTAGCAGGGGAGGAGCTGTGTTGAAGGTGGGCCCCCCAAAATTCTGAAAATTTTTAAATTATATATATAATTATTTTAATATTTTCAAAGTTTAGTCTATAAAAATAAGAGTTGGCCCCCCTAAATATTTGAATTAGTCCAATAATGCTCTTAAAAAAAATAATTGGTCTAATATTTATAGAGATATAACTTTATTTTCGCAATTCTATTTTTTATTGTAAAATGTGCTCTTATATCTATTAAATATTTGATAAAGTTTGGCATCAAACATGTTTAAATTTATCTTTTTTAATCCGTTATGTGGCGATTAACAAGTCATCGACTCATTAAAAAAATCTTGTCACTAAAACTACACATGAAATATGTCTTTAGTTGACACATAATAGGTTAGAGCAAGATAGCTTTAAATATGTTTGGAGACTAACTTATTTTAATGTCTTTAGTTGCATGTTTTTGAAATTTTCATTAGTTCAATTGAAAGATTTTTTACTTTAATATAAAATTTGATAATTTGTATTTAAAATGAAACTTTTTAAGAATTTCACTATGAATATGGAAAAAATGAATTTTATTTTATAAAGATCGTTATCAAACATAACTTTGATTGAAAATACTATTTTTTTTTTTTGGGGTGAGTGTATGTATATATAACTTATCAAATAAAAAAGCATGTATATATGTGTATATATAATAAAAAAACGTGTGTGTATATATATATATATATATATATATATATATATGAATATGAGAGTTGTCTTGATAAATATATTAGTGCTGCAACTTGGCTCCCCCAAACAAAAATTTCTGGCTTCGCCCCTGAGTGTTAGCACATATGTTAGTCTAGCCCAGTGGACTTAGGCCCAGTGTATTGTACTTGTACTTCACACATATTGTACTTATATAAGATTTAGTGATACACAAACAGAATATACATCAATATACAAATTATTCTTAGTCTCTCTCTCTTTTTATATTCTTAACATAGTTTAACTTCCTCTTGTTAGAAACAAGAATGTTCAATGGACACGCATTCAAAATACTTACTAGACTCAAAAACAAAAATAGAATTGGACACTGTATCATACTAATAGAATATAGAAACTTTATATTGGATAGTCTTGGCTAATTTGGTCTCAACAGCGTTCTAGATGATCGACAACGACAAATTCCCCTTCCAAGGAATAATTTGCATCAAAAGAAGTCTTCTCTTGCATCATGTTGAAGATTTCATCTAGCAAGTTCTTCATCGCATTTGGATCAAATTTATCTACATAGTTTTCACTTTTCAACCTTCAAATCTTTCATTTCTATGAATCTTCAAAGTCAAAGAAGATATCGGAATCCAATTGCTTTCTAGCAGTCTTAGGATCATACCATGGTTCAGGAAAGCCATAATAACTAATAAGGGAAGTCTCCTCTTTCCTTAATAACTTTCTATTAAGGGTCAAGGTGCATGACTTCATTGGTACAACAAAGTCATAAGGAAACCTATTGGTCTTAGCTGAGGCTCAATCTCTAGCTCTTTGCTCTTTCTTCGAGAGATTTTCATGTGGCCTTATGATCCAATTCTAAAAGGAGGGGCTATCAATGGATAATTAGGAAATTCTAAGACCCATTGATCCTTCTTTCCCAAGCCCATTTTCAAGAAAGTAATGCATTATCTTCATCATTCATGGTGGCCACACAACACAAGTGTTATTGTAGGGGATCATAATACATCCTCTTGAAAAGTGTTCATCCAAGCTCATTCCAAAAGGCTTTATCAATCCTTTCCATCCCAAAGTCCTTACCTTCTCTTTCATTCATTCACGTGAACTTTAGGCTCTTTTCAAAGAGCTCAATTACTCATGATTAAGCTACTAAATCCAAGAATAGTGCATTCTTTGAAAGAAAGCATGTCTATTCTAGATTTAGCACTTGATTAAAATCTTCAACATAACCAACTCTTTGGACCTTTTCTACCTAGGTCTTTCAAAGTTGCCAAACTTCCTCTCTCTTTGAGACCTCTAGGTGGCCATAAACGGAAGAGTAAGATAGATCTTCATATGAATTAGATTGTTGTTTCTTTCTAGAATGTTTTCCTGTAACCCTGTTTTCCAACCCAAAGTTAGTCCACCACTTAGAACCCATTCTTTGAACTTCAAAGCATTCTTCAAATTCCCAAATTTTGAAAATCTTGCCAATGCTAATTTCCTTTTTAGCCTCAATTAGGAAACACAAAGAAGGCTTGAGTTCCATGGCAATATTTTTATCATTATGAAACTATAAAGGGGTTGCTTAATTTTGTATAGTTCCAACGCAAGAGTTTCATGTTGACTACGTTGTGAGACAATTTTCCTAAATCTCTCATCGTGAGATGAACCAATAAAGTGACTTGAAAGTCTAAGATGTGAGTGTCCTCCAATCAATCTATAACTTGTCATTCATCTTCCTTAAGTAAATCACCACCCAATAATACATCCTCTAGGACCCTCATTGAAGTCGTGGCATCTCTTGATTCTTTTCACTTCTTCCAGCATATCAATTCTTCATTTTTGTTTATTTCTATTTCCAACATCACAATAACATGGATACATATTGTTGAGGTTCAAATGTAATAAGGAGTTAGGCCCTTAAAAAAAGGGAGAGGCCCAACCCGTGGAGATAGGAAAAAAGGGCTTGGTCCTTAGAAATGATGAAAAGGGGGAGCCCCGCCCATGGAAAGAAAAGAATAAGCTTTGGGCCTTAGGTAAAAAAGGAGGACCGAAGAAAGCTTGGGCTAGGGACTTAAGTAAAGGGTGACATCCAAGGAAGCCCAAAAAGGGAGCAAGCGGGAGCTGGGCTAGAATTGCACAGGATCTACCAACCCCCAAGGGAGGGATCCTCGAGAAAAGACTGGCAAAGGGGATCCCTGACATGGATAGCTCAGAATGGCATGCTCATGATAAAAGGAGGGCATGAAAGACGAAGGGTGTCCTATTGAAATTAGATGCCCACGACCAAGGAAAGAATGATGGGGACAGTTGGTGATTTCGAGACCAGCATCTAATGAAGGAACCTAGGATCTCGGGCAAGGAAGAAAAGGTGAACCAAGAAGGAAGGTGGTCAGGAGCCTTTCCGGCTACACTATCAGCAAGAAGGGATCTACCCCATTTTGAGAAAAGAAACAAGTCATGAGAGGTCAACATCAAAGCCTCAGATTTTTGAGATGTCTTTTTTAAGGCCTTGGGGAAAAAAAAAAAAAGAAACCTTAACCTTGGAGAAGCATTCGAACAGAGAAGGGATCTCCCATAAAAGGAAGTCAACAAGGGAGCTTTAGGTTGTCAAAACCCAGAAAAATGAAATAAGAAGATAAATGGTAAAGGAGCAGCCACCAAAGTTTTCAGACATAACATTAGTTCTAGCACCCAGAAGACAAAAGGGAGGAATTGTTGGTGTCAAGAAGCATTCAAGTGGCATTATAAAAGGGGCAAAGCACCAACCAAGAAGGGCATTTTCAACAAGAAACAGTCACCATACTAGAAAGAGAGCTGTGAGTTGAAAATAGAGTGAAGAGTGTGGCACTGTAAGGGATCCTAAAGTAAATACTTAAGGATACATTTGGATTCAAAGGGATTCAAACTTCACAAGTCTTGGAATCCCAAAGAGAGCTATTTAAGTATGTGATTTTTTAACTTTATTGAGCCTCGTGATATATCCCAACAAAGTAAGACCCAATGTAGTACTCAAATACTTGATAGTCTTGATATGATGAAGCATAACCTCACTCTATTTTGAGGATCCTTGACATTTTTTTTTTTTTTTTTTTCTACTGCACTCTTTTAGCTCATTTGCTATTCCTCAGTTATTCAATCAACCAATATATATATATATATATATATATATATATATGTTTGAGTATATTTGTGTTGTAGAGTTCATGTCTTGTGCAAAGATTGGTTCGTAAAACGGCCCAACAAAGCCGCGGTGAGTCAAGCCTAGTCCACTAACCATCAACACCATCCTTTGGAGGCCCAAGATCACCCTAGACCATTGGGCCTGGGCACTGTCCCAAGCAGGAACCCACGCATATCTTGCTTAATGTTCTGATTTTTCACCTGATTTAGTGACCTTATGTTCTGAGGCATGTATTCTTTCCTATTGTGGTGCAAAGCTGGGAAATTGGTACTCAAAAGGCACATAATGGAGTTGGACCTCAATGAAGTGATAGTTTTAGTTGTAGCTCGTTAGTTTCTACAACTAGTCTGTGTCTAGCTTCAGGGTGCTCTTCATTTCTGTTACTTGTTTAAGAGTCTTTCTTGTATTCAAACTCGCTACTATTGAATCAGCCTACTTCTCTTTCCACAAATCTCTCCATCATTGCCAAGCCTATTAGGTACCGCTGTAAGCTTGAATATTGAGGTAGCGAGGCTGAGGTCCCAAAAAGACCACCAACTACCTGATTATAATACAAACTTAATGGCCATAGTCCATAGACTCCATACCACCTTAAGCAGTCAGTTAGACCTACTTTCTTGAAAATATGATGGAATAAAGAGAGTCATGCAACAGTAACTGGGCTATAGCTAGAACTAGAATTTCCACCGGATGAAACTTGAAAGTACAAAATTTAGGAAGAGTAAGAGAGGATCAATTTGATGTTTTGAAGTATTATTTACTAATTTTACAATGATGAACGGAAAAACCCCTGCTAGACATTGCGATATTCACCTTCTGTCCCAAATTGTTAGATTGAACATAACAAGCGGAAAGACAAAATTGAAAACAAATTAAAGTTAGAAGGATTAGAAAATTGTTGGATTGAACGTAACAAGCGGAAAGACAAAATTGAAAAAAAAATTAAAGTTAAAAGGATTGAAATAAATATATAAATAAAACATATAAGACTGAATTGAAAACAATATATAATTTATTCAATTTTTAAAATTGTTGGGCCGGCCTGAAATGGAACCCATTTGATTCAATTCGTCGGTGTCAACCAGCAATCCTAATGTGTATTTGTGAACTTTGAAAAAGCCTAATGCGTACTTATGAACACTTATAATCAACACTCTCCCACAACCAAAAAAAAAGAAAAAAAAAAAGATCTTTTTTCTCTCCCCAGTAGGAGCTTCTCTCTCTCGCCCAACTACTGTCGAGCCCTCCCTCCCTAACCCCTTACAGGGCTCTTCCTCAGGCTTATGCCTAAATTTCCTCCCTCGACACTGATATGGACCAATCAGTTGTAGAAAGCTTACTCAACCTCTGCCTCACCAAAGAGGAAGAAGAGGAAATAACCATCACAACCAAGAACAGAGCAGATTTGCTAGAGTGTGCGCTGAGTTTCTTTGGCCGCTTACTTTTTGAGAGACACCAGAATCTAAGAGCTTTAAAAAGCACATTGAAATTGGCTTGGAAAATGGGTTCCGACCTGCAGATTGTGGAAGTTGGAAATAATGTGTTGCAATTCAAGTTCAATTCGGAATACCAAATGCAATGGGTTGAACGAAATGGGCCTTGGAATTTCAAAAACAATCTGCTATTGTTGTGCAGATGGCGGAAAGGTTTGTCAACTTCGAATATCGTTTTCACGCACTCTCCATTTTGGGTTCAGATCTGGGATCTACCCTTTGAACACATGTCTATGGAAGTGGGTAGAGAACTTGGCAACAGCTTGGGAAAGTTCATAGAATCGGATCGAAGAATAGGGAACTCAGACCAAGCAAAATTTATGAGGATTAGGGTGGATCTTCAACTTGATAAACCACTGAGACGGAGGGGAAGAGTAGCAAGTGATGATGGAGAAAAATTTTGGGTCAACTTCAAATATGAGAGGTTACCCACCTTTTGTTACCTCTGTGGCCGCCTGGGGCATGACGACAAACATTGCCGGGAAAACTCTGAGCACCAAAACACCTCCAGGCAATACGGGGATTGGCTTCGTGCTTATGGAAACGCAAGGGCTGTGGGTGATAGATCAAAATCTACCAGCAGCGGAGAGTATGTTGAACAAAGGGAAGCTTATACTCACACTGCGGAAAGGAACTTCACTGCTTCAGTTATGGAGGATGGGTGCGGCAGTATTGATGGGCCCCGGAAAAAACGAAGAGAAGAATATGAATGCTTCCGGAAAAAGTAGCGGCGCTGGATCGAAGAAGAAGACTAGCGAAAAAACCCTAGGAAGTGACTATCCCACACGTGCGAGCCAGCAAGCTGCAGACGCCTCAGTGGCACATGCTGAGACCAGCGCACCTCCTACTGGGCTCCCACGTGACTTCGGTTTAAACATGCAAGCAAAGGATGCTCTATCACTTGTGGGCCAAAAAGCCCAAATTGAAAAGGATCTCATGGATGTGTCTAGCCCCATTAAGCCCACTCCTTTGCCAATTAACACAGACAGAGAAAATTGGAAGTCAGGACAGCAAGCACAAGCCCACTACCGAGGAAAAAAACAAAAACAAAAGTCCAAATAAAAAAATTGGCCAGGGAGAAGGGGAATGCTAAAGGCCTAGCCTCTGAAACTCTGTCTCCACCGGTAGGCTCTAAACGTGCAGGAAAGCTTATATTTGAAGATGAGGAGGAGGATTACAGAACAAAGAAAAGATGCACCCAGTTAGGTATTTCCCAACCAATTCTTGATGAGATATCGGCGGTGGTTGCTATGCAGCACCGCCGGGAGCAATGAATCCCCTTAGTTGGAACTGCCGGGGGCTTGGGAACCCCCTGTCAGTTAGAGCGCTGCATGACATTGTGCATTGTTGGAAGCCCAAAATCGTCTTCCTCATGGAGACAAAATCGAAAGTTAAACGTATGGAGAGAATAAAAAATAGAGTCGGTTTTGCTAATGGACTTATTGTTCCCGGTCAAGGCAGAAGTGGGGGTGTTGCTTTATTCTGGACTCGTGATATTAATCTAGAAATTAAAAGCTTCTCTGGGAACCACATTGATGCTGTTGTTAGGGAAGCAGATAGCAATTTATTGTGGAGGATCACTGGCTTTTACGGCCATTCGGAAACTCATCGAAGGTATGATTCTTGGCGCCTTCTCGCTTTTTTACATAGTCAGTTCCAACTCCCATGGCTATGCCTGGGAGATTTTAATGAGATATTATCAATGGATGAAAAAGCAAGGGGTTCTATTCGTTCACAGCAGCAAATGGATGGTTTTAGAAATGTTGTGGACTTTTGTAGGTTCTCTGACTTAGGCTATTGTGGAACTGATTTCACTTGGAACAACATGCAAGAAGGTGAACACAATATTCAACTGAGGCTGGACAGAGCTTTAGCAACCCCTGAATGGGTTGAGAATTTTGAAGGAATGAGAGTCTATCACCTAGTAGACTCCACCTCGGATCACTGTGCATTGCTTCTCACTGCTTCTCTGCCTCGATGTTCTTCCTATGTCAAACGTTTCCACTTTGAGGCACCGTGGACAAAAAACGAGGCATGCAGAGAAGTTATTGAATCTTCTTGGGGGATGGGTGTTGATTTGAGCACGCCTGGAGAACTTAAAGCTCTGTGCCTCCGAGTTATCTAACTGGAGCTCATCTGTGTACGGCAATATTCCTAAGAAAATTCAATCTAAGCGAAATGCCTTGAGCAATCTCATGCAATATGACAAAAATGGGGAGCTGAGTTCTGATATTAGATTTCTTCGGAGAGAGCTAAATGAACTTCTTGATGATGAGGAACTGTACTGGGGCCAAAGAGCTAAAGCACATTGACTCAAAGAGGGTGACAGGAACACCAAATTTTTCCATGCTCATGCTTTGGAAAGGTGAAAACAAAACACAATTTTGGGGATTTGGGATGAACACGGCAGATGGTGTGAGGAAAAGGAAAGTATTGCTCAAGCTGCTGTTGATTATTTCGAAAACATTTATTCCACTGCTAGTCCCACACGGGTTGAAGAGGTTGCAGCGGCCATTCCCACCAGGGTGTCTGAGGATATGAATGAAAGCTTAACCCAAGTCTTCACCAGAGAGGAGGTAGCCACTGCCCTCAACCAAATTCATCCAACCAAAACACTTGGACCCGATGGTATGTCTGCTATTTTTTATCAAAAATACTGGAATATTGTGGGATATAGTGTAACTAATATGGTCTTAAATGTGCTCAATAACAACCTGCCCATAACTGAAATCAACAAAACCAACATCTCCCTAATCCCAAAAAAGAACAACCCCACAAAAATGACGGAATTCCGACCCATAAGCTTATGCAACGTAATCTATAAGCTCATTTCCAAAATCCTTGCTAATAGGCTCAAAACCCTCCTCCCACACATCATCTCAGAAAACCAAAGTGCATTCACCTCGGATCGTCTCATAACAGACAATGTGTTGGTGGCTTTTGAGCTTATGCACTTTTTAAATCATAAAACGGTTGGGAAAGAGGGCTGTATGGTAGTTAAGCTCGATATGAGCAAGGCTTTTGATAGGGTTGAATGGTGCTTTATTAAGCGGGTCATGGAAAAATTTGGTTTTTGCTCTAGATAGGTGAATCTCATAATGCAATGTATCACATCAGTCTCTTATTCAGTCCTTATAAATGGGGTTGCCTTCGGAAACATCACTCCATCTAGAGGACTTCGACAGGGAGATCCCCTTTCTCCCAGTCTCTTCCTCCTTTGTGCTGAGGGTCTCTCGGCTATTATTCATGAGGCTATCAGAAATCACCTCCTCACTGGCATCTCCATTTGCAGAAGCAGCCCTATTGTGACCCATCTTTTGTTTGCTGATGATAGCATCCTCTTTTGTAAGGCAAATCCTAAAGAGTGCCAGGAGCTCAAGCAAATCCTTCAGAAATATGAGGATGCTTCAGGCCAGAAGATAAACACTGATAAATCCTCTATATTTTTTAGCCCAAACACCCCCCAGAATACAAAGGAAGCAATCTTCTCCATTTTGGGGCCGATGATTGACTCAAGACACACCAAGTATCTTAGTCTTCCATCCCTTAAGGAGCAGCTGGGGCAAAAGTTAGCCGGTTGGAAGGGCAAGCTCCTTTCTATGGGGGGTAAGGAAATTCTTATCAAGGCGGTTTCCTAAGCAATCCCCACCTACACCATGAGCTGTTTTCAGCTCCCATAAGGTCTATGTGAGGATCTTGAGAGTATGACAAGGAGTTTCTGGTGGGGCCAAAAACACCATGAAGCAAAGATGGCTTGGGTCGGTTGGAAACAAATGTGTTATCCGAAGTCAAGAGGGGGTTTAGGCTTCCGGAATTTGCAAGCCTTCAACCTCGCCATGTTGGCAAAGCAAGCTTGGAGAATTCTTACCAATCCAAGTTCCCTTCTTGCCCGTGTTCTCAAGGCAAGATATTTTCCCACCGACGACATCCTTTGTGCAACGCTTGGTTCCTCATCATCCTACTCTTGGAGGAGCATTTTCAATAGCCTTAGGGTTATTAGAAAAGGTACCCGGTGGCGGGTGGGCAATGGGAAACAAATCCACATATGGGATGACAAATGGCTTCCTACTCCTTCCACACACACAGTCATCTCCCTTCTTGTTAGCCTCCCAACCTATCCGATGGTGTCCTTTCTCATTGATCCGGCCACAAAATGGTGGAGAGTTGATTTGATTAGAGCCGCCTTCCTCCCCTTTGAAGCTGATGCAATTCTAAAAATCCCTATCAACCACTCTCTTCCTGATGACAAACTGATCTGGATGGGGAACAATCGGGGTGAATTTTCTGTAAAAAGTGCGTACCATGTTGCCCATGGCTTGGTTGAAGCAAAGGAAGAAGTGGAATGTTCAAAGGGGGACCCACTCAAGCCTCTTTGGAAGAACCTTTGGTGCCTCAAACTTCCTGCAAAGGTTAAAATCTTTGCTTGGAGGGCCTGTGTCAACGGGCTGCCAACAAGGGAAAAGGTTTGCTCTCGGGGCATCACTACTAGCAATGAATGTCCAATATGTGGTAAGGAACTTGAAACCATCCACCATGCTTTGCTCCATTGTGAATTTGTTAATTTGGTTTGGAATTACTGGTCTGAGTTTCCGCAGATGATCCAAAGGAATAAATGGACATTCCATGATTCGGCCTTGTACATTTTAGCACATAAGCCTTCCACTGATTTGGAGCTGTTCCTCACTGCTGCATAGGCAATCTGGTTTAACAGAAACAAAGTTACACATGATGATAAATGCTCTTCCCCCTCTCAGACTTGGCAGATGGCCAAAAACTTAATTGAGGAGCTCAATGACGCGGTAAATATTGACTTATTCACTCCTAGACCCTCTCACTCAGCTGGCTGGTCTCCTCCTCCACCCGGTGTCTTTAAAGTCAATGTTGATGGGTCTTCATCTGATCTCGAAGAGTCATCCAACGTTGGAGTCATTATCAGGGACTGCAAAGGCCAAACCGTTGCTGCCTTCTATAAGCCTCTTCAGTCCCATTTCTCGGCTGATCTGGTAGAGGTGTTTGCAAAGGAGCAAGGTATCTTGCTTGCTCAAGAGTTACAGCTCTCTCAGGTTATGTTTGAAAGGGATGCTCTCTCAGTGATCAATGCCATTAACGACTCTGCCTTTGGAACCCCATACGGGCACATTATTCAGGACATTTCTCATGCTCATCAATCCTTTGTTTTCTGCTCCTTCAGGCACCTCAATCGGGCTTTTAATGGTGCAGCCCATGAGCTGGCCCAGTTTGCCCGTTGTAATAGGACTGTCCACTTGTGGAAAGGGGTTACCCCTTCTTTTCTAGTTCCTATTGTACAAGCTGATATGCAGCACTAACCTGCCTGGCAGGTTCTCTTTGTATCCCCCTTTTATTTGCAATGCAATATTATTTTCCCTTCAAAAAAAAAAAAAAACACTCTCTCACAGAGAACAGAGAACTCAACATTGGTCACAACTATATTTTCATCTACCATTTAAACATGGGCATTGGTGTCCTAATTCTGGATATCATAGTTATCAAAACGTGAATTGTATCGTGAATCAATTATTTATTTATTTTTTTTGTATCGTGTATAATATCATAAGATATACAAATACCTAATTAAATTTGTAAAAAAAATATTATAGATATACACTGGTTGTTATACATAACGTCTCCCAACATTTAAATGCAACGAAAATTACAAACCTATGCTTCCGGTTTCTGCATAAATAATCAATTTACTAGGCAGGATAACAATAGCAGCAACTAATTTTTTATACCCTTCCTCCAATTTCTCTTAAAATCTATGCAAACTCACCATATTCTGTGAGTTCCAAAACCAGGTCATATCACATCCTTAATTTCATGTAATGGGGTATGAGCAGCAAGAAATAGCTAGCCAAACCAAACAAGCTAGCAGTAGCAAAACCTGCAATGGAAGCTTCCCTGGGAAATTCCAAACAGTAATATATATATAACATAGGAAGCATAGCAGGTGCAAACATTAAATCTATACTGTTTTCAATGAACTGAACAAAATCCTCAAATCTCAAACAATTAACCACATCAGCCTAAGTAGCACAAATCTCTCTTACATCTATCCAACATTATCCATGAGATGACATATGGAAGCATATCTGTCTCAAACAAAGATGAATGTTCAGAAGTATGGACTGTAACGCATTGGCATTCTGAATCTTGGAACCTTCCTGCATCATAAATATTTTTGATGATTTACTCAAAAGATTTCAGGGAGTGCAGTCAAATACCAAATCTAGGAAAGCATAGGGAGCGGGAGAAAACGACCAAGAGGAGGCAACCGTCAAGAAGCATACCCATATCCATAAGGGGAGAATACAAAGGGAGCAGGTATAAAGGGGCTTCTGGATCGCATATTGGGGTTGGGTCGACGAGCACGATGTGGTTTCATCCCAGGTACATTGGTCCGTTTAGCAGTCACCTGCAAACACATTAAAAAGGTTCACATGGTTGAAAAAATAAATAAAGAGAGTATGGACCTTGCACCTGTAAAGGTTAAAAATCAAACACAAATCAGAACTGAAGCTCCAAAATCAGAATAATAATAACAGAGACCCTAAGTTAGTGCACCACCCATTTGTGTATAATGGTGATATTTTGTTGTAATTTAGACCGTTCATTAGGTTAAGCATCTCTTTACTAGAAAAATAGTTATTTTTCTAGAAAAATAACTTTTGAGTGAAAATTATCCTAATCCTTATTTGTACTTAAGAAATTTAACAGAAAAAGAGTTATTTTTTGATGGGGCAGATGGAAAACTGCTGCTTTCACCTTTAATTGACGTCCATGTAGTTGAGATTCATTCAGCTGGAGAGCCAATTCAACAGCCTCTACTTCAAGGAACTCCACATAAGCATAACCCTTTGGTTGGCCATACTTGTCAGTCCGAATAGTGACTCTGTTCACTGTACCACATGTCTGGAAATGCTGTTGTACTTCTTCAGGAGTACATGAATAATCCACCTGCAAACCCAGTTTGAGCCCAAAAGAACAATTTTGAAAAAGAACCAAGCAAAGAAAACAGAACAATCGAATAATAAGCCTAATAGATCAATTTAGTGTTACAACTTACCTACAAGACAAACAGTGAAAACCAACTGTTACTAGTACAACCAACTACTTAACTCATTTGAGCAGAAAAACTACTTTAACTCTCCATTACATCAGATAAACTTCCTCCTCTCACAAGAATGGGTGGAGGATGAGATTGTGGATTCAAAACCCATTTTGTGCACGTGACTAACTAATAATAATAATAATAAAGATGCATTAATCTGATTCAGAAAATGTCCAATTCTGATGGGGTTTGAGAGATACCCTGTCCAATTCCCACCATCCCCCTTCCCTATTTGTCTAGAAAAAAGCTAAGAAAATAAAATAAAATTTACAATTCTGGCTTACAGGGTTCATGCAGCCAGAGTGGTCTGGTTCTCAAATTGAGGTAACAAGCATGTTCTTTACCAGCGTTACTTTTAAAATAAGACGTAAATGGTTATAATTAAGCCTCAATCCCAACCCTCCATCGATGTCCTTACCACTTTTTGCTTGATTCACTTGGATGAGTTTCCCACACCAATTTTCTATGAAATTGATTTAGGCTGAAAATTAGATATAGCATAGGTATAAAACAAACAACATACATTGTCACCAAATAGGCCGTTCTTAGGAAACCTTAGATTTTCCACCAAAATATAAAAGATAGACAAAGATAGCTACTACCATATCAAAGGAAGAAAAGCAAAATTGGGGAATCTTGATCACAATTAACATTTAATGTTTTGGGTTAATTGAACATTTTACCTAAATATTTAAAGCTACAATGGGCCTAAAGTTTCTCATAGAATTTCTGATAACAGTTACATCAGATGATGACGAACAAAATCTAATATAGAATTCCCATGCCAAAACTACATGCACATGATTTGTAAGGTCTCTGGACAAAACTTTAATGTAAACATTTGTCCCCTCAAAAAAGCATGTAAAATCTAAAAGTATTTTGAGCCAAAAATTAATAAAACTTTGAAGGTTCAAGCCTCAAGGTCCTTGACACCAAGATAATATGCTCAAAATAATGCCAAAATATATAAACTAACTGCCCATGGAACTTCTAGAAATCAACAGGATAATTATTGACTGTTTGACATATATTAACTTTTTTTTGCTTTCATGTTTGATATATATCAACTTTTTTTTTTGATAGGTTGTTTGATATATATCAACTTGTTTGGTTATTTTAGTGATCTTCTTTTCAGTAGTAAAAAGAAAAGCAAATAATAAAATTGGAAAGATATAGAGATCCCCATTTATTCCAAGTGAGGGGGAAAAAAAAGGAGATCCAAGACCCCTCACCATCGATAGCAAAACACTTAAACATTCCTCGAGCAATATTCACCACCAAAAGCAGCAGCTGGCTTTGCAAATAAGACAGATATACCCAAGCCTACTCCTTAATCTTCAAGGCACATTACACCTCACAGCTGCTTGAGTCTGGGTTAGGAATCTTGAACAATATCTGTTCCTCTGACCATCCCAGCCCAAGTAGCAGTGTTTACAGCAACAAAAGTGATTATAATCCAGTGCTTTTTTTTTTTTTTTTTTTTTTTTTAATATTTATCTCCTCCTTTCCAAATGGCAATTGGTGAGATGCTTCTTTCACATTGTTTTTTTTTTTCTTCTCTTTCCCTCCTTTTCATTACTTTTATCTTCTCAAATTTTACTTTCGGGAACCTTCAATTTTTTATTTTTTTTTCATAAAAATTTTAACAACACTCATTATTGTTTTTTTCTCCTGCATTCCTATATTTCTTTTTTGTTCTCATTCTTTTTTCCCCCCCTTTTCTCTTTCTGTTGAATTTCATTAATTATTTTCTTTTCCTAGCCCAGCTGTATTTCATCAGAAATACTTCGAACCCCAGCACCAGTTAATCAGAAAACTTGAAGAATGAAGCCTGACCTGCGATTTTAGTCAAACACAAAGTCAAAGCAAGATACTGAAACTTAGAAAATCCTAAGCGCACGTTCACACGCATATCTCAACTCAGAATAATCAACAAGAACATGAAAAATCATGCCCATCTAGTCAAATGGATTAAGTTCACTTAATATAGTGCGATTTCAGAACTCTTCAAGGATCGGAGTAGCTAAATAACTCTAAATTGATGGTTTTCTTAGCAGCCAAATACAACTGCACAAGCATGGAAAACACAAACAACATGAGAAGGCCAGTCTAGGATCTCAATCAAACTCACAAGATGACCATAATAACCAAAACAAAAAGGAACAATTACAAGAAACTCCAGGGTTGAAGCACAAGTCCTTTCTTGAGGGGACAACAACCAATGGATAAGTTGTTATCCAAGTTGAGGGAATGAAAAAAGGTAGAGGAAGACCAAAAATCACATTGGTAGAAGTAATAAAAAAGGACACGTCAATTAAGTGAGTAACGGAGAATATGACTTTAGATAGAGAAAAATGGAGGCAAAGAGTACATATGGTCGACCCTAACTAATATATTAAGGATCCATAGATGACTAAAAAATTTTGGGACCAAGGTTTTGTTTGTTTTTGTTGTTGTTAATAAGTTGTGATCCAATAGCAAGAATCATTGGAACCAAAACCAGACATTTAAGAAAGGATTACTAACGCTGTTCAGATTCTGTACATCTAAAACAATTGACGAATTCGCTAATCCCCTATGGCATTTAAAAATTTTCAAAATATTGTTCAATTTTACTGTTTCAATCCAACATTTTAGGGCCTGTTTGATACCTGTTAATAGGAACAGTAAGAGGGATGAAGAGGGGAAGGGAAAGGGAAAGGAGTGCATCTATTCCTCCTATTGTTTGGTTGAAAAGGGGAGGATTGGAAGGAGAGACATAACCTTGTAGTCAAAATGTCAATTATGTTGAGCATGATAACAAATAGAGCATGTTTCTGGTTTTTGTTTCCAGTTAAGGACAAACAGAACCACTGAAAACATGTTTTATTTTTCTTCTTGCTCTCTATAACAATTTTCAAAATTTGTTTTCTAAACGCATATACAAATAGGCCTTACTCTCCTTTTACCATGTTTATATGGAAGTTGAATGTTAAAGTAGAATCAAGAATAAAACATTTAGATATTATTCCCTTACTCTTATAAACTTACTCAAGCACAATTCCATGCAAAGTGTAAGCATGTAGTGCACAACCTATTACAAAATAAGAGTACCAGCATATTCCGAAAAGGTTAATCTAGCTGCATTCGGTGTTTGAGCAGGAACTCTACCTGGCTTTAAATTTAAATTATTACCTAAGTCAAACTTTGAAAAACTTCCATTTTAGTTCCAGCAATATACTTTCCTAATATATAGTCCTATTTTTTATTAACTTAAATTTTCTAATATGAAGAATAGTTTTTCTTTTCAGGATTCCATTTTTATGCTACTTGGAAGGAACTCAATTCTACAAAGCCAAAACAACACATTATATAATAAAAAGGGTACTTACATTGCCAACAAAAACTGATCGAGAATCCACTTCCTCTCGATTTGCCTGTGATGCAGCTGCACTAGCAGGATCTAATTGCACAAGGATATATTAAAAAACATATAATTTTTTTTATTAAAAAAAAAGTGGAAGAGGAAGAACAAAAAAAGCAAGAAACGTACAGAGATATGTGTGAATGTAGTCATCATCATCATTAATATAAAGTGATACAGCCATCCATGTACACCAATGAACTCAATGCCTCTATCTCAACTGGCATTTTCTCCCCTTATAAGTTATAGCCTTATAGGTGGAGGGATGCATGTGTAACTTACCATTAAAACTAAATAGCCATCCTTTTTTTTTTCCTCTCTAAAATGAGGTGTTAAACTTCTTAAGCTTATCCACAAAACATTTTTTTTTAATTAAACACAAAAAAATTCCCCTAACATTATGACCAAATACACTACACTTTTACGGGGTTTAGCAGATGTGATTGCAGCAACATATCGCTCAAGCAAAAGGCACTCGCCATAGCACATCTCTTAAAGGTGTTGCTCTATATATTTCATTTTTTGGATAAAAGAATTAGCTCAGATAATGAAAATTGATAAAAATAAGGATTTTGGGACTCCAAAAGGCTATCATCCTCAGAACCCATGATTCAAATTGAAACCATTACACCAATCTGAGGTATATGCTCCGACCCATATAATGATAGTACTTCAATCTTTAACATTTTTCTTATATTTGTAATCAATTTCAGTAAAAATTATAATCTGTGACATTTTGAAATTAAACCCCCCCCCAAAAAAAAAAAAAAAAAAAAATACAAACGAAGAGAAAACCTTGAGCAGAACCCATCTGGGATTCGACCTTGGCTTGCATCTCACGCAGTGCAGCCGCTTCATCCTCCATTTCCTTCAACCGTTTCTTCATGTCATCCACATCCACTCCCTCCTGCTTTTACCATTTTTTTTTTTTGTTTTCACAATTAGGGTTTCGATTAAAAAAAAAAAAATTGAAGCTAAAGGGTATGAATGAATCGAAGAAAGAAGAGGAAAAAAAAGCATTACCGCTTCATTGGTGTTGTTGGTGTTTTCTGTGTTAACCATGTCTAGATCCTCGTACTCCTCCATCTCTCTCTCTCTCTCTCTCAAAAATGGAAAAAAATAGAGAGTATACTCGCAGGGCTCTTCCAAATCTTATACTGCTTGCTTGACACTTGCATGCCACGTGCCAAGTATGCTCCCCGATCTTAATGATGAAATAGACTCTCTATTTCAAGTGAAATTGAAAGGATCTTGTTCCACCAATCCCACTCATACATTTAAGACTCCACAATTTTTACATGTGGTATCAAATCCTTGATATGAGTTGTTGGTGTTGCTTCCAATTCTAATTTCTTTCAAATTCAATTTCACACGTGCAAAGCTTTTTTTTTTTTTTTTTTAAGTAACATAGGATTTGTTTGGTAGGGTAGTTTGAGTAGTGTTGTTTGCAGTTTTTTGAAATATGTAT
Source organism: Quercus lobata (assembly GCF_001633185.2). Classification (NCBI taxonomy): domain Eukaryota; kingdom Viridiplantae; phylum Streptophyta; class Magnoliopsida; order Fagales; family Fagaceae; genus Quercus; species Quercus lobata. The sequence continues at coordinate 22,619,272 of NC_044914.1, forward strand.
TAATGAAAAAGTGTGTAGAAATGTGTATAATGTTATTTAAAAATTGAAAATAGGTGTTTGAAATACTTTACCAAACGGGTTCATAAAAATTTTATTAAAAAAAAACACAGTCCAATACATAAGAAATGTGCAAAGCTTTTATTCAATGACAAGTTACTAATAACATAGCTACTGATAATGATCTTATTTGTTATAAAATGTTTTTAGTTGAAAATGTGTTATTTTCCAATATTTGGTTGCATTCTTGAAAATCTTAAAAAAAAAAAAAAAAAAAAAAAAAAAACATATTTAGGTGGTTGGTGAAAGCATGTTCCTATCACACAGCTCAATCCCCCACCATGCACGATCCACCAAATCAACACCTCCATCCGCCATTGGTGTAACCATAGGCATAAATTAGCGAAACATAGTTGCGATCATTGCAAATGCAACCATGAATTGCCATCTCTCAGCGACAATGACCACTACTTGTCTATGACAGTAGGCCACTAATCCCTATATGCTAGAAAGAGAGAAGAGAGGACCATTTGACTTTTTTTTTTTTTTTTTCATCAATCCAAATAAGATAAAATTCGACTAAATATTAAACATAATATAAGTAAGTGGATAATATACTCCAATAGCATCTAGGATTCCACAAACAATGTGATATCTCACATGGGGGCAGGGGTTCATGCGAGCCAAAGAATAAATGAATTACGTAAAACGTTTTACTACTGTTACACCCGTTTTCCGATCAACAGAAAAATGTTTTCAAATTTGACCAAGTTTTTACAGCGGAACAAATACTAAAAAGTGAAAAGAGCTTAATATGTTTTCTAAAAAGCATTTTATAACAAGATAAACAGAGCCTGCGTCAACTTCTCCATCATAAATTTTTGGAAGAAAGTTTAAGAAACCTACCTATACCATTACCAATCAAACTAGTCCTATTTCTTTCAATAAATAAGCAGAACTTCACATAGATTGTTTTCTAGTAGAATCCATTATGCTAAAAGTTAAAAAACCTGTACTACATCATCTCTCATTTTAAGGGTGTAGAAGAAGCAGTCACTGTAACCTGTGTATTTTGCTTGGGAGACATTGAAATGAACGCTTAGTCATAGGCTTGACTTTTTCATTAGCCTTGATGATTCCCAAAAACAAAAGTCGATAAATAACTTCCTTCCCTGGCAAGATAGCAAGATTGACCCACGCATCCACAGCAGATGTTCTTAAAAAAAAAAAAAAAAAGCTATTTTGACATACTAATATCTTATTTTATTATTTTATCACATCATTTTATAATAACCCATTTATCATATATTTTATTATTCAATTCTATACATTAAAATAATATTATTACATATTAAAATAATATATTAACTCCTCCAACCATCATCATCATCATCATCAAGCACAACAACAACAAAGTCAAAAAGGATGTGAGAGAAATGAATAAAAAACTATTTTTTTTTTTAGCATTTTTGTCTATACCGTTCCAAAATGGAATGGTATTATTCACATGCGGCAAAAATTATGAGATTTGGAACATCTCATAAAGGAGATTTTTTGTGTTTGGTGTGCCAAATATTTGGCATTTGACACATTTGACACATCTGCGGCTGTGGTGCTCTAGTGATGATGGGTGGCCCTCCAGCTTGGTCATTGGAAAATACTGCTCCTTCGAACTCGTTCTTGAACATTCCTTGGAAAGCATACTTATGAAAAGCAATCTCATGTAATGGGTATTTAAACACTGGTTTAGGAAGATCATCTGGCAATCTGAAGTAGCCACCAACTAAAATCATTAGCGCTTGAATTCCAGCACCATTTATTATGCCCATTAGATAATTGGCCACGATACTTGCAACGATCATCATTAGGCTCTCAACCAACAGCATACAAGCAAATACCACTAGAAAAAAGTACAAAAAGTAATCAGGTCCTTCACGTAGTCCAGGGAGGTAATAAGCAATTGCTCCAGGAAAAACTGCAACCAGTATCAAGTATGGCACAGCAGAGATTGTGTTGCTAATAACAAATGCAACAGCACCATAATACCCATTTAATCTTTCTCGTTCAAATACTTTCATGTCCTCCACAAAAGAGGGAAACCCACCAATGGCCATGAACGTTAGGAATGAAGCTACAAATGAAAGCAATTCACCTCTAGCCTGAAACAACCAAAATTACAATGTTCAATTATATATCAAACCATGTCATACTATGTTAAGTTGCCAATTATCCCAAAAACTTAAGTTGTTATTAGGAAATTATAAATTTAATCATCTAATGTGACATGCAAGAATGAAATCAACTTATACTTCTTCTATTCTTGCTTGTCTGAATAGTATTATTTGTAGTTTCTCTTGTGCCTGAATTTTTTTGATACTCTCTTACCTGAATATATTTTTTTTTGGAGAAACCACATAGTGATGCATTTAATTAGGAAATACCAGCTAAATCAGCTTGGTAAAAGGATAGTACATCATATGGAACATCTTCCATTCATATTACACAATTTGGTAAATTAACTGCTAACTGGGCCAAGTTGTGTGCAACTGTGTTGCCCTTTCTCTTAGTGTGAGAGTAGGACAATTTGGAAAAAACTGAAGATAAAGATAAAGAGTCCTATATCATCAAACCATAAGGAGCCAAACTAGGATCCTTAGAGTTCAAAGCCGCCATCACCAGTGAGGAGTCACCCTCCAGTACAACATCTGATATGCCTATCTCCTGTGCAAACTCAAGAGCTTTGTTGGCAGCCAAAGCTTCAATCTCTATCGCCTAGAGGAGTTGAGGAACCCGGGTAGCCATGGCTACAATAACCAATCCCTCCTTATCTCGAACTATGACAACTAGACCGGAACTCTTTTCTCTAGTGAAAGTAGCTCCATCGAAGTTGATCTTGTATGAACCCGGGTCAGGAGGTTTTCACCGTACTCTCCTCTTTGTCCTGCTGGGAACCAGTGCTGTTTTCAGTGCTTTAAACTCCAAATAACTATCATGAGCCCACTGGAAGAGCTGGTATAAAGGATGGTGTGCTTGCTAGGTTTGTACCTAGTTCCTTTGATGCCATATGGACCAAATGGTGAAGGTAAATAGAACCGGTTTCTTGTTGTTCTCAAATACCTAGATCAGTAGCTCACTAAAACTAGAGAAGTTCCTTTGGTTCCTAAAACTCCAAGTATTATCCACCTCCCATACTTCGTCCAGCCCCTTGTAACTCCATACCGCATGCACAATGTCTTCATTTCTTCCTTGCACCGATCACACCTTTGCTCGGTAATAATTGTTCGACGCATAAGGTTGCACTTTGAGGGGAGTGAATTACGGCATGCCCTCCAAATTAGATTTCTTACTTTATTAGGACATTCAAGAGTCCAAATCTTCTTCCAAAGCTCTTTCTCATGGTCTTGATGCTCCGATACATGAAAACCCACTTCATCTTCCTTCAAGAATCTATAGCCCGTTTTCCCATCTTGCTCCCAAGGCCAATATAGCGTATCCTCCGTTTCTTTTCTAGCCAACGGAATATTTTTTATTTCTTCCACTTCTTGTGGTGCAAAAATCCCATCCACCATTGTTGCATTCCACGTTCTAGTGCCCTTGTTAATTAAGCATTCCACTGTGGTTTCTTCCATTGATTCCACCATCGCGGAAAGTACCTTAGTAGGATGTTTTCGGGGTAGCCAATGGTGTTGCCAAATCTTTATTGATTTTCCATCCCCCACCCTCCAACACGCCTCATCTAGGATGACATCACGGCCTTGTAAAATACTCTTCCAAGCATAAGACCCAGAATTGGATTCCTTAGCTTCTAGGAGAGAGTGGTTTGGGAAAAACTTCGCCTTAAAGACTTTGTAGAAGAGAGTTTCCTTATTATGCAAGAGCCTCCAAGCTTGTTTCGCCAAAAGAGCATCATTAAAATGAGCTGAGTCGCGAAAACCCATACCACCTACCATTTTGGACTTAGTCAATTCACTCTACCAAATCCAATGAATCTTCCTTCTATTGCCCCCTTGTCCCCACCAAAACTTCTTTATCATTGCCTCAATGTCATCACAAAGTCCCAAAGGTAATTTAAAGCAACCTATAGCATAGGTAGGGATAGCTTGGATCACGGATTTGATAAAGACCTCTCTCCTGGCTTGTGACTTTATCCTCCCAACCTTGTGACAGCAATTTATCCTCCCAACCTTGAAGTTTTCTCCAAACTCTCTCTTTTATATAGTTAAAGCTAGCCTTTTTCCCCCTACCCACAAGGGAGGGAAGCCCCAAATATTTCTCATAAGACTTCACTTCTTGAACTTGGAAGAGATTCTTTATGCTTGATTTTGCTTCATCCGTGGTGGACTTGCTAAAGAAGATTGCGGTCTTGTCTTTGTTGATTTTTTGCCCTGACCAAGATTCATATTCACCCAACAACTTCAGGACATTATTACAATCCTCAGTGATTGACTTGCAGAAAAGTAGGCTGTCGTCTGCAAAAAACAAGTGGGTTAGTTTAGGGCCTCGTTTGTACAAGGAAAAACCCTTAATATCCCCATTCCTCGCTGAGTGTTTGATGAGAGAATGGAGGCCTTCCGTGCATAAAAGGAAAAAGAAAGGAGATAAGGGGTCTCCTTGTCTAATTCCTCTTTTAGGATGGATCATTCTAATGGGCTCTCCATTCACCATGATAGAGTACGACACCGTCTTCACACAACTCATCATAAGAGCTACCCATCTAGCACAAATATCCATTTTCTCCATGAGCTTCTCCAAATACACCCATTCCACTTGATCGTTTGCTTTACTCATGTCTAATTTGATAGCCATAAAACCATGTTTTCCCGAATTATGTTGCTTCATATGATGAATGGTCTCAAATGCAACCATAATATTGTCTGAAATAAGTCTTTCCTTCACAAAGGCAGATTAATGTTCCATAATTAAGGAAGGTAAAAAAATTTTCAACCTATTTGCTAAGACCTTAGAGTAAATCTTATATAGTACATTGCAAAGACTAATAGGGCGAAAATCAGACACAAATTCAGGATTATCTATTTTCAGAACAAGAGTAATGAGTGTATGGTTGATGGGTTCGGGTAGGATACCTGAGTTTAACCATGAGAGAATGGCTGAAGTAATGCTGCATTGTCGACCAAAAGTATTGGTAGAACAAGGGTGGCATGCCATTTGCTAAGACCTGAGTGTTTTTTGGGAAGATTCTTAGAGTGATGTCACTAAAATGTCATTAGTTTTTCCGGTATGGCTAAAACAGTGAGTTCTTGTTAATTAAATTGGTAAAATCTTTTGTCAATGAAGAAGAAATCTGGGATTCGATTCCCATTAAAGCGTTCGGTGAAAACATCTTCCAATCTCACAACCCAATCTACCTCCATGTACAACCAGGGACAGACCTAGGTGGGGGCCCCTTAGGCCTCCCCCTGGGCCCAATTTTTTTTTAGTATGTAAAATTTTCAAAAAAAGGGGCTTGGGCTCCCTTGGTTTTTAGCTCAGGCCCCCCTTGGCTTTTAGCTTAGGCCCCCCCTCACCTCAACCCATTAGCTTAGGCCCCCCTCACCTCAACCCAACCGGCCAACCCAGGAGGCAAGAGCCTAGGAAAACCTTAAAAAAAAAAAAGAAAACCTAGCAGTCAGTCGAAGACTCCAAAACCAAACAAAAAAGCCAAAAACGAAGGAAAAAAAAGAAAAAAAGAAAAGAAAATAAAGGGAGAGGCGAGACAGAGAAAGTGAGAGGCAAGCTGTCCACGCCCACACCGTGAGGCCGCTGCTCAGCCCAGTGCAACGAGCTGTCCACGCCCACGCCAAGACTAAGAGAGCTGTCCTATCGCATACCCAAACCAGAAAAGCCACACCAACGCTGCCACGCGAGACGCCGAGACCCATCTTGCTGTCCCCGTCGGTTGCTCAATCTGCCCTGCCTAGCCCAGCCCAGCTTCGTTGCTCCACTGCTCCAGCCTTCATAGTTCACAGGTATTTAATCTATCCTTTGATTACTTTCTTTCAAAACCTAATATAATGTTTGTAAAGATTAGAGAAAATATTAGTGTAGTGTTTGACCAAAAAAAAAAAAAAAGAAAAAAGAAAAAAAGAAGAAGGTAAAGTTAAAAAAAGTTTTTGTTAGTAGTGCAGAATAAATTTATAGTGTTGCTAGTGGGATTGGGTTAGTGTTTGAAATATGGAGACAAGACAAAGGCAAAGACCAAAGACAAAAGAAAAAAACAAATCATATATTATAGAAAATTGTCACACAAATTTAAGAAAATTATAGTGATTCACTTGCGCCTATCGTTAACTGATAATGCTAAATTAGATAAATTTATAAATTGAAAAGAAGTGAGAAATAGTGTAGAATCTCGAGAGGCATTAAAATCTTTCAAAAGTAGTGACCTTTGTATGTTGGTAAAGAATTTCTATCCACAAGATTTCACAGATTATGACAAATATGTGTTGGAGAAGGAGTTTTATTATTTTGAGCATAATGTTGGAGAAGGAATTTCTATCCACTATATGGATGTGTATTTGAAAATTTTTTTTTTTCACTTATCTCCGGCTCCCCCAGCTTGAAATCTTGAGTCCGTCCCTGTGTACAACCCACTAAATCGGCACACCTAACCCATATTTTTTCGTAAAACGTTTTAACTGTGTAAGTGACTAAATTTCTAGTTTGAAATAAATCAAACAAGTAAAATAGTTTCACAAATGCGAATATGTATTTATGATTGTGTGGTACAATTCTCTGTGATTACAAAAGAGTTATCCTCTGATTCGATCTCCTTAAAAGACTTTGTTGATTGGATTTGTGGTAATGTGATTTTGATTCGAACACCCAATATACTTCAATTTGGCTGAAGAATGGATCGAAGATCCTTGGAACAGAATTACAATGAATCTCTGGCTATGAGCTTGTTGGAAATCCCTTGTTCTTCACGTTCTTCGTGTTCTTCGTGTGTTCTTCGTCTTCGAAGGTTTGTGGTGGAAGTTCTTCGGTGCTTTAGAGGCTTGAATCAGTGGAGCTTCACTGATTTGTGGTTGTTTGAGGTTTCTAGAGGCTTTTGAGCTTGATTCCAGTGAACTTTGAGATCTAGGCAGATAGTTTGGATGATTCTGCTTCGAATGTTCTTTGTATTTGAAGATTTGTGGTGGAAGTTCTTCGGGGCTTTGGAGGCTTAAATCCGTAGAGCTTCACTGATTTGTGATTTGATGATGTTTTCGGACCTTTGAGCTTGATTCCTGCAAACTTTTGGATCTAGGCAGATGGTTTGGATGATTCTACTTCGAATGCTCTTCGATTTTGGGGTTGAAGTTCTTGAAGTTCCTGGAGGCTTCAGGGCTTGATTCTAGCAGAGCTTTTTTCACTTTTGAATCCTGGTCCCCCCAAATGTCTCAGGAAGGCTTCTATTTATAGGAGTTTGGGGGTGGGTGAGCGACACGTGGCGGAGCTTGATTGGTGACACATGTCACAGCTTGATTGGTCCGCTTAAGTCATCGCTTACACGTGCGAGGTTGCTTGAGTCATCGCTTACACGTGCGAGGCTGCTTGAGTCATCGCTTACACGTGCAAGGCTACTTGAGTCATCGCTTACACGTGCGCTGATACGTGATTGGTTTTTGCATGACACTTGTCAAATTTCTATTGGCTTCTGAATAGTGATAGCAAAACCTAGCAGCAGTACGTGGTGCTTTGTAATTGGCTGTATTTTGTGGACTTGATAATGTGACGTGTCAGCTTGTGATAGGTCGAGAATTTTCCCTCTCTACAAATGCCCCCTCGAGACTCGTTCACGCACACAGTCTCGGAATGTGGTGTGGGAATGAGTTTCGAAAAAATGGATTTTTGGTACTTGACTCTTTAAGTGGAGCTGTTGAAGGTGGTGGAGCTATTGAAGGTGGTGGAGCTTTCAGAAGGATGAGATAATTTCCGAAGAGTAGACCCACCCATATGAAAGGCTTTGATGAGACTGAAAAAGGGTCTGCAAGTATTTGAACGTACTTGCGTGATGGAGCCTTCTTAGCAGAGGTTAAGTTGAAGTAGTTTCAAAAGAGCATTTTGGATCGTTGGCGGCGATCACAAGATGTTGAAGATGGGGAAGATGAGAGAATGGTGGCTGGATACAGCATGCAGGGTCATGGAGCTAGCCTCGTGTTCTTAAGAACTTCTGGTGAAATTATTTCAGAAGATCATGCTTTGGATTACAACGAGGACAGGTGGGAAAGTGGTTGAATGCGCCTGCGTAATTGTATCACTCAAGTTAAGTCGAAGGTAATTTCAGAAGCTTATGTATTTTGGGTATGCTGGTGGTGGTAATGAAGAAGATGGAGATGAAGCAAAGCAAATGAGCAAAACTTACACCCCATGGTGCTGGCCCTGTATGTTGGGACCCTTCTGGTGTAGATGTTTATGGGAAGTACACCTTTGAATATGAGATTGACTGTATGCTGAATGAGGTCCGGCGGCAAGTTATTGAATGTGCCTGTGTGATGGGACCATGCCGACGGACGTTAAGTTGAAGTAATTTTAGAAGAGTACCTTCTGAAATTCTTCAAGCTGATTTTAAGTTGGAGTAATTCCAGAAAATGAGTTTTGAGGTACCAGCAACGATGACCTTTGGGTCCCATAGTAGTGGGGACATGGAATAAGGCTTTGGTGACCATTTACCGGCACCAAAGGCTGAATTCTGATGAGCTGGCACCTTGGAGGTTGTTTTAAGTGTTGGATGGAAAACAATTTGTAGGATACCCCAACACTTTTTACCATCTTCACCTACTGCCACTTGTTGGAAAAGCACAGAAAAATGAAAGATGGAGCTAACTTGTGATTCTGGTCTTAGAAACCAGCCAAGTTGCTGTTTGTTCCGAACCACTGCTTCTGCTGGAAGACCAAGCAATTGGAAAGAGACTACAGGAGCCCTGAGGTTAGGAACAGGTGTGTCTGCTGGACTTGGATTTCCTGGCCAACCAAGTCCAAGGAAACATGGAACCAAAATGCAGACCTTGTTATGAGTAATTTTATGGGCAAATGCGGTCATTAAGGGGGGAAACAAAACTTGCTTGGATCTCAAAACTGCAATGATGTTGTTAATAGGGTTTCGACCGAACCATGGGAGGGTTGATCTCAAACCGATTATGAAGCAAAATCGGTTGCTAGGTGTTGAGAATGATGAGGTCATAGTGAGAAATGGTTGTGAAAAGGAGGATTTGAAAATCTGTAAGAGGCAAATCTTCATTTCATGATTCAGTGTTTTTTTTTTTGGATGATTTTTTGATGAGTTTTTTTTTGCAGACCTTGTTATGAGTAATTTTATGGGCAAATACGGTCATTAAGGGGGGAAACAAAACTTGCTTGGATCTCAAAACTGCAATGATGTTGTTAATAGGGTTTCGACCGAACCATGGGAGGGTTGATCTCAAACCGATTATGAAGCAAAATCGGTTGCTAGGTGTTGAGAATGATGAGGTCATAGTGAGAAATGGTTGTGAAAAGGAGGATTTGAAAATCTGAAAGAGGCAAATCTTCATTTCATGATTCAGTGTTTTTTTTTTTGGATGAGTTTTTGATGAACCCGGCCCTCCTATTTATAGTAGAGAGATGAAGAATGATAGGTAGGTAGTTAAGAATGGTAGTTGAGAATTTTTGGTGAGAACGGTAGGTGGGAATGGTAGGCACCGAACGGGAATGGTAAGTTGGAGATTGGTAGGCACCGAACGGGAATAGCAGATTGAACTAATGACCTAGTGTAATTTCAAGACACACTTGTGAGAGTTCATTTGTACTTTGAAAGGCAAGTCTTGATGAAATCTGGAGAATACCCTGCAGGGATCCCAATTAAATGGATGAATCTCAAATTTTGTTCTTGAGGACCTAAGTTTTGAACACTTGGAATTGAGTCATTTTTGCAATTTTCGAGTCTCAAATGACAGAACGGACTCCAAAACCGAAATGTACTCGAAAAATTGAGTGGGACAGGTCCGTTTTGAAAATTTTGACTTTCTAGTCAACATTTGCACGAAAGTCAACTTTTTTTTTGGAAATTGGACATTTGCACAATTTCTGAGCTTCGAATGAAGAAACGGGTCCCAAAATCGGAATGTACTCGAAAAATTGAGTGGGACAGGTCCGTTTTGAAAATGTTGACTTTCTGGTCAAGGTCAAAAGTCCGCTTGGTCAAAGCATTTTCTTTTTTTTTTTTTTTTTTTTTTTTTTTTGGTTCGGTTCGGACCGGGTCAGATTTCCGGGTCTGTCCGAGTTGAATCTGGACAAACGGGTCAGCAATGGATGACGTCATCCATGACGTCACAGCGCTGAGGGCACGTGCGGCTCGTGTGGCATGTGTGGCACGTGTGGCACGTGCGAGCGCTGGCTGTGCTTATCGGCGCGTGAAGCTGATGGCAGCGCCGCCAATCCTTTTGGCGGCCTGGGGTTTTGGGCCTAAAATTTTTGGGTTTTGTTGATCCAAGGCCGTAGAAGACCATGGTGCAATTAGTTTTCTAAAATCACGGGCAGATTTTCACAGATTTGAAAGACTAGGTCGTGGGTCGTCGCGAGTCCGGGGCAGCGCGTGGAGGCGCGTACAACCGTTTTTGGGCTTGAAATTTTTTGGCTTTGTAGATCGTGGGCCGATGGATCTAGTGATGGCACCCGTTTTGTGAAAATTTTCTCAAACTTGTGCAGATTTGTATGAGAAACCCGCGGGATGTTTAGGAGTTTGTGGCGGTGCGTGGTGGCTCCGTCGCTGAAGATCTTTCTGGGTTTTGTACATTAAAGTCCTTAGAAGATTTCTGTGGGTTGATTTTTTGTGAAATCCTGTCAGAAATTGTAGAAATCTGGAATGGGAGACCGCAGCCATTGTTGGAGTTGTTGCCACCTTGGTCTACTTTGGCGGTGGCTATTCTGACAATATTTTGACAACCTAGGCAGGGAGGGAACCACTCAGTGTCTCCGCTAGCCTATAACTTCTTGCCAGTCTAGCGTAACAATTTTTTTCTGACAGTATGCATTTTTGGACATTTACCATCTCCCTTTTTTTTTTTTAAGGTTCGGTGTAGTATTTTTTGAAAGTTGATATTTTTAACTACTTGGTCTTGTTTCTCCTTTTGTCTGTTAGTTTCAGAAATTTTCCTATATAAGGCCACCTGAGCCATGCATTGGGTTTGCACAAGCGTAGCCTTCAGTAACTAACATAATATTGTAAGTGTAGAGAAGCCATGCATTGAGTTTGCACATGCGTAGCCTTCAGTAGCTAACATAATATTGTGAGTGCAGAGAAACCATGCATTAAGTTTGCACATGCGTAGCCTTCAGTAACTAACATAATATTGTGAGCGCAGAGAAACCATGCCTTTTTTTTTTTTTTTGACATGCTTTACTTGGACTGACTTCACTTTACTCTTTTTTTTTTTTTTTATATTTTTTTTTTATAGAAACTTGCTTCTTGATATGGTGTACTTCAGAGATATTTCCTCGTCTGGCAAGAAGTATCTTGTTATTTCAAAAGATCAAGATGATGTAACTGAGAAAGGATTATCATTGCTCGTTGAGAAACCCGTTATTGGTCGATTCTCACCAGCATGGTCGAAGCAGAATGATCTTGATGACATTGTTGAGTGGACGTATGACACTTCCCAAAATCCTGATTCTCCTTCTAGAGCATGGTCCTTACGTACTTCCCTCCACAAGAATACCACTGAGTCAGGTCCTTTAAGGACTCTTGGCCGCCGCATCATTTCCGGCGAAACACGTTGGGGCACAATTTTCAGAACCAATGGCGAGTTTGGATATACACCCTACTATTGGGAATGGCTTGAAGATGTACTCTCTTGTAGCAAGAAGACTCTTATCAAGGCCCAGATTTTTGAAGCGGTTCTTGCATCTTTATATACATATGATAGAAATAATGACATCATACGTGCATTTTGTGAAGCATGGTGCCCGGACACCAATACACTTCATACCCTGCTGGGTGAGATGTCCATCTCTCTTTGGGACCTACATCGTCTAGGTGGACTTGCCATCACTGGTAGCTTTTATGATGAAGTTGTCCCTTGTTACAAGGAAATGGCAGGATGTGATGAGAAAGGCAGATTCCTTCCAAAGAGTTGTGAATATCTGTTTGCCGCTTTTTATCAACTTCATAATGAGAAAGAAGGTAAGCCATATGTTTCGGTAAATGACTGGATCAAATTCTGGTTTAGAGGGGATCCAAGATACATGAAACCACCTCCTCGAAGGCCAAAGAGATCGTGTCGTCCTAAGCAGACTTACAATCCTGACGGTTCATTTGGTAAGGCCCGTGCATGGTCTTCAAATGAGAAAGGTGCCTTTACAGACCTTGAAGTTCAAGAAGGACTATGTGAAGAAACTTACTTGGCTGCCCTGTTATCTTGTTGGCTGTGCATATTTGTGCTACCAAGTGAAGATCTCAATACTATCCGTCCAGGAACATTCAAGGTTGCAAGCCTTATGGCTATTGGTAGGCCTTTCAGTCTTGCCATACCTGTTCTTACTAGCCTTTATCGCGATTTAAATAGGCTTGCTCGTTCTCCTGTTGTCAGTAGTTCAAAGGTATGCCTTCCCATGCATTACATTTATGGGTGGTTAGGCTACTACTTTGATACCCATCATGGAGTCAAATTGGAAGTCATCGGGCCAAAGATGGTTAGACTTTCTGGTGCAGGGGGGGGGCTAGATATTATGACGAATATGAAGCCCGAAGGTTGATTCAAGGAAACCGCATGCTGTGGGGTGCCAATTTGCTTGTTAAGAATGCGAATGAAACTTTTGAAGACAGTGGAAATCTTTCTCGTACTTCACTGGCACACTTCATCAGTATTCGGTCATCTTACTTGTCTATGCGGCAAGATGGTCATTTCATCATAGAACCCTATAGCCCTTGTCGATTCAGTCGTCAATTTGGACTTTGTCAAAGCATTGTAGGCGGTATAAAGAAAGACATCCGTCATGCTTCTTTGGATGAAGTCTTAGAACTTTGGAGATCATGCACCAAGTCTAAGACCATGTCGCAAGCATTCTTCCCAACTCCTCCATCAAACTTAAAGCACCACACTACTCAAAGTTATAAGCGTTGGTGGAATAGCACGCATGGGACATACCTTGAAGATGGTATAGCATCTTTGATTTCAAGCAAATGTCCTCCTTTACCAAGCACGAAGATGGGTCAAACAAACCATAATAAGAATGTCAATGGAGGGGGTATTCAATTGTCTGACGATCACATTACATGTGTTGTTCAGAAATCTGTGACTGACAAGGCTCAATTTGTAGAGCCACAAGACGCCACAGTAAGACCGAAGATGCCTCCTTTTCTTGTTGAAGGGCCTCCAAGGGTGTGCATGGCATCTAGTGAAAAGATGGACTCATATCTTGAAAAAGTGAGTGAGAGCAGTGACAAGGAGTGTCATCGGAGGCGGGCTAAGAAAAAGCTGAAATTGATAACCCCTAGTGAACCCGATTTTGTTGAAGGGACCTCCTATGCCTTTGAACACGTTGAAGTTGCTGCAGATCAAGTATTTTATATTATTCTACTCTTTTTTTTTTTAGTCTTTATATACGTACATTTCTTTTTTTTCTTTTTGATGTAACGTATTCTTGATTGCAGCCTGGGCGACAAGCCTTAAACACAATCAATAGCGATAAGGTGACCTTTATTGATAGTGAAACTTCAATTTCCGGCCCACGATCTATTGCCATATCAATGGGAAAGGTAACTCAGATGCCTAGCACTAAATTTATGGAGAGGACTGTGAGTTTTGATATCCTTGAAGATTCTGTTTATCGTGCCGAAGATGTGATTCTGAAAAATCGCATCGACCTTGCATTGAACCTTTGGAAAAGTCTTCAGCAAAGGATTGCTAGGACCCCTTTTGAGAAGGCCCCTTCACTTATGGGAGAAGCTCAAAAGATTTTTGATGCCATAGCAGCTAATAAAGCTATTGATCCATCACCATTGCAAGGCTTAGTTGCTGATTATTTTGAGAAGGCCAGAAGTTTTGAATCACTTCAATCCTGCTTTTCTACAAGTGTGATGTCTGAGCAACGCGACAAGTAATTGACAGATTGTAACTTTCGTCTTGCTGAGCAGTCAACTATAAAGAATGAACTGTTAGCATGTGGCAAAACACTTAGGGGTGGACTGGCGAGTGTTGAAGCTAGGATAGTGGAGCTGCAAGAAGAACTGGAACATCTATCCAATCGCAAGAAAGATCTCGAAGCTTTGAACCAAGGGCTGGAGACAGCACGTGATGAGTTAGAGAATTACAATTGGAAATACTGACCTGTACTTGTAGTCAATAATCATTGTAGCATCTTCCTTTTGCTTTCTTTGTTGTAGAAATTTCATGTCTTTCTTTCCAGCTAATAAAATCAGTTCTCTTTGCATCACTCGTTTATCTAATTTCTCCACCACTGCCTCCACTTTTTTTTTTTTTTTTTTTTTTTTTGCATGTGACTGGACTCAGTAAATAATACTAAGTTGCCTACGTACCTTGTTTAAGGGATCAAGTCATCACGTAGTTCAAAAGATTTTTGTTTTTTTTTTTTTGATGATTTTGTTGTTGTTGTTGTTGTGTTTTTGCAAAAAAGGGGGCGCAGTGTGTAATAGTGGGTATCACCACTAATCGAACCCGAGACCTTGGCCTCAAGGGAGACACGGGCGTCCAACCGCTACGCCACACTCGCAATTGGTGACATGGAGTGGGATTAATTTCTCCTTATTGGTACACTTTCAAGGGTAATGGAAAGACATCATGTACTCTTGCAGCGCTATAGTGGGTAGTTTAAGCTCTTATCGAGGAGCAATTCTTGATTTTCAAGTGTAGAAGTGTTTAAGGAACTTCCCATTGATGGGGCCGATCCTTATGCCATCATCATTGTCGATCAACTTGTGAGCTCCAATGGTGTTTGCCCCCTGCTTGAGAGTTGGAAGTACATCACAAGCAACGGTCACATGGTTTGACCCAACAACTTCATTGAAGTTTAGATCAATCTTGTTTTCTTTGGCAAACTTCATGATTTGTTCTTTGAAGACGAAGCATTTTTGTATTGGGTGGCCAATGATGCGATGATATTTGCAGTAGTTAGGGTCATCAACTTTCCCCATGTCTTCTGGTCGCTTGCATTCTGACAATTCAATTAGCTTCAATTGCAATAGTTGTTCTAAGATGTTTGGCACATCTTCATCGGGGAACAGATATACTTTTTGCTCACGTTCCTTAAAGGTCAGGCGACGCACTTCATTCTTTTGCCACCCTTCAAACTGTTCTTCATTTGCCTTTGCTCCTCTTCTTGGAACCTTAACTACGACAGTGTTAACAACCATTGGGTCTTTGAGGTTGGCTTTTGCATTCCTGTCATTCCTCCTTACTTCCTTTATGCTTTCCTCAAGTATGGGAGGGTTTGTACTTCCGCGGCTAGCAATGCTCAACTCCATGTCATGGGCACAAGTTGCTAACTCTTCAAATGTTCGGGGCTTTATCCCTTGAAGGATGTAAAGAAGTTCCCAATGCATGCCTTGGATGCACATTTCTACAGCAGATATTTCAGAAAGTCTATCCTTGCAATCTAGACTCAAAGAACGCCACCGATTGATATAATCAACGACGGGCTCATCCTGCCACTGTTTAGTATTGGTAAGTTCCATCATGCCTACCGTACGTCGTGTGCTGTAGAATCGGTTGAGAAACTCTCTTTCTAGTTGTTCCCAACTGTTGATTGACTCAGGTTCTAAGTCTGTATACCAATCAAAGGCATTTCCCTTGAGCGAACGAACAAATTGCTTTACAAGGAGGCTTTCTTGAGTCCCTGCGTTCTCACAAGTTTCTACAGAGTGAGCAATGTGTTGCTTAGGATTTCCTTTGCCATCAAACTGCAAGAACTTGGGGGGTTGATACCCATTTGGCATTCTCATGTTGTCGATGCGCTTTGTGTAAGGTTTTGAATATGTAAGAGAACTTGTAGAAGAACCTCCATATTGTGCTCGGATGGTATTTGTTATCATGTCTTGTAATTGTTGGACTGACAACAAAGCAACCGAAGTAGATTGTTCTCGTCGGGGAGTGTTTTCAATTTCTCTCCCTTCGTCATCCTTCGTAGATGTGAATTTATGACCATGGCTTGATTCACCAAGATCTTGTACTTCGAGTTTGTTCATCAAAGTTGCAATTTAGAGGTCCTTATCTTCAAGTGCTTTTGTGAGAAGGACAACCCTTTGTTCCATTTCGGCCATCTTTTCTTTCATGGTAAAGGTGTTAGTCATCATGACTGACACAACTTCCCAAGATGATGGAGAAGAAAGTGATTTGATGTGAGCACATGGAATCTCATCTTTTGGGTTCCCTTTGATGGGAGAGAAATCGTGCGACCAACTTCTTATGTAGGAAGAAGGGGATTTGCCCCCATACTTGAGGTGTTCCAAGGTGGAGATGTCCTTGTTGATGACCTTGTTTCTTGTAAGAGGGTCTAAGGAGATGATTGTCTGGACCTTGGCTTCCTTGGTTGATTGAGATTGAAGTTGATTATTTGCTTTAGGTTGGCTACAATTGATTGCACCAATGCAGTTGTTGGTAGTAGCCGTACCAAGTCTAATTGAAGTAGCTATTGTTGAAGCTTGAATGTTCTTGCTAGAGGCCATTGAAGTTGGTAGCAAGGTGATGTTGATTTCTTTCTTTGAAGGAGAATGAGATGAGAGGCAGAGATGTCCCACCTGGCGTGCCAGAATTTATAAGCGACTAAATTTCTAGTTTGAAATAAATCAAACAAGTAAAATAGTTTCACAAATGCGAATTTGTATTTATGATTGTGTGGTACAATTCTCTGTGATTACAAAAGAGTTATCCTTTGATTCGATCTCCTTAAAAGACTTTGTTGATTGGATTTGTGGTAATGTGATTTTGATTCGAACACCCAATATACTTCAATTTGGCTGAAGAATGGATCGAAGATCTTTGGAACAGAATTACAATGAATCTTTGGCTATGAGCTTGTTGGAAATCCCTTGTTCTTCACGTTCTTCGTGTTCTTCGTGTGTTCTTTGTCTTCGAAAGTTTGTGGTGGAAGTTCTTCGGTGCTTTAGAGGCTTGAATCAGTGGAGCTTCACTGATTTGTGGTTGTTTGAGGTTTCTGGAGGCTTTTGAGCTTGATTCCAGTGAACTTTGAGATCTAGGCAGATAGTTTGGATGATTCTGCTTCGAATGTTCTTTGTATATGAAGATTTGTGGTGGAAGTTCTTCGGGGCTTTAGAGGCTTGAATCCGTAGAGCTTCACTGATTTGTGATTTGATGATGTTTTCGGACCTTTGAGCTTGATTCCCGCAAACTTTTGGATCTAGGCAGATGATTTGGATGATTCTGCTTCGAATGCTCTTCGATTTTGGGGTTAAAGTTCTTGAAGTTCCTGGAGGCTTCAGGGCTTGATTCCAGCAGAGCTTTTTTCACTTCTGAATCCTGATCCCCCCAAATGTCTCAGGAAGGCTTCTATTTATAGGAGTTTGGGGGTGGGTGAGCGACACGTGGCGGAGCTTGATTGGTGACACATGTCACAGCCTGATTGGTCCGCTTAAGTCATCGCTTACACGTGCGAGGTTGCTTGAGTCATCGCTTACACGTGCGAGGCTGCTTGAGTCATCGCTTATACGTGCAAGGCTGCTTGAGTCATCGCTTACACGTGCGCTGATGCGTGATTGGTTTTTGGATGACACTTGGTAAATTTCTATTGGCTTCTGAATAGTGATAGCAAAACCTAGCAGCAGTACGTGGTGCTTTGTAATTGGCTGTATTTTGTGGATTTGATAATGTGACGTGTCAGCTTGTGATAGGTCGGGAATTTTCCCTCTCTACAAACTGTTACACACATTTTCTGATCAACGGAAATGTTTTACGTTTGACAAGTTTTTATAAGGAAGCAAATGTTGGAAAATGCTTAATATGTTTTCTAAATAGCATTTCACAACGAAACAAACAGAGCCTACATCAACTTTTCTGTAAATTTTTGAAAGATAGTTTAAGAACCTATAACATTACCAATCAAACCAGTCTTATTTCTTTCGAAAAGAAAAGGCAGAACTTCACATAGATTGTTGTCAAGTAGAATCCATTATGCTAAAAATCCTGCACTAGATCATCTCTCTATGTAAGGGTGTAGAAGAAGGATTCACTGTAACTTGTGTATTTTGCTTAGGAGGCATTGAAATGAAAGCCTTAATCATAGGCTTGACCTTTTCATTAGCCTTGATGATGCCCAAAAACATAAGTCGATAAAAAGCTATCATCCCTAGCAAGACGGCAAGATCGCCCCACTTAGAATAACCCATTTCGGCTTGCCACAAATCTCTCAAAATTTCTTCTCCAGTGATGATGGGCGGTCCTCCAGCTTTGTTATTGGGATATACTTCTCCTTCAAACTCATTCTTAAACATTCCTTGGTAAGCATACTTGTGAAAAGCAATCTCATGTAATGGGTATTTCCACAATGGTTTAGGTAGATCATTTGGCAATCTAAAGAAGCCACCAACTAATATCATTAGCCCTTGAATTCCAGCACCAGTTATTATGCCCATTAGGTAATTAGGCACTATACTCGCAACAACCATCATTAGGCTCTCAACCAACATCATACATGCAAATAGCACTAGAGCAAAGTACAAAAAATATTCATGTCCTTTGCGTAGTTCAGGCAAGTAATAAGCTATTGCTCCAGGAATAACTGAAACCAGTATCAAGTATGGCACTGCAGAGAGTGTGTTGCTAATAACAAATGCAGCAGCACCATAATGCCCATTTAATCTTTCTCGTTCAAATACCTAGGTTATGATTAGAGAAAGTTTATCAGTACTTATAATGCTAAAAAAACATATGAGCAACGAATATCAAGAGCATCTTATTTGAGCAAATTAAGCTTTTCAATAAGCCATTAGTGAAAGTACTAATCTGTATAAATTCAACCAACACTTTTGGACCACAAAATAAGTTAAAATACCTTCATGTCCTCCACAAAAGAAGGAAATCCACCAATGGCCATGAACGTTAGGAATGAAGCTATAAATGAAAGCAATGCACCTCTAGCCTGAGACAACCAAAATTACAATGTTTATCAATTTTAACATCCTCATAAGACCATGTCATACCATGTTAAGTTGCCGATTATTCCAAAAACTTAAATTGTTAGGAAATTATGAATTTAATCCTCTAATATGACATGCGAGAACGAAATCAATTTATACTTCTATTCTCGTTTGTCCAAATAGTATTATTTATAGTTTCTCTCTTTCCTGATTTTTTAAAATACTCTCTTACCTGAATTGAATCATAACTATGCCCAATATTGTGATACACGGTACCAAGGCCTAGACCTAATGCCATATAAATTGCTAGGCGCAACCAATAGTAGCCTAGGTCACGATACATGTTCACAAAAGATCTTCTCGTTAGAACAGAGCATTGAGTAAGAAAGCTAGCGTGGCTTCTCTTCGTCTCCAATTCTCCATGGTCCTGAAACCAAAGTAAATTTCAGTTAATTATTTTCCATTTCTCTGGTCATGTGATTGTCATCAATTTGTATACCATATTATGCAGAAATAACTTACACTATTAGGTAAATTATTACTTGCTCACCTGTTTATATATTTCAGCTACTTGTTTCCGTACTTGCTTGTACCTCTCTGATGATTTATACGAGCTTAGAAGTATCTCAATTGCTTCCTCTGTCGATATTGCTCCAGCTAAACCTTGTTCAACGTCCTACACAAAAATTTATAAGCTTCATAAGGTTTTCTTATTATTTTTATGTACTTCAAGGGATTTGAGTTCACGTTTGCAATGCATAATTTATCCTCTATATATATATATATATATATATATATTTTTTTTTTTTTAAATCTTTTTTTTGAAGGTGTCCTTAACCATCATCCGATGAATGAAGAGTATTGACATAAACGTGACAAGTGCAATTCATGCCATGTCACGAGTTTTATGTCAGAAAATGACATCAATTTCATGAATTTTCAATAAAGACCCGTTTAACAGTTTAAAAAAAAAAATATATATATGATGATTTTGAAATAAAGGTTAAAAGTTAAATACATAATGTACAATACAACCAAAATCAAATATAAAAGAATGGGATACTACTGGGACTAGTAAGGGTCTCCAAGGAAGGAAATGTCTTACCTGTTGGAAATCCTTGTTTATGGTTTTAAGGAAGTGATCAGATGGATTTTGGTGAGTGGGACAAGGGAAACCACTTAAAGTGAAAAACTGCATTGAATTGGAAGTAATTAGATTTGTTAATAACTTATTACAACTCTAATATGAATATATGGTACAAAAATATTAAGAAAATTTTCAATTATTTACCTCACTAGCTGCAGAAGCAGGACCAAAATATACAGTTCTACCTGAAGACAAGAGACAAAGATTGTGGAAGAGCTGAAAGACTTCACTGCTGGGTTGATGAATTGATGCAATAATGGTCCTTCCAATCCCATCTCTTTGGCCTAAGCCTGCAATTCTGCTCATTACATAATATGATGCTGCACTATCAAGCCCACTTGTTGGTTCATCAAGGAAGAGAAGCTTGGGGCGTGTTATGATCTCTATACAAATGCTAACTCTCCTCTTTTGCCCACCACTAAGGCCTTTGACTCCCCATCCCCCAATTCTTGTGTCCACTGCATCTTGCAAGCCCATCTCTTTTATTGTTGTTTCAGCTCTCTCCTTCTTCTCTGATTTTGACATGGAGTTGGGTAATTGCAGCTGAGCTGAGTAATACACGGCTTCTCTGACAGTTAAAGTCATCATTAATGTATCATCTTGTGTTACATATGCCTATGTTCAACAGAGTGTAAAAAGGAAAACAGTTAGAATAATATTCTGATCTTGTTGCATGTGTTACAACAAATGATTAAGTGCAATTTCCAAAGCTTTTAGGAGAAAGAACAATAATGATCTTGCAGTGTGTGTTTGTGTTTTGTAGCTCCAGTTGAGTTTCTCCAACTATTTTTATAAAAGAGGCAGGGTTTTTAATTGTTAACAATCATGGGCTGAAGTAATAATTAGACTAAATATTTTGATACTAAATATTGCGATAACTTTTACTGATTAACATAGGTATCATTATATAACCTGAGAAGATTAGAAAGGATTGATTTTATTATTATGTAATACACATTTAATTTTAATTAATATTATTCTTATGAAGAATTTGTTAGTATGTTCTTATATATGTTCACTAACATTGTCATTTTTGTATATTTAATAAAATATGGATTGGTTGGTGTGTATTTTATACTAAGCATCTATTGGACTCAATAGTGAATTAGTGATCATCATGTTTTGTTAATATTGGACCTTTTTTGTGTTGGTTATAGATGGCTTAATGGGACAAACTTGCATTTTGAGTGATCATAATAAAAAGGCCTCTATCCTTTACTAGTATTGGTCTGACCTTTTAAAATCAAATGTATTCTAATACTCTCTCTCACATACAAACACACACGCGTGCACACACATATATCACATAAAAACCATTGTTATATCACATTTGTGTTAGAGGTGGTTACTCAAAGATGGAATGAGAGAGTACAAGCGAAGAGGTGTAATTCACCCTCCAAACCATACATGGACATTCCATTCTTGACATTACAGGAAAGTGTGGCTTCTTCCTCTCATTCTCATAGAGGGCTCCTCATTAGTTGTGTTATACTTGTCTACCCCTTGTTATATGACAAATGTAAGCCTGTGATTCTTTAGTTTGTCATAAATCCAGTTACTCCTTTGATATATGCATTTTTAGTTCAAGTTTTTCCAATAAATTTTTATATTTTGAATTAAAACACGGCCAAAAAATTCAAAGATACAAAAATGATCTTCCAAACTGTACTGGTAGTGTTTTGGATCAATGATATTTTAAGTTAGGTAGAGCATAAGACCTTATGGTTTTTGGATGATCAACTAGGTACACTTTGCAAATCTAACATAATTAAAGATGGGAATATGGTGGATGGGGCCATTATGTCTTTCTTTCTTGGCCTAGACACATGCGGTATCATTTCCCTTTGCACTCAGCGGGTCCAATAACTTTTACTAATGCTTGCTTGCATGATACACACTCACCTATAAAAACCTTAAAATATGACTTGGTTTCCAACTACAATGACTTTACACTATTTGGGATAAAATTAAAGAAAGAAAGAAAAAGACTTCAATGCAACCGCGCACAACGCAATTGACTTGATAATCCAGTAGTATTTTTTGTGGGTACAGTTTAATCAAATGAAAAATATAACTTTCTCAAAAAAAAAAAAAATTGAAAAATATAAAATGATTTTTTAGAATATTAAAATTATTATCCGTTTTATTATTAAAAAATAACTACAAATTGACGTATTAATAAATATGATTGGTCTTACTTTAACAATTTAATAAAAACTGTCTAAATTACTTCTGTACCTAAAATAAATCTTTGATGTCTTGACGTAGTGGGAAAGAACAATTTTAATGGAACAAATATAATACATTTAAAATCATCATATTGTATTTATAAAAGAATGAGTACTAATGCTATTTTTGTTTTATATAACGTTCTTTTCATACCGATGTTCCGTAAGCAAGGGCCTTTTTACGACCATTAACCAGAATCTCTCCTCTTTGTCCTATGTTTGAACCCAACCTCCCTGCAATACGAAAAACACAACTTAGTTATAGTTTCACAGGCACTATTCTATATTTCTATAGTCACTATAACGCATGTATATACATGAAACCGTTTTGATCATAATCAAATGGAGCCCAACTGCAGGAGAAGAAACCTTTTATTGAGCTTAGAAAGAAACAAACGATTGTTAAAGATCACCCATCTCGAAGTTGAGAAGTAAAGGTTGGCTGTCAAACGCCAATGGAGCACTATAAAGAAAAGATATGAATGTTCAAAAGTAATTCCTTAGAAATTATATACTACCTTTTGTTGTTTATAGGCTCTTTACTCTATACCCTTTGCAAGCGTGGCCTAACATAATTTGGGGTTTAAGGCGAAAAATTTATGCGGGACTTTTGATATGTAAATATTAATTAAACAAAATTATTTAATACTAATTAAATTAAGGTTAATTTGATACATTAAATACATAAATAATACCTACTAGACTAAGGTTAATTTCATATAGAGAATTGAATATCATAGTTGAATTATAAATATTAATAAAAAGAAATAAAAATATATTGTGATTGAAAAATATACTTTATTTTGGATATAAGAGGATGCATAGTTAAATAAAGTTATAATCTAATTTTTAATTTTATATTTGATTTTAAGAGAGAGAGAGATAGATATTATTTGGTGTATAGTTTTGTAGGATATTAGTTTACAAAAATCAAAGTCTCAAACTATTAGGGGAGATTAATCTATAATTGATGATTTAACACATTTGCAACATCTTTTTGAAATATTTTAGGGTTTCAATTGAGTTAAGGCTCTATTGGTCTTGTACTTTGAGAGTCTTAATAGAAATGAAAAAGAAAAATGCGCTAATTAAAAGTACTATAAAATGTTTAAAATATAATGTGATATTGTCTCTCTTTGATGAACTGCATCAATTTAATTAATGAATGTTTATATCACGTTTTTTGTGATTAATAACATGGAAATTTGTAAGCCAATAATAAAGTTTGTATATCACTAATAAAAAAAATAGTACAACCTTTAGAAGATATATATAATATTATAAAAATTTGCGCCTTTAACTATGAAAAGTAAGGCTTTTTTTCCCAAGGAAAATTTTGTTTTTTGGTGGGGCCTTAGGCCTAAGCCTAACTTGCCTAGCCTTGAGCCAGCTTGCCCCTTTGAACATATTTTTTTAAAGTAATAATTATCCAAAAAGAAAACCCTACAAAAGTGACATAAATTAAAATTTGAAGTACTTGATGATTAATATTTCAAATTTTCTCATCCAGAGCAAGGAATTAGTACATGCAAATCACGCATGCACAAGAGAAAGAGAGAGAGTTCGTTATATTGTTTTAAAAGTTTTGACACGCACAACAAAACTTTTAGCTTATTGCTTTCAAAAAAGAGTTTGTTATTACCTGCTAATGTATCAAGAAGTGTAGACTTGCCACAACCAGAAGGACCCATTATAGCCAGAAGCTCCCCGGGCCGAGCATAACCATATAGGCCCTGAAGGATCGATTTGGTGCCACTTTTTTTATTGGATACTGTCACACACAGATCCTGCCATGTCAAGAAAACACCATCCTCCAGTTGAGTCCGAACCACCTTGTTTTTGCTTGGCAATCGATTAATGGTTTCCATTTCTAGTATTGCAGTATTGATTTCTGGGTTTGTGTTAGGTTGGAAAGTTGAGTGAATGAGAGAGGCCATGATCTAAGAGTAAGAGAGATTTAGTCTTAAGGCAGCTATGTATCTTCTCTACATGGAGAATCATTAGAAACTGGTTGCATATATATTCACCTGTTTACCAATTTGTCCTCAACATACTTATGATGCTTGGAAGCTTCTTAGAGTGATGTCACTAAAATGACATCATCTATTCATTAAGGAGGTGTTTTGAATATTCATTTCTTTTCCAATTTTTTTTTTAATTTTTTAAATGCCTCTATCTTTTTACTTTTCTATTTGAAACAAATTAAAAATATGTTTGATGCTATGTAATGATGATTACATGAAATAAGTTTTGTAAGAAATACAATAATTTGTAATGAAATAAATATGAATGGAACCATGAATTTGTAATTCACAAGTTATATTCCAAATTATTTTTTAAAAATACCTTTATACAATTATATTTATACTCATTGTTAGTCTTTCTTATTAGGTTTAAATCTCAATAAATGTTTTTTTTTAAAGAAATAATTAACAGCATCTCCCCCCCCCCCCCCCCCCCCAAAAAAAATCAAATTCTAATAAATGATAAATTCACCTTCTTGAATAAAATGATGATGTGCAAAACTCATTTCACTTTTTAAGTGTAGATAAATATATGAACGTTTTGAGTGAAATTATGGACATTGTGTGCATGAAGTGTACATTAACTAGAGATGGACCCAGGTGAGGGCCCAAGGAGGCTTGAACCCCTCGGGTACATTTTTTTTTCTTTTAGTTATAATATATTTCATTTTTGTAGTTGGGCCATTCTTCTCAATAAGCCTAAATAACAATTATCCAACCTAAAAACTTAATAAAAACATTCACAATGGTGTTGTATTTTAGCCAAAAAAAAAAAAAAAAAACTATTTTACCACCAAAGAACCAAAAAATCATGTGTTATTGGAAAAGTTAAAACTAAATTTTTTACAACTACAGTAAACTAGTATAAATATTAGTTGACTGTAGCAAGTTGTTAAAAATAAAATACAATATATTATTAAGATTATATCTCTTCCTTCAATTAAAAAACTCAAATTTGCTCGCTTCCTTTATTATTTTAATGAATTGTTTATATTATTTTAAATGAAGTGATAAAAAATAGAACATTTGATATTGGATGTATTGTAAAGTGAGGTGGTAAAATACATAAAGTAGCTTTTTGATGTGCTAATAGCTAAAATTTTTAGAACCACCACTATGAATGCTCTAACTTCCAAAAAAAAAAAAAAAAATCCTAACCAGCTTAATATTAAAAAAGAAATTATTTTATTTTTGTCTTTATGAGTAAATGATTGCATTTTAATGTATTTAAAAACAACAATTTTGAGTATTTATAAATTTTTAAAACTAAATGGATGCATATTTGGAGGGTTTTTTTTTTTTTTTTTTTTTTTTTTTTTTTTTTTTTTTCTATATTCTAGTCCCCGCTAGCTTAAAATCTTAGGTTTGTGCCTAACATTAACAATTTTTTTTTTTACATACTTTTTTTAATACATCAATTGTTGAGAGTGAGAAGAGGGAGATTTAAACCCTCAATGTCTTTGTTAGAAATACCAAAATGTGCTAATTGAGTTACAAATCTCTTCGATATATTAACAAGTGTGTGAGTGTGAGTTCAATTTTCCTATTGGTTGAAAGGGTTGCTTGCATGGGGAATTAAGAGGAAGAAATATACTAGTTATTTATTATGGCAATAAGGGTGCACTGCCCCTTGCGAAATTAGAGGATAGGCATATCCCTTTTCTTAAAATTCACACCAATGATAATGCTGTTAATATTTTGAGGTGTGAGTGTGTATATATATATTAATAAAACTTTTTTTTTTTCATTATTTATGACTTCTTTTGGAATCATGATAAATTAATACTTGTCCTAAAATGCGCATTACCTCTTAAAAATTCAATGTCTGGTATGGGATAATATTTCTCTCAATAAATAGACTCAAAATGTGAAATTTTTAACCATAAATTAGTGGTTGTGTATAAACATCTCCAAACTCATTATTACTTATTTTAATATCATAATAAATTATTATTTGTCTAAAAATATAAGCTACTATAAAAAGATGAATCTAAATACTTTTTGAAGCAAATACTAATACTAATAATAATAATAATAATAATAAAAAGAAGATGAATCTAATCACTTAATTGCTGGTTTAATAATCTAGTTATAGTGGAGTTATTAGGAAGAAATTAAGTCTGTTAAGCATTAGTTTTCGCGGACAGTTGTAGCAGCTACTAAAGCTCCAAAAGTTTGGTAGGAAATTGTGGAGATAAGGTTTTAGTGGTTGCTGCACTAGTCTTGGTCTTTAATCTTTATTCCTTGTATGGTCTTTGTCATTGCTTTGCCGCCTTAGAAATAAGAAACTAAGACTTGGAAAATTTTATGAGTTCCCACTATATACCTTGTTGTAAAAGTAAAAGTTTCTACTTCTTAACACGGTCATTGACAAGTTAATCAGTCCACATTCCTTTTGCTTTTGACTACTTTAATCTTAATTAGACTTAATTATGGACCTAACTGTACTCATGGTATAGAAATATCGAGGAAGCAAAATATATATTATCTTTCTTTGTGACATTACTGTTGACCTTGCTACAGTTGTTGATGACTCAAAAGTGTTGGTGGCCCAGATTCCTATAAGTTAGGATCAGGCTAGCATATTGTTTCTAGAAAGCTAATATAGTTGTGCTGATGCCTTAGACAGGAAAGGAGTTCTTCCACAAACCTCATCTTGCATTTTTATTCTCCTCCAACTTCTATTTTGCCTGCATTATCTTTTGGCATCTCTATTCTGTTTTGTGAGTACTGTATCTGTAACTTGGCATCTCTACGTACCATATGTAGTGGTGAATGCAATCCAATTTACCCCCAAATATATATATATATGATTATTTCTTTTCGTACCATCAAAAAAAAAAAAAAAAAAAAAATACTAGCACGGTACTTTGGTTGTTCAATATTTCTGGGATGATTATGGAAGCTTCTCTTTTCCCATCAAAGTTAGGCGTGAAAAAGCCAAAATGTCAGTTGTTAGAGGTGACTTCTACCGGAGGTCACCTAGAGGAATGGAGCCAGAAATTTCATATTTCTGATGCTTAGATTTTATTGGATTACACTACTTAAGTAATATTACATTGTTTAATTATATACTACGGTTGGACTTAGAAACTGGGGCAGCAGAACTTGTTCATGGGGTACAAATGAACCCCTGACTTAAAAAAAAAAATTTATTTATATATAAAAAAATTCTTTATTAGTTTATTTTATGCTTAAATTTTTTTTTTTTTTTTTTTTTTTTTTTTTTTTTTTTTTTTTTTGCATATATTGGCTGAAATCTTATACACCTTGTTATCAGTATAACCTAAAACTAAACAACAATTACACATTTAGTGTATTATTTATGTTAGTATGTAGTTGAAGAAAAAAAAATAGTAAATTTAGCAATTGTTCAAATATTTGATTAGTTAAATAGACATTTAGTGTAATATTTATGTATGGATGTGTGGGTTAAAAAATAATATAATGTCAATGGGTTGCATTTTGTCATTTTAGTTTAAAATATTTTTATAAAAATAATGAAAACTGCATAAAAATAAACAAATGTAATACAAACTTTAAAAAAAAATGGTCACACTTAGGCACATTGATAATAAATAATAAAAACTGATAATGATCTATCATGTAATGATTTAAAAATATGAAAATTCGTAGAAGTTGTAAAATTTCATATATTTGCATTTTTTTTATGACTTGATATATTCAAGTTTTTTTTTTTTTTTTTTTTTTTTTTTGTATAATTTAAATTTCTTAATGATCTCCTTAATGATCTCCTGAAAAAAAATTCCTAAAGCCACCACTGTTTAGAAGTCGTAATTGCGCCAAATGAATATCCTATTAATTGTCATTTGGTTGTACTAAATTGCAATAATTTTTTAGATTGAAACAAGCTTAATCATTCTTATCAACTTTTCCTCTACAACTTTGTCAATTATTTGGATAAACACAAAAGCTAACCGGTCGGTTTTGTAGTACACGAAATTACTCTACTACTAAAGCATTAGTGCCAAATGGATACAATATTAATTTACCAGTGGTGGAGCCAGAAAATATTCTCTGGGAGAGCAAGCTAAATATATATAACTAGTCGCTAACCCGTGCGATGCACGGGATTCTTTTTTAAAAAAATTAAAAAAAAAAACAATATTGCAATTATCATCTCCATAAAAATACATACCGGCCAAAAAGATTAATACCACTACCATAGGTCCATTGGCAATGAAGTTATTTTCATAGTTACATATATATTGTGAATAAACAAATAAACAAATTGCAATAATGATCGCAATCTTATTTTCATAATAAATAAATAGAATATAGTAACCAATGTCAAATTCTTTTGCTATGACTCAAAAAGAGTAGAGAAAGAATATAATACAACAAATCTGCATTATATAGAAGAGTACATCATATATTTATTCAACATAAAACATTGAGTTTTATAAATCTTCTTTGCTTGCTCACATTCCCCACCACGTCTCTTGTGCTAAGACACCATAGATATTGCTTTTTCAAAATCATGAATAGACTTTGCCAATAAAGCCTTCTCCATGTCAAACCCTTTTGCTTTGCCTTGAAATAGTTCCTAGAAAACAGCTGCTTTACCCAAGTTAGGGGCTTTGAGAATAGAAGAAGAATTATAGTATCTGAGAAAGTGCGATAACCACAACATATTGGTGTTATTTTCATATATAACAGATAACGAAATGTGGAAACACCATTACTAAACAAAATCTGTTCTTTAAACTCAGAAAGTATCATTAACAGGCAATTCTGTCAACTTCTTCTCTCTTTTCTTAAGGGAAAAAAAAAATTGCTTTACACCTACCATAGGCAAAAGGACCATAATCCAAAGATCTACCCAAATACAATTTAGGATAGTTAAAAACAACCAATATGAGAATCAACTTCAAAATAATTAAATAAGAAATAAAGACCACCATAGCTCAATTTTTAAAGTAGCTTTCCTCAAAGACACATGCATAAGAAATCACTATATCAGACACATAAAGAATCAACATTTAAAGCAACCCAGATGAGATTTCAAGAAAAATAAGCTCGGCTAAATTTAATTATGAAACCCAGATGTCATAATAGTGAAGCTAAAATTTTCTTAACAGTGACTTATGAACAATTATGAAGCATATATAAATCATTAAACAAACTTTTTAAAAAATCAATGACATAGATAATCCATTTTCACCACCCTTTCTTCTACCAAAGTTCCAGACTTGTCCTATAAATTCACCTACTTGGCTGCCCTATTTTCAATTGATATAATGGTGGTTAGGATGTTGATATAAGGCTTTGAGCAAAGCACCTTCAGTGAGGAACTCACTTTTAGCGCCTAGGGGCCTCATTTTGGTGCCTCTCACCTTGGGAAATCAGGCTTTGGTGACTTAAGGTCACCTTTTGCTTTTGATTACAATAGTCCAAACCAAGGTGGTAAAAGGAGGCAAAATATCCATAATTTATAACCAAGGATAAACACTCAAACAGGGTATAATCAAGCCAAGTCTCACATGTGTATGAGATACAAATTGCAATGCATGACAACTCCGTGTAATGTCAGGCAATATAAATTTTGCATTAAATAACATAAAAACCCAGCCATTGTTACATTGCACCATTGCATTGCCCTGTAACTTGTACATTGCAGGCAGTAAAAAAATCAGCGTAGCCCTTTTGCATAAATCAACATATAATGAATGACTCTAAAGGATTTTCTAGCAAAATCCTGTTGCTAGCAATTAAACTTCCTTAGCTCCAGGGTTCAATTGCTGTTTCAAACCTAAATTGCTCAATTTTGTTCCAGATAATAGAAAATAAATAAAAAATTTCTGTAATTCTGTCAAATTTATTATTGCTCCCCATATGCAGAATCCCACTAAGACCTAGCATCAAACACCTCACAGGCACAACCACCATTTAAAATTTGAGAGATAAGTAGGATAATTAATCAATTCTAAATCAAAACAAAATCTGAACCAATTTCTTAAATCAAAACCAAAACAAATAGCCGAACCTAAATCCTATTAAACACCCAAAATTAATATAAAAGATTTTACCTGTAGCCGTTCCAGCAATCTGATGTTGGTTGGTTGTGAGGCGAAGCATTTGTGGCATAGTTGAATTCGGTTACCGTCGCAGGGGAAGAAAGCATTTGTGGCGTAGTTGAATTCGGTTACCGTCACAGGGGAAGAAGTTACCCACCATATGAGTTGTTATTTCAGATTAGTATACATCCCCAAAATCGCAGATCTTCAAAATCGTTTTTTGCCTTTGGGTTGTGGGTTTGATATGGTCTGATTATGGTGTTTTTTGTGTTGCGGTTGTTGTGGGTGGTGGTGGTGGTGCTGCTGTTGCCTATAAATCCCCAAAATCGCAGATCTTCAAAATCGTTTTTTGCTTTTGGGTTGTGGATTTGATATGGTCTGATTATGGTGGTTTGTGGGTTGCGGTTGTTGTGGGTGGTGGTGGTGGTGGTGCTGCTGCTGCCTGTTGAGTTCTGGTGGTTGTGGGTGGAACGGGAAAGGAGAAGGGGAATGGGAGCAATAGGGTCTGAGGAAGGAGATCTTTGTTAATATGTGGGTATGGTGGGTAGGTGTTTTAGAAAGGTTTTATATCCGGTTTGAGTTTTGAAAGAGAAGGCAGAGCATCGGGTTTGAGTTTTAGAAAGGTTTTATATCGGGTTTGAGTTTTTAAAAAGTTTTATTATTATTATTTATTTAATATTTTTTTTAATATTGTGCTGATGTGGAAAATTGTGGAAGCTTTAAAAGCTTCGGTTTTATATATATATATAGATTAAATCCAAAAAATAACACACACACACATATAATATAATATTTATCTATTGCTTATACATTGAGTATTTGTAATTTTGATTTAACATAAGATATTTTCTTAAGTAAATAAAAATATTTACATCAAATAATTTTTTAATTCTTTGCGGAAAAAAAAAGTATGTCTTGACATGTCTAGATAAATATAGAAATCAATTTGATTAAAATAAAGTATAATTAAATTAGTGATGAAATACATTAAATATACTTTAATTTAATGAGTTATGTATGACAAAAGAGTAATTAAAGAAAATAAAAAATACATTGGTCAACTATATAAATACATTACATGTTTTTAGTAAAAATCCGAGACCCCTCCCACCACTTACAACGGGTACTTTTCTTTTCTTTTTGCAAAATATTACATCAATGTGTATACTTTTCTTTAGTTTATTTATTTTCTTTTCTTTTTGTTGTTTTCGTGGTCAAACTTAAACACCCCATTTTCTTTTAGACTTTTTAGTTACTTTTCCAAGGGAAGGAAATTCCATTAGGACCATGGATAGCATTGTAATAAGAAGTTAAAAACGAACATCAAATTTTCCGTTCCCATTCAACCACCATCTCTATCGATCACACCACTCCCCGGGCACATGTGAATAAGTAAGGTGTGGAAAGAAATTCTCATACTCTAAAACTTTAATATAGGATAGTAACCATCATTTCATATCATTCTTTCAGATTTTTTTTTTCCCATTTTTCAGAGGGGAGGTTAATTATCACAAGTATGGAGCAATAGATCGAGACTACGAAATAAAAAGAAAATGGTCAAAAAAATTAATACACCACTCGTAAAACAATCTATTAGTCAAATAGAAATGCAGGGTCGCTTTAAGTGCCCCACTGTTATGGAGACATATCATGGAGAGAAAAAAATTTATTTGAAGATCAGTTTTCTTGTACCATATTTGAATAATGCTTACATCTATCATCACCGTGCCCAACCCTTCTTCCTTTTTTTTTCTTATTTTGTTATTAGAGAATGTGGAACTATTTTTTTTTAACTATTTGGTACCACAAATAGCTATTTTATCTTTTCATTTTACAAAACACCTAATATCAATAGTTTTTTTTTTTTTTTTTACTTCCTCATTTAAATATTATTATTTTTTATTATTTCTTTCACAACTCAATTTATTTGTCTCTCCCTCTCTCACATCTGAAGATTTTGAAGAACTAGCAAACCCAAAAACCCAGCCACTTCCACTGCCACCCACAACCCATAGCCACCTCCACTGCCCATACTAATGCTCTTAAATATCATCCAAGTGCTCCTTCACACCCATATTTCAAAAGGAGGCATAAAGGGTTTTAGGTTCCTAGGGGTGGTCGCCCCTCTCTGGAGCCAATGATTTCATGGAGCCCCCAAATCAACCACCCTTCCCTTGCCAAAAAGGTGGGGCAAAAATGTATTATCTATTATGTGTCTTTCAATTTGTTGAGAATGACTTCCATCAACAGTTATTTGAGTTCTTCAGTGAATTAATGTATCAATCTCAAACTAGCTAGGGTAGAAGAAACATCAATTACAATTGGTTAAGGATACATAGTTACTCCTAAATGTAGCATATTCTATAAAATTCAAATAATAAAAAATAACATACTCTTACTTAAAAATAATGGACTAAGTCTTAGACTGGGAGTTGGGCTTGGGCTAGTTCCTATCACTCTTGGGCTTTATCAATTTTCCTTTCTTCACTTATCAATAAAAAAAATTCAATAATCAAAATAAACTTATTCATGGGGAAAGGTGTATAAGAATTAAGAACACCACAGAACAGAATACAAGCACCAAAAAATTGAAGGGCATCATGAGATGCACAAACTCTCTTCTTCTTCTTTTTTTTTTTTTTTAATATTTTATTTTATTATTATTATTATTTTTTAATTTTGGCTAAGAACTTCGATTAAGGAGGCAATGACCTCAGACAATGAAAATAACTCATGCAGAAATTAAATTCAAATATTAAGCTACATTTTAAATTTATTCAGTAATGGATTTATCAACAAATTGATCAAAATGCAGAAAATGCAGAACCAACTTAAACAAATGGAAAAAAAAAAAGAAAAAAAAACTTAAACAAATGAAAATCAACGAATAAATTTATAAACAGAAATATCAACTTATCTGAGATCTAGCCTTTTGTCTATGTTCCATATTATTCACTAGATCCTCACAAGTGCAGGCAGGGAACATATTTACATTCTCCAGCAATCTCAGTTTCCAAAAGTAGATCAACACCTAAAAGTTTTCGTCTAAGCACCTTTTGTCCTGGTGCCACGCAACTAGTACCACGGGAAAACCTAAAAGTTTAAATAGCAATAAAATTTAGATAAATTAAAAATGACTATATATGATTTGAGATAAAGGCAAATTACAATAGATATTTGATGACTCGATTACCAATAAAGGTAAAATTTGAGACCTTAAATTGATTAGAAATCCTGACATTCCTCCAAATGTATATATCCTCTATTTTTCTTGATTTAGTCAAACTAGCGTAAGTTCTCTTGCCAGCTTTCAAGGACAACTTTTTTTACTTGATAGACATGACAAAACGGGTTGCTCGGGTCGGGTTAGGTCGGGTCTAGATTGGGTCAATCGAGTTGTAAGTTAAATGGGTCATAGGTAAAAAATTGGTCATTTTAAGCGGGTTAAAAACGGGTTCGGGTTGCAGGTTGACGCGTATTTTTTACATTATTATTTTTTTTAATAAAGAAAACAACATGTTTTTGTCATTTGAAAAGTTATGCAACAAATTACTTAATGTAAAATGTATTATTTTGAATTCACCACTTATATGAAAAATGAACTCATTTAAACTTGTTAATACTTATTCAATAATTTTAAAATTATACAAATCCTAACATTGCTATCCAAAATAAAATAACACAAAAATAAGTAATACAAATACACAAGTTTTATTTCTACACAATATCAACATTCCAAAATATAAAACAAAATTACAAATGACTTATTGGATAACTCATTTGATAAAGAATAAAAACATATAAGAAATTTCCAATCTTGAAAATTAATTTTCTAATATATTATCAATTGTGGTTGGCGCTTTATTTCAATTTAAGATATACATTATAGTTTGATTCCTTACTTATTTATACATGATATCTTTTATGAATATTATATTATTGTTAAGAAACACACACTCTAAAAAATATCATAATTTATTTTGAAAAACCGTTTATTTTGAACATAAATTGTTAAAAAATAGGTCTAAGTATTCATAATTTATGCTAATTCGATACTTTGGCTTCACTATTTTCACACTTGTGAATGTTTCTCACACATGTCTACAATTTTAAATTTATGTTTTTAACTTTACTGTAACCAGATTATCTTGGCATGTATTTTGTTATTTGATATCTAAAAATCTTTACTCATTACATAATGTTTAACCATATATCTTTCAATTAATTTGCATGTAGTTATGTAAATGTATCAATTGTTTCCTTAAAGTTCACAACGAACAATTAAATCAATATTGTATTAATTTTACTATTTTTTTACCAAAAAAAAAAAGGTTTTGAAAAAATGGTTCGGGTCGCAAGTCGGGTTAGGTTGACCTGCAAAAAACACAGGTTGGATCATGGGTCAACCTGTTTTTGTTTCGGGTCAAAAAAATCAGGTTTAGGTCGGGTCAAAAAATTTTGACTCGTTTTGCCATGTTTATTAGTTACGCCCATTAGTTCAATTGTCCTATGTGAGTTTTTATGTGTGGAAATTGTCTTTAACTAATGAATTCTAGGCTTTTTCGTTTTTTTGGGGGGGGGGGGGGGAGGAAATGGACATTTGCTCCTAATTTATAAATTACACAGCAAAATGCCTCTATTTTGAAACTATTTAGCAAAATACCTCTATTTTTTAAACTCAATTTTAATAAAATCGAGTTATATGTAAAACTCGATATCTTTAAAATCGAGTTATATGTATAATTTTAAGTGGAACTCGACATTAGCAATGTCGAGTTCACTTAAATTTTCAAAAATAATTTAAGTGGCAAAATATGTATAGAACTCGACATTAGCTAATGTCAAGTTCCACTTGTAACTTGATTTTGTTAAAATCCAGTTTAAAAAACAGGGACATTTTGCTAAATAGTTTTAAAATAGGGACATTTTGTTACATAATTTGTAAATTATGAGCAAATGCCCATTTTCCCCCTTTTTCATGTACGTATACGTACATATGTTGTATTGTTGTTTTGAATCTAGTTGGATAAAACTTATTTCTAGTATTTTTTTTAAAAAGAATTTCCTTTTATTTTAACGAGAGACTATCACATTATCTACTAACTAAATAAATTGTAAGGATTAAAAGTCATTACCATTTGTCATTGTATATTTAAAACAAAAGGACATGTCCAGTTACAAATATGCTGGAGGTAAGCCAAACCCAATCTTATTTTCAATTTTAATCATATCTATAATCTTATAAATTTGAATAGTTTTTTTAGTTGTATTTTTTGGGCTTTTAATGCAAATATATTGTGGTGGGCTTTTAATTCAATTATCACCCACAATTACACAACAACTTTAACAGGCTCAAATTAAATTTTTATGCGACTTGGAAACCGGAAATCTTGTGTTGCAATGGTAGTGAGAAGCCGTAAGGGCGGTTTGGTGAAAGCTTGGGTGCTTAAATTGGTACCTACATGATATCCATAGATTTTGCTGATGATTTAGGCATGAAAAAATTTGTGGAGCTAGCTGTGAAGGAACGGATGTGTCAGCAGGTCATAGTAGAGGGGGATTCCAAGTGTACATGTATTCTGGATGAAACAGCCAAGGCAGGGAAGTCAGTTTGTTAGGAAGCTGCTCTTATATAGTTGAGGATGTGAGAAATCTCTAGTAACTCATTTGGTTGAGCCAATGAATCTTGAGTTCTCATGGGTTTCTAGAGTTAGTGATGAAGTTGCCCACTTGATTGTTTAATGGGCCTATAGATCAGGTATTTTTAGGGCATTTGTTAATAAAATTATTTTAGAAAAATTTACCAAAATAGTTAGTTACATTTTTATTTTCTTATAAAAAGATTCTAAAAATTGTCCTTGAACAAATGCTCTTAAGGCATCCATTAAAGTTTCCCCAAAATATGTGGTTTTTTGAATACTTTGTTTAATTTGAAAATATGATAATATACGTGTTTATATTTTTTTTTTACTAGGTCTGGCTTACCTCCAGTAGTTTTTTAATTGAACATATCTTCTTCTTCTTTAATGAGAAATTGTCACATCACCCATTAACTAAACCTTTGATAGAGATTAAAACTCACTACCACATGATTCTATCTTAAAGAGAAACTAATTAAATATCCAGTTGAAAAACTACTAGAAGTAAACCAATCCTTTTTTTACTTAGCTTGATCCCAAAAAAAAAAAAAAAAAAAAAAAAACGTATTTATTTTTGTTTAGTTTTTGAGAATGTGTGGTGTGGGAGCAAGTGATCCGAGCACATCTTTGGGCTATCCGAGGATGATTAAAGATCTATATGCACATAGATAGGAAGTCTAAGGAGAAGAGGGGAACTAGCCAGTGGATCGAGGTTCCCAAGGAGCAGAGGCACCTCAAAAATACTTTAGGTAATCAACCATATTGGAAAGTAGAGCTCCAAGGAAGGCAATAGAGTTGTGTAAGTAACAAAAAGAAGAAATATCTGGGAAGGTGATTGCCACCTCTACATTTAATGTACTGCACCAACTGAACTGATTACATTTATGAAGAAATGACACCTGAACAGTGTTTTCATAGCTTACAGCCCTTTTACCACATTCAGAAAGGTTTTGATAGGAGAAGCATTCAAAAAGTTACCTAGCATTTGTACAAATGGAAAGCTAAGATGAAACGGAGGGGACTATATAAGGAAAGAATACCCAGAGAGAAAAAAAGAATACATAATCCCATCATAAAGAAAATATTCCTAATCATTGTATGAACAACTCATTCTCGGACTAGCCCGATGAAAGCTTTTACGTTAAATTTGTGACTCTTGAAAAAAAAATCTTATCCTAGTCAATCTTAAGTATGAATTTGCTCAGCATTGTAGTTTGTTCATTAGACTCACTCTCTTACAAATCTATTGTTTAGGGCTTGTTGTGTTGGGTTATACTGTTCTAAGTAGGCTTGGGTCACAATTCTAGTCCCTACATGTGGTACTACAAAATACAAATTTGTGTTATTTCTAGAGACAAAGCTAATTGTTGATTATATTTCTAAAACATACCCGTGCGACAAATGTGGGTCACAATTTATTATGTGAATCTGAATTTTAAATAAGCATTCATTTTTAGTTTTTTACCCTTAGTTTCTTTTTTTTACAAAATGTTTTAATTACTATTGAAAAACAAACGTCTTATATTTCAGTAATTTGTTATTCTAACTTTATAGTAACTTTACCTAAATGTTAAATAAAAAAACTACACACATATTATCCAATTCGCCTACCTTAGAGTTTCATGTTAGGATAATAGGATTATAAATCCAAATGTGTAACATTTAAAATTATTCCACTTGTGATTCTCAAAAGAAAAAAAAAAAAAAATTTTGTTCCACTTGTACACTATCTAATCTATAAAATATAATCTTAACATCTATATTTGACACAGACCCATTTTATGCTTTGTATTAAATATTATAAATCTAAATTTGTATCCAGTGTCAAGTCATTTAAAATTGTGCCACTTTACACTATCTAATCTAGACAATGAAATCTTGATTATAAAATGAACTTTGTTCGTTTTAGGTAAAATAAAATCTTGACATCTCCTCATGTACTAAGTGTTTAAGGAAGAAAAGGGTTTTGCGGGATAAGCAACATATTATAAGTATCTTAAAATAAAATAAAAAAGATTAAGAGTTTTATAGTTCAATTAGTACTTCTTAGCGTTTTTAATAATGATGTTCAATGTTCAAAATCCTCCTTCCCCATCGTATTTACCAAATTATATATTAAACAAAAAAAAGTAAAATCAAGGAAATCCTAGAATTTCTCACAATCAAATATCAATGTACCATCATTTTTTTTCAGTAATAATAATTAATACACCAACATACTTGGAGTCTTGGACCCGGATAATTCAGTTCATACTAGACATGTGCTTGCAAATAAATTTAAAACAAAACAAAAAACAAACATTAGTAGAAGATAGTCCATTTCCTTAAATTAACAATCGAAGAAAACAGACTTATTCGTTAGTTGTATAACATTATTTTCTAATATTACCAATAACATCTAGCTCTGCTGTATAGTCCCCCCATGCATGGGTGTACTAAAAGGATTCACCATGACTTGTGCTGTTTGCTTGGAACGTGCTGACATGAAACTTGCAACAATAGGCTTTACGTTTTCAATGGTCTTGATGATAACCAAGAACAAAAGTCGATACAGAGCCACCATTCCTAGCAAGATAGCAAGATCAACCCACTTAGAGTAGCTCATTTCCACTTGCCATGTATCTCTCAAAATTTCTTCACCTGTTAGATTGATTGGCCCTCCGGCATTATCTCTGGGAAACGTTAGCCCTTCAAACTCGTTCTTGAACAACCCTTGGAATGCATACTTGTGGAAAGCAATGTAGTAAAATGGGTATCTCCAAAATGGTTTGGGAAGATCATTTCGATATCGAAAAAATCCACCACCTAATACCATGAGCGCTTGAATTCCAGCACCAGTTATTATACCCATCAAGAAATTAGGCACCATGCTTGCAACAGTCATCATTAGGCTCTCAACTAAGAACTAACATCATGCAAACAAATAACACAGCAGCAAAATATAGAAAGTGTTCAGCATCTCTCTGAAGTCCTGGAGGGTAATAAGCTATTGCCCCTGGAATCAGTGAAATCACTAGCAAGAATGGAAGAGCCGAGAATGTGTTGCCTATAACGAATGCACCAGTGCCATAATGTCCATTTAACCTTTCTCGTTCAAATATCTGGAGAAATGGGAGGGGAAAAAAAAAACATGTGAAATAATTGAGTATGACATTAACAAAGCTTCAAATTTTGGATCAATTTCACTTTCCTCTGCATCTGAATCATGGAATTAGTTCTAATGTCATTCTAATCTATAAAATCGAACAATCAAACTTGATTTATTAGTAACAGGCAAGCTGGGCTTGTCACTATAATTTTTTGCTGATTTAGAGAAAGGAAGTAGATCTATGTGCATAAAATTGATTAATACTTAAATGACAAACAAAACAAACCTTCATGTCCTCCACAAAAGAAGGGAATCCACCGATGGACATGAGAGTTAAGAATGAAGATACAAACATGATCAGTGAACCTCTAGCCTGAAAAAAAAAAAAAAAATTGCAATGATTAATTTAGCTTTTGAATTGATCCTAATTTGCATTATATATCATATGTATAAGGAATTAATATTTAATAAGTCTCTCTTAAGTATTACCTGAATTGATCCATAACTATAGCCAACATCATTAAACACAGTGGCTAGGCCTATAGTTATTGCAACATAAATAGCTAGGCGCAACCAGTAATAGCCTAGATCACGGAACATATTCATGAAAGACCTTTTCGTAAGAACAAGACATTGAGTAACGAAGCCAGCATGGCTTCTCTTCATCTCTAATGTTCCACAATCTTGAAACCAACATAAATTTTTCACTCATTATTATTTTTTTTTATTTTATTTTTTGTAATTTATTTAGGAAAGATTATTTGTATATGCTATGTAAATTAAATTTTAAGATTAATTTCTTGCTTAATTAATTACCTGTTTACATATTTCTGCTACTTGTCTTTGAACTTGTTGGTAAGTTTCAGACGATTTATATGACTTTTTAAGAGACTCTATTGCTTCCTCTTTAGGTATTCCTCCATCTGAACCTTTCTCAAGATCCTACAAAAGATTTATATATATAAAAAAAAATTAGATTTATAAGGAGGTGTTTCGAAGATGAGTAATTGCATAAGATTAAGTTGAAAGGAAAATCACCTCTATTTAAAATTGATTGTTTCATTGTTCAAATTAGTTATTACTAATGTGTTGTGTAGTATGTATCAAGTACCATGATCTTCTATGTACAAGATATTAATTATATTTTAACCCAAATGAACTCACTCTATTCCAAACAAAATGGAGAGGATATCAAGATATACATCTATAAAAAGACATTAATTAGCCAAGTCACGTACTAAACTGCCATTGATAATAGGTTAAATTATATATTTGGTATTCAACCTTTGACTCTCTACTTGTATGTGGACCACCTTCACTTGTCAATATATATATATATATATATATGCAAAAAAAAAAAAAATTATATAAATAATCATTTTAAACTAATATGTTCTGTGACCACCCTGACTTAAAAAAATGTATATATATACTTTAAAAAAATATATTATATACTAAATTAACCTATTTTAATTTGACCACTCTAATAAAAATGTTGAACACCTTTACTTGAGAATTATAAGAATTTGATTTCAATAAATATAAGAATAATGCTACATCCACAATATTTTTACAATAAATCTTATGTGGTATGTTATTATTAATTCTAATTCGTGTTCAATATTGATATGTTTTACCCACCAATAACAGACTAACAACTTGTTGCATAAGATTTGTTATGAAATTGTTGTGATCACCTTATTATTCACATATCAGCATTTTCAATTTGCACTTTACCTTTTATTATTCTTTTTTTTTTCTTATTCTTTTTGTTAGTATAAAAAATTGTAATATTTCACGTATTTGCCTTTTTTTTTTTTTTTTTTGTGACGTTGATAAATTCAAATTGTTTGTTTATTAAATTTTGTATAATTTAAATTTCTTAATGACTATATATCCTAAAAAAATTTTCTAGAGCCGCTGCTGCCTTTGACCTTTATTTCATATTTATTCTTATATTTTAAGATAATTCAAAAAAGTTCTTAGAGTCCTTTGATAGATAAAAAATGTTGATGTGACAAATCCAATTCATGAAACCAAAATCACTTTGATGATGTGTAGCAACTTATGACATAACATGAATTTAGTTTGTCATGTCAACATTATTCATCCAATTATAAGGAATTTTTTAAACAATTTTTAAAATATAAGGTCAATTTTAAAATAAAGTTTAAAGGCTAAAGGGCAAACAAAATTTAATATCAACAAACTACCGAACACAAGAGCCAGGGGTCACTTACCTTTCCAAAATCCTTGTTTATGGTTTTAAGGAAGTGATCAGATGGATTTTGGAGAGTCGGGCAAGGAAAGCCATTTGAAGCAAAAAACTAATGAAATTGAAATTGTGAAACTTTAGTTATATATTGCAACAAGAAGTGAATATATACACACACACACTTCATAAACATTAGAGAACTTACCTCATTTGCTTCTGAAGCAGGACCAAAGTACACTGTTCTCCCTGATGACAAAAGGCAAAGATTGTGAAAGAGTTGGAAGACCTCACTGCTGGGCTGATGAATGGATGCGATTACAGTCCTTCTAATTCCATCCCATTGATCTAACTTTGCAATTCTGTTCATCACATAATATGATGCTGCACTATCAAGTCCACTTGTTGGTTCGTCAAGGAAGAGAAGCTTTGGGCGTGTCAGGATCTCTATGCAAATGCTCACTCTTCTCTTTTGCCCACCACTGATACCTTTGGCTCCCCACCCACCAATTCTTGTGTTTATGGCATCTTGTAACCCCATTTCTTTTATTGTCATCTCTGCTCTCTCCTTCTTCTCTGACATTGACATGGAGTCTGGGAGTTGGAGCTGAGCCGAGTAATACACAGCTTCTCTCACCGTTAAAGTTGTCATCAAAGTATCATCTTGTGTTACATATGCCTATATTTAGGTTAAGGTAAAAATTAAACAAATAAGTATGTTTAAATGGCTAAGAATAATTAAACTAATTTCTTGGCAAAACTTCCATCGCTTAGTGCACTAGACAAAACATGGCGTAGACATGTAAACAATTTTAGACGTGCATGTTTCCAAATCTTGTTCGTCCAATTCACTAGAGTGAACCCAAGTCAAACCCTAATTTCTCTAAAAAAAATATTCTCTTTGATTTGATGAGGAGAAGGTTTTTTTTTTTTTTTTTTAAAAAATTTTTTTTATCTCTTACCGACGTTCCAAAAGCCAGTTTCTGTTTATGGCCATTGATTAGAATTTCTCCCAATTGCCTTGTGTTTGAACCTAATCTACCTGCCATAAAAGACTAGTTAGACATTTGTCAATGAGTGATAATAGTTGCACACTATATGTATGGACAAATAGCAGAAATCATGCTTTTAGTTACAACTTATAATTGTGTTTTTAAAATACTATTTCACCATTTCATATTAATAAATAAATTTGTGCTTTTAAAACAAAATTTCAACTAGAGTATAACTCTGTATAACAATGCTCTTCTGAATTGTCAAATCATATTTGCTTGTATTTTTTGAATTGTTTTTTTTAAAAAAAAAAAAAAAAAAACACAATATCTAGCAAAATAATATTGTGTTGTGGACCTGCAATTTCTTTTTTGACATTGCCATTTTTCTTGTTAGTTCTCAGATGCCTAATGGAGCTAAAGCTGCAATATAGTATATGCAAAAGTAGTAACATAATTGCTTAAGCAAGGTTTTTTCCCCCTAAGAAATTGCTTTCTTTTAAAAAGAAGATTATAATTGAAGAAAGAAGGAGTTGGCAAGTGTGGTCACTACTCTAAACCCACTTAAATCTGAATTTGACATTGTGTGGAACCGTTTAAGTAATAGTAGAGCTTGCTACTTGACGAACCCACAACCTCAAACTTGCAAAATAATGGAATA
Source organism: Quercus lobata (assembly GCF_001633185.2). Lineage (NCBI taxonomy): Eukaryota > Viridiplantae > Streptophyta > Magnoliopsida > Fagales > Fagaceae > Quercus > Quercus lobata. Next base: position 22,662,364 of record NC_044914.1, read on the forward strand.
CAAGCACTTAACAACCTCCTTGGGTGAAAAACAGTTGTGTGCACATGCATAATGTTCAAATATATATATATATATATATATATATCTATCGTCCTCTTCCTTACAAAATTAGGAGACATGCGTCTCAAATTGCTAGTAATAGGAACTTGCAGAGGCCTACAACTATATTTTGGTCTCCAAAAAAAAAAAAAAAATTCAAGAATAAATAGAACAAGTTTAGTTAAAAATTAAAACACAATTAGGTCTTCTTTTTAGTGTAATTCGCATCTTCATCCTACTATAGTTTTGGATGCTTGCAGGAAGGATGCAAATTTTGTTTTGCTTTAATAATATTCTTGGTTATTAGGAAGTGTTAAAATATATATATATATATATATATATAAAAGACACAAAAGGTTAAATAGCATTTTACGTCTCTTAAATTTGGGGACGCTTTTATTACGAGTTTTCAAAACCTCCAATTTATGCTCTCAACTATTACAACGATGTCAACATGCTCCTTTCCAACAGTTCATCACATTTTCATCACGAACCCATCTGAAAACCACATAATTTTTCTATCTTTTTGGTCCAAACAACTACATTTTTTATATAGTTGTACAGGAAAATTCTAATAGATATTAACGAAATGAGTGCATAAATATTGTTTCAATGCAAGAGATCCTGTAAATTTGTAAATTTCCTTAGTTAAAAAACCAAATTTATAAGTAATGTTAAACTTATAAGGTGTAAATAGTATTTTAGGCAAACAAAAAAAAGATGATATACCTGCTAATGTATCAAGGAGGGTAGACTTGCCACAACCAGAAGGACCCATTATGGCCAAGAGCTCCCCTGGTCGTGCATAACCAGTCACACCCTCAAGTATTGATTTGCTACCTTTCTTTCCATTAACAGTCACCCACAAATCCTCCCATGTCAAGAAAACACCATCCTCATCCCCCATAGTTCTAACAACATCGTTTCCACCTCTGTTGCTTTGCATTGGATTATTTATGATTTCCAATTCTAAAGCTGTGGAACTCAGAGTCAGGGCCGGCTCAAGGCCTAGGCAAGTTAGGCCTAGGCCTAAGGCCCCACCAAAAAAAGAAAAATTCCTTAGGAAAAAAGGCTCCCATTTTTTATAGTTAAAGGCTTAAATTTTTATACAATCATATATATTTTCTAAAGGTTGTACATTTTTTTTATTAGTGATATACAAATTTTACTATTGGCTTACAAATTGCTATGTTATTAATCACAAAAAACGTGATATAAACATTCATTAATTAAATTGATGAAGTTTATCAATGAGAGACGATATCACATTATATTTTGAACATTTTATAGTGCTTTTAATTAGCGCATTTTTCTTTTTCATTTATATTAAAACTCTCAAAGTACAAGACCAATAGAACCTTAACTCAATTGAAACCCAAAAATATTTCAAAAAGATGTTGCAAATGTGTTAAATCAACAATTATAGATTAGTCTCCCCTAAGAGTTTGAGACTTTGATTTTTGTAAATTAATATCCTACAAAACCATACACCAAATAATATCTATCTCTCTCTCTCTTAAAATCAAAATATAAAATTAAAAATTAGATTACAACTTTATTTAACTATGCATCGTCTTATATCCAAAATAAAGTATCTTTTTCAATCATAATATATTTTTATTTCTTTTTATTAATATTTATAATTCAACTATGATATTCAATTCTTTATATGAAATTAACATTAGTCTAGTTGATATTATTTATGTATTTAATGTATCAAATTAACCTTAATTTGATTAGTATTAAATAATTTTGTTTAATTAATATTTACATATTAAAGGCTCCGTATAAATTTTTCGCCTTAGGCCCCAAATTATGTTGGGCCGCCCCTGCTCAGAGTTTTGGAGTTTTGGTTAGGCTCATGATTTCTAGCATTTGGTTGAAGAAGCGAAGCCATGGCCACTTGTGTGTGCAAAGAAAGGGATAGAGAGGACTGCTTTGAGAGCTTAGTACTTAAAGGCGTTGCCAAGAGCTCAGCATTTATGATATGAGTATGACTGAGCATGTGGTTCACGAGTTCAACAATTCAAATGTGAAACCACATATTTTTTGGAATCAGTTTTTTTTTTTTTTTGGGTAGTTTTTTTTTGGAATCAGTCACCAATCATATTTTGACACCTATACATATATTTGCAATTAGTTGGTACGAGAGAAGACAGATCTTTTATGACCGCACTATTTGCCATAGTTTTTTTTTCCTATAATTTGTTGAAGTGGTCCATTATAGGACTCATCAATTTTTCTCTAGCGCTCACGTTAATCAACTCAAACTTACAGCAAAATTTATGACATCGAAATTGTTTTTCTAAACCTTTTCAAGATAAAATAGAGGTTCCTAAGAATAGTACTTACATATAGTAGTGTAATCTAATAAAGAAAATGTAAAATTACGTTTTGTCCACGTGTTGTTTGTTCTAAAAACACTTTATTTATCTGTGATTTGTCATAAAAACACTTTACCTACTTGTAGTTTAAAAATTAACATTTTACCTACCTGAAGTTAGCAATGTTTGTCTCCCGTTACCCTCTTCTGTTAAAAACAAGGATAAATTTATATTTTTGTTATCATTTTATATCTCTCTCGTCTGAAAATATAAAAAACTTAAAAATCAAGATAAAAAAAGATCTAAAAACTAAATTTTATAAAAATTAAAACCTAACTTTTACATATTCCTTTTATATATCAACTATTAGATCTTTTATTGGTACTGTCAAAGAGTGCGGGGCGCTGACATGAAAGTTTTCACAACTGCTGCTGTCAAAGCAAGCAGATTCTACTGGGAGTTAAACGCTACTATCAAGCATTTGGTAAATTGCAGAACCTTTGTACTAGAAGATGATTCAAAGTATGACAATTGTGTTAAATTGTCCTTATATGCTATTTTGACGAAAAGTTTGGGAATTGATTAAGAAGTTGTCCTTAGTGATTGCATTAGTCCAAGCCATTTGTCGACTTTATAAGTAATAATAAACATTTATGTTTAGGGTCTTTTGCTCAATAGGAAGTCTTCAATTGTTTTAAGGATATTTGTTTTTACATTTTGCAGGATATGCCTCACGAATATCAATTAAATTATGCGTTTTCGGTATGTGAATTTAGCTTAGGCCGTGATGCATCTTAGAATAAGACCTGGTAAACTTAATTGATTTTTTTTTTTTCAATTTTTAATGTGTTAAAATAGAAGATCTAGAAGTTTATACATGAAAAGAAGATGTAAAAGTTAAGTTTTAATTTTTTACAAAACCTAGCTTTTAGATCTTCTTTTCTCTTAATTTTTTAGTTTTTTATGTTTTGAGATGAGAGAGACATAAAAGAGTAACAAAGATACAAATGTACCTATATTTTTAATAGAGATGGATAACGATAGATAAACAGAACTAACTTCAAATAAGTAAAGTGTCAATTTTTAAATCACATGTAGACAAAATATTTTTCAAACAAATCACAAGTAGACAAAGTGTTATTTTCCCTAAAGAAAATGAAGTTTTTGAATTCTATCATCCTTATTATATCAAATTATTAATATATATATATATATATATATATATATATATTATAGAAGCGTACAGTGGTGTCTATAAATAGACCCCAAGAGTGGACTACGATATTCCATCGTTGTCCTCTCTGATTTTTAGAAAAAAAAAAGTAATAATAATATTAATAAAATCAAAAAAAAAAAAAAAAATCTTTGCATGTTATTTTCATTCTCATGAGACTTCCATTCTATCTTCTATAGTGATGACTAATGCAAATTCTTCTTAAAATGAACCACTCTTTTTTAAAATAAGAATAAAAATAAAAATAAAATTTTTATAAGATCTCCTCCTTTAATCCTTTTACTTTTAAATGAATGTGGTTAATATTTTGTCAAAAATTTTATAGTTCAATTGCATTATTCAATTCTTCTCTCTATTGGCATAATATGAATTTAAATCTTCTCACCACTACTTATATTATAAGAAAAAAAAATTAAATATAATCTTTCTAATAATTAATGATTTTTAAGTTATAATAAATTTAAAATTAAATATTATTTATATTAGATAATTAAGTTTTAAATAACATGACATCATATAAAAGCCTTAAATTTGTATATAAAAAAAAAATGGGTTGAGTTCAAGTTACACCAGGTGTAACTCTATGTAATATTATGCTACTCAATATTTTTTAATTGGATGCAAATTTTGACAAATTAATCGTTGGATTACATTATCTTTGTATATTCTTCATATTTGCAAAATTTCAAGGTGGTCATAGATCAATAGCCATATCATCAATCAATTGTTTAAATTCAAGTTTTTATAGTTTAAAATATTGCATAAAATATGAATTTATGGATCGAATAGTAAATAACATCTTATTAATATAAAAATTGGCATCATATTAAAAACATATAGAACATGTAATCTAACGATGAGATTTTCAAAATATAAATTCAATAACAAGTTATGGAATAGTGTAATATTACTTAGAGTTATAACATGTGTAACATGAAGCCAAATGAAATGAGTTCAAATTTGGTATGACAAACGATTTTTTTTTTTTTTTTGGATTTTAGAAAGAAACTTTATATCAATAATTCTAGAATAACATCCTTTCACACATCTTTTTCAACAACTCTCTTACATGCATAGGTAATTGTGAATTAAAAAAAAATGTTGTGTGTTTATGTGAAAGCGACATACACTGATGTGGTAACGATTATGATCCTAGCATAACTAAGACAAAGTAATGCTACAGGCACAATGATTAATTTTGACAACAAATTTCACACCTAAATGACTTGTTATTGTTGATTATTATAAGGCCCACCACTAAGGCTAATTTATTATCTACCACTAACAACTTCCTATCTTATAGGGATGGCAATTATGCCCCGTTTCGCTTGACCCAGCCCTCCCCATTTTGCTCTACGCGGATTTTTCTCACTCCACAAAAGCGGTGGGGTGGGGATGGGAAGAGATTTAACCCCGCACCATGGGACGGAGTGGGGATGAGTTTAGACTTTTTAGACCCAACCCACCCCATCCCTCCCCACATTGATAAGGGTTAGATTGTAAAATTTTCATACCCTAAAACCCTACTATTTAAACAAACACATCATCAACTTATTTTATTCTACTCAACAAGGATTTCTGCCTTTTTTTTTTCTTTTCTTTTCTTTTCTTTTTTTCTCTAGCAAGATTGAAAATAAGGTACAAGTTTTAACATTGTCTTTTGTTTTTATTATAAACAAATTTATATACTATTGAATCATTGAATTTGTATTATTAGATTTTTGTTTTTGCAGTGATATTGTTTTGTTAAGAACTTTAATAATATTATTTAATTTTTGTTAAAAATTAGTTTGATTTGATGGGATAAATTTATTTTTAATTTCAAATATATTTTTATTAACGAAATAGGTTTTCTTAAAAACAATTGCAGTAGTTGTGAGTAAATTAAAAAAAAATAATAAAGTTTTACAAGGTTGGACAGGGCTTCGCAAAGTCTCAAGAGGCAGAAATTGAGCAATAAAATTTTTCCTCGCATGAGACAAAAAAGGGTAAGAAAAAAATCTTGTGGACAAGGACAAAGACTTCACCCTTCAGATCCACCCTACCCATTGCCATCCTTACTACCTTATACAATTGTGAATTTTGTTGTCAATTTTGGTACGTCTCGGCGCTTATTGATACAAAAGTTCATAATCTTTGAACTTTGCTAACATTTAATGCATTTTGACAATTGTGTGGCTCACAAAGAGTGTTAGCAGAATTCATGTATGACTAGTATTTTCATTAGTAGTCCCAATCGATTCACTTGTGTTGTGTGGCTCACAATGAGACTATTGGATCACCCCTAAATTTTTTTTATTTAAACAAATATATATTAAAATCCAAATTTAAAAGTGTGAATCTAAAAATGTTTACTTAATCTTCAAAATCGAAAATCAACGTTAGGTGTTTTTTTTGACTTAGGTGTTGGATCAAAAAGGACAGTGTAGTTAACGCTATAAAGGCCATCCTGAGAGCTCAGCATTTGTTTCACGAGTTCAACAATTCAAATACGAAACGACAAATTTAGTTGGCGTTTACAAATCATAGTTTGATGACTAGACATTTATGATTGTCGGTGGTGCGCGAGAAGATTTTTTTGTTTTTGTTAAATGACCAAATTTTTTGTCACAACTTTTGTCGCTATTATTAAATGATCTATGGTGAATGACAGTGGTAAAAAATTACTTTTTTTTTTTTTTTTAAGCTTCAATTTATGGCGTTTATTTTTTATAATAACTCTTTATTATTAGATTAAAATATTAACCAATTAAATTTTAAATCTCTTATTCAATCATCAGAGACTTTACTAGTTGGGTTAACTAGAATCAATTATTTTCATATGAATTCATCAAATTTTCTCCAATATTAACAATTGGCCGACTTGAGTTTCAATTAGTTCAACTGTTAAAGTTTCTAATGGTTGTATAAAAGATTCGGGGTTCAATATCATTAGAAGTGAACGTCATAGATTAAAACTCTCTTAAAAAAAAAAAAAAAAAACAATTGGCCATCTGAAAGTTGTAGCATGAGTAATGGTTCAAAAGTTATACTCCTAAATTTTCTTGAGATAAAATGGAAGTCCCTTAATGGTACTTATGCAAGTATAACCTCTTTCTTTAATAAGAGAATCACGATTTTTATCCTCATTTTCCTCTTATTATAACCATCAAATTATTTTTTTTAATAAAATAAAAGTGTAGAAATATGTCTATGAATAGATCTTGAGAGTCCAAGTTTTCACTTCACATATTCTATCAGGGTAATTATTAGGTATTCTCAGAGAACCATAAATGTGTTCTTCTTTCTCTCACATAATTATGAGACCCATTAATTAAATTTATGGTGAGATCCATAATTCATGTGAGAAAAGGGAGTATACATTTATAATACTTCCGAAGTATTCAATAATTTTCCTATTCCATCGTTGATCTCCCTCAATTATACGAAGAATTCTTTTCATGTGATTTCCATTTACATCTTCTCCAGCGTTGACAAACACAAAGTTTTATTTTATTTTTTTTAAATCAACTTTTTTTTTTTTTGGTGTACATAAACGTATCTATACATAAAAAAAAAAATATACGCCAATTGCGTTATTCGATTCTCTCAATTAGAAATATATGAATTTATATCTTCCCGCACTACCTATATTGGAAGAAAAAAAAGGTCAAATATAATCTTTCTCATAGTAAATAATAAATTTAAATATGTATCATTTGAAATTAAATTATTACTTTTATTAAATAATTAAGTTTAAAAAACGTGACACCATATAAAAGCATTAAAAATTGATATAAACTTTTTTTTTTTTTTGAGAAACAAAATTGATCAAAACTAAATCTGAATAATGTATTAGATTATATTCTTTCTAATTTTTTTTAAAAAAAAAAAAAATGGAAGAGATTAGATTCTTTCCATTTGGAGACAAACGAAAAGAGTCCCCGTTCATTGTAAGACAACGATTATTTTTTGTCATAGAAAGAGACATCGGAGGACCCAACGTAAGAAAAAGACTAATGCATATTAGTCTTATGATGATGAATTATTGGAGTTCATATTCCTTGAATTTTGCTAACATTGAGAATATGTTTAAGATTCGCTTATTTTGCTAAAACTAAAATTTTTTTGCTGAAAGTACTGTAGATAAAGGTAAAAGTTAGCTGAAATAGTACAGTTAGACTCATAAATAGTACCAAAAAGTGTAGTGAGACTCATAAATAATAGTAAAAATAAACTGAATAACAAAATAAGTTGGTAAAAATAATCTTTGCTAGACAAAGACTGTAAAATTGTAATTTCCAACTATATTGTGTTAGTTTTAATTCCGTGCCAAATTTAATTGTAAATTTTTTAATCATTTTCCCTATATGTATGTGGGTTTAATTGTAAGGGATGAGTATGAGAGATCGATGAAGAATCAAGTTTCAAAAGTTGAACAAGTGGATTTCGTGACTGTCTCGCGAGAAGTAACCCGCGAAATGAGCCACATGTAGAGCACATGACTGGAAGATGAAGAGTCATGTCAGGTTGGATTTTTCGCAACTGTCTCGCGGGTAAGGCCAACCCGCGAAGGACCCTCGATACTTTTTGTTTGGCAAAAAGTTGTGTTTTGCTTTACTAAGTCTTTACCCACACTATATATATCCTCATTACCCACAAATTGTAATGAGTGCTTTTTCAGAGAGAAAACCCTAGAAAATATACTTGAGACTTAGAGATTGTTATACACACAATCATCTACACATTTTCTTGTGGTTTTTTTTCCTCAACTCCTACCTCTTCATCTCTATATCTTTAAGAGGTTGTTAGCCCAAACACTTACCACACTCATTCTAAGTGTAAAGTGAGATTTTGGTGCTGCTGAGAAGCATTGGAAGGAGTCATTCATTGGGCGGATGCAATCGAGCTAAATTGCAGGATCCAGAAAGCTAGAGAAGACAAGGCTTCGAGAAGTCAATTGGTAGCAAGAGTTTGAAGGGCTCAAGTACATGGGGTAGACTAGGCTTGAAGGGTCTTTTGTTATTCGTGTACTTCAAGTTTATACTCTAGTGGGTCGATTTCGACTTGGAGGGTTGCGGAGAGGTTTTTCGTCGAGTTCTTCGATTTCCTCTTCGATAACATGTCTCGGTGTTATCTTGTGTTTGCATCTCTCTTCCCTACTCTTTAAACTTTCATTTTATTATTGATAATGGATGAATATGACTTAGAGTAGAGTTATTGGTTCATTGTACTTATTTACTCTTGTTCCACACTTAGTCTAAGTTAGAATAAAAGCAATCTAGTCATAAGTTTTAATTGGGGGTCTGAACAAGCTCTTGTGTTTTAACATAAATCCAAGCTTTCAAAAACAAATACTAAATGCATTTTTGACATTAATTTGTATGGCTTACAATGACTTGTACCAATCAACAACTATTTTCATTTATTTCATTTGTCCCAACCCAGTCACTTTTGTGGTTCACAAAGACATAGACAAATCATGACATAATGGGATCACCGCTATTTTTTTTATTTTTTATTTTTTAAATAGGGTAAATTTCAAATAACTACCCTGAGATTTGGGCTAATATCAACTAAATCCAAAACTTCTTAGAACTAACTAACCTATTCCCTAAAAGACAACTTTGTCCCTAAATAGCTAAACACCATTATCTCTTCTAACTCTCTTCTCTATCGTCCCTTTCTCTCACCAAACCTAGCCACCTGCAAAACCCATGAGTCTTCACCAGCATCAGCAAATCCATTGAACAACCATCACTACTAAAGGTTAGTTTAGCATCAATTCTCACTCTCTCGTCTCTATTTTCTACCACCTAAAAACAGTAACATCAGCTACAATCCATGGCTACCACCACCTCTAACCCAATGCAGGAAAAAAAAAAAAAAAAAAACTGTGCAACAACCAACAACCCATAACTGCCACCATCTCCAACCTACTGCAACAACAACCCATGGTTGCCACCACCTCCAACCTAAGCCACACAGCCACCTCAAATCTAAAAGGTTGTTAGGCTACTTTTTTTTCTTATTACATCTAATTTTATTTAAGTACCACCTATTCACTTTCAAATACACACACCTTATTATATTTAAAGCCCAAAAATACTTATACTTGGCAATATTTGAAAAGCCCATGATTCAAGTCCATGGCAAAACAATTTTATCAGTGGAATTCGAATCCATAATCAAAGCCCATGATTCAAGTCCATGGCAAAACAATTTTATCAGTGGAATTCAAATCCATAATCAAAGCCCATGATTCAAACCTATGGCGATTCATTCATCCAAAGCCCAATTCTCATTGGCAATATCAAAGCCCAACTCATTGGCAATATCAAAGCCCAATTCTCATTAGCAATATCAAAGCCCAATTCTTATTGGCAACATCAAAGCCCAATTTTCATTGGCACTACTTCATCAAAAAGAAAAGAATCCAAGATTATCAACGCTTGGCAAAGAAAAAATATCACGTTAAAATGTTACTGTGGCAATCATCTTATGAAAAAACTCATGGAGAGCTATCTTGAGGATTATGTTCTCGTATTATAAAACCCATGAAATACATGGACGTCATTTTGCATCGCGACATCCATAATATACACCTTCAAACACTCATGGTAAACATTCAAACCCACAAGATCATCATTTAAGTCACGATGCAATTATTAGAAACCATGAACATTATTTGCAACATAGAATTCGTCAAAGTAAATATTATTTACAAAAGTATTTTGAAACTTTTCCTATTGTTTCAAACATTACAACAAATTGCCCAAAGGCCCATTGTAAGTATTTATGAAAAACCCAAAAAATATTTACTATGAGGAATGAAAACCCAAGGCAATATGTGCACACAACCCAGCCCATGAGAGCAAGCCCAAGAAAAAAACACTAGTAGGAGGCAAAGGAGAACTGCCCTTGTTCATCCTAACCAAAAAGAGCAACTAAGGACTCATACAAGGTAACCAAACCTTTGAGAATGGACTAAAGGCTATCCCATCAATTTTCTGTCACCCTCTACCTGACATGAATAGTGCCCAAGAGCTGTCATATCAGCTGGAGTCTAAAGAATGATGGAACTCCATCATCTTCCTCAAAACAGCACCTCCAGCGGAAGGGGAGCTGAAACCAAATTATTCAAACTCCAACAAATTGAAGTTAAAAATAACTAAAAAATGTTCAAAATGTGATTCATGTGCCAAGCCCATGAATCCTAAAGGGGAACAATTGAGAACATGTGGTTTGGAGGGCATAAAGGGATCTCCAACGGAACCCCCCTTAAGTAGACTAGAACTTAGCACCTAGCTTGGGGTGTTAAATCTTACTTCTCAGGGGTCCAAATCTCAGTTGCAGTATTAGGATTCGCTCTTGATACACGCTTCAGATCACAATAATCAAGCTCAGCCCCAAGAATCCTAGCATTTAATGCAGAACGCTTTAAAATCCCATCATTACCCAAAAAAGCAAAACAACCCCCTAAAATGGATTTTCCTACTTCTGATCAAAAATCTCAGAAAAGCTTGACTCTGATTCATCACCTCTAAGTGGTCATACGCTTTTTGGACCCTTGTCAATAAATGTTTCTCTGAAAACTCCATTATAAAAGCACAAGCAAACTAACCAAAAGACCAACTAAGCCACCCCTCTGAGACTCTGAAATTCGTTGGCCATTTTTACTAGTGGTTCAACTCTCTTCTAGCTCACCATCCATCACCTTCAACCCATACCCATCTGATCCCAGATATTCTTCTGCTCCATTTACACTACCACAGCTTATAAGTGTCTTCCAGCTAGCCACAAACAACCCATTACCCACAAAAGACTTCAATCTCAGTATCAACCCCATCTCACTCACTCAAAAGTAGCCCACATTCATCTTATTCATGTCTTATTCAGTAGATACTTGCTGCACTGAGTTGGGGATCTTTCTCTCCCTTCACACCATGCCAATTAATCCTCCATTTTTTCTTCCTAGGGAACCTTTAATCTTTACCTTTTATTTTTTTGTTGAAGGATATGATGTATTTGTAACAATTGAACTTTTTCCTCACATTGATGTAATGATGGCTGAAAGCAACATAAATTCCTCTTGAATGAGACACATAAGGACCTAGAATTTGCTTAAATACTATCTAATTATTGATGGCTGGACTATGTAATTCCACTTTTACCGTTGGACAATTCATCTTTTGGACTTAAGTATAACTTCACCCTTACTACTAGAGAATCTATTTCCCTTGAACTATCAAAACAGGACCACTAATGTTCTAATTAAGTATTGTAACGAATTTTTCATTGGGCCTTTGTTGCTATTTTTGTTAAGTGCAGTCCTTTTTTGCTTGGATAGGCTTGTCATCACACCAAAAGCCTATGGGTGTCATCTCAAAGAGCCCATAGTTGAGTCTCAGTTTGGTTCCCCAACATTTCATTTAGAGGCATCATTTTCCTTCCTTAACAAAGGTCACCCACCAAAATTGAAATCCAAATCACATGCAACAGATGTGAAAACATCCATTCAACCAAACCCAAAACCCAAATCAAAATAGCAAACCCATAGATCTACAAATAGTATACCCAAAATCAAAATTTTCAAACCCGCACCCAAATCATCTGAACCTAACAACCAAAGGAAATTTAAAGGGAGAGAGGGTTATGGGTTTCACCGATGACCAAAGTTCAGTGAGAGAGAGAAGAGATGGAGATCACCTAGGTGAGAGAGAGAAAAAGGGAAAAGAGATGAGAGTCAAAGAGAAGAGAGAGAAGAGAAAGTAATAGTGTTTAGGTATTTATGGACAAAATTTTCTTTTAAAGACTAATTTGGTTAGTTTTGAGAAGTTTTGGACCTAGTTGGTATTAGCTCAAACCTCAGGGTTGTTTTCTAAAATTTACCATAAAAAATATATACTAATCTTAGCTTGAAAAGAAAATGACTTCTTAGTTGTAACTTTGTGCTAATATGACTTTTTTTTTATTTAATCAAAGTTAAAATTTTGGCTCTTTATTATTCTCATATTGCTTAACTAACTCCACCAAAAGTCGTTTAGTTTAGGTTTTATTTTTATTTTTATTTTTATGTCATTGGCAAGATGACTTTACAATAAAATATGCATTCTCAAACATGGATATTGTTAAAATTGGATCTCACAATAAAATTTTAGATGATTTTTTAATACTCTTTGGTTTTGTATATTAACAAAGAATTTACAGCGTAATTGAGTGAAAAATCAATCTTAGATAATTTTCAGGGTTTAAATTATTTTAAGGGACAAAATGGGCTTCTGCCCTTTTTGGGCAAAGTAATTAGCCTTTTGCCCTTCTTGCCAAACTAAATAGGGAAATGCCCCTATTTTGAAAATCGAGTTTCTCAAAATCGAGTTAAAAAAAAAAATTATAGAGCCCTATAGTGACGTTTTTAAGGACCTATAGTGACATTTTAAGAACCTATAGTGACGTTTTATAACTTGATATCCATAAAATCGAGTTATAGGCAATTAAATTACCTATAACTCGATTTCATGGATATCAAGTTACAAAATGCCACTATAGGTCTTTATAAACGTCACTATAGGTCTTTATAAACGTCACTATAGGGCTTAAATCAATTTTGAGAAACTCGATTTTCAAAAGAGGGGCATTTCCCTATTTAGTTTGGGAAGAAGGGCAAAAGGCTAATTACTTTGCCCAAAAAGGGCAGAAGCCCATTTTGTCCTTATTTTGAGTTCTTTGTTAATAAATTAGAGAAAATTGGGTTGAAACGATTTATAATACAATTATTTTGCCTTTTTCTGTGGTTTATATTTTGCTATAATTGAATATAGACTCTCTTTTTTCTTTTATTTATCTAGTTTTGAATTTATTTTATATTTATATATATATACTCATAAAATTTTGTGGCTCATGTTTTGGTCTAAAAAAAGAGTCTTAGTTACGTACTGCCTTCAATTTGGCTTTTTTGTGTGGCCAAGATAAGCTCCACACTTCTTACAACTCCATCTACTATCTACAAGCCTATGCTCAAAAGTACATCAATTAGTTATTAGTTACTTAATGTTTATTTATAGCTTTACATTGTACTATCAATGTAAACTTATATCATAGACATGTTAAATGTGTAGAATGTTATATACATTTATAAAAAGTGTACAATATTGTAATTTATGAACTTTTCTCATGTATTTTTTTGATGAATAACTCCATCTACCATCTACAAGCCTATGCTCATAAGTCACTCTGCTTATGTGGTTTTCAATCCTCACCATAGAATGGGATTCAAAAGCTTATATGTTATTGTTATTCTTGCATCATAAATATATTAAATTTCTTTTTAACCATGGTAGATTGAAGAATAAAAGAATAATAAAACCGAAAATTCCTAAAGACTAATGGTGAATACAATTTTATAAACAGAAAAAAAAAAAAAAAAAAAAAAAAAAAAAAAAAAAAACAGTGAAGACAAATATTGATGGGAAAACAAGGCCATCAAAGAACCAGTTAGCAGGTAATTAATTAACAAACTTCCAAATAAAAAAATGTTAAGAACACAAAAATAATTCACAACTTTTATCACAACTAGACACATAATAAGTTGTGAATGATGGAAGTAAAATTATGAGTCCACAATATTGTGAATTGTATATTTTTTGTGCCCCTAGCATTTCCCTTCTGAATAACTCGAGTTGAGCGGTTGATAGAACACCAAGAAGTAGATTGAAATTTTTCTAGAGGCATTGAAGGACTCTCTAGATGGGCAATTATTATTAAATAACCAAGTCACGAACTCCACCTACCTAATTACCAAGGAAGCTACACTACCTAGAGTGTAGTCATCTTGTTTACAAGTTACAACAACATTTCTAGACTCGTTTAGGACCATAAGTTTTTTTTTTTTTTCCTTTTTTTACCCAATAAAAAAAAAGGGTCTTTAGTGTAGACTAATTGACCCTACGCTACGTAACGACAATAAATACAAGGTATCTAATTGCTAAATTACAAGCAAATTTGGCACGGAATAAAACCAACACATGATTGAATAAATTTAACCTTTGGCTATTCCATGACAAAACTCTAAAAAAAATTCTAGACTTACAAAAAAAAAAAAAAAAAAAAATTGAAGACAAATATTGATGGGGAAAACAAGGCCATCAAGGAACCAGTTAGCAGGTAATTAATTAACAAACTTCCAAATAAAAAAAAAATGGTTAAGAACACAAAAAAAAAAAAAAAATCACAACTTTTATCACAACTAGACACATAATAAGTTGTGAATGATGGAAGTAAAATTATGAGTTCACAATATTGTGAATTGTAAATTTTTTGTGTCCCTAGCATTTCCCTTCTGAATAATTGAGTTAAGCGGTTGATAGAACACCGAAAAGTAGATTGAAATTTTTCTAAAGGCATTGAAGGACTCTCTAGATGGGCAATTATTAATAAATAATCAAGTCACGGACGCCACCAACCTAATCACCAAGAAAGCTACACTACCTAGAGTGTAGTCATCTTGTTTACAAGTTACAACAACATTTCTAGGCTCGTTTAGAACCATAAGTTTTTTTTTTTTCCCTTTTTTTACTCAATAAAAAAAAGGGTCTTTAGTGTAGACTAATCGACCCCACGCTACGAAACGACAATAAATACAAGGTATCTAATTGCTAAATTACAAGCAAATTTGGCACGGAATAAAACCAACACATGATTGAATAAATTCAACCTTTGGCTATTCCGTGACAAAACTCTAAAAAAAACTCTAAACTTAAAAAAAAAAAAAAAAAAAAAAAAAAAAAAGACCAGTGAAGACAAATATTGATGGGGAAAACAAGGCCATCAAGGAACCAGTTAGCAAGTAATTAATTAACAAACTTCCAAATAAAAAAAGTTAAGAACACACAAAAAAATTCACAACTTTTATCACAACTAGACACATAATAAATTTTGAATGATGGAAGTAAAATTATGAGTCCACAATATTGTGAATTGTAAATGTTTTGTGTCCCTAGCATTTCCCTTCTGAATAACTCGAGTTAAGCAATTGACAGAACACCAAGAAGTAGATTGAAATTTTTCTAGAGGCATTGAAGGACTCTCTAGATGGGCGATTATTATTAAATAATCAAGTCACAGACTCCACCTACCTAATCACCAAGAAAGCTACACTACCTAGAGTTAGGACCATAATTTTTTATTTTCCAATAAAAAAAAAAGGGTATTTAGTGTAGACTAATTGACCACGCTACGTAACGACAATAAATACAAGGTATCTAATTGCTAAATTATAAGCAAATTTGGCACGGAATAAAACCAACACATGATTGAATAAATTCATCCTTACAATCTCCCCCTTTAACTATTCCGTGACAAAACTCTAAAACAAACTCTAGACTTAAAATGTGAGTTGGGAACAGTTGCCAAAACTCACTCACACCTAACTCTAGATCTGTGAAGCTCTTGAACCATATAGACAAGTTTTCCTGAAAATAATATCACAAAAAGTTCATTGTAAGTGAAAATCTTGGAATACATATGGAGTAAGCACAATACGATCAAACAAATATGAATATGACAATAAAACATAGCTTGACCAAACAAGAACAATCACTATAAATAGTGACCATAATGAAAATTCACACGGTGAATGAACATTTGGACATGCAAGCTAATAAGCTCAATGCAAAATATCATTTGCATGTCCAACACTCAATTGATGCAAGAACACTAAGGTAATTGCATTAAGGATACAAGATCCAACAAGGGCACAAGAGTACTAAAGTAAATGCAAAACATTAACCAAAAGTACTAAATAGCTACAAAAGCAAAAGTACAAAATAAAGCATAGTTTCAATAGCTAAAACATCCAAGTATCCAAAGCACACAATATCCAAGTATTTTAAAACCAAAGTACTAAATCCATAGAGTACTTAAAAACCAAAGTACTAAAACCATAGAGTACTAGAATAAGTGCTATGAAAAACCATAAAAACTATAAAAGCTTATAAAAAGTTCTCCCCCTCAAGAGTTACTCCATACTACTCCCCATTTTTTATCGAAATGGCCAAAGGGCTATGGCTAATGAGTAAAGCTATCAAACTTGGCTGACAACAAGTTGATCTGGTCCTGGATGGCTACAAGGCTGGTGGAGTGCTCGATTTGGACATCTCTTAGACCATCAATCCTCTCAAGAATGATCTGAAAGGAGTCTAGAGGCACTAATGAAGATGATGAAGCTCCGCTTCTACCTTGACCACCACCTCTTCTTAGAGGAGGTTATTGTCCTTCCACTTCAATTTTTGTATCCGCAGGAGGTGCTTATTCAAGTTTAGCAGCTTGTTCATCACCTGGAAGACGAACTCTACTCTTTAGGATTGTTTGAGAGTTGATGGAAGGAGGCACACTCATTAGGCTTATATCCTGTGGAGTCTCCACATACTTTTCATGAAGGATTCTCATAATAAAACTTTGAAGAACAAGCTTTTCCCTTGAGGTTGTCCTTGTAGCTTCGACAATGATGGAGTAAGCATGAGCACCAATGTCTATGTAAGTTCTCTCACAAAGCTCCATGAGGAAGATGGCTCTAGCATTGTTGATGGTGGTTAACTTCCTTACCAAATAGAAGTTGAACAATATGATGTAAGCAAGGCATCTCAAATTCGGAGGGAAGGTGGTTGTGTTGAGGCATTTTCCTTCCCTAGCGCCACCAATACGGAATTGTACCGTTTCTATAGAGACCATTCTGTCCTTGTAAGGAATGAAGTCTTCTTGATCTACTTCTCCATGTCCAAGGATACCATCAATGTCCCCCATATCAAGAGTGAATTCATGGCCTCTAACCCAACAATCTAGGTAATCGTTTCTGAGAATGGCATTGGCATAGAATTCCCTAATTAGTGGTTTACAAACCCCGGGGAGATCACCAAGGAGCTTTTCTCGACCTCTTCCTTCAAAACAACTAGGGATGAAGGATTCCTTGAGGTCAACAAGATCCACAAATCGCTTCTAAATGATTGGCGCATTCTCAAAGTGATGGTTGTATCGCTCAAAATGTTAAGTGGAGCGAAACTGGCTCTCATCCATGCGTTTTCTCTTGTCACTAGGCTGAGCAAAGGTTTTTCGAGAAGCCATATGCAAAACAGAGCACAAAAGTAGGTAATAAACTTGATTAGTAACAGGTTAGAACCAAAACATAAACTTTGAATTAAAACCCTAAAAACTGGAATTTAAAGAGTAATTCAAAAGAAAATTGACATGTGAAGATGCTAAACATCACAACATGATAGAATCATTGGCATTATTCACTCAACATGTCAAAAGGTTTGTGTGTTTGTGCTTCATATGCAAAAGTGTGCAATCTAAGGCAAAGTGTGAAAACACATAATTATTTGATGTTCCAAAATCAAGGAAACATGATTATCCCCACAATCTTTGTACTCAATAATGTCTAAAGAAACACACAAAAACATCTAAGAGACATTTTATCATGAACATGGTATGCACAACACAACACAAAACATAATACAATGCATAAATATGAAGAACAAACATGTAATACATGTATAACAAGCATTATACCAACAAAACCAACAAAACCCATATATCAAACTCATCAAAAACTCATATTCAACAACCATATTTCAATATCTCAACATAAACACAAAATCCAAGAAAACTAGGGCTAGAAACTTGAAATATAGTGAAAATAAGAGAAAACTCATACCTTTTCTTGAAGATTGATGAAGGATTTAAGAAGAAAATGAAAGTTTTGAGAGTAAGAATGGTGGTTTTGGGAGAGGGAGAGGCAGAAAAGACAAAGGGTTATGCACATGATGCGAGGAAAAATTGAAAAGTTTTTGAAAACTGTCTGAGATTTAACCCTATTTGTGCAAAACATGTGATTTTCGCGACTTATATGACCCGCGAGCAAGTTGCCAAAACGAGTCACCAAAAACCCTTGTACAAAATTTGGAAAATTTTGTCTAAGTCTTTTTCGCAAGTGGGGCATCCACTCGCCAGTGAGTTGCGAATCTCTCTGAGTAACTTCGCGACTGGACTTCTACTTGCGAACAAGTTGCCAAAATGAGTCGCGAAAATGACAAAAACCTAGAATTTTTGAAAATTTTTCTAAGTATTTTTCGTGACTTGAAGTCTTACTCGCTAGGGAGTCGCAAAACCTTCTATGTAAACTCGCGACTGGTGCCTCGCGACTCGCATGACTCACGAAAATGAGTCACCAAAGGGCAGAGTTGAAAATTTTTGGATTTTTATGAAAAATTTTGAAACAAAACACTTTCCCAAAACAACTAAAATACTCAAAATTATTTTTGTATTTGATCAACATATGATTGAGTATGTACAACACATTTAATCAAGTACAATTACACAAATGGATAAGGCATTTATTGAACAAAGACATGTGTGATATGGGTGGGTATCAAAAGTGAGATAGTCCTTAGTCTAACATGAAACTTCAATGATCAATTCAACCAAGGTATACACAATTAGCACTAAGTAGAGTGACCAAATTCAATTATAGAAATGAGCATATATGGCCTCCCACAAAGACTTAATTAAATAACTTTTGAAGCTTTCATTTGGCTTCTTACATTTCATAACATTTGATCTTTTTAGAACATTACATTTCTTTTTGAGATTGATGCCTGAAATTTTTGATATTTCAATTTTGAAAGTAAGCCTTTGACTCTTGAGCACCATACATTTTCAATATAAGTCACTTTCCCACTTTCCTAGTCAAATACTAGTATGTGCGACTGCTTTTGCAGCTCATTATCTCTTTTCGAGATTTGACATTGGATGAACTCTTTAAGCAATTTTTTTATTTTTATTTTAAAAAGAGTGGGAAGATATATAGGCACAAGTCTATGCATGTCTCAAGATCAACAAAACTATTGACTAATCATTCATGACAAGTTTGAAGATCTATTTACAACAGTCACATAGATGTCAAAGATATTCCCACAATGATACAAGTGCAAAAAGAACAAGCTAAGCCCATAAATGCACAAAGTCATTAGTACGGAGGTACAAGGCTAAACATGTGTGTGACAATACACAATAATGCCGATCAAACTTTTTGGATTTTCTACTTTTTATGTGTTTTTGGATTTTTCACACAAAGCAAGTAAAGATTGATCAAAAAGAAAATAAATATTCAAAGCTTCTTAAAGAACAAAAACAGTAAAAACATGCTAGAATGAAAAACATAAGCAAACAACTAACAATGTCACAACATATCGAAAGAATTAATGCATGGACATGCTATAATACTTATGCATGAGTACCCTTCTTCACCCACACGGCATGTGCGTTTGGGGTGATATCCTTAGAGGATTGGATACTTGAGTGACGATTCTCAAACCTTAAGGTAAAGTTTACCAAACAAGAAGTGATGGTGTCTATCATCTTCATCACATCACCAATACTGAGATCTACTTCTTGCCCTTTTGATTGCTTATGGTTCCCTTTGCCCTTTCCTTGTCCTCTTGGCCTTTAAGAACTCGCATTCTTCAATGCTTGAAGCTTGTGACAATTTGGCCTAGTATGTCCTCGGATTCCGCAATGATGACAAAAGTGTTGAGTTTGAGGACCTCTTTGTGCCTTCTGAAGAGACTTTCCTTTTGCCTTGGGTTTGGCCACAAATGGATTTGGAGGCTTTATCAAAGCCTTTTGAATTGCCACATTTGGTTTCTTTTCAACCTTCACATTCTCAACAAGAGGGGTTGTAACCACCAGTTCTTTGGCTTTAACAAACTTCATCTCCTTAGACACATTAGTGCTTGAGCTACTTTCTTTGGTGTATCCCAAGCCACTTCTATTAGAAGAGGGCTTTTGATATGCAAGCACCTCATTAAGTTTCTTTGAAGCAACACACTCCATTTTGGCATTAGCTTGAATAACCTCAAGCTCAAGAAACTTGATCCTAGAACAGGCATTTGTTAACTCTTCATTCATTGTTTCAACTTCACATTTATTTCTTTATACCTCACAAGTATGCTCTTGTAATCTTGTTTTACTTTCTTCATTTTTCTAATGGCTGCCTTAGCCACTCTAGCATACTCTCCGGTCTTCTCAAGAAGGTAATTGTAGGATTCTTGCAATCCTTTTACTCCTTCATAGATGTATTCTTCATCTTCATCATCATCATCGGATTCCTCTCCAACTCCCATAAACTCCACTTTGGTGTGCTCACCGAGCTCTTCCACTAGAGTGCTTAAATCTTTTGAAGATTCCAAGGGTGCAATGGTCATAAACGCAGAGTAATTTCCTTCTCCATCACAAATTTTTTCTGAATCGGAGTTGGAGCTATCCGAGTCACTTAGGGTTATAGCAAAGAATTTACCCTTTGCCTTCAAATAAGTGGGGCATCCTTTCTTCACATGGCCATGCCCTTTGCACTTATAGCAAGTGACTGCTTGAGATGAAGATGAGTCTTTGAAGTCTTTCTTGTCCTTCTTGAAATTTGAGAATTTAACTTTCTGAAAAGACTTCCCATCCTTCTTGAATTTTAAGAATTTTTGTGAAAGTTCTTTGCAAGGTACGCCACCTCCTTTTCAACCTCATCCTCATCCAAGGAGTCTTGAGCTTCAACTCTTTCATTAATTGTCTTAAGAGCAAGAGATTTGCTCTTCCTTTGTGATGGTAAAGATAGCTCATAAGTTTGAAGAGAACCGATGAGTTCTTGAATCTTTATCTCATAAAGGTCTTTGCTATCTTCGATGGCGGTCACCTTGCCACGAAAGCTCTCTGGTAATGATTGTAAGATCTTCCTCACAACCTTGGAGTCCTCTGTCTTTTCACCCAAGTTGAATTTGCCAATCACTAGTTCATTCAACTTCCCATAGATGGAGTCGAATGACTCATCTTTGCTCATCTTTAGTTCTTCAAAGCAAGTGGTGAGCATTTGTAGCTTTGTATCTTTCACCTTTTTGGTGCCCTCGTATGTGGTCTCCAAAATTTCCCATGCCTCCTTGGTGATTGCCACATGTGAAATCCTATGAAATTCATCGGGTGAGACACCACAAAATATAGCATTCAAAGCTTTACTATTAGCATTGGCCACTACAAGGGCTGCCTTATCCCAAGTAGATTTGGCAGCCTCCGACCTAGTCCAACCAACTTTAACAACATCCCAGAGAATCTCATCAATGGAGCACAAGAATGCACGCTTACGCACTTTCCAAAATGCATAATTACTCCCATCAAAGATGGGAGGTGCATTGAAGGATTGAGATCTATCCATCATAGGGGTCAAGGATCACACTAAGGATATAGAAATCAATTAAAGTGTACCCGCTCTGATACTAATTGAAAGTTCATTTGGTGTGTAAAACACTAGTAAATGTTTAGAACCCCAATTTCAAAAATACCAACACAAGCTTATATTTAAACAATGTATGTGTGGAATGATAAATATAAGCTATACCCAAACAATCAAACTACTCTGAGCCTTAATTTAATCACAACACAACAGTAATTAAATGCAAAGAGTAAAGGATAGAGAGAAGCAAATGCAAGATAACAACGACACGTGTTATCGAAGTGGAAACCGAAGAACTTGACGAAAAACCTCTCTGTCGCCCTCCAAGCGGTGAAATGATCCACTAAAAAATCACTTGGGATACATGAATAGATAAAGGACCCTTCAAACCTAATCTACCCAATGCACCTAAGCCCTCTAAGCTTCTTGCTCCAACAGGGTTAAGCCTAACCTTATCTTCTCTAACTTACTGGATCCCGCAATAAGCCCATTGCAGCAACCAAATGAATTGGTCCTCTCTGAACTACTTCCCAAGCACCAAATAACCTTCTCATTGATATGAATATGGTGAGGTAAGGATTTGGCTAAAGCTCCTCTCAAAGGTATGTCAATGGAGAGGGTAAGAGTAGAGGAATTTGAAGTGTCAAATGAATAAGATTGTAGATGAATCAATCTTGTTGTTCTCTGGGGTTTCTTTCTCAAAATTCTTTCTATAAGCTCTCAACATTTCGTGGGTATAAGGGTATTTATAGTAGGGTATGTGAGGAATATGAAAAGTCATTTTTCTGCAAAATAGGGGGTTCTAGCGACTCATTCACGATTGGGACAAGTTGCGAAATAACTGACTGGCTAGATTGTCCTTTTTGTCCTATAGTGCTCCAGCTGTCATGACCCTTCAACTTCCTGCATGCTTCACACGTGTGGCACTTTGGTGAGTCACTCGCTAGTTCTAGTCGTGAGAATGCTCTTGATTGCACACACATTGAATTCTTCACACATAACCCTTACATGATTTCCACCTAAATACATGGTATCTAATTGCTAAATTACAAGCAAATTTGGCACAAAATAAAGCCAACACGTGATTGAATAAATTCAACCTTACACCACCACTATATGTTCCTCTGGCATCACCTAAGTTTTTCCCCAACCTATCCTATATTAAAGCAGCTTGAATCTGACCCCCAAACCGATTTCACAGTCTCATGGCACCCCTCCTTGAACAGCCATACCTGTTCAAACTGCCTTGGTTTTTGCCTCCGTGTCAGAACCAGGGTGGATATGGATGGGATTATGGTCGGACATCCCACATTCCAAATGCACCACCTAAAAAGTGAGAAATAAGCTAACCCACTCTTTTGTACCAAGGGCTCTGTCTCCAAATGTTCCCAAATGATAGGTCCATCCAGAAAATGTTTGACCCAGGTAAATTTACTTCTTACATATCCAAGGTCTCGAAAACCAACTTCATCAATTACATCCCTGAAGTCTTGCATCTGATTGTTTGGCTAAGTCCAGCCCCCAAGCTTTTCATCGGTCTTTGTAATTTCATTGAAATCACCAGCACAAAGCCATGGAATAAAGGTCAGAGTGTTGAGCCCCCTTAATAAGTTCCATGATTCCGGATGCCTAGAGGTTTCGGGAGCTCTATAAAAACTAATGAACCGCCAAACGTCATCTTTGCTGCAGTTTATAATTGTATCAATGAAATTTGGAGATGAATTCACAACTTGAATATCAAAGTTTTGCTTCCGAAAAATGGCCAATCCACCCCCATGAGTAATTCTTGAAACTCCAAAGAAGTTTTTCAATAGTAAAGTATCACACAAACCACTTAGCCTAACTTCATCCAGCCATGTTTCAGCTAAAAACACAGCTGCAAGATTTTGTGTCCGGACTAAATTGCCAAACTCTTGAACTGTCTGCCAGTTCCCAAGCCCCCGACAGTTCTAATATAAAATATTCATTGCTTCCGATGGGGCTAGGGAGCAGCCTCCGCCAATATAAAAGAAGAGTTACTGACATTAGGATAAAGCACCAATTTTTGGTTTGGTAAATCCACCTATTCTCCAAGTGTTGAAGCAGATCATTTTTTACACACATACTCATGCAATGTAGAACCTGAGTCAGAATCTGAAGTGCGAGCAATCCGTTTCCAAGAAGTAGTCCTCGGAGCAATAGAGTTATTTGAGATTAAAGGGGGTGAAATGTCTAAGTGAACTGGATTGTGAAGTAGCGTAGGCTACGTGCTAAGGTCACATGGTATGGACTTAGGGCATCCTGGCTATTTTACTAAGATCTCATCACAAATCTCCTTAGCTGTCAATCCTAAGAATCCCTTACTTTGAGTCCCTGAATCCCCAAACTTTTGCAAACCATTATCTATATTAGAAGTTGCTGAAAAAAAAGGATCCTGGAGATTTGCATTACCCGAGAATTCTGGGTTGGTAGTAGACTTAATAGCTACATTCTCGTTTGAATTTGAATTTGGGATAGTAATAACTTCTTCCACCAAATTCGGGGTTTCCATATCAGGGTAGTTCGCTGGAAGCGGAGGGACTAGGGGCTTTGCTGCCAGAATATCTGACTAAGGAGAAAGTGTTCTTGCATCCGGTTTGTACCTAGTGTTAGGATGTTTACCCTTCCTATAATCAAAGAAACTAGAGACATGCACCACACTATTTTTTGGCGTGAAAGCATGGGAAGCTCTCATGAAAGGCCCATATTGTGTTGCACTCCGGGGTAGTTCCCTTTACTCTCAATCCACAAGCCATATTCCTTGTCATCGTGGTCTAGAGAACCACACCAATAGCAAAGGTTTAGCAGTCTCTCATACTTGAAGGTAACCCACACTCCCCCCCCCCCTCCTCTTCAAGATGAACCACTCTCCCATAACAAAGGGGTTTTGTTATGTCAATTGTAACCCTGACCCTAATAAAGCACCCCCCTTCCTTTGGTGGATGTGATCCTATTGATTAACTTCACCAATACTACCACAAATATCCTTAGGTATTTCCTTTGTCATGTATCTAAACGGAATGTCATGTACTTGTACCCAAAAAGAAGCTTTATTGAAACACGCTTCTTGAATAGGGACATTGATATCATATTTCTGAACCACCACCAAGTGCTTGTCGAAACTCTAGGGTTCACTAGAGATAACCCTGTCTACATCTTGTGGATTATCAAAGATAAACAAAAGCGTATTATTACCAAGATTCTTGATTTGAAATCCAGTCAGAGAACGTCATAAAGGTTTGACAGTTTGCCCTACTACATCCACATTCAACAACCTTCTTGTCAGAAACTTGGCCACGATAATATTTTTTTGAGAGTGTCTATCCTTCCTAATCGTAATCCTATCTCCCTCCCCTTCTGATAGGGAGAGTCGAGTCCATTGTTTGGATAAATCTTCCATATAGTCAGCTAGAGGTGGAGAGGAGCAAACTGGTGCTACAACTAACATATGAGAGAAGAGTGAAAAGAAAGGAAAAGGAGGAGAAACAGAAAATGAAAACACACAAAAAAACTATATCCCAAAAACCCAAGAAAATAACTCACCTGTAAGCCCTACTGATAATAGTTTTACCACAGGGAACAAACCAATCCTTACTAAGAAGGAACAAAAATTCCACAGCCTGAGAGAAGCTTTGGAGAAACCAAAGCTTTCTTAGTGATAGGGACACTCCAATTTTTTTATGGAAAAAACTATTTAAGAGTGAAGAAAAAAAGAGCCATCATAACAAACTAGAAAACATTAAAGAACATAAAAGACTTACAGTACCACAAATGCAACAAACTCAAGGGAGTTGAAAGTTCTTATCATATTATCATCTTCTACAACACATAATTCAATGTCTTGCTAAACTAGATAAAACCAACCACTTTACACTTCCACCTCCATGTGATATTATTTAATTAGAGTTAAAAGATTCGGAAATGGCATGCGTATGTATTGAACATAAACTAAGAGAGGGGAAAAGTTAACAGATGCTTATGATTTACGAACTATTTTTAGAAACGATTTATTGAAAAAAGAAAATTGTAACTAACTTTTTTTTTATAGTTTTTGATATTTCTCATAAAAGTGGTATAAAACTTTCCTAAAATAACCCATTAACAAATGCCCTAAGGGCAACTAAGAGTTAGTGATGTTCATGGTTATATGCTTGGTTGGCTATTGAAAAGACAGAATTAACTGAAAGACCATTAAGAATCTCACATCTCCTCAATCCTCATCAACCAGACCTAATAAGCATTAGGCATAATTGATTGGGTATCATTATTTAATTTTTCTGGAAGGTCATAAGGTTAATTAATGTTTTATATTTGAGTATTTTGGTTTTGGGAAATTTACTCATAGAGCATCATGTATATCAATAGCATACTAGCAACTTACGGCACAACCAGCACAAAGAAATATAAGAATTACAATGGCCATAAAAAGAAAAGAAGCAAATTATCCCGCTAGATTGGATCAAATGGGATTCAAATTTCACTCGGTTGATAACTAGTTAGAAACTTATCAAACTAAAATGGGTTTTTAGGAGAAAATGGGCTTTTGCCCTTTCTTTTTAAAATATCCAGCAAAATACCCCATATCTGAAACTAATTAGGGAAATGCCCCTGTTTTGAAACTCAATTTTCTAAAAATCGAGTTTCAAATATATAACTCGATTTTTGGAACATCGAGTTATAGCGAACGTGGACTTAGAAAATTTTTTTTTTTTTGGAACTTTAGTTCCATGTAAAGTACTCAAGTTCATGGAACTCGAGTTCCACTTGAATTGTTTTATGGAACTCGAGTTCCATGAACTCGAGTACTTCACATGGAACTCGAGTTCCATAAAAAAACAAATTTTGTTTAATTTTCAGTTTGCTATAACTTGATTGTCCAAAAATCGAGTTTTAAATTGAAACTTGATTTTTAGAAAATTGAGTTTCAAAATAGGGGTCCCTAAATAGTTTTAGATATGGCATTTTGCTGGATATTTTTTTAAGAAAAAGGGCAAAAGCCCATTTTCTCCTGGATTCTTATCCTATGGACTTAAACCGTTCTTTGACAAGTTCAGTCAACCTGTTATGACTTATGTTTTTGTTTGTTTATTTAGACCCCTTAAAATAGATTATATAACTTAATGAATTAGCTAGGTAATTACTTAAGTTAATTATGAGATCTAGATTAAACAGTAAAAGATCATATCATGCACAATAGCAGAAAAGTAAATAACACACAAATATAAACTCTGAAGCTGTATCAAACCAGCTCTTCAATTCTCCATGCCTCTTAGCATATTGTACAAGTTCATGGGTTACCTTGTTGCCATTCCTGCTTATGTGCTTGGTCACTACCATTTGAAATTTTGACATTTCTTGATAATATGATTTGAGATAAAGGAAAATTACAATACATATTTGATGACTCGATTCCTTAAAAATTTGAGACCTTCTTAGAAATCCTAAACATTCCTCTAATATATATCCTCTATTTTTCTTGATTTAGTCAAACTAGCCTAAGTTGTCTTGCCAGCTTTCAAGGACAACAACTTCTTTAGTTACGTCCATTAGTTCAATCATCCTAAGAGAGTTTTTATGTGTGGGACTATGCTTTCAATTGTTTTTAACTAATAAATTCTGGGCTTTTTTCATGTGGTTGTATTGTTGTGCTGAATCTATTTTCAATTTTAATCATATCTATAATCTCATAAATTTGAATAGTATTTTTCGTTGTATTTTAGGAAAGTTTGCCAAAATAGTTAGCTAATTTTTTTTTTCTTATAAAAAGTTTCTAAAAATTGTCCATTAACAAATGCTCCTAAGACATCCATTAAATTTTCTCAAAAAAATATTTTTTTTTTGAATTCTTTGTTTTGAAAATATCATAATCGGTGTTTTTTTTTTTTTTTTTACTAGGTCTGTCTTACTTCCAATAGTTTTTTAAATGAACATCTCTTCTTTTTTAATAGTTTCTCAAAAAAAAAAAAAAAATTGATAGAGATTAAAACTTATTACCACATGATTCTATCTCAAAGAGAAACTAACTAAATGTCCCATTAGAAAACTGTAGGGTCCGATTTTTCTGGTTCGGCCCAAGATGCGTGGGGCCTTAGACCAGTGAGCTTGGTACAATGAATTTGTAGAGAGTGGGCCAAAGAGCTAGGCCTTGGTGTATGAACAAAGGTTATCACGGTGTTTTACTCGATCAAGTTTGAGATGGACTGAGTTCATCTGAGAGAATTGGTCATCAGCAAGGTTCCGGGGGCTCTTTCTGGTGCCTCTTGTGTGTTGGGGGGTCTCCCCCCCCCCCCTGGTCTCTCTTTTTTCCCTTTTTATAGTAGATTTCCTCCTCTTGAATGGGATCCCTATGGTAGGTACTTATCCCATCTGCCCTTTCCTTCAGTTGTTGGGAGTGGTTGTAAGGACAGGGAAGTATGACCATGTTAGGCACAAGACAATGAACGCCATCATGGCAGCCTTTTCCCTAGACACTTTCCTTTTCTCCGTTGTCCTTTTCTACTTTAGTACTTTTCCTGCTCCGTGGTACGATATGGAGTGTCATTACCAGTAGCAGGTTGCCTCCTTTATCCTCGGCTATTTTCATGCCGAGGAGGATTTTCCTCATGGCCAAGGAGGAGTCTTTCCTTGGGCTGGGCCCTTGGCCCAAATGTAGACATTCGCATAGGCCTCCGGTTCTTCCCCCCCCCCCCCCCCCCCCAACACAAAAACTACTAAAAGTAAGCCAAACTATTTTTTACTTACCTAGATCCCAAAAAACAAATAATGATAATAATAATTTTTTTTTTTAAAAGTATTTATATTTTGTTTGGTTGTTGAGAATGTGCGGTACTATGGAATACAAATTTATGTTATTTCTACAGATAAAGCTAATTGTTAATAATATCTCTAAAATCTACCCGTGCGACAAATGTGGGCCCCAACTTTTATGTGAATCTGAATTTTTAATAAGCATTCATTTTTAGTTTTTTACGCTTAGTTTTTTTTTTTTTGGTACAAAATGTTTTAATTATTATTGAAAAACAAACGTCTCAAGTTTCAGTAATTTGTTAGTTTAACTTTATAGTAACTTTACCTTAATGTTAAATAAAAAAACTACGCATATATTATCCAATTCACCTACCATAGAGTTTCATGTTAGGAAAATAGGATTATAAATCCAAACGTGTAACGTTTAAAATTGTGCCACTTGTACACTATCAAATCTATAAAATATATACAATCTTATCATCTATATTTGACATTGATTCATTTTATCTTTGTATTAAATATTATAAACCTAAATTTGTATCCGGTGCCAAGTCATTTAAAATTGTACCACTTTACACTATCTAATCTAAACAATAAAATCTTAATTATAAAATGAACTTTCTTTATTTTAGGTAAAATAAAGAGTTTAAGAGCTTGCCAAAAATCATATATATATATATATATATATATATATTGATAAAATCTTGCCGAAAGTCTTATAATTTAATTGGTATCTCCTCATGTATAAAGTGTTTGAAAATTTAAGAGAGAGAATTTTGTGGGGTTAACAGCATATTGTAAGTATCTTAAAATAAAAAAATGTGAAACATTTTATAGTTCAATTGACACTTCTTAACATTTTCAACAATGATTTTCAAAGTTCAAAATCCTCATTCGCCATTGTATCTACCAAATTATATAATTAAAAACAAAAAAAGTAAAATTAAGGAAATCCTAGAATTTCTCACAATCAAATATCAATGCACCATCATTTTTTTTCCTGTAATCTATATATATATATATATATATATATATATATAAAACCAAAGCTTTTAAAACTCCAACAATTTTTCACGTTAGCATTTATTTATTTAATTTGATTTATATGTTTTGATTTATTTTTTCCAACTCATTTACTCGCGTCAGCATTATTAATTTAAAAATAAAAACTAATAAATCTCATTATTTCCCCCACCAAATACGCATTACAAAACCGGTACTTCTTCAAAACCTAAACATAAAACCGATACTTCTTCAAAATCTCTCCTCTTCTCACATGCACATCACATTCCCCTAAACCTAAAACTCACCCTTTCCTTCCCCAAAATCAAAACCCAAAACTCAGATTCTCCCACCACCACCGCCGCCGCTGCCACGGATTGTCGCCACCACGAATTGCCGCCACTGCATCTTTTGGTTTTCTTGTATTATGCAACTCATTCTCTACCTGTTATTGTTTTTAATTGAAAATCAAACTCCATACCCAATGCCCAGGTATGCTTGCTTTCCTCTTTCTCTTTTCTCTGAATTAAGTTTGTCAATTGAAACCAAACAGAGGAAAGGTAGCCTACTTGATGATGAAAACAGGGGAAATATATATATATATATATTGATATATATATATATATATATGTATGTATGTATATATATATATATATATTTAATTTGGAAATATGATTTAGGTTTTGGTAGTGTGGTCTAATTGGTTTTGATTTAGGAAGAATAGATGCTTGACATTGATTTGTAAAGCCTTTGCTTTTTTTAGTTAGGGTTATTTTAGGTAGGGTACCGATGGTTGTTTTTCTTTGATTTCTTAAATTCCTCCGTTTAAATTATTTAACAAATTTACCATCTTTGGCTCATATATTTGTTTCACGTTGACCCATAAAGTTTTATTTTGATGTTGAGATTGGTGGAAAGCCCGCTGGTAATGCTCTATTCCATTACATTTCTTTTTTGTAAAAGAAAGAGACTTGCTTTGTTGGAAAAAAAAAATGGGTATTTTACTTTGATATTTTAGAAGTATTTTGCTAATTCCATGTTGGAATTGGCTGTGAGTAATGGGTATCAAAAGTTGTGAAATTTAAGGATATAGTGTTGTTAGAGGAATTGTGATCATGGTTAATATGATACTCTTTAAATCTTTATGATCTGTCATCTTTTAGGTCGAATTTTGATGGGTCTTTTTAGGAAGGCAGTTCCGAAAACCGTAGGTATGATTGTGTATTATCTATTTTGAAAGCACTGGATTAGATGATAGATACAATACATCATCCTTTCAAACTTAATACATTATATGATTATTGACTTTTGCACCCTTCATTTTGGATTGCAAATGCCTAAAAGAGGTATTGTATCATGTTTGAAATTTCACTTCAATATTAGAGGATGTAGCTAACTAGTGCCTTTAATCTCTCTCTGATTTGTTTCTCTTTTATTTTCTCGGGCCTCAAACTCAGACCTTATCCTCTCTCTAATCTCAGCCAAATCCATCACCACTCTCAATTTGCTTCTATCGCTGATGTTGCATAAGGTAATGTTTTGTATTCAATTCTTTATTATATAATATTTTCTCAAATTTAGTCAGTGTTTTGAAACTTAGACCAATTCTTTTCTTATTGCTATTTGATTACAATTTAGATGTCATGGAGTCAAACTTAATTTGTGTTGATAAAATTGTTGATTGGTCGATTACAGTTATGCTTGATGCTCTCTTCATTCTCTAACATAACATATCAAAGTTGCGTCAATGAATTTATGGTTGTAGGGCTTCTTAGTTGGTGTTCTTTGAATTGTGGTTAGCCCATGATAGGAAACTTGATGGGATCTGGAATATGAATGATTAATTTTAGGGTCTGTGGTTTAGTTGTTGCTTTAGTTAAATTTATATCCCACAATGCTTAATAAGTTAGACAATGCCTTGGCTAATCATGCCAAGGAGTTAAGGAACCTATACACTTGGAATATTTTCAATAAAATTCTACCACTTTTGATTAATAATAATAATAATAACTATTTAGTTTAACTTAGTTTTGTCATTTCTAAAAAATAAAGGTAGGATATTTAACCCAAGGTAAGATTTTATTCCACAATTTTCTTCTTTCTAAACCCTAGAACCTACACCTTTTATGGTTTCTAGACCTTTCCCTTCCCTTTAAAAGACCCAGTTCTTGCTTTAACTCTCTGTTTGTAGTCTTTGTCATTTTAACCATAACATCATGAACTACAATGTCTCAAGTCTAGCCTTTGTTTAGTATGAACATGTGACTGTGACTGTTTTTTATTTTATTTTTTTTATTGTTTATTTCTCTATAGTTTTGATTATAAATACATTTCCTCTATAGTTTTGCAGGGTTGCTCTGTCATTATATTCTCCCCCCAAGGTTTTTTCCCTTTTAACTCCCACCCTTTTAATTTTCATTATTAAATACCAATCTTTTTACATATCACCTGCATCTTTATTTATTTAGGGTTGTTTTTTAGTTTGGAAGACCACACGAATTTTGACTCTTTTTTTTTTTTTTTTGGATTGTTTTTTTGTTTGGAAGATTGCAAAAATTTTGACAACACTACCAAGCCACAAAGCCTTTGTGAACTGTAATCAAGCATGCCTTTAGTTTTGGTTTGGCATAAACTTGAAACAAATGCCATAAATATCTAGATTTTTGGCTTTTGTATTCTTAATGTTTGAATAAAACCATATAGTACAATTTAAACATGTTTCATATAAGCCTTTGAGGTCTCAGGTCATGTTGTATTTATATATGGCAAAAGATAGTACCATTTTCCACCTTGGCACAATTCGTACTGGTATTATTTATAACTTAGATATATTGAAGTTTTTTTGTGTGTGAATAATCTATTTTTATTTATTTATTTCTGAATTTCATGATGAAAACCAATGGAATACTAATTTTCATGAAGATTAGAAATGTTGAACTTTTTTAATAATTCAATAGTTGGGGTGGGGTTATTATGAAATTTATTGACATTAAGAGTGTTTGGTTTTAAATTGTAAATCTTTGATGAATTAGTATAATTTGGTGTTATACTTGATACTAATTTGAAGAAGTTGAGAAAAGAGAAGAGCCTAAGAAAGGGAGGAAATACATTCTTGAAAAGCATTGGATAAAGTTTGAAGATGTAAGCATAATTGTATATTTATTCTATTTATTGGTTCTTTTGTAATACTTATTAAACCAAATGTAAGAGCACATTATGATTATTGTAATATATTACTTCATAATATTTGTATTTATCTCATTTTTAATATTACTTTATAATATTACATGTTTCATCTTATATTAGTGCCAATTTAGCTTTCAATAATTAAAATTTTAGAAATGTTTAGACCTGAACATGTTAATATTTTTTTTTAAACAATCCCGTGCATCACACGGATTAGCAACTAGTAATAATTAATACACCAACATACTTGGAGTCTTGGACCCCGATAATTCAGTTCATAATATACAAGTGCTTGCAAATAAATTTAAAAACAAAACAAAAAACAAAAATGAGTAGAAGAGAGTCCATTTCCTTAAATTAATAATCAAAGAAAACAGACTTATTCGTTAGTTTAATAACATTATTTTCTAATATTACCAATAACATCTAGCTCTGCTGTATAGTCCCCCCATGCATGGGTGTACTAAAAGGATTCACCATGACTTGTGCTGTTTGCTTGGAACGTGCTGACATGAAACTTGCAACAACAGGCTTCACGTTTTCGATGGTCTTGATGATAACCAAGAACAAAATTCGATACAAAGCCACCATTCCTAGCAAGATAGCAAGATCAACCCACTTAGAGTAGCTCATTTCCACTTGCCATGTATCTCTCAAAATTTCTTCACCTCTTAGATTGATTGGCCTACCGGCATTATCTCTGGGAAATGTTAGCCCTTCAAACTCGTTCTTGAACAATCCTTGGTATGCATACTTGTGGAAAGCAATGTAGTACAATGGGTATCTCCAAAATGGTTTGGGAAGATCATTCGGAAATCGAAAAAATCCACCACCTAATACCATGAGCCCTTGAATTCCAGCACCAGTTATTATACCCATCAAGAAATTAGGCACTATGCTTGCAACAGCCATCATTAGGCTCTCAACTAACATCATGCAAGCAAATAACACAGCAGCAAAATATAGAAAGTGTTCAGCATCTCTCCGAAGTCCTGGAGGGTAATAAGCTATTGCCCCTGGAACCAATGAAATCACTAGCAAGAATGGAAGAGCCGAGAATGTGTTGCCTATAACGAACGCACCAGTGCCATAATGTCCATTTAACCTTTCTCGTTCAAATATCTGGATAAATGGGAGGGGAAAAAAAACACATGAAATAATTGAGTATGACATTAACAAAGCTTCAAATTTTGGATTAATTGCACTTTCCTCTGCATCTAAATCATGGAATTAGTTCTAATGTCATTCTAATCTATAAAATCGAACAATCAAACTTGATTTATTAGTAACAGGCAAGCTCTGCTTGTCACTATAATTTTTTGTTGATTTAAAGAAGGAAGTAGATCTATGCGTATAAAATTGATTAATAAATACTTAAATGATAAACAAAACAAACCTTCATATCCTCCACAAAAGAAGGGAATCCACCGATGGCCATGAAAGTTAAGAATGAAGATACAAACATGATCAATGAACCTCTAGCCTGAAAAAATAATAATATTACGATGTTAATTTAGCTTTTGAATTGATCCTAATTTGCATTATAAATCATATGTATAAGGAATTAATATTTAATATATCTCTCATAAGAATTACCTGAATTGATCCATAACTATAGCCAACATCATAAAACACAGTGGCTAGGCCTATAGCTAATGCAACATAAATAGCTAGCCGCAACCAATAATAGCCTAGATCACGGAACATATTCATGAAAGACCTTTTCGTAAGAACAAGACACTGAGTAACGAAGCCAGCATGGCTTCTCTTCATCTCTAATGTTCCACAATCCTGAAACCAACATAAATTTTTCACTCATTAATTTTGTTTTTTGTTTTTCTGTAATTGATTTAGGAAAGATTATTTATATATGCTGTGTAAATTAAACTGTAAGATTAATTTCTTGCTTAATTAATTACCTGTTTACATATTTCTGCTACTTGTCTTTGAACTTGTTGGTAAGTTTCAGATGATTTATATGACTTTTTAAGAGACTCTATTGCTTCCTCTGTGAGTATTCCTCCATCTGAACCTTTCTCAAGATCCTACAAAAGATTTATATAAATATAAATATATATATATATATATATATATATATTAGATTTATAAGGAGGTGTTTCTAAGATGAGTAATTGCATAAGACTAAGTTGAAAGGAAAATCACCTCTATTTAAAATTGATTTATTTCATGGTTCAAATTAGTTATTACTAATGTGTTGTGTAGTATATATCAAGTACCATGATCTTCTATATACAGGATATTAATTATTTTAACCCAAATGAACTCACTCTATTCCAAACAAAATGGAGAGGATATGTATCTATAAAAAGACATTAACCAAGTCACCTACTAAACTGCCATTGGTAATAGGTTAAATTACATATTTGGTATTCAACCTTTGACCTTTATTTCATATTTATTCTTATGTGTCGCAACCTATGACATAGCATGAATTTAGTTTGTCATGTCAATATTTTCATCCAATTATAAGGAATTTTTTAAACAGTTTTGAAAATATAATGACCAAAATGAAGTATTTAAAATATAAGGTCAATTTTGAGATGGTCAAAAGTTAAGGACAAACAAAATTTAATATCAACACACTACCGAACATAAGAGCCAAGGGTCACTTACCTTTTCAAAATCCTTGTTTATGGTTTTAAGGTAGTGATCAGATGGATTTTGGAGAGTCGGGCAAGGAAAGCCATTTGAAGCAAAAAACTACATGAAATTGAAAGTGTGAAACTTTAGTTATATATTAATTGCAACAACAAGTGAACATATATATATATACACACACTTCAAAAACATTAGAGAACGTACCTCAGTTGCATCTGAAGTAGGACCAAAGTACACAGTTCTCCCTGATGACAAAAGGCAAAGATTGTGAAAGAGTTGGAAGACCTCACTACTGGGCTGATGAATGGATGCAACTACAGTCCTTCTAATTCCATCCCATTGATCTAACTTTGCAATTCTGCTCATCACATAATATGATGCTGCACTGTCAAGTCCACTTGTTGGTTCATCAAGGAAGAGAAGCTTTGGGCGTGTCAGGATCTCAATGCAAATGCTCACTCTTCTCTTTTGCCCACCACTGATACCTTTGGCTCCCCATCCACCAATTCTTGTGTTCATGGCATCTTGTAACCCCATTTCTTTTATTGTCATCTCTGCTCTCTCCTTCTTCTCTGACATTGGCATGGAGTCTGGGAGTTGGAGCTGAGCCGAGTAATACACAGCTTCTCTCACCGTTAAAGTTGTCATCAAAGTATCATCTTGTGTTACATAAGCCTATATTTAGGTTAAGGTAAAAATTAAACTAATTAGTATGTTTAAATGGCTAAGAATAATTAAACTAATTTCTTGGAAAAACTTTCATTGCTCTGTGCACTAGACAAGACATGGTGTGGACATGTAAACAATTTTAGACATGCGTGTTTCCAAAACTTCTCCGTCCAATTCACTAAAGTGTTCCCAAATCAAACCCTTCAAAGAAAATATTCTCTTTGATTTGATAAGAAGGTTTTTTTTTTTTTTTTTTTCTTACCGATGTTCCAAAAGCTAGTTTCTGTTTATGGCCATTGATTAGAATTTCCCCCAATTGCCTTGTGTTTGAACCTAATCTCCCTGCCATAAGACACTAGTTAGACATTTGTCAATAAGTAATAATAGTTACACACTATATGTATGGGACAAATAGTGGAAATCATGTTTTTAGTTATAACTTATAATTGTGAAATTGTGTTTTCAAAATACTATTTCACCATTTCATATTAATAAATAAAATCATGTTTTTAAAACAAAATTTCAACTAGAGTATAACTCAGCCTGTATAACAATGCTCCTTTGAATTGTCAAATCATATTAGCTTATATTTTTTGAATTGTGTTTTTTTTAATTATTAAATAATATTGTGTGGTGGTCATTCAATTTCTTTTTTGATATTGACATTTTTCTTGTTGGTTCAAATGCCTAATGGAGCTAAAGCTGTAATATAGTATATACAAAAATAGTAACATGTAATTGCTTAAGCAGGATTTTTTACCCCTAAAAAATAGGTTTTTTTTTAAAAAAGAAGAAGATTATAATTGAAGAAAGAAGGAGTTGGCAAGTGTGGTCATTACTCCGACCACTTAAATCTGAATTTAAAATTGTGTGAGACTACTCAAGTAATAGTATAACTTACTACTAGTTGAACCCACAACCTCAAACTTGCAAAATAATAGAATACAAGCACTAAACCACCTCCTTCTTTGATAAACAGTAGTGTGCACATACATAATGTTCAATATATATATATATATATATATATCGTCTTCTTCCTTACAAAATTAGGAGACATGCATCTCAAATTGCTAGTAAGAGGAACTTGCAGAGGCCTTCAACTATGTTTTGGTCTCCAAGATGAAATCAAGAAAAAATAGAACTAGTCTAGTTAAAACTTACAACACAAATAGGTCTTCTTTTTAGTGTTCCGCATCTTCTTCCTACTATAGTTTTGGATGCTTGCAGGAAGGATGCTACTTTTGTTTTGCCTTAATAATATTCTTGGTTATTAGGAAGCGTTAAAAAAAATATATAAGACACGAAAGTTTAAATAGCATTTTACACCTCTTATGTTCAGGGTGGGTTTAATTGGTTTACGAGTTTTCAGAACTTCCAATTTATGCCCTCAACTATTACAACGATATCAACATGCTCCTTTCCATTATAGTTCATCACGTTTTTGTCATTAACCCATCTGAAAACCAAATTCTATTTTTTTTGTCCAAACAACTAGATTTTTTATGTAGTTGTACAGGAAAATTCTAATAGATATTAACTGAGTGCATAAATATTGTTTCAAAGCAAGAGATCGTGTAAATTTGTAAATTTTCTTAGTTAAAAAACCAAATTTAGAAGTAACGTTAAACTTAAAAGGTGTAAATAGTATTTTAGGCAAACAAAAAAAAAATATGATATACCTGCTAATCCATCAAGGAGGGTAGACTTGCCACAACCAGAAGGACCCATTATGGCCAAGAGCTCCCCTGGTCGTGCATAACCAGTCACACCCTCAAGTATTGATTTGCTACCGTTCTTTCCATTAACAGTCACCCACAAATCCTCCCATGTCAAGAAAACACCATCCTCATCCTCATCCCCCATAGTTCTAACAACAACGTTTCCACCTCTGTTGCCTTGCAATGGATTATTTATGATTTCCACTTCTAAAGCTGTGGAACTCAGAGTTTCGGAGTTTTGGTTAGGTTCAAGATTTCTAGCATTTGGTTGAAGAAGCGAATCCATGGCCAATTGGGTGTGCAAAGGAAGGGATAGAGAGGAGGACTGCTTTGAGAGCTTAGTACTTAAAGGCGTTGCTGAGAACTCAGCATTTATGATATGTCTGAGCATGTGGTTCACGAGTTCAACTATTCAAATGTGAAACCGCATATTTTTTTTGGAATCGGTTACCAATCATATCTTGACACCTATACATATATTTGCAATTGGTTGGTATAAGAGAAGACAGGTCTTTTATGACCGCCCTATTTGCCACAGTTTTTTCCTATAATTTGTGAAAGTTGTCCATTCTAAGACATCAATTTTTTCTCTGTCAATCACATTAATCATCTCAAAATTATAGAAAAAATTTGTAACATCGAAATTGTTTTTCTAAACTTTTTCAAGATAAAATAGAGGTTCCTAAGAATAGTACTTACATATAGTAGTGTAATCTAATAAAGAAAATGAATTCCATCGTCCTTATTATCAAATTATTAAATAAAAGAAAGATATATATATGTATGTATATATATATATATATATATATATATTAGAAGTGTACAATGGTATCTATAAATAGAGCCCCAGAGTAGACTTCACGATATTCCATCGTTGTCCTCTTTGATTTTTTTGATAAAAAAAAAAAAAAAACCTTTGCATGTTATTTTCATTCTCATGAGACTTCCATTCCATCTTCTATTGGAATGACTAATACAAATTCTTCTTAAAATGAACCACTCTTTTTTAAAATAAAAATAAAAATTTTATAAGATCCCCTCCTTTAATCCTTTCACTTTTAAATGATTTTTTTAGTTATAATAAATCTAAATCTATCATTTAAAATAAATTATTATTTATATTAGATAATTAAGTTTTAAATAACATGGCATCATATAAAAGCCTTAAATTTATATATATATATATATATATATATAAATGGGTTGGATTCAAGTTACATCAGGTGTAACTCTATGTAATATTACACTACTCAATATTTTTTTAATTGGATTCAAATTTTGACAAATCTGTTGGATTACATTATCTTTGTATATTCTCCATATTTGCAAAATTTCAAGGTGACAAAGATCAATAGTCATGTCATTAATCAATTTTTTAAATTCAAGTTTTTCTAGTTTAAAATATTGCATAAAATATGAATTTATGGATTGAATAGTAAATAACATCTGATTGGTATAAAAATTAGCATGCATATCAAAAACATATAGAACATGTAATTCAACGATGAAATTTTCAAAATATGAATTCAATAACAAGTTATTGGATGGTGTAATATTGCTTAGAGTTACCCTAGGTGTAACTTGAAATCAACCAATATATATATAAATATATATATATATATATATATATTTGTATGTGCGCGCCAAAAATGAGGTTGATGGGCTGGTCTTCACTTGGGTTCATAATCTATTTGTGATGTGGGCTTTGGATTTCCTACCTTGGGTAGTTCCTAGCATAGAGACCCAACAATGCTACCTTACCCTATGAATTCCTCTCCTATCCTCTCTCTCTCTCTCTCTCTCTCTCTCTCTCTCTCCCTTTTCTTTTGTACCATTCAACAACCCCCCCCCCCCCCAAATTCCTCATTCTCATCTCTTATTTATAGCTCGAGATTATTGGAGGGGTTATGATTACTCTAAGTTATTAATGGGCATGGAGGTCCAATTCCATTGCTTTTAAGTAGGTGTTTAGTTGGGAGTGGGAGTAATGGCTTTGGAACTGGTTCCCAACTTAAGAGGGACGTTCGGTAGCGATATTCTCCAGGGCAATACCGGGTAGCTAAGATATAGTATCCTCGAGCAATCACGTTCTCGGCTAAGATGTGTTGGCCGAGCAGGTCTCTAGCTATGAACCATGAGGTGTACAATTCAAGATTGAATGCCCAATGAGCCTTGGGTCAAGCATAGTGGCATGGATCCCGAGCCCATGGCCTCAACAGGCTTAGGGCCCAACTTCAGACAAAGGGGTTGGAACCATAGGCCACACTGTAGGGTTGAAGTTCATGGCCCAAGTGGGCCTGGGGACCTTTGTGCCATACAATATATATATATATATATATATATATATATATCCAAATAATGCATTAGGGTTTGGTTCAAGTTACACCTAGTGTAACTCTAAACAATGTTACACCACCCAATAACTTGTTATAGAACTCATATTTTGAAAATCTCACCGTTGAATTACATATTCTATATGTTCTTAACAATCGTGCCAATTTTCATGTCAATTGGATGTTATGTACCATTTGATCTATAAACTCATCTTTTATGCATTATTTTAAACTACAAAAACTTGAATTTAAAATTTTGATTGATGACATGACTATTAATCTTTGATCACCTTGAAATTTTGCAGGTATAGAGAATATATAAAGATAATGTAATCTAACGTAGATTTGTCAAAATTTGCATCCAATTAAAAGTTATTGGGTGGTGTAACATTACCTAGAGTTACACCAGGTGTAACTTGAACCTATCCCAATGCATTATATTTTTTCTATTTGAAGCCAAATGAAAAGAGTCCAAATTTTGTATGATAAACAATTTTTTTTTTTTTTTTTGGGCTGTAGAAAAAAAACTTATATAAATAATTCTAGAATAGCATCCTTTCGCACATCTTTTTCAACAACTCTCTTACGTAGCTAATTGTGAATTATAAAGAAAAAAAAAAGTTGTGTTTATGTGAAAGTGACATATAGTGATGTGGTAAAGATTGTGATCCTAGAATAACTCAGACAAAGTAATGCTACAGGCACAATGATTAATTTTGACAACAAATTTCACACCTGCTGAATTACTTGTTATTATTGATTATTATATAGACCCACTAATAACACTAATTTATTATCTAATATTAACAACTTCCTATCTTATACAAGTTTGAATTTTGTTGTAAATTTTGGTACGTCTCGACACTTACTGATACAAAAGTTCATAATCTTTGATAATTGTGGAAAGTTCATTGGGTGTTAGCAGAATTCACGTACGACTAGTTAATCTTTGATAATCTTTAATTCATTTTGATAATTGTGTGGCTCACAAAGAGTGTTAGCAGAATTCACTTACGACTAGTATTTTCATGAATAATGCTAGGGACACAACTTTTGGCACAACTTTGTGCCACAACTCTTACCAATCACAACTCGCCACATGACGAGTTTTGATTTGTAAGAGTATGTTAGTGAGCCATGTGGGGATACACTCTTACCAATCACAACTCGCTATGTGGTCAGCTGTGGCATAAAATTATGCCAAAAGTTGTGTCCGTAACGTAATTCTATTTTCGTTAGTAGTCCCAATCCATTCACTTGTATTGTGTGGCTCACAATGAGACTTTTGGATCACCCCTAATTTTTTTTATTTTAAAAAATATATATTAAAATCCAAATTTAAAAGTGTGAATCTAAAAATGTTTACTTAAGTCTATTTGGATACCACTTTTGTTGAAAACTGAAAACCGAAAATATTATAGCAAAATAATTTTTAAATGTGTGAATAGTGTCATGGGATCTAGTTTTAAAGTTGTTTTTGGTGAAAAAAGTACTTACAAGTCCCATAAACAGTGCTCGGGACCCACAGTTTTAATCACAAACATAGACACAAACCCAAATTTAGCTGTATCCAAACTCTCACTTAGTGACCATTTGAAAAGCGTTTCCTTCAGCACGTCTACGTTTGGCGTTTAAAAGGTAGGTCCCACAGCAACTGTGCACTTGTCAGCCAACTCCACTTTAAATGCAGATAATATTTTGCTGGGTCCCAAACGGTACTATTCATATTTAAAAATGATTTTGCTACAGTATTTTCAATAATAAGTTTTCAGTTTTCAGCAAATAAGCGATATCTAAATAAACCCTTAATCTCCAAAATCGAAAACCGATGCCCTAATTCTATTTTCATTAGTAGTCCAAATCCATTCACTTGTGTTGTGTGGCTCACAATGAGACTTTTGGATCACCCCTAATTTTTTTAATTAAAAATATATATATTAAAATCCAAATTTAAAAGTGTGAATCTAAAAATGTTTACTTAGGTCTGTTTGAATACTGAAAATTGAAACCACTGCAGCAAAATAATTTTTAAATGTGTTAATAGTGTCATGAGACCTAGTTTTAAAGTTGTTTTTGGTGAAAAAAATACTTATGAGTCTCATGAACATCGTATGGGACCCACAGTTTTAATCACAAACACAGACGCAAACCCAAATTTAGCTGTATCCAAACTCTCATTTAGTGACTTTTTGGAAAACGTTTCCCTCAACATGTCTACGTTTGGCATGTAAAAGGTAGGTCTCATAGCAACTATGCACTTGTCAGCCAACTCCACTTTAAACGCAAATTATATATTTTACTGGGTCCTACATGATACTATTCATATTTAAAAATTATTTTACTATAATATTTTTAGTAAAAAATTTTTAATTTTTAGCAAATAAATAATATCCAAATTGACCATTAATCTTCAAAATCGATAACCGACGCCCTAAATTAGTTGTTGGCTCAAAAAGTACAGTGTAGTTAATGCCTTAAAGACGATCCTAAGAGCTCAACGTTTGTTTCACGAGTTCAACAATTCAAGTACGAAACGGCAAATTTAATGGGCTCGGTTTACAAGTCATAGTTTGATAACTCGACATTTATGAAAGTACTTTTGGTCACAACTTTTTGTTGTTATTTGATTACATGATCTATGGTGGATTACAGTGATAAAAAATAACTTTTTTTTTTTTTTTTAGTTTCAGTTTATGACGTTTTCTTTTAACGATAACTCTTTATCATCAAATTAAAATACTAATTAATTAAACCTTAGATCTCTTATTCAACCATTAGAGATTTTACCAGTTGAACTAACTAGAACCCACTATTTTTATAAGAATTCATCAATTTTTCTCCAATATTAACAATTGGCCGACATAGGTTACAATTAGTTAAAGTCTCTGATAGTTATATAAGAAATTTAGAGTTCAATCCTTGTCTATACTAAAAATTGATTAGTGTTTTGGTCTGATGATAAAGAGTTTTTATCAAGAGCAGACGCTATAAATTAAAATTCTCTAAAAAAATATATAAAAAATAAAAAATTGGCCGACTGAAAGTTGTAGCATGAATTACGGTTCAAAAGTTATACTCCTAAATTTTCTTGCGATAAAACGGAAGTCCCTTAATGGTACTTATGCAAGTATAACCTCTTCTTTAATAAGAGAATCACTACTCTTATCATCGTTTTCCTGTTATTATAACCATCAAACTATTTTTTTTAATAAAATAAAAGTATAGAAATGTGTCTATGAATAGACCTTGAGAGTCCAAGACAACTTCATATATTCCATCGTTGTCCTCCCTCAATTATAGGAAGAATTCTTTTCATGTGATTTCCATTTACATCTTCTCTAGCTATGACAAACACAAAGCTTTCTTTTAAAAGAAAAATCAACTACTTCTTTTTTTTGTTATAAAACGTGTCAATACATAAAAAAATTTATACTTCAATTGCGTTATTCAATTCTCTCAATTAGAAGCAAGGTTTTCAGAACTAGATCGGACCGGGAGGTTGGAC
The DNA here is from genome assembly GCF_001633185.2 of Quercus lobata. Lineage (NCBI taxonomy): Eukaryota > Viridiplantae > Streptophyta > Magnoliopsida > Fagales > Fagaceae > Quercus > Quercus lobata. The sequence continues at coordinate 22,706,005 of NC_044914.1, forward strand.
CGTGAAAACCGAAAATCAGGATAAAAACCGGTTTTTTAAGCCTAAAGAACCAAATTTTTTGTTAATTCCGTGAACCTCTAAAACCGAGGTTGGACCACACAAACTAGTGAGAACCGTGCGGTCCAACCCCTTAGCAATTTATAAAAAAGAAAAGAAAAAAAAGCTTAACACAATTTTATTCTACTTAATTAAATTATCCATCTCTTACAAGGAATAAAAAAATTATAATTAAAATCCTTCAAAAATATTCAACTTTACTTCAAAAATTAATTATAAATTTTAATATTTTCATGGTTATTATTTTTTTATTAACTTTCTTATTTAATTATTAATATATACTTGAAAATCATTAAATTTCCCTCACATATATAGATATATTGTCAATTTTTTTAGTTTTATAAATTTAATATCTATATTTAGGCTTTAATTAATTATTAAATTAATTATGGCGTCATCATGTTTCGACCCCGGTTTGACCTTGTTTCGACCTCAAAAACCTTAAATCTCTCTCTTTTACAGTTCAATTAATGGTCCAGGTCTGAAAATCTTGATTAGAAGAATATGAATTTATATCTTCCCACACTACCTATATTGGAAGGAAAAAAAGTTAAATATAATCTTTCTCACAGTAAATAATAAATTTAAATATATATCATTTGAAATTAAATTATCATTTTTATTAAATAATTAAGTTTTAAAAAAAGTGACATCATATAAAAGTATTAAAAATTGATCAAAACTTTCTATTTTTATGAGAAACAAAATTGATCAAAACTAAATCTGAATGATGTATTTGATTATATTGTTTCTAATTATCCAAAAAAGAAGAAGAAAAGATTAGATTCTTTCCATTTGGAGACAAACGAAGAGTCCCAGTTCATTGTAAGACAACGATTATTTTTGTCATAGAAAGAGACATTGGAGGACACGACGTAAGAAAAAGACTAACGCATATCAGTCGTCAGCATTACACATAATTCTGATGATGAATTATTGGAATTCATATTCCTTGAATTCTGCTAACATTGAATGCATTAATTTTTGACATTTGTATGGCTCACAACGACTAGTACCAATCAACAATTATTTTCATTTGTCCCAACCCAGTCACTTGTATGGTTCACAAAGACAGACAAATCATGACACAATGGGATCACCACTAAATTTTTCTTATTTAAAAATATATATACTAATCTTAACTTTAAAAAAAATGACTTCTAAGTTGTAACTTTGTGCTGATATGACTTTTTTTTTTTTATTTACCCAAAGTTAAAATTTTGGCTCTTTATTATTCTCATATTGCTTAATTAACTCCATTTAAAGTCATTTAGTTTAGGTTTTATTTTTATTTTTATGTCATTGGCAAAATGACTTTACAATAAAATATGCATTCTCAAACATGGATATTGTTAAAATTTGTTAGGTTTTGAGTTTGTAATGTTGGATATTGGCAAGTTTTTTACCGGTTTGGTTTTCCTAGGTGATCATATTATTGTGTTCTTTATTTCAGCTGCTTTACATGATATGACTTTATTGTTTTAACCTAGATCTAAATAATAATAAACCTAAGTATTAACTTGATTAATTAATTAGGTTAAACAATCTAGTTTACAGAGATCTAAAACCTAACAAAATTGGATTTCACAATAAAATTTTAGATGATTTTCTAATACGCTGGTTTTGTATATTAACAAAGAAATTGCAGCATAATTGAGTGAAAAACAAATATTAGGTAATTTTTAGCGTTTAAAAAATTTTGAGTTCTTTGTTAATAAATTAGAGAGAATTGGGTTGAAACGATTTATAATACAATTATTTTGCCTTTCTCTGTGGTTTATATTTTGCTATAATTGAATATATACCTTTTTTTTTTCTTGTATTTATCTAGTTTTGAATTTATTTTATGTTTATATATATAGAGAGAGAGAGAGAGTTGTACGCTTTTACTCTAAATGCATTGCACCAAGTGTGGAGCTTATCTTGGCCACACAAAAAAGCCACATTGAAGGCAGTACGTGACAAATTAAGATTTTTTTTTTAGACCAAAACATGAGCCACAAAATTTTATGAATATATATATATATATATATATATATTTTGGTCTTAAAAAAAAGTCTTAATTAGTCACGTACTGCCTTCGATGTGGCTTTTTTGTGTGGCCAAGATAAGCTCCACACTTCGTACAATGCATTTAGAGTAAAAGCGTGTTACTTAATGTTTATTTATAGCTTTACATGGTACAATCAATGTAAACTTATATCATACTACTTATGCGGTTTTCAGCCCCTCCCTGTAGAATAGAATTCAAAAGCTTATATGTTATTGTAATTCTTGCACCACAAATACATTAAATTTCTTTTTAACCATGGTAGATTGAAGAATAAATGAATAATAAAACACAAACTTGTTATAGACTAACTGTGAATACAATTTTATAAATAAAAAAAAATAAAAAAACAACAACAACAACAACAGTGAAGACAACTATTGATGGGGAAAATAAAGCCATCAAGGAACCAGTTAGCAAATAACTAATTAACAAACTTCCAAATAAGAAAATGCTAAGAATACAAAAAAATTCACAATTTTTATCACAACTAAACACATAATAACCTGTAAATGATAGAAATAAAATTGTGAGTCTACAACATTGTGAATTGTGAACTTTTTATCGTGTCCCTAACATTTCTCTTCTGAACAACTTGAGTTGAGCGGTTGACAAAACACCAGGAAGTAGATTGAAATTATTCTAGAGTCATTGAAGGACTTTCTAGATGGGCAATTATTATTGTTTAATCAAGTCACAGGCTCCACCTACCTAATCACCAAGAAAGCTACACTACCTAGAGTGTAATCATCTTGTTTACAAGTTACAACAACATTTCTAGACTCGTTTAGGACCATAAGTTTTTGTTTTTACCCAATAAAAAAAAGGTTTTTAGTGTAAACTAATTGATTTCATGCTACGTAACGACAATGTATAACACCACATATACCACTAGAGTTTTGATAGGGCTATTATTGTGGGCCATTATCGCCATACCATGGCCATTAAAACTTTTGTCTTGGATTCAAGTTGCCTAATCACCACTACTGAGTGCATTGGTACTCATCTCCATTTCTATTACCCTCAACACATAGAGTTTGCTACCCTCCCCTACTACGCTTTTTTTTTCCCCTTTTTTTACAAAATAGAAATTGATTTTACTATAGAATTTTTGAAAGTCAACTTTTCTAGCAAAGAAACTTCGTCATTGTTCTATGAAATAAAATTTAGGAGTAATTACACTCTACTCCTTTAAGGTTTGGGGGAACGACACTTCACCCCAAACTTGAGAGGAAAAAACATTCATCTCCTTTTAGGTTTGAAGAAATTAATGCCCCCCCCCCCCCTTTTTGTTTATATTTAGTAATTAAATATTCTAAATTCTTATAAGAATTTCTTTACAAAATTTTAACCATGTTTAGTAAAAAAAATAATTGATAAATTTAAAATAAAAATTCAAAATTTATTAAGTACTAAAACACTTGCAACGGTAAATATCTCCTTAACCTGATGAAAAAAAAAAGGGTAAAATTCACCCTTAATATTTTAAAATATACTTTATTTAAAAATTTAAAATAATGAATTTTAATTATGAAATAATATAATTTTGAAAACCCATCTTTAAGCAAATGGAAGGTTAGTACACAACATTTTTAATATTATTTAAAGTTTGGTCAATTGAATATCTAAGGAGGAAAAAAAAAATTTCCCTTCAAATTTGGGATAGAGTGTTATTTACCCAAATCTTAAGGGAGTGAAGTGAAATTACACCTAATATTTTTTTTGGGACAAAACTTAGGTACAGTACCTTAGGTTTCTCTTTTAAGATTCCGCCATGTGGCTACTTAACTTAAAAAAAAAAAAAAAAAAAAAAAAAAAAAAAAAAAAAAAAAAAAAAACTTTCATCCTATGAGAAAAATTCACATGGCATAATCTTTAGAGGGAAACCTAATAAACAGAATCTAAATACTATACCTAAGTCTTGCTTTTTTTTTTTTTTTTTTTTTCCTTTCCAAGATGAGAACCACTTTTACTTTTACTCCTTATGGTGATTGATAAATTAAGTCAACATTTGTGAAAACCACCAATACACCACCAATAAAGACAAATTTATGATAGAAAGAAGGGGGTGGAGGGTGGGGTTTTAATGCTTATATGCCACGTAATGTGTTTAACTTTTTTTTTTTTTTTTTTTGGTCATGCTAAGGCACTCGTTAACAATTTATTTTAGGAAAGTTTTAACATTATTTTTATGGGAAATGAAAAAAGTTATTAAAATATTAATTGTTTTTTTTTTTCCATAAAAACTTTCTTTAACTGGATTCTTAACTAGTACCCTAAAGGCACTTATTAACATTTTTTTTTTTTTGATGAATCGTAATGTGTTTAACTTATAACCTTTTTCTATATTATTATTATTTATTTATTAAAAGCTTTTCTACTCCAAGATTAATTGTAGAGAAAGAAAATTGTTTGACCTATAGAAACAAGAAATTCATCATTGAGGCAACTTTAATGTATAGATTTAATTAATTACTTCTAGCGATTCTACTGATGCAGTGATGCTGATTGACTTGCCCCATAGACAATGAATTAAAGCAGAATCATGAAGGTAGATAGAGAAAGGAGAACAATGTATCAACATATATGGAAAACGTATTTAAGAGTAAAGAAAAAAAGAGTCATCATAAAAAACAAGAAAACATTAATGAACATAAAAGACTTACAGTACCACAAATGCAATAAAGTCACTTAAGGGAGTTGAAAGTTCTTATCATATTATCATCTTCTACAACACATAATTTAATGTCCTGCTAAATTAGATAAAACCAACCACTTTACACTTCCACCTCCATGTGATGTTATTTAATTAGAGTTAAAAGATCCAGAAATGGCATCCGCAAGCACTGAACATAAACTAAGAGAGGGAAAATTTTAACGAATAACCATAGTTTAGGAACTATTTTTAGAAATATTTTATGAAAAAAAGAAAAATAATAACTAATTTTTTACAATGTTTTATATTTTTCTTAAAAGTGGTATAAAACTTTTTAAAAATGACCCATTAATAAATACCCTAAGGGCAACTAGAAGTTAGTGATGTTGATGAGTAGATGCTTCAGTTGGCTATTGAAAAGACAAAATTAACTGAAAGACCACTAAGAATCTCATATCTCCTCATTCCTCATCAATCAGACTAATAAGGATTAGGCATAATTGACTGGGGTATCCTTATTTAATTTTTCTGAAAGGTCATAAGGTTATTTAATTTTTTATATTTGAGTATTTTGGTTCTGGGACACATTTACTCATAGAGCATCATGTATATCAATAGCATACTAGCAACTTATGGCACAACCAGCACAGAAAAATATAAGAATTACAATGGCCATAATTTAAAAATAAATAAATAAAAAAGCAAATTATTCTAATAAATTAGTCTTTGGAACAAGATTTTGTTCATTCCATGGAAAACTTGCTATTGTATCCACGTCTGGTATTAAAAATACACACGTAAATATATAAAGTAGTACAATTTTCTTTTAGGAGCTTTTATATTTCGAAACCATTACAACATAGTTCATTATCAGTTGTCATTATGCTTAACCCAAATTCACCCATTACAACATAATTCATTACCAGTTGTCAATAAAAAGCATGCAAGTTCACTTTTCTTTTTCTTTTTTTGTGAAAAAATCACAAGTCATACATGAAGTATAACAAATTTGTTGTACGTTGTTAAGTTTATGACACATGTACTTGACTTGATCAAATCTAAACACATTCTATAGGTGTAACATCTTATTATTACATGTCCATATTTTATGGATTTTTCTTCTTGATTTTGTTAGATGTTGCATGCTCATTCGTGAGAAACATGGTTGAATCGATATTCATGAGGTTTGAGTCCCACAAATTTTTTTGGATTGAGAAATTTGTAAAAATTGGAACTTGTAGTAAATGCTAGTAAATATTATGCAAGAAGACATTGCTTTTGCTAATTCGAATTGAAGGGTGATATAAAATCGGTCTATTTCCGGCATCATATCCATAGTTAGCGCATTCGTCATAGTTAGAAGCTCCAGCTCTGTATCAAGGTCACGATCAATATCGTCACTATCATCAATAGGAAAACCCTTAGGCTTGTTATCCAAAAACTTGTTCAGAAATATTGTAATGAAAGGAACATCGGAGTTTTCCGCTAGGTATTTGACCAAATAGGATTATCCAATTCCTATAGAACCTATCACTAAAATACCCCTAGAGGGGGATAGAGCTAAGCGGAGCGAAAAGGGTTTTCCATGAGATGGGAAATGAAAACTATTAGCCTCACACGAGGTTTGTGAATAAGTGATTGTTTGATAATGAGCAAGAATAGTATCACACTCACCTTACCTATGGCTATGATAATTTGTTTGAATTGAGAAATAAACAAGATATTAGGTTTTTTTTTTTTTTTTTTTTTTGTGTGTGTAGTAAGTATGTTCTAGTGAGCCTGGTATCATTCACCTTACCTATGATTTGTTTGATTTGAGAAAGTAAAGCAAGAGATCAAAGAAAATCAGCTTTTTTTTTCTTTTGTCCTTGTTTGTATGTGGTATTAGTATATATGCTTGTAACTTTCACCTAACCTATGATTTTTTTTTTTTTTTTTTGCTTTTGGATGTGAACCCATGATTTATTTGTTTGAATTGTGAAAGAAAAATAGGATATCATTGTCAAGGAAAATATCATGCTTTTTTTGTTTTGTCCTTGTGAGAGAGAGCGAGAGAATGCTTCTCATTTTGGACAGTGTTAACTGCATAGATATTTTTGGGTGCATTTATGGCCACCTCCTTTGCCGGTGAGATTGAGACTATGCAAGACTATAATACACAGTACCGTGGAGAATTTGTCAATCTCTTGGACCATTTATTGTTCACGTTCTCATGCCCCACCTATCAAGCTTATCGGATGACAACCATTATTATTTGAGTTGCGAATTGCGATGTCCCCATGCGAAACTCGTTTTAACGGGAAATAATACTGCGTTATAACTTTAAAAGGGCTGTTTTTCAACCCACAACCAAAAAAAAAAAAACATCCCTTAAAATTTCTAAATTAAGTTATAGTTGTAACTCCCCATATTTTATATATATATATATATATATATATATATAACTGAAATTTTTTTACTTTTTATTGGTCTCTCTAGACCTTACCACATTATTATTATTTTTTTAAATAAAATTATTTTTATTTAGTTCAAACTTAATAAAGAGTGAAACTCTATCTTTCTAACAAGTCCAACTTAAAATCAAACTCATCATTATCATTTTTTTTTAAACAAAATTATTTTTGTTTAGTCCAAACTTAACAAAGAGTGAAACTCTCTCTCTCTAACAAGTCCAATTTAAATTTAAACTCAAACATTGATAATTTATCTTCAAATTTGCGTGGTTAATCATGAACACTATAAAAGCAGTGCAAACCCCAAATTTTTTTTTTTTTTTTTTTAAACCAAGTAGAGATATTTTATGGTTCTTCATGTATTTTTTTTTAAATAATTTTTGTACATGAACCACCAAACTCTCTTTAGTCGTTTTTTACAAGATAGAAAAGCTTGCAATAATTGAAATTTAAGGTTGCTGCTGCTGCATATGTTTTTACTTCACCTCATGATATGAAAGTATGTTAATTTCTTAAGCAGAAAGATTATATATGATATATTAAGAAGAGGTATGGCTTTCATTATTTCAACGTGGGCTCCTACTCAACATTTTTTATTGTGGGCCATATGCTGATAAGATTCGTTTAAAGTTTAGACTTGTTAAAATTTAAAACTTATTGCTTTATGGGTTCGTGTACTTTTTTCTTTTGAGTGTTTATATTTTGTTTTGTTTCAATAATTTCTAAGCTGTGAATCATCTTATTTTTTAATATTTTTTGGTTTTCAGAAGTTTTAATATCTGAATTTTTGAATTATTTTTTTGTAGTATCGGAAATTGTCTAAAAAAAATTTTGTAAGCCATTGCACGTTCAAGCAATGGCTTCTTCATCAAATTGTAACACAAATTGAAGTCATACAAAAGCAAATCATGCAGTGGTGTAATTTTTTAATCAAAGATTTTATAAAATTATTTTAGTCTACCTCAGAAATAGATAGGTTCTCGCGCATAGCACGGGTTTGTGGCTAATTGCTTTTATAATCGAGTTTAAGGTACGTTTTGTTAGGTGTTTTGGGAACTTAAAAGAGCATTTTTAAACCCAAAACTCTTTTTGTAACAACAACTTTTCATAGTTTTTTCACAAATATTCATTTTCAACTCAAAACACTATTTCATAATAACTTATGCAAACACACCATTAATCTAACAAATACCCTATTTAAAACTTAGTACGCTTTTGCACAACACATTGATCTCATCCAATTTATATAATACAGTTTTTTTTTTTTTTTTTTTGAGAAACATATATTTTAAAATAATTCATATAATCTGGGTTTTGCTCATGTTGTTTGGTATTGTGTATCTCGTAACCATGGACTGAGCCACTCATTTAAAAATATATATCTTAGTGTGTGTGTGTACATATGCATTAATTTTAACAATTTTGTTCTATAAAAGTACATTTTACCCCCTCTTAGCAATATCATTAATTATTTTAAGAGTAATATTTGTTAGGTTCTAAAGATTTAGGATTAAATGTTTAGAGTTCTAATATGTTTATGTTGACAAACCGAGAACAAAAACATTTCTAGAATAAGTGTTAGACATTGCTTAAGGTGATTCAAGTTAATTCTCAAGACCATTCAAGCTATGGGAAAAAGAATTGAAATTTAGTGAAGCTTGATCAATCGAAGGATAGGCTCAACTGATCGAATATCGCAAAAAAGCAGTTTCTGTAGAATTTTAAATTAGACCTAAGCCCACAAAGACATTTAGGGTTTCAGTCCAACATTCCTAAGTATAAAAGAAAAATCCTAACTACATTTTGAAGACTCTTGAAAGACTTGTGAGTTACTCCTGCAAGATCTGAGAGGTTCTATGCCTTCCAAATCTACAAATATCTATCGGAACAAATCAAGTGCTAGTAGAATTTAGTTGATGTTGCAAGATCAACAAGTGATGATCTAAAACCTTTGAGTTGGATCTCAAAGTCATAAGCGTGGAAGCTTGTAAAATCTTATTGTAAAATCTTCAATTCTCTATTAGTAGATTTGTTTACCTTGAAGATAGCTAAGTCAAATCCTCCATAGGTTTTTACCCTAAAACGATTCATTTCATTGGTTTTCCTGAGTGATCGTATCTATGTGTTATTTACTTTTTCGCTGCTATGCATGATATGATCTTTCACTGTTTAACCTAGATCTCATAATTAACCTAAATAATCACTTGGCTAATACATTAGATTAAATAATCTGCTTTAAGGGGTCTAAACAAACAAACAAGTGGTATCATCTTAGGTCAGTAGTGTTTTGGTTGTCAAATTTGTTCAATCCTCTAACAATTCTCTAGGTCAACAGTATTTTGATTGTCAAGAGTATAGTCATCTTAGGTTAGAATGTCCTACTTATTTGAGATCTAAGGGAAATGTTATGGCAATTACCCTTAATGATGATGAAGTTTCTGATCATGAGTCTAAAAGTGATCAAGAAGGAAATTTCATGGCTTTCATTGCTACTGCTGTAGTAAGTGAGTTTGAAATTATTGCTAAGAGCCCTTTTGATGGGGAACTCTTTGAGAATGCTGACTTGCAAGAGGCTTATAAAAAACTTTGCAAGATTGCAGCAAAGGATGCCATGAATGTTGACTTAGGTTTGAAAAATATAAACACTCTTGAACAAGAAAAGAAAAATCTATTGGTTAAATTGTTTGATGCTAATGAACTCATAACCTCTGTTAAGATTGAGAACATGTCTTTGATTGAGAAAGTTAAAAGTTTAGAATCTGAATTATCTATTGCTAGAGAACAACTAAATAGGACTTCAACTTCTAAATTGGATAACATGTTGAATGTTCAAAAACCTACTTATGATAAGACAGGGTTAGGGTTTTTTGAGATTGTTTCTACTTTTGTTGTTCATCCTACTAAGTTTATACCTGCTTCATCTATTCCTACACCAGAAGTTAAGATGCCTAAGGAAGAGATTCTAGCTACTATGAAGATGAGGATAGATCTTAGTGAGTCAAAACCCAAGAAACCCAATCATCCTAGAAGTAAGAAACAACACAAACCTCAGTGGTTTTGTCACTTTTGTGATGGAGATGGGCATAACTACCCAAATTGTTTTAAGTTGCAAGTTGCAAGCTTCAAACCAAGCAACCAAACAAAAGGTGTCTATGCCAAAAGCACAAGATCCCATGGCACTTATTCATGAATTGGTAAAGGCTCTTAACCTTTATGCCAATGCAGGAGTTGGTCATCAATCAAATTTGTCTGGAAACTCCAATTCTAAGTTTGCATCTAAGAGAGTGTGGATGCAAAAGACTCAAATCTTTGTTAAACTTTGTACTTATGATTGTGTGTTAATTAATGTGGCCATCCAAAGATTATGCTTTTTGTGATATTTAATGCTCTTTTTAGGGTTTGAGTTGAAATTTTTGAGAAAATTTTGAAGTTTGATAAAAATTGAATTGGTTGAAGAGAATGTGGTTTTTGAAAACTTTTGGAATCATTCGCACGCATTTCATATTCATGAATTCCTATTTTGAAAAGACTCTCTGCAAAAAATTTCAGGTTTTCAAAAAATTCAAGTTTTTCAAGTCTTGATCAATCGAACCTATTTTTCGACCAATCGAAAAAGTGAAGTCTTTAGACCAAAACTCACTACCTAATTCGATTCCTCCTTCAATTCCTCTCAATCAGTCGAACCTGTTTTTAAAACTTTTTTGATTCCTAGCTGGATTCCTCCCTATTGATCGAAAATCGTTTTTATTCAAAAATAAAAGGGATCAGAACACATGTTCTTCAAAAAAATTGTCTTCTTCTTCGATTGCTCTTCAATCAATTTTTTTTTTCTTGTCTAAGTCAAAGCTTCAAATGTTTCTTCCTCATCATCTGGTAAGACACTTTTACCCTTCCTTTTTGTTTATATTACATGCATTCATGCACTTTCCTCAAATTTTTCGAACCAAAGAAATTTTGGGGTTTTTGGTGATTTTAGGTGTTCTGATCTAATTTTTTGAATGGGTTTTTGTTCATGCATCATATAAACATGTTTCCTCCACTTTAATTTCAAATTTTTCATGATTTGTGCAAAATTTCAAAATTAGGGTTTATATGTTCTTGAGGAATTTGGAGATTTTGTTCAATTGGGTAAAATTGATTGAAATTGACTTGTGATATAGTTTAATTGAGTGATTATAACATGTTTTATACCTGTTGTGATATTCAATTGTGTTGGACATATGTGAATCATGTTAGGAACATATGTCATCTAGAATTGGCTAATTCTTTGACAAAACGCACTTTACTTGTACTTGGGTAGATCTAAGATGTGTTTAATACTTCAAGGAACAAGAGTTCAAGTCCAAGTGTTAAAGCCATGCAAATCTATTCAAGAATCAAGCAAAGAAGTGCTATGTTTTAAAGCTCAACAGTTAGCTTGACAGATAGCATCTATCAAGGTTTAAAAGAGATCTTCAGCCCGATGCTTGACAGCTACTCAATAAATAACCTATCTATCAAGATTTAGGTTATCTATCGAGATTTACGAAAATCAGTTTTGCAGATCTGATTTCACACAAATTCATGTATATTTGTTTAGGCTTTCTTTTCTTACATCCCTAAACATATATAAGGATTATTTTAAGGGCCGTCACAGCTGATGCAACTTAATGCAAAAGTTTTTCTCAAGCATATTGTAACCGGAGACAAATGCCCTTGTTCATCTTTCTCTTGTAGAAGCTGCTGCGTTTGTATGCTGTAGGGTTTTGTAACCAAGGAGCTTCATGATCTTCATCGTGTTGATGAACTGAAGAACTTTGCAGCCAACATCCTTCTCATGTTGGTGGTTAGTCATGTACTTGGATCCATACATTGATTGGTTAGTCACGTACTAGAAGCCGTGCATTGAAAAGAAGAGATTGTCACTATAGAACAAGTCCAATTGGATATTGGGGTAAGGGTTCAACTGTAGGTTGGTATAAGGTACTAGGATTCCTTTACTTTTAACTGCTTGTTGTGATAATAATGGATCCTTAGAAGTGATGACCTTAAAATCACCCGGTGGCGTTTTGCTTTGGAGGTTTTCCTCATTCGTAAACAAATCATCGTGTCAACTTTATTTTCCACTACATATTAACTTAGTTGGTGATTTGTTTGTGTTATTATGCGTATTGCATGTTAATTGAATTAATTAATTAACTTGGCTAATTAATTGGTTAATTTATCACAAGGGTTCAATATATTCTTGGCCTATCAAGTGGTATCAGATCTGGCACACTCTGATTAGGGTTAATCTTTACTGTGTGATCCATTGACCCCTATTGTCATGGATAGAGGATAATCGTTGATTATACCTCCATTATTTGATGACACTAATTATGCATATCAAGGTGGCTAATTTCAATAGTAGGGCAGTGAATGCTTTATTTATTACGGTCACAAATGAGGAGTTTAAGAAGATATCCTCTACCGAAACTGCGAATGAAGCATGGACCATCCTCCAAACAACCTATGAAGGAACCAAGGCTGTCAAGGATTCGAAACTTTAGAGGCTTACTACAAGCTTTGAAGAGATCAAGATGGAGGAGGATGAGTCATTCAATGAGTTCTATGCCAAGCTCAAGGACATAGTGAACTCAACCTTTAATCTTGGGGAAACCATTCCCGAATCCAAGATTGTCAGAAAGGTGCTTAGATCTCTACCTGAGAGATTTTATACCAAGATCACCGCAATTGAGGAATCAAAGGATATTGAAAAAATTCCTTTGACAAAGCTGGTTGGCAATCTACAAACCTATGAGTTGGGTTTGACAAGGATTGGGACACAGATGAGTCTTCAGACGATGAAGATTCTAAAATGAAATCCTACATTACAAGGCAATTCAAAAAGTTTATGAAGAATGCCAATGCTAAAGGATTTGACAAAGACCGCAAGCAGTCCAATTCATCTCAATTCAAAAGCCAAGACAAAGGGAAGAAGGATGCTAGGGATAGAGGTCAGTACACTGTTCCCTTTGGACCAAAGTGCTTTGGGTGTCAAGGCTTCAGACACATGAAACAAGAGTGCCCAACTTATCTCAAGACCATTGGGAAAAGCAAAGCCCTAGCTGCTACCTTGAGTGACACCGAGCTTGAGGATGATTTAAACAATGAGAATGATGGAATTTTGAATACCTTCACTACCACTGTGAATCCTACTAAGGGGATTATTGAAGAAGAGGATGAAGAAGAGGACTTGGTGAAGTCAAAGTTTGAAAAGATGGATGAACAAGATGACATCCACATAGCTTATGCAAAATTATACAAAGTCTCGGAAAAGCATGAAAAGTTGTATAGGTTGGCCACCAAGAAGCTCAGTGATGTGGAGCTTGAACGAGAAGAAATCTCCACAAAGTTTGATGAAGCCAATCAAGCCATTGGAGCATTGATTTTTGAGAACAATTTCTTGGCTGAGAAGACCAAAAAGCTTGAGGCAGAGCTGTTCCAAGTTAGAGCTCAATTTGAGAGAACTTCAAGTGTAAAGCTTGATAAGATGCTCAGCTTTCAGAAATCTACTTCTGATCGAATTGGTTTAGGGTATGATTTCTCTTCTCCTAGTATTGCTTCTACTAGTACTACTGTTTTTGTTTCACCTGCTAAAAATCTTGAATCTAAGAACAATAATGTCAAAACTGCTTTAACTAGTGAGAACATAGACAATGGTAAATCTATCGTAGGAGCACCTCCTAAGCTTGATAAGAAAGAAACTAAAAACCCTGGGGCTAAGAAGGGCAATAGTCAAAAGTCTAAATAGAAGAAACAGCATCTCTGCCATCACTATGGAGTAACTGGACATACTTGACCAAATTGCTATATGTGGTTAGTAGGCCTGTCCACGGGTCGGGTCGGTTCGGGTTTGGGCCTGAACCGAACTCGACCCGTTTGAATCGGGTGAACTAATTTTAGACCCGTATCCGACCAAATAATCGGGTCGGATTTGATGAATCGGGTCATCGGATGGGCGGGTCGGAGCTGTCGGTTAGGCGGGTTGGGCCATTCATATGGGCCCAGTTTCCATCCTCTTTTTAGCTTCTCTTTGAGAATTTACTCAAAACCTTCATATTCCTTTCGAACTTCACAAAATAAACCAATTTCTACCTCCTGTTAAGCATTAAATATCCTGGACAAAATACTTCATAACAACACAAAATAAACCTATAAACCTATTTTTACATCTGTTCAGCCTCCACACATGAACCACAAAAACTAAACAGCCACATTAAACAGCCACACTGACTACAAAAGGGTTTCTATGTTAAGCATTAAATATCTTGGACAAGGACATTGTTCTTCCAATGTGACTTGGAAGGGACAAAAGGTGTATTTCCATTCCAACAACCACACAACAAGTGATTAGTAAAATCAATGTTTCCACAAGGCAGTAAGTCATAAGGCAGCAATCTTGCTGGCTATAAAATGTTCCCAGCAATATAATTAATTACAAATTATAAAATACCACAGGTATTTCTAGCTTTTCCTAAACATTAAATGGCAAATTCTCAAGCTTATAACTAATAGAAAAGAAAACCTATATGATTCCTAGGATTTCTTTCCTATAAGCATTAAGACTAATATTGTTAGAAGAGCAATTTACAAAAAAGCTTCCAAAAGGTTCTGCCTCCTTCACAAAATAAGTGATTCCGCCTACAAAAGACAAAAAAATATTTAACAAATAGTACATTTACTACCAAATACAAGACCAAATATAAAGGGCAGCAAGCCAACAAGCTTATAACAGTAAGAGACCAAAGGCAGTAACATACCAACTCAGTTATCAACAACACTAATTATGGGTCGTTTGCCTAAGCTAGAACCCAATTTGGAGCTGGTACTTGCTGATGCACTTGATGATGACTGTTGATTTAAAACTAGAAAAGAAAAGGAAATACATACAACATATTAAATTTTGTTTGAACATGAGACATAGACTATAGGTTCTAGAATTTAAACATATTAGCATATTACCTAAATCATGAAATTCCTCCTCCAATGCCTCAACCTCATCCCTTGATTGGCGATGAGAAATTGGTATCGTGGCTTGAAGCCAATTTTGTGCACATATAAGGTTTTGAACCATGAGAGGAGAGAGAGAACTTCGAAATGGATCAACAATGCGGCCTCCGGTGCTGAATGCTGACTCAGATGCAACAGTCGAAACTGGTACAGCCAGCACATCCTTAGCCACTTTGGACAACATTGGGTATCTATTAGAATTGTCCTTCCACCATCCCAACACCTCAAAATTCCCATCCCTTCTACCATCACAATTTTCAGCTAAATACTTGTCAACCTCATTACTACAACCTATAGATTGCTCAGCTTCTAAGAAAAGCTCATACCGAGAGTGAACCATCACATATGGATCACTTGCATCATCTACCACCATTGGTGTCCTCTCACCCCCACTTGGTTCTTCCACATTTGGACAATTAACAGAACAGAAAAAATTATACAACTTCAACAAAAGAGCTTTCACCTTATCAACCATCACACTCCCCACTTCATTCCCATAAATTTCAGAAAAAGAGAACTTCAAAAACCTCAATTTTTTTCGTGGATCAAGAACAACAGCCACATACAAAAGAGGATTAATCTTATCACCTTCCCCCCAGTACTTCTCAAATTTAGTTTGCATGTTTGTGGCTGTGTTTTTCAAGAGGGTGTTTTGGGATTTAACTAACTGAGAAATACTCTCCTGAATAACAAAGATTTCATCAAAAAAGGCATTTGAGGTCACATACAAAGAGCCAGAAAATTTCTTTGTTGCATTGTAAAAAAGCCTCAAAAAAGTCACAAATGCCCTACAATTTTGGAAATCACTCATACAAGGAGATCCCAAACCACCACTATCTTCCTTGCTCCTAAAATATGATGAATAACCATCATCTTCAAAGTCCATCCTAAGGAATACTTTCTCGAATTTTTCAGCTGTTTCTAACATAAGGTAAGTTGAGTTCCACCTAGTAGGTACATCTAAACAAAGAAGACTCTTGGACTCCATACCTAACCTCTCCATAAAATTCCTAAAGATTTGATTTCTATTAGGCGAGGACTTCACATACCTCACAGCTTCACGCACCCTACCAACAGATGCATCAATTTCTTTCAAACCCTCCCCAACAATTAGATTTAGGATATGGGCACAACACCTCATGTGCATTAACTCATTTCCTAAAACTGTCCCATTCCAATCTTTTGTTACCCTTTGTAAAAATTTAACTGTGGTTAAATTGGAACTAGCATTATCCACTGTCAAAGTGAATATGCCATCAATACCCCACTCACGCAAAGACATCTCAATCTTCCTACCTATAGTCTCCCCCTTATGATCTTCAACTTGACAAAAATTTAAAATTCTTTTATGCAACTTCCAAGTATCATCAATAAAGTGACATGTGAGACACATATAATTCAAATTTTGTAGAGAAGTCCATGTGTCCGTAGTAAGACAGACCCTACAACCCTTCAAGGATTTCCTCAGCTTCTCTCTCTCACTATTATAAATTCCAATTACATCTCTAGCCACAGTTTGTCGAGATGGAATATCTTTTACACGAAGTTTAGGTTGTAACGTAGTTACATATTTCTTAAACCCATAACCCTCAACACACCTAAAAGGCAACTCATCAATTATTATCATTTCAGCTAGTGCCTTTCTAGAAGCCTCAACAGAAAAAGTTGTTGACACAAGTTTGAACCCTTCATCTCCATCATTTTTGGGTTCAAAAGCCAAGGTTTTATGCCCTTTATCTTCTCTATTAGGGTTCTTAGGACAGATTGTCACATGAGCTAATAAATTACTAGTACCACAACTCTTACTATCAGCCAGATATGATTTTTTACAATAATTACATACAGCCATAGTGACACCATCATCTACCTTTACTTTTTCAAAATGATTCCAAGCTAAAGACTTTTTCCTACCACTACCAGTACCAGTCTTACTCACTACACTAGGTGGAACTAGGGGCAACTCACCATCAGTAGCTTCAGCGTGGGTTGCAGCAGCAGCCTCTTGGGTGGCAGTGGCAGTGGCACCATCTGCTTGGGTGGCAGCAGCACCATCCGCTTGGGTGGCAGCAGCACCATCCGCTTGTGTAGAAATGGAGGAATCCATGACCTAAAAAATCAAACATAGAAATTAGCTAACTAACAATTAATAATAACAATCAAACAAACCAAAAAGAAAAATCTTTGATACTTGAATCTAGATAACAGCATTCTAGATAAAACTCTAACAAAAAAAAAAAAGAACAAAATCCCAACTTTTAACACAAAACACAAAGGGAAACAAAAATCATACCTTAAAGAAACTAGGAGTGTTGGAGTTATGAATTTGAAGACTGAAAACCCCACTTGGACAACTTTCAATTCCTGAGTAAAATTAAAATAGGAACAAAATTAATCAAACAAATAAACAAAGAACAAAAAAATTGGGAGTTTATTTGATTTTTAACAGTATAAATTTTACGAAATAATAAAAGCTGAAACATTGAACACATCCACAACAGCTTAAGTTACATGCATCAACTCTACGTCTCTAACAAAAAAAGAACAAAATCCCAACTTTGAACACAAAAAACAAAGGGAAACCTTAAAAAACCGTGGGTGTTAATTTCAAGTTTGAAGACACTGAAAACCCCACATGTACAACTTTCAATTCCTGAATAAAATTTAAATAGGAACAAAATTAATCAAACAACTTAAGTTACTGAACAAAGAACAAAAGTAAATGCTTAAGGTTTCAACTATTTCTAGTTAGGGTTTCAAACTTTCAAATTATAAAACTTAGGGTTTATTTGATTTTAACAGTAGATTTTCATAACATATATAATCAATGAGAGACTGAAAAAAAGAGAGATGAGAAAAGGAGAACACATACCCTAGGTTCAACTCATATGATCGGCGGCAGGGAGAGGAGTGGCGGCGGCGGCTGCGACGGCTACGTGTGAAGAACTTGCAGTGAGAAGCTAGGGTTTGGACCTTGGAGTAGAGAGAGGCAAAGTGAGAACTAAGAGTTTGAGAGTGTGGTCTGTTCATTGTTGAGAAGACCGAAGATGCAAGCTTTTAAAGGGTGAAGATTGAAGACTGATGATGATGACGATTTGAGTCTTGAGATTTCGTATGAAATTGGTGAAGGGACTGTAGAGATTAGAGAGTGAGAGGCAGAGAGCATTCGTGTGACTGTATGAGACTAGAGGATTTGGTGAACTGATTCCAGGTTTTAAGGATTTGAGATTGAGAATCTGAGATAGAGAAAAAGAGAGAGATGTAGAAAACGTTCTTTGAGAGTGAGAGACAGAGGTATGAGATTGCCTTCGGAGAGAGAGTGTGAATGAGGTCTGAGAGGTCTGAAGCCGTGGATATGGGTGAGAGAGTGATTAGGTGAAGAATGGAGAAATTTAGGCCGTTGATCACTTGATCAGTGGATCTTGATTCGGTGAAGAGAGTGTTGGGATATGAGATTTCATCAGGCCGTTGATTTTGTTAGATTTAATTGTGACCGTTAGATATTTGATTGTAATTTAATTTCAACCGTTGATTTGTTATTTTGAAATCTGACTCATGTGCTATCATTGCTGTGCTAGCAGCTGTACGGTATAGGAGGTTGAGGCCTACTATAAAATATAACCGTTGATCAACAGCCCATGCTTAATAAAAAAAAAAAAAATATTTTGAATGGTTGGATTTAAAATTGGAAAGTTGTGCCCAGTCCAGCAGGTTACCCACTCCACTACCCGGAGTCCCAGACGACAAGACTTGGAGCTGACCGAAACTGACTGGTAGCAGACTAACAACAGTAATTTTTTATTTTATGTTTTCAAATATTCGGTCGGGTCGGGTTATTCGGATTTTTTATTGTATAACCCGAAACCCGAACCGACTATTCGGTTCCTCTTAGAATAAAAACCGTATCCGACCCGTATATGCACTCGGATTCACCCGTGGTCCTTCGGGTCGGGCGGATACGGTCGGGCGGGTCGGATTATACGGGTCGCTGGACAGGCCTAGTGGTTAGCCACTTAACAGAGTAACAGTATGATCTCATTGGGAAACCAGAATCAATTTCCATCCTCTTTTGCTTCTCTTTGAGATTTACTCAAAACCTTCATATTCCTTTCGAACTTCCTTTCGAACTTGAATGGTTTCAATTCTTCCCCCTCACCGCCAGATCAAGGGTTCATCAAACGGAAAGGTTCTTCCAATGTGTGGAAGGAAAAAGGCTCTAAGTGATTTAGTCACATTTTCTCTCTCTCCTTTTCTTGTTTTTAGGTATGCATTACTTGTGTGTTTTGCTTTCTTGTTTTGAGTCAGTCTAGTTTGTTTAACATGTTTTTGTTTGTTTTTTTTCAATTTTGCTTTATTTTTAAAAATAAAAATAAAAATAAATTGAAAAATCAAAAAAATATAAAAACAGTGTGTGTTTTATGTACATTGGTACTTGTGTACCTTGAATGGCCATTGAAATAAAGTTCTCTAAACTTTGTATCTTTTGTAGCTTAGATGAGCATCTCTATGCACAATCAAGCAAGTGAACCTTGTGGCTTATGTTTGTGATAAATAAGATTAAGTAATCTCTTGTACTTAACACTCGTATCACTCTTTTTGAAGGGAAGGACTAGAAAATTCGAAGAGAAAGGCATAAATAACCATCTCACCACTGTTATTTACCAATCATAAAATGACATCTGTATGCTTCGACATAGGAAAAGGGCAATGTCAAAAGCTTAACATCATTGGGTATTTCTTTTCTCTCTCTTATATGCCCATGCATGATATGCTTAACAAAAGAAAATATGCAAAGAAAAATAAAAGTGAAAAAGAATCAAAATGTTTTATATATGATTGCAAGCGTGTCTTTTAGGAGATGTGGGAGTTATAGGATGTACCTCGAATGTGATAGTCCCCATCAAGCAGTTATGATTGTGTGTGAGTTAAAGCGATTTTCTCATATCTCAAATTGTCATAACATGTAGACACTTATGCAATCTTGCGATGTTTTTCATACACAACACGCAAATTCTTTGCTACTTTTGATACATGTGCAGATATAATGTGATTTGGCCATCACAAGGAATGCATGTGTTAATGCATGCTCACTAAACTGTCTTGACTTGTTTTTGAAATATAAAATTGATTAAACTTGTTTATTGTGTGTGTGTGTGTGTTTTGGATCTAAATGCTTGACATTTTTTTGTTGAGAGATGTTTTTAAGAGCTTAAAATGTTGATTGGATCTTTGGTTGAGTAGCATGCTCTATTGCATTCATTTCTGTGTTTTTCTCTTCTTTGAAAAACTATTTTTGAGCAATCTCGACAGCTTCTCCATACCTCTCGACAGCTAGACTATCTATCGAGCCTCTTGATCTTCCTTTCTCGACAACTGTTATCGCAATTTCGTCCATCGAAGTTTTTGAGAATTTTTCTTAATAGCTTCTTGATAGATTCTCGATCCATTGAGAAAGTTTCTATTTGCTCGATAAATGCTTGATAGCTTCTCGATCCGTCAAGGTCACTTTGCTTTGGACACCTTTTGATAGTTCCTCGACAACTCCAGCTATCAAGAATTAAAGCTCGATACCTCTAGATCCATCGAGCTTCATGTTTTCTATACATATCTCAGCGCGATAGTTTCTCTCATTTTATCTGATCTCTCTCGATAGAAAAACGTCTCTCCCTTTCCCAAACACTTCTCAATCACACTTTTCATCTTCCCCACTCAATCTTCAGCCTATTCCTTGAATTTTCTCTCTGGTATGATCTCTTTTCTATCATGCATTTCATTCACTCTAACCTAAATTTTGGGGATTTTCAAAATTGTTGAAGTTTTTGTGAAATTTTTGGGACGGGTTTTGTTTAAATGATCTTAAATGTTCATGCATTGCATCACATTTGCATTTTCACAATATTTCATGCATTATAGATGTGTGTTTACTATGTTAAAATCATGTGTGCTGGTAGGATTAGATTGGGCTGAGCCCACGATGTTTTTATTATTGCATGTCACATGCTCATGCATTTTTCATGCATACGTACCTTTTTTTCTCTATCTTATTGATATTGATCTGTGCTTGGTACTTTTCCGTTTGTCCCTCTCTTTCTCTCTCTTTCTTTTAGTTAGTTTGCTTTATGGCACCTAAGCATAAGTCTACTCCGTCCCGGAACCCTCTTCGTTCAAGGGCAACATCTTCTTCTCCCTCTGCCGATTCTACCCCCTCTCACGTTCGGTTTTGTGATGAGAAGGCCCATACAAACTTCTCAAAGAACTTTTCACGACACGACATTCATTCGGAATGCCAAGTTGTCCTATTGGACTTTTCCAATACTGGCCTTCCCACTGTCATCTACAGTGGGGGTTGGGAGTCACTTTATGGCATCACGGTCACTTGTCCCTCCATGATCATATAGGAGTTTTACTCCAATATGCACTGATTTGATTATTCAGTACCTCATTTCATCACTTACATTCGAGGTATGTGTATTGTAGTCACTCCAGATCTTATATCTGAGGTGCTACACGTCTCGAGGGTAGCGCATCCTGACTACCCCGGCTATGATCGTCTTAAGACTGTGTCCAAAGACGAACTCTCGTCTCTCTTCTGTGAGACACCTTCATCTTAGGGTGACCGTCAAAACACCCCTTGCTCAGACTTTGCAAAAGTTCTGAGGTTCCTTAATATGGTGATGACACTTGTTCTCCATCCCTTGTCTTACTATAGCTCTATTACTGAGCCTCATGCTCAATTTTTGTTATCCCTACTTGAGGGATTCACTATAGATTTTCTCTCTCACTTCATACTCCCTTATAAATGTCTATAAGGATACGGCGACCCATGATAAGCTCATTTTCCCTTCGTCTATCACGCGGATTCTCTGCTATGCGTCTGTCTCCTATCTTGAGTCTTCACACTTCTCCGTCATATGTGCCATAGACACAGCGACTATCTTCTATGAGACACCTTCATCTTGGGGTGACTGTTAAAACACCCTTGCTCGGGCTTTGCAAAAGGTCTAAGGTTCCTTAATATGGTGATGAAATTTGTTTTCTATCCCTTGTCTCACTATAACTCCATTACTGAGTCTCGTGCTAGATTTTTGTTATCCCTACTTGAGGGACTCACTATAGATTTTCTCTCTCACTTCATACTCCCTTATAAATGTTTATAAGGATACGGCGACCCGTGATAAGTTTATTTTCCCTTCAACTATCACGCGGATTCTCCATTATGCGTCTGTCTCCTATCTTGAGTCTTCACACTTCTCCTTCATGTGTGCCATAGACGCAACGATCGTTAGATGAAGCAAGGCCCAGTTTCGACCGAGGTGGCCACAAACCGAGACGGCGACTCCTCCGGCTTCTTCCGCTCCATCCACCTCAGCTTCTTCTTCTTCTGCGTGTGGAGTGACTCTCGAGGCCATCATGGCACAGCTTGTGCGCATGGATGCTCGCCTTGACACTCTCAGTGATGAGTTGTGTCAAGTGAACACTCGTCTTGGTCGTATCACACGACAACAGGCTGTCATGGGTGGTTTCACTACATCTTTTTCTCCATCTCCACAAGCTTCAGAGGATAAGAGTGATGATGATGGCTCCGGTGATGATGTTGATGAGGATGATGGTGCTAGCTCTTCTAGTGACAAGGAGATGATTGCTTCTCAGTGACTTACCCTTTGTCATTCATGACAAAAAGGGAAAGTAGTTTTAGGTATGAGAGTAGTCATATACTTAGGGGAAAAGTTAGTGTAAGAGATATTTTTGTTAGGGGAAGTGTTTTCTTTTTGAGGGATGTAATGAGGACTTTTTGTATCTTTTCTTTTCTTTTCTTTTTAGATACATTGTTCTTACCTTTTGATAGCAAACTTTGTACTCATTTTGATATATATGTATTGAGGTTGTTATTACATTCTTTCACCTATCTCTTTATGTATTGTTTCTTTTCTCTCTTTATGCACATACTTATTATTTATTGTATGCAATCTTTTATAATTCTGCTTTACACTAAGATGCTGTGATGAGTTTTATTTAAAGTGTTTTAGAAATACAGGTTGTCAAAGTCTTTACAGGTTGTCAAAGTCTTTCTTGCCATGAACTCTCTTCTTGCAAAGTTTTTCAAGAGTTTGTGTTAGGATTAGATTTTATTGTATTCAACAAGTGAGTATGAGTTGAGTGATTTATGACTTTTCTTATATGTTCATTTGTTTGTTGTGGTTTTGTCATGGATTGCCAAAGAGGGAGATTGTTAGGACATATGTGAATCATGTTAGGAACATATATCATCTAGAATTGGCTAATTCTTTGACAAAATGCACTTTACTTGTATTTGGGTAGATCTAGGATGTGTTTAATACTCAAGGAACAAGAGTTCAAGTCCAAGTGTTAAAGCCATGCAAATCAGTCCAAGAATCAAGTGAAGAAATGTTGTGTCTTAAAACTCGACAGATAGCATCTATCAAGGTTTAAAAGTGATCTTCAACTCGATGCTCGACAGTTGCTCAATAGATAACTTATCTATTGAGATTTACAAAAATCAAATTTTCAAATCTGATTTCACACAAATCAGTGTATATTTGTTTATGCTTTCTTTTCTCACAACCCTAAACATATATAAGGATTATTTTAAGGGCCATCACAGCTGATGCAACTTAATGCAAAAGTTTTTCACAACCATATTGTGACCGGAGACATATGCTCTGATTCATCTTTCTCTTGTAGAAGCTACTGTGTTTGTACGCCATAGCGTTTTGTAACCAAGAAACTTCGTGATTTTCATCATATTGATGAACTGAAGAACTTTGCAGCCAACATCCTTCTCAAGTTGGTGGTTAGTCACGTACTAGGATCTATGCATTGATTGGTTAGTCACGTACTGGGAGTCGTGCATTGAAAAGAAGAGATTGTCACTACAGAACAAGTCCAATTGGGTATTGGGGTAAGGGTTCAACTGTAGGTTGGTATAAGGTACTAGGATTCCTTTACTTGTAATCACTTGTTGTGATAATAGTGAATTCTCAGGAGTGGTGACCTTAAAATCACCCAGTAAGGTTCCGCCTTAGAGGTTTTCCCCATTTGTAAACAAATCATCATGTCAACTTTATTTTCCGTTGCATATTAACTTAATTGGTGATTTTTTTGTACTACCACGCGTATTGATTGATTAATTTATCACAAGGGGTCAATACATTCTTAACTTATCAAATTGCTCAATATGTGGATTTTTGGAAAATTAGGGTTTCAAAATTGGGGATTTTGAATAAATTCTTATTTTCTAGGTCAATTTTAAAAATTATGATATAATTGAATTGCTTTATGCATTAGATCATGCATCATTTTTGTCTATGCATCATGCATCATATAGATTTTGAAAATTATCTCTATATTGTGCTTTAACTCTCTCTGATGCAGTCTGCTCTTGGTTTTTGTTCTGTTTTGGTTTTTCCTTTTTCTTTAGATCTTAGATATGGCTCTTAAGGTTGGTAAAAAGTTTAAAACCAATGCTAAGAAAACCTCTGCATCCCCCTCTACTCCTATTCATTTTGATAGGGTTAGGTTTCCTACAGCCAGAAATGAGGAAATTTTTGAAAATTTAACCCAGTATAGGTCTATTTTGGGAGAAAGACAAATTGTCCTAGATGAATTAGATCCTTCGATTTGTAGGCATCTAAAGTCTAGGAATTGGTTGTCTCATTGTGAGGTTTCTCATCCTCCTGCCGCTGCTTTGATTAGAGAATGCTACTCGAAACTCTTTATTCATTCTGATGATTCAAGTGGTCATTACTTGACTACTTGGAATGACCACTTGGATTAGAGGTGAACAATTTTAGATAACGGAGAAAGTCGTATCTAATGCTCTTCATGTACCTCTTGTACGTAGACCTGCTCAAATGAAGAATGCTGAACCAAGCACTGCTACTTCAAAGTGACCTAAAGTAGAAGCTTCTACTGCTGCTCCTACTACTAGTGATCAGCTTGCTACGATGGACCCTACTATTGAGGATATTTATGTGGATCCTACTACTACTATGAATCCTACTGCTGATGTTAAGACTGATGATCCTACAATTAACCTTCTCTCTCACTTCGTGCAATAATGGAGACCTTTATGACTATTTAGGCAACTCATGGACAACTTATTAATGAGCTACTTACTAAGGTTGCTGTCTTGGGAGTAGACTTTGCTGAGTATAGGATTGCATTTCCATTACCTCCACCCTCTGATCCTTGATGGTTGCCTTTGGCAATGTATAACAAAAAAGGGGGAGTAAGTTTAGATTTGTTGCTCTTGTACTTAGGGGCAGAATTTGAGAGTTTTTGTACTTAGGTGGAGTAGCTTAAGTTAGTTGACATATTTTTATCATTTTTTATGTATATTTGATGTATATTTCTTTTCTTGTTTCATAAACATTGATGGTTTATGTTTGACTATGATGGGTTATTTGATGATTATTCATTTGATATATCTATCTATCTTTTATGTTTTTTGAATTCAAGTTTAGTTTTTAGTTCAGATTTATGCTGTAATTTCCACACATGCGTTGATGGTTTGTTTTCAGTGTTTCAAGAATTTACAGGTTAATTCTTTCTCAATTGCTGTCTATTCTAGCAATTAATAGTTAGTGGATTGTGATAAAATTGTATTGGGGCAACACTTTGTAAATTGGGCTAGTTCTTGAGTTGAGCAATTCTCGTGTATGTGTGTTTTGTCACGGATTGCCAAAAAGGGAGCTTGTTAGGTTCTAAAGATTTAGGATTAAATGTTTAGAGTTCTAATTTGTTTATGTTGGCAAACTAAGAACAAAAACATGTCTAGAATAAGTGTTAGACATTGCTCAAGGTGATTTAACTCAAGTCTCAAGAACATTCAAGCTGCAGGAAAAAGAATTGAAATTCAGTGAAGCTCGATTGATTGAAGGATAGGCTCAACCGATCGAAAATTGCAGAAAATCAATTTCCACAGAATTTTAAATCAGACCCAAGTCTGCAAAAATGTTTAGGTTTTCAATCCAATAAAAGGAAAACCCTAACTACGTTTTAAAAACTCTTGGAAGACTTGTAAGTTACTCCTGTCAAATCTGAGAGGTTCTATACCTTCTAACTCTACAAGTATCTACTGGAACAAGATCTAAACCATTAGAATCACACACACACACACACACACACACAAAAACCTCTAAAATGACCAAAATACCCATGAAATCTAAAAATAACCCAAATATCCTCTAAACCTCCAAAATGACCAATAATTCTATTTTTTTCATTTTAGAGATTTTCAAGAAGAAATTTGTTCGTTTTGAGGTTTTGATATATTTTTGTCATTTTAGAGATTCCGGGGTATTTTTGTCATTATAGAGGTTTTTTTTTTTTTTTATATGTATATATTTTTTTCGTTTAGAGGTTTTGGGGCCATTTTGGTCATTGTAGAGGTTTTGGGTTATTTTGGTCACTATAGAGGTTTCGTGAGTATTTTTTGTCATTTAGAGGTGGTTAGGTTTTCATCAATGCATACATCTGGATATGGAGGTCTAATACATCAATAATTGAGGATTGAATATATTCATAATTTGCTTTATTTTGAATTCTATAATCTTGTTTTTTAAAAAACAATGTTGTCATAATAATGATGATAGCAATGTTGCTAGAGATTCAAACCTACCTCATAAACCCACCTAAAGAGAAGAACCAAAGAAAGAAATTAAGACAGTGACATGGTGATGTGGGTTATGCTCAATTTTTATAATCAAACAGAAATATGTGGTTATATCATAGTGAAGATATGAAAGTACTCATTTGTATTTTCAATAATGATAAAAATGAAGATGAAAAAGGGATAAACAAATACAAGAGACATTAAAGTTTAACCTCACTTATGGGCCTTATGGCAAAGAAATGTGACAATTGCAAGAGGAAGCAAATTTGGGATTCGAGACCAAAGAGGCAAGGAGGGAGGGAGGCAGAGGAGATGGAGCAGGGAGGGAGAGAGGCAAAGGGTTTTTTTTTTTTTTTTTTTTTTTTTTTAATTTATAGTTGATGTGAAGCATGCCACATAACAATTTGTAAAATGTTTATAGAATAATTTGTATTTGTAGCACTACTCTTGAAATTTAAGTTAAACAAAAAAGTATAGCATTTGAAAATAATAAACTAATATGCTTTTTCTTTTTTTCGACAAATATACTAATACTGTACGAAAGACCATTTCTTCACACACACACACAACTTTTCTCCAAATGCATTTTTTTAAATTAAAAAATTGAACTCGATAGCCAAAAAAGATTAGGTTCCTCAAACTTATTTAGCAATCATTTAACCTTTTTTTTCTTTTCTTTTTTAATAGTAAAAATAAAAACAAAAGAGATGGGTATTCTCCAAACCAATAAATGGCTTAAAACTTCTAAAAACTTTTATTTAACATTTTTTTTTGTGTGTACACATGCGCATGCATATGTGAACAAGCATATTAATCTTAAAGAAAAGTTAATGAATACCCACATTAGTTTATGTTGATAGGCCAAAAATGTATTGACCCCTTGTGATTTAATCAATTGACTAATTAGCCAAGTTTATTAATTAATCAAATTAACACACAAAGCGCGTGGTAGCACAAACAAATCACCAATTAAACAAAGTGCAGTGGAAATTAAATTGACACGGTGATTTGTTTAGGAATGGGGAAAACCAACACAGCAAAAACCCCATCGGGTGATTTTAAGGTAATTACTCCTGAGAATTCACTATTATCACAACAAGAGGTTACAAGTAAAGGAATCTCAGTACCTTATATTAACCTATAGTTGAACCTTTACCCCAATACACAATTAAACTTATTCTATAATAACAATCTCTCCTTGTAATGCACGGCTCCCAATACATGACTAACCAATTGCGCGGATCCTAGTACGCAACTTTAATCACCAACTAGAGAAGGTTGTTGGCTGCAAAGTTTTTCAGTTCATCACACGATGAAGATCGAGAAGATGCTTGGTCACAAAACCTTACGGTGTACAAACACAGCAATTTCTTCACAAGAACGATGAACTAGGGCAAATTTTGTCTCCGGTTACACTTTGCTTGAACAAATTTTGCTCAACACTTGTGCAACTTGTTCCACCTTTGATGGCCCTTAAAATAATCATTTTATATGTTTAGGGTTATGAGAAAAAAAGAAGTTCAAACATACAATCACGGATTGGAGTCAAATAAGAACTGAAATTCCGTTTTTCATAAACCACGACAGATACCCTATCTGTCGAGCTGCTGTCGAGCCACAGGGTTGGAACAGCTCTTCAAGCTCGATAGATGGCTAACTATCGAGCTAGCTATCGAGCTTTAATGACAGACACTTTCTCAACTTAAATCTTGGACAAACTTGCATGACTTTAACACTTAAACTTAAAACAAGGTTTCTTGAAGTATTAAACACATCCTAGATCTATCCAAATACAAGTAAAGTGCGTTTTGTCAAAAGATTTGTCAATTACATAAAATAGTGACATATGTTCCTAACAAGTGAATCACATATGTCCTAACATATGTAATATTTTTAAAAACTTTTTATGATAACAGAAAAAGGTAACTAACTTTTTTGACAACTTTTTATATTTTTTATAGAAGTGATATTAAACCTTTTTTTTTTTTAAAATAATCAATTAGAAAATGTCTTAACAGCACCCATTAACCAAAGTTATTGAACCCTTAATCTTAAATTACAATTTTTTTTTTTTTTTTGCTCTGTAGGTTTGAATCTAGGACATATTAAATTTCTCTCACCCCTTACCTCTTATGTTATAGCCCAACGGACACCCTAAGATTAGTTAAAACATTTAAATTAGTATGTCATAAACAAATATTAAGTCAAAAGCTCTTTAATTAACGTGACAAGGTATTAAAAATTTTAAAATTAAAGTATCGTGAATTAAATTCTCAAGATGATGAACACACATAGAGAATCACTTTAAAATTGAGCATGTACTTCGATAGGACTCAATCCGTTTGATTAATACTATTGAATATTCTGTCTATAATGCTATTTGTGTGTTTGCCTTCATTTAAAACGCCAAATGCAAACGTGCAATCAGTGCAATCCAAACACACACGAAATGTGATTGTTTGGGTTGATAAGTGAAGATTTGAGCTATTCTATAGAAATGGGTTAAGTTTTATTTTCCATGAGCTCAATTGAATTAGGTGCCATTTGGTAACGGTGTTTAAATAATAAAAACTATTGTTTAAACACCATAACATATATTTTCACACACTTTTTTACCTACACGTATTTTCACAAAATATAAATAACATTACTAGAAATCTCTTACTAAACAAGCTCAAATCAAGAGGCCAAGACCCCGTCGAGGGCTAGTTTGGTTCCGTCCATGAAGAGAGCGACTAATACCATATTGATGCAAAACAATTTACACAATCCAAAAAACAACTGAAACTGTAACTTCACGATTTTAATTATTTTTTGGAACCATGTCTAAAACAGTTTACCGATAAAAAGTGAGCGTAAAAAGTAGAAAAAAAAAATTAAAAAAATAGAATAAAATAAAACGGAATAAAAGAACCTAAAAAAAATTGGGAATAAAGCGCCGATTAAGAGAGTTGGAATTGGAAAATGAACTGACCGGAAATACATTGTCAGACACATTCGTCAACGGTCCTCCTTTAACTGCATCCCTGGTCCCACAAAAACAATATTTCTTCTTTTAGGAAGATGCCTATTGAGATATGGAGGGACTGAGCCAGTAAATATTTCTTCGCTTTTTACACACTGCAATATTCTATTACTTTTCTCTTTCTGAGAAATATGAAAGAGTTATGACTTAAGGCCTTCAATTTCCAGTGCTGATTTGGTGAAACAGGCTTTATCAGACCCTTCAAATTTTGTTTGTTGCACACTCCCACACTAAAGCAATGAATTCTAATTGTGTTATAGACATTGGAATCAAAATTTCAGTAATGCACTCGTCTATCTTGGTGTTTTTCCCTGCAGTTTAATTGTATACACTTTGTGTCTTACTCTATTTAGTGTCCACAAACAGGTAGGTAGTGCAGCTGCTAATTTTCAAACAGGCATATTCTCCGCTAGGCGTTATTTTGTTCTCCTGGCTTCCTCAGTTCTTATTATTATCACATGGCTTAATTTAAGGTGAGTCATATTTACCATTTCAGGTAGTGAGTTGATTATGACTTGAGTCTGAGCAAGCTTAACTGTGAGAGAAACTGCTCTTCTAGTAGGTCTTGAAAGATGATATTATCTTTCTTTTTGTTTTTAATCATTTTTTTCTTGCTTTTACATACATTTATAGTGTGAGGACACGTACATATGGAGTATGTGATTTTTTCGTAGCAATCATAGTGAGTCTATTAGTTTTTGTCTTCCCAAAAGCAGCTGTGCTGCTGTTGGTCTTTGAGCTTCTTGGAAAGGGACGTACTTAGATCTTAGCAAAACCCTTTTTGCTGTAAGAAATCTCTGTTTCACAGAAGTTGAATCACAATAGCTTCAAAAAGTAGACCCAAAGGGGGTAAAGGAAAGGATGGGATGCTCTCTAATTAATTAATTATAGGGCCAAAGTGTACCACATGATACTAGATCACCCTATTTCCAGTTTTCCTTGCTGCTATTCAAGACTTCTTGAGTATTTTATCTCCCAACAACAGTCTGGCTATATTATCCTAATTGAGTAACTTACTATAAGATTCAACCAAGTCTCAGGCCTCCTATATATGAGCATTAATAACATGGAGGGCTCCATCCACAGTTCCTGATAGTCCATTACAAGCTAAAGGAGTCTTTTTCTATTCTTAAATGAAAGGATGGCCTATATCTATGTTTCCTAATGATCTCCTAATAATTTGTACATGCTAATTAAGTCTCAACAAATGGCCAACTTTGCAGCTAATTGTTATATCCTGGACAGTTTGACTTCCTGTAAAACTCCCATTTGACTTAATACTTCACCTTCAGAACCTTTTCCAAATCCACACTTCCCCCCAAAATTTTTAAAATTTTTTTAATAGTATATATAATTATTGAAACTTTTAAAGGTTTAGCCTAAAAAATTGGGTTGGGGGGGGGGGGTGGTGTTGGCCCCCTCAAATGTTTAAGTTAATCCCTTGGTGCTCTTAAATTTGTAGGAGGTGCCCCACCAATATTAACTTTGAAAAAAATTGGGTGGCCACCTACTGTGTGTGTAGTTCCATCCCTATCCTCTTCAATCTCTTCATCCTTATGAATTATTGATCCAGGGGTATTTTATGATCACACAAGACTCCTAATCTGCTTATCTGTTTCATTGACTCTGCTCTTGCCCTATAATTCACATTCTCTTCAATTTCTTCATCCTTATGAATTATTGATCCAAACTCCTAGTATCTCTGGCCCATCAAGTCTTACAACTCTTTCATCATTATTTCTACTTTTACTATAATTGCATTCCATGTACTATGTTTTAGTCCAAATCAGTCCAACGCTTCCAAATTCTGAAGCATCTATCCAAATTTCTAACTTGACATTAACTCCATGTCTAGTTTCATCCATTGAAACTATATCAAGAGAAAAAAAAAACTGCCTAAGTTTGTAGAGTCCATCTAATTGGTTTAAGTCAAGATACCAACACAACTCGTTATCTTCATGACTGAAATTTGTTGACTCCTTAGTACTAATTATCTTTGTGATGGAACTATGTTAACCACTATCCTTTGGCCTCTTCAGCAATGACGTTTATGATTTCGACACAGGAGCAGATAAAAACAAAAGAGAATCAGTTGTAAACCTCGCTGGAAGGTAAGTGTTATTTGTTTTTGGTATTTTTTTTTTTCTTCGTTTTAATGTACAATAACAATTGCCTAATTATGCTCTATAATGCATTTGGGAAGCCGTACAGTAACTTTACTTGCTGCTTCACGGGGCTGACATGGACATCTGTGGAGGCAGGAAATATGCGTTCAATAATATCACTGGCATGTGCGATTATTTGTGGTTATACATATCAGGTATAGACATGCCTATTGCATTTTTCAAAGAAAAAAATAATCCCACATTTTAGTTGCAGGAACTGATAGTTTAAATGTCCCATTCCCCCTCCCATTGGAGCCAATACTCTATAATCCAAAAATAAAATAAAATTCAAGAACTGAGGTTCAAATCAAACTCCTGGCTTTTGAGGTATTTGCTTCACAACTGCTAATGCCTCCCCCACAATACATAGGAAAACCAGAATTTCACATATGTTTCCCAAATGGTTGGGATTGAGTTGTGGCGGTCTTAGGTTCAAATCTTATGAGAAATGAGAAACAAAGGTTTTCACATCCGTTCAATATCGTCTCTTTTGCAGTGCCCTCCATTTCGGTTAAGCTACCAAGGATTGGGAGAGCCCCTGTGCTTTGCAGCATTTGGGCCATTTGCTAGTACTGCTTTTTACCTCTTACATGGCAGCACAAGGTTGTTTGACCTATATAATCACAGGCCATACCTTTAGATTTTCGCTTTGCACAGTTATACTAATGAAATCAGGTGGTTTTGACAGTCAGATGAACTATCTTCCCTTAAGTGGTACAATTCTTTCTGCTTCAATCCTTGTTGGCTTCACAACTTCCCGAATTCTTTTCTGTAGTCACTTTCATCAGGTATTTTACTTCTATAACAATTTATTCTGCATTTAACCCTCCTTGATTGACTGTGTCAGCTGACATGAATTACCAATGTTTTAGGTAGAAGAAGATAAGGCAGTTGGAAAAATGTCCCCTCTGGTGAATATTCTTTTAGCTAAACTGTTAACGTTTTAGAAATTTTGACAGAGAAACAAATAATGGCATTTTATCTGTATTTCAATTTATATGCAGGTAAGGCTTGACACCGAAAGAGGTTTGAGTGTGGTGAAGGTTGCTGTCATAGCACTTTACTTCTTGTTTGCCTTTGGTCTAATCAAGGCCCTTCCTTTTACTTGTATTTTAAGTCCTTCAAATTGGTAAAGTATACAAATTTAACTTCGGCAGATTGGGACTTTATTTCATTTTATTTCCTCTACCTCTTACTTTCTGCCTGATTGATTACTCATTTTAACGATATTCTCATCGTTGTTTTCCAAAATCATGGTTTTTTCCAGCTTCTCTGTGCTCTGACATTGCCCATGGGAAAACTGGTAGTTAGATATGTTGAAGATAACCACAAGGTCAATAGTAAACTTCTAAGATGCTTGAGGTTTCAAACCTCTTGTTCTGATCTGACCATAATATGGTTTCACAATCAGGTCTAGCCACTGGGAGTCTGGGATAAGAGGAACATAGTCGTTTAATCGAAGATGCAAATTTTCCTTAAAACTACAGTCCACTATGTACGTTTTTAGACCCCTTAAACACAATCAGATTAACCTAATTATTTAACCAAGTGATTAACTTAAGTAAATTATGCAGATCTAGGTTAACACATATAAATCATATCATTGACAAGTGCGAAAAATAAAGAACATAACGATATGATAACCCAAGAAAACCAAACCAGTAAAAAACCTGGGGAGGATTTAACTTAGTTATCCTCAAAGTAAAACAAATCCACTATGAAAGAATTGAAGTTTACATAATAGCGACTTAGACCACTAACATCCTATTGCTACCTTGAGTAAGAAACTTACTACCACGACCATATGACAGCTCGGAGTCCACAAACTACTTCTTTCTTGGATTCACAGCAAGTACAAGCACTCCCGCTTGTATATCTTTAAGCTCTTGAAGTAGCAACTGAATTGATCACCAAGCTCTCGACATCAATCTTGAGTTCGGAAACCCTAAGTATATATGAAGGCAAACACCTCTAAATCTTACAAGAGATTCACACACACAGCATAAAGAGCAACCTCTAAACGTGGTTAGGGTTTTCCCTTTTATACTTAAGGCAAAACATAAAACCCTACACGTCAAACGGGCTTGGGCTGAGTTGGAAAATTCTGCAGAAAAACAATCTGCACGAGTTTCAATCGATCGAGTTTAATTCTCAATCAATCGAGTCAAGCAGATTTACACGGTAAATCTTGCAATACACTCAATTCCAACTTTACACTTAAACATACTTTAAGCAAGTCTAAAATAAGACTAAACGTTTTAATCATGGTTTGCCAACATTACACAATGAAATTCTAATAAATTTAAAACTAAAGTCTTAGAACCCAACAAACTCCCCCGTTGGCAATCCGTGACAAAACACAAACTAAACAAAATGCTCAAAGTTTACAGAAATAGCTCATTACAATAATATTGCCCATTAAACAAATATAACCTAACTACTATCTATCAGTTGCAAGTGTAGACAGCAGCATGACTAAATCAACCTGTATATTCCTGTAATACTTTACAAACACATAAACACAATTGTGGAAAATACAAGTAAAACAAAAATAAATTCTTGATTTCACATAACATAAACTACAAGACATATATCATAAATAACCTCATAAATATAAATCAATAATCAATGTACCACAATGTGAAACAAGAAACAAAAATAAACATATCACAATATCTCCCCCTATCATAGACAACTCAAACAAAATACATCATGAGCCAAAAAAATAAATACATGATGAAGCACCTAGATACAATCTAAAGCTCCACAGCTCCATAACAACAAAAAAATCTCCCCTTATCAACAAAATCTTCTATCCCTATCCATATGTTCTCCCCCTTTTTGTGACAAATTGTCAAAAGGCAATCACTCATCATCAAAAGGAGGTGGCGGAGGTGATCGTCTAAGACACGCCAAATCTGCTCTCAAGGACCGAAGCTCATCAAGCATGTCCACCAAAAGCTGACCATGAGCCGCCTGAACGGTCATGATAGTCTCCAACATACGACAAATGTCCAAATCATCCAAAGTAGAAGGTGGAGGAGCAGCAGCATCAGTAGGATCAACATATGCATCAGCAGTCGGATCACCTATAGAAGAGGGAGGAGGTGCACCAGAAGAGGAAGAATCTACTCTAAGGCGTTTAGAGCTAGCTCGCATCTGAGCAGCCCTCTGCCTAAGAAAGGTGGCACCTATAGGAGCAATGATATGAACAGGCTCAGACACCAAAAACTCATCTAAACCCAAATGCAAAAGAATCCGATGAATAAAAACCGAAAAGAAAAGAGCATGAGCAATAGAACTACTCCTATGAACCTCAATCAAAGAACGAATGAAAAGATGAGGAAAGCTCATAGGAGCATTCGTGACAAGCGCATACAAAATGCACATCTCTCCAAAGGAATGGTGTGTAGATGAGAGATAGGCCAAATCAAATGGCAAGAAATCTGAAAGAAAAGATAGTGAATCTTGGTCAACTCATGAGAGGTGATCCGAGGATTAGAACTCCACTGGATAGAAGTACCAGTAATAAATGACATAATGTCATCAAGGGGCGGAGACTCATCGTAAGGATAAACAGGATGCTGGACCAGTGGCACCCCAAGAGCATCAGCCACTATAGAAGGAGTAATGGTGTACTCTTCACCCTGTATCCAACTTCTCACTAGAGTGTTGAAATCATAGGAGTGGACAGAGAGGTTCGAGTAGAACTCTCTGATCAAAGTAGAAGGAGGAGGATGTGAAATGTCCAACAAAGGAAGCCAACCCCTACGCTCGAAGTTTCCCTGAATCTCACCATCTAACTCATCTAACACTACCTTCCTCTCAACCTATACATTCCTACGAATGTTCAACTTCTCATAAGTTTCTTGGTTTTTCTCACTAAGGAACCTCTCACTATCAAAGGTGGGGGCAGAAGAAGAAGAGGATTCCCTATTAGCTCTAGTCTTCCTAGACATGATGCTAAGGATCAAAAGGACAGACACAAAAGAGACACAGAAAAAAAAAATTAGCACAGAAATATAGAAAATAACAATCTATATGATGCATGAAAAATATCAACACATGATGCATGCTCTAATGCAGTGAGAATAAGTTCAATTGCACTTTAAAATCACAAAATTGGCTTAAGCATGGAGTTTATATCAAAAACCCCAAATTTTGAAAACCCACTTTCACAATCTCAACAAATTGATCAATTGATCATTACACAAGTTAGATAACAAATTATAATGACCAAACCAATCAATCAATCAAGCCAATTTCATCAATTAATGCTCAATTGAACAAAAACCCCAATTCGGGTACTTTCAAGCCCTAGAAAATTAAAAATTTCCCAATTCAACAAATTGATCAAATTAAAGCTCAAAGATCAGGTTTATATCATCTCACAACAAAAACCCATTGATCAATTTTGAAAGAAGAGATTGAAAACATCAAAATCCCCAAATTTTCATAGGTTCGAAATATCCCCAAAGTATGCATGAAACATGTAAATAAATGCAAAAGGAGGGGCAAAAGAGTCTTACCAGTCTTAGAAGATAAAAAGGGAAAACAACAAAAAATTGATTGGAAGCCTTGACCGATCGAAGAGAGAGAAAAGTGTTTTTGAAAAAGTTTGAAAGTGATAGAACACGTGAAAACTCAAAGTTTTAAAAAACTCTTTATGCGATTTTCGATTGATCGAAAATTAGATTCGATCAATCGAAAATGCCTTCGATTGATCCAACAGCAATTGAGCACTGATCGAAAAGGGCAGATTCAAACCAAAGTTTTAATCGCAATTTCGATCGTTTGAGCAACAGGTTCAATCAATCGAAAATCTGGAAAAAACAATTTTTTTGAAAAATAGAGCAATTTTATGCAAAAACTCCTTAAAGCATAGTATTTTATTAATAAAATGAGTATGTGATGAAATGCTTTTCAAAAACAGTTGTATTTAACCCAGATCTCCCAAAATTAAGATTTTCAAACAATTTTCCTTAAATTCTCAAACTTTAAACACATTTTGCTTTAAACTCAAGGAAGTTTCAATCTTAGATGGCCAAAACAAAATCACACACAATAACATGTACAAAGTTTAGCAAAGAGTAACTTGTGTAGTATGTGCAACTAGCAAAAGCTTGAGATACATGTGAGGTGATATGTAAATAGAAATCAAGCAAAATTTCTACAAAATTCATTACATAAATTTGAAAGAGACTATCACCTAAAGAGTTACATCATATAACTCCCACATCTCCTAGAAAACAAGCTTGCAATCATGTAAGTTTCTTGATTTGCCTCATAATGTACACACCAATTTTATTTAATTATAAACTTATTGAAATAGCCAGGATAATGTACACACCAATTTTAATTGATTGAAATAATTAAAGTCCAATAATGTACACACCCATTTTAGAAATTAAACCGAGGCTACACCTTATGTTCTTTTTGTGCATGTGCTACACTTTCTCAAGTACAAAATCTTATGATATGCACTAAGGTGTTCATGATTGGCTAGTAAACATTGGTGAGATGGTTATTTATGCCTTTCTCAATAAGTTCAAGTCCAATAATCAAAGGCATGTGACTTCAAGATCAAGATCATGTGATCAAAATCTATAAACATCTTCCCACACAACATGCACTACAAAAGTCAAACTAGTAAAGTGCAATAAAATAAGCTCATTCAAGCTAAACAAGGTACATAAACATGTTATGGAAAAATAAATTGGCCAACTTTGATTTCAAATCCAAGAAAAATAATGCAAAACACATTTTGCTTCCCTTTTCCTTTTATATATATATATATATATATATATTGAAAAGAAATAACAAAAACAATCTAAAATGAAATGCATGAATGTTATGCAATGCAAATCATAGAAAAACAAAGACAACAAAGAACAATGGTCACAAAGAGTAAAGCGATGAAGCGCAAGGACTTTGAAAGCCAAAGATGATCAGGGACATAGAATCACACCAATTACTTGATGAAGTATCTCAAACTTACTTCTATCAAGAGGTTTGGTGAAGGTGTCAGCATTCTGACGTTCAATAGGGATATACTCAAGAGACACAATCTTTCTTTCAACAAAATCCCTAATAAAATGATATCTAATCTCTATGTGTTGCGTCTTAGAGTGTTGAATAGAATTCTTAGAGATATCAATAGCACTAGAATTATCACAATAAACAACCACGATGTCTTGTGTTATCCCATAATCTCTCAAAAGTTTTTTCATCCAAAAAAGTTGTAAACAACTTCCAGCAGCAATATAATCTGCTTCTACAGTAGACAAAGAGACAAAATTTTGTTTTTTACTCATCCAAACAACAAGATTGGCTCCTACATAAAAACACCTACCGGTGGTGCTTTTTCTATCATTAGCATTGTCGGCCTAATCAAAATCAGAAAATCCAACAAGAGACAGATTTGACTCTTTGCTAAAAAACAATCCATAATCACAAGTTCCACCAACATATTATATAATTCTTTTAACAGCATTCAAATGTGAAACCTTAGGATTAGATTGAAACCTAGAATATACACCAACACTAAAAGCAATATCAGGCCAACTAGCAGTTAAATACAAAAGACACCCAATCATACTTCTATATAATGTAACATCAAAAGACTCACCTAATGGATCATTGGTTAATTTTACATTTGCAGCCATTGGTGTTCTAGCATGTGCAGCCTTGTCAAGTCCAAATCTCTTGATTAGATTTCCAGCATACTTTGCTTGGTTGATGTAGATTCCTGAGACCGTTTGCTTCACTTGCAATCCCAAGAAATAAGTTAGTTCACTAGCCATACTCATTTTGAACATTGCCTTCATTTCATCTGCAAAAGATTGAGCAAGAGAATCATTAGTAGCACCAAAAACAATATCATCAACATAAATTTGAGCTACAATAAAATAATTCTTATTCTTTCATATAAAGAGAGTAGTATCTGCAAATCCCTTTTTGAATCCATGCTCAGTGAGATATGCAGTCAACCTATCATACCAAGCCCTAGGAGCTTGTTTCAAACCATAGAAGGCTCTTTTCAACCTGTAGACATCATCCAGTCTGTGAGGATCAACAAAACCGTTTGGTTGCTCAACATATACCTCTTCTTATAACATTCCATTCAAGAAAGCACTCTTGACACCCATTTGATACAAGTTGAAATTTAGATGACTTGCTATGGCCAAAAGTATCCTAATGGATTCCAGTCTTACTACCGGTGCAAAAGTCTCATCAAAATCAATCCTTTCCACTTGTGTGTATCCTTAAGCAACAAGTCTTGATTTATTTCTAATAACTGTACCATGTTCATCTAACTTGTTCTTAAAAATCCACTTAGTTCCAATCACATTTACTCCCTTTGGTCTAGGAACTAATTCCCACACATCATCCCGAACAAATTGATGAAGTTCTTCATGCATGAAATTAACCCAATCAACATTTTAAAGTGCTTCATCCACCTTTTTCGATTTAAATTGGGATAGATAGCATGAGTGAGTAATTACATTCAAGGCTTTTGATATCAATCTCATGTTATCATTTAGGCTGCCCAATATATTTGTGGCCAGGTGATTCTACTATAAACTCTAGAAGACGGACCTTTGACCAGAGATGTGGAGGTACCTTTCTATTCTGATGGAAGACTAAGCTCACTTTGTTCTTATTGAGTTTCATGAACCGGTGTGGATGGTTCTGAACTTGATGGTATTGAAATTGTATCATTCAACAACAGTAGCTCTTCCTCACTATGCTTCCCCCACATAATCATCATGAAGTGAATCATCAACTTCCATAATCTTTTCTTGAACTGGAGAACTGTTTTCTGAATGACTTTCAAAACTTAATTCATCATTGATCACAACATTGGAAGATTCCATGTCTGTTTTGGTTCTCAGATTGTACACTTTATATGCTCTACTAGTGGAGGAATATCCTAGAAAATATCCCTTGTCACTCTTTGCATCAAACTTTTCTAGGTTCTCTCTATTGTGTAGAATGTAACAATCACTGCCAAATATCTGGAAATATTTGACAACAGGCTTCTTTCCTCTCTAGAGTTCATGGGGAGTTTGCTTGGAATCAGGTCTGAAATACACTCAGTTGAGTGTATGGCAAGCGGTGTTAACTACTTCTCCCCAGAAGGATTTGGGCATTTTTTATTGTGTAGCATGACACGTGTCATCTCTTGAACAGCCCTATTCTTCCATTCCACTATTCCATTTTGTTGTGGTGTCTTGGGTGATGAGAACTCTTGATGCATGCCATGATCATTACAGAAGATAGCCAGCTTTGTGTTTTCAAATTCTCTTCTATGTTCATTTTTTATTCTGGCTATCACAACACCTTTTTCAACTTGCAATTTCTTGCACAAATGTATCATCTTCTCAGGAGTCTCAGCTTTATCTCTCAAGAGCCTCAGCTCTGATACCACTTGTACATTTTTAGACCCCTTAAACACAACCAAATTAACCTAGTTATTTAGCCAAGTGATTAACTTAGGTAAATTATGCAGATCTAGGTTAACACATATAAATCATGTCATTGACAAATGCGGAAAATAAAGAACACAACAATATGATAACCCAAGAAAACCAAACCGCTAAAAAATCTGGGGAGGATTTAATCTAGCTATCCTCAAGGTAAAACAAATCCACTGTGAAAGAATTGAAGTTTACACAATAGCGAATTAGAACACTAACATCCTATTTCTACATCGAGTACGAAACTTACTACCACAACCACGTGACAGCTCCGAGTCCACAGACTACTTCTTTCTTGAATTCACAGCAAGCACAAGCACTCCTGCTTGTATATCTTTAAGCTCTTGAAGCAGCAACTGAATTGATCACCAAGCTCTCGACATCAATCTTAAGTTTGGAAACCCTAAGTGTATATGAAGGCTGTAAAGTTGTAATTTACAACTATGTGTTTTGTTTGCTTTAATTCCGTGCCAAATTTGATTGTAATTTTATTCAATCTTTTGTACTCCGTATTTATTATGGGACTTGATTGTAAGGGTTGTGTGATAGAGAGAGAGAGAGAGAGAGTGTGAAGACTCAAGCAATTGAAGACTGAAGAGTTTTCGTGGGTATCTCGCGACTAAGCACCCTGCAAAGTGACCCATGTGACTTGCACATGCTAGAATGCAAAGATTCAGGACAGGATGGAGACAGTTGTGTCTCGTGAGTATCTTGCAGGTAAGGCCTTCCCGTGAGACACCTGCGAGACATTCTGTTTTGCCAGACTATCAATTCTAATACATACTTTTTGTGTCTACACTATTTATACCCACATTACCCACAAATGTTGAGGAGTACTTCTGAGAGAAAACCCTAGCCAAACACCTTGAAAGTTAGAGATTGTTATACCCACAATCCTCTACATAATTGCTTGTGGATTTTCGTCAACTCCTACCTCTCCATTTCCATACCATTGAGAGGTTGATAGCCCAAACACTTACCACACCCTTTCAGAGTGTTAATTGAGGTTTTGATGCTGCTAGGAAGTATTAGAAGAAGCCAAGGATGGCAGATGCAACATGGAGCTTGTTGCGGGATCTGGAGAGCTAGACAAGACACGGTTCCGAGAAGCCTTGTTAGAGTAGGAGCTTGGAGGGTTTAGATACATCGGGTAGATTAGACTTGGAGGATCTCTTGCTAACCCATGTACTCCAGCTAATTGTCTAGTGGATCGATTACCGCTTAGAGGGCAACGGAGAGGTTTTTTGCCGAGTTCTTTGGTTTCCTCTTCGATAACACATCGGGGTGTTATCTTGTATTTGCATCTCTCTTCCCTACTCTTTTACATTTCTTTTTACTGCTGTGTTGTCTTGTTTATGGATTGGAGTAGCTTGTTTGTTTATTCGCTCGCATTTACACTATTCCGCACTTAGAATTAAGTTAGTGTAAAATATACCGAGCCGTAACTTTAATTTGGGGATCTAATCAACTCTTGTGTTTTTAACACATTTTCAAGCTTTCAAAGGCAAACACATCTAGATCTCATAAGAGATTCACACACACACAGCATAAAGAGCAACCTCTAAATGTGGCTAGGGTTTTCCCTTTTATACTTAAGGCAAAATATAAAACCCTACATGTCAAACGGGCTTAGACTGAGTTGGAAAATTCTGCACAAAAACAATCTACACGATCTTCGATTGATCGAGTCTAATTCTTGATCGATCGAGCCAGGTAGATTTACACAGTAAATCTTGCAGTATACTCGATTCCAACTTTACATTTAAATATACTTTGAGCAAGTCTAAAACAAGACTAAACGTTTTGATCATGGTTTGCCAACATTACACAATGAAGTTCTAATACATTTAAACCTAAAGTCTTAGAACCCAACACACTAGCCTCTCAATCATATATTTTTGGTTGAGCTATGACTCGGAAGCATATGGATGGTGACAGATCTGGAAGCAAAGGAGATACATATTCTATTGCATGCTTTATTTGGAGCTGCATTGGCTGCTGGACTGGTGGCTAGAACAGTCACTAAAAAATATGTTTCAAGGCCTATATTCTTTTGAGATTTGTTCCATGTCTTCAATTTCAAAATCATGATAAACCGAAGATCCTATTGAGGATTATGAGATATAAAAGTTTGTTGTCAAATAACCAGTCTCATGCGTGCTGGACAGTTTGCTGGACTAAGCAAATAGAATGAGACTTAGTCCTGGACAATTTTTGAGCTGTCTTACAGAGTTTTTATAGTGATTTTAGGGTAGAAACCTTTTTGTATCTCTCTAAAGTCCCGAGTAAAATCTGGCACCAACAAACATGTGACAAAGTTGTATCATCCAATTTTTAGCCATTCTTTATTGGAGTCCCTTTTGCAACATTAAATTACCAGAAGAGCAACTTTTAGTACATGTTTCACATCTTAACAAACTGTATGTGAGGATATAACCCTAAAGATGACATTACCAGAAAAACATGAAATTTAAGGGTATAAATTGGATGCCCGACAATATAGCATTTGAGTGACCGAAAAATAGTGTAAAGAAACACTAAATTTAAGGGTAGCAATTTAGTCTTTTACTTTATTATCAATTTATTACACACTTGATTTAAGTCTTTGACAGAGAGGCAGTTGAGTAAATTTTTTACATTGACTATGTAGACAAAGAAAAAAAAATCATAATACCTTTTAGTTTTCTAATTTGGGCAGTCATAAAACCTTTTAGTTTTCTAGTAAGTTGTGGTGATTGCTTAACTTTGCCAAGGGATGACCGTATCCGCTAGCTAGGTTGTGGATTTCCTTTCCCCTTCAACTAAAAAAATCCCAACTACCCCTTAGATTACCTGAAAACTCATACTATGCTCGAAAAGCACCTCATGGAATGAATTCCTAATATTTTAGTTGGAAAATGCCTTGGCCTTGATACAAAGTTTATAATGAAAGGGAAAAAAAATCAAATAACTTGTCAAGTTGTGATTGGTGAAATATAAAGTAAAACACAAAAAGTGAAACAAAAAACTTGCATTCAACAGGCAAGACAAGATAACTTTGAGACAGAGTGGAGATTCCAAGCCTTAATCGGATTTTAGACTTCCAAAGCTACACATGCAAACAATTAGGAGAGTCACACCCTCATTAACTGGTTTAAACAAATCAATGACTAGAAATATGGATTATGGACATGCTCTCCTTTTCAGTTCACAAGGTTATGTTTTCTGTCTTATGCCATCTTTGTTGTCTAGTGGTTTGTATTATGAAGCTAAACATTGCTTCTATTTATTGGTGGAGATTTAAGGAGAAGCTTGATCCAACCCTAAAGGATCTGATGACACATGTCATCATATCATTCATCTCATAAACCCTCTAAGCCAAAATCCTCATGATGTTCCCTTGGGAAAATCACCTCTATTTAAAATTGATTTCTTTCATGATTTAAAAAATTAGTTATTACTAATGTGTTGTGTAGTATGTATCAAGTACCATGATCTTCTATATACAGGATATTAATTATTTTAACCCAAATGAACTCACTCTATTCCAAACAAAATGGAGAGGATATGTATCTATAAAAAGACATTAACAAAGTCACCTGCTAAACTGTCATTGATAATAGGTTAAATTACATATTTGGTATTCAACCTTTGACCTTTATTTTATATTTATTCTTATTGAAAGCTTAAATTAGTGATGGGACTGACAAGTTCAACTTCCCTGAACGATCTCACCATATATACTCGTCCACCCCAACGCGACACGGATGAACACAGAAGAGCCATTAA
Organism: Quercus lobata; assembly: GCF_001633185.2. Classification (NCBI taxonomy): domain Eukaryota; kingdom Viridiplantae; phylum Streptophyta; class Magnoliopsida; order Fagales; family Fagaceae; genus Quercus; species Quercus lobata. The sequence continues at coordinate 22,750,322 of NC_044914.1, forward strand.
TTAAAGCATTCAATACCTCGATCAGTTATCAAAAAATTGGCAGGCTGTTGGGGCCTCATCAAAACCCATATTCATGAACCCTGAGACGTTACAAAAAAGGCACTAAAGCTACAATTAAGGCCTCCAATGGCTAGGAACCATGAAGCTGTATATATATACTTTTATTAGAGACAAATCAGGTACAAAAAAACACACCTAAAAGCACTCATAGCTACTCTGATATTCTATATTATTCTTTAAAGGCTTACTTATACTAACTTTGGCATCGGAGGTGTTGTGGTAGGCACCACACCGGTGACCATCTCGAGGGAGCCATCTCACTATATTTGCAAGAACAAGGACGAGGACTTAGCTCCATCTGGATGCACTTACAAAAATTGATGATTTGCACTTCATCAGTTTGGCACCATCTATCAGGACTACGACATTTTTGTACTTCAGTTTGAAAGTGTAGTTTCCAATTAATTTCTATATTCAAATAGAGTCCAACTAGGATTCTACAGCATTAGCTCTGCAAGTCCAGGCTCTTGCGGCTAGCGTCGAAGATCTCACCAAACAGAATCAGGAAATGAGGCTATAGCTTCAACAGGAGGAGAACCGGTCTAGAGCTAATCAAGAGGATGAGGGAGATAGCCATAGAAGGAGTGACCGTCGAGGACCAACTACCCCAGATGAACAAAACTTAGATCTTCTCCGGGAGATGAGAAAGGAGATGGACGAGCTAAGGAACGCCATTAAGGGAAAAACAGACCGAAGCCTGGATAGAATGGTTAGGGCAACAGATTCACCCTTCACCATGGCAGTCTTGGAATGCCCTATGTTGTCGAAATTTCGATTGCCTCAGCTTGAGCCGTTTGACAAACTTAAGGACCCCCAGGATCACCTCAACACCTTCAAGACGACACTAGACCTTCAACAACCTCCTAACAAAATACTGTGTCATTCCTTCCCCACCACTCTCAAAAGAGCTGTAAGGGAGTGGTTCACCAAGTTACCAACATCGTCCATAAACAGCTTCGAGTAGTTAAGCAATGCCTTTTTGCGCCATTTCGTGGGGGGGCAATGCCCTAAGAGGCCAGCAAATCACTTACTCACCATTAGACAAAGGGAGAAAGAACCCTGTGGTCGTACATGAAATGCTTTACTCGGGAGACTCTGGAGGTAAACGAAGTTGACGACAAGATGCAGTTGACGACCTTTAAAGCAAGGTTGAAGTCCAGAGAGTTCGTGGTTTCACTCGCAAAGAATCCTCCTAAGACGATGACAGAGATGCTCCTCAAGGCACAGAAGTACATGAATGCTAAAGATGCATTAGCCGCCACAAAGGACGTAGAAAAGCCAGGAGACAAGGGAGGAAAGGACGACGATCACAGAGGACGAAAAAGGGAGCATCCAGATATTTGGAGTAGTGATGGGAGTAAAAGGAAAGATGAAAAAACCCCTCGAACGATAAAATTCACTCCTTTAGTTATGCCTATTGACAAAATTTTGGCGCAAATTAAGGATGAGCACTACCTCAAATGGCCGAGGCCATCACATTCGTCACCTAACGTGCGTGATAAAAAGAAGTACTGCCGATTCCACAAGGATCACGACCACTACATAGAGGATTATAGGGACCTAAAGGAGCAAATAGAGGAGCTTATACTAAAAGGGAAACTGCAGAAGTATGTGAAAAGGGGGAATCTAGTAGATTCAAAGGCGACAACAAAAACCAACGCGAATCTTCGCCTAGTGACAAGGATCACACGTCCCAGCACCCACGAAGTATGATCGAGGAGATAAAGACGATCACTAGTGGCCCATCCACAGGTGGGTCGTTCAAATCCCTTAGGAAAGTATACCAGAGGCAGGTGAACAATGTCCACAAAATGCCCCCATTTAAGCAAAGACGGATAGACCGTGACATGATTTTCTTAGAAGAGGATGCTAGAGGAGTGAAGCAGCCTCATGATGACCCCCTGGTCATAATGCTCACGATAGAAGGATTCAATACCAGGTGAATCCTCGTGGACAATGGCAGCTCTACGTACATCATCTACCTCTCCGCTTCTTAGCAGCTGAAGCTAGATCCAGGAAGGCTTCTCCCATTCGACTCCCCCCTCGTCAGCTTCAGTGGAGGCAAGGTGTATCCCAAGGGCATAGTGACACTGACGGTTACAGTGGGGACTCACTCGAGGCAGCTAACTAGTCAGTTGGACTTCTTGGTAGTAGACTGTCCTTCATCTTACAATGTGATCATTAGGAGACCCACACTCAACCGTTGGAAAGCAACCACATCTGCCTACTGCTTGAAGGTAAAGTTTCCAACAGAGAACAGTGTGGGCGAGGTAAGGGGAGATTAAGTACTGGCCAAGGAATGCTACTAGGCCATGCTAGCTGCTAAAGAAAACCATACATGGATGATCGAGGAGAAGGGAGAAGATAAAGTGGAAGCCCTAGAGACAGTAAATTTGGTTGAAGGAGAAACAGCAAAGACGACCAGAATAGGGACGACATTGAGTCCCGAGATGAGGATGAGACTCGGCTAGTTCCTTAAGGAGAACTTAGACGTCTTTGCATTGAGTCACGAGGACATGCTAGGTATATCCACGAAGGTCATCCAACACAAGCTAAATGTGGACCCCGAGAAGAAGCTAGTCTAGCAGAGACAAAGGGTCTTCACTCTAAAGCGGAACCAAGCAATCACGGACGAAGTTAGCAAGCTGTTGTCAGCAGGCTTTATTCGAGAAGTTTACTACCCAAATTGGCTTGCCATCGTCATCCTAGTGAAGAAAGCGAATGGGAAATGAAGAATATGCATAAACTTCACGGACCTAAATAAAACTTGCCCAAAAGATAGCTTCCCTCTACCAAGGATAGACTAGCTAGTGGATTCTAAAGCAGGGCATAAGCTATTGACATTCATGGATGCATTCTCGGGCTACAATCAGATAAAAATGGCAGAAGAGGACCAGGAGAAAACTGTTTTCATCACCAGCCAAGGACTCTATTACTATAAGGTAATGCCCTTCGGACTAAAAAATGCAGGAGCAACTTATTAGAGGTTAGTAAATAAAATGTTCAGCAAGTAGGTCGGGAGAAATATGGAGGTATATGTCAATGACATGCTCGTTAAGAGTAAAGAAAAGCTTACTCATCTAGATGACCTCAAGGAAACATTTGCCACACTCAGATAGTACCAGATGAAATTAAACCCCAGTAAGTGTATTTTTGGAGTAGCTTCGGGGAAGTTCTTGTGGTTCATGGTGTCCCAAAGGGGGATAGAGGCAAACTCGGAGAAGGTGTGAGCCATACTCGACATGACGTCGCCAAAGATCGTCAAAGAAATCCAGAAGCTCACAAGAAGGATAGCAGCACTGAATAGGTTTGTCTCTAAAGCGACGGACAAATTCTTACCCTTCTTCAAGACATTGAAGCAAGCCTTTGCATGGACTGACGAATTTGAGGTGGCATTTCAAGAACTCAAGTGTTACCTGAGCAATCCACCCCTCCTAAGTTCGTCCAAGGAAAGGGGAAACCTGTATCTGTATTTAGTAGTGTCAGCCACAGCCATGAGCGCAACCTTAATTCGAGAAGAGGACAGGAAACAGCTCCCAGTTTACTACGTCAGTCAAGCTTTCCAAGGGGCAAAAGCCAAGTACCTAAGGATTGAGAAGATTGCGTTCGCATTAATAGTAGCTTCGCGCAAGTTGCGACCTTATTTTCAGGCGAACCCCATCTTGGTAATGACGGATCAACCCATCAAGAAGTCCATGAACAAGCCCGAGGCAGTAAGGAGAATGGCCAATGGGCAATCGAACTTAGCCAATTCAACATCGAGTACCACCCCAGGACTGCCTTTAAGGCACAGGCTTTGGCAAATTTTATCGCCGAGTTCAATCTTCTAGATGAAGGCAGCCCTACCAACGAGACAAAATGGTGGACGATATAGACCGATGGTTCGTCAGCCCAAAGAAGGGGAGGAGTAGGGGTCGTCATCACCACCCCAAACGAAGAAGTGCTTAAGTATGGAGTTCAGCTAAAATTCCCGGCCACCAATAACGAAGCCGAGTATGAAAGAATATTGACAAGGGTAAAGGTTAGAAAAGTACTAGGAGCTAAAAACTTACTCCTCCAGAGCAATTCTAAGCTAGTAATAGTGCAGATAAAGGAGGAGTATGAAACCAAGGAGGAAAGAATGAAAAAATATCTCAGGCTGACGAAGCATTTGACACAGGAGTTTGATAGGGTGGAATTCGTGCAGATTCCCAGGAGCCAAAACATGATAGCAGAAGAAATTGTAAAGCTAGCATCGTCAAAAGAAGGATCAACGAGCATAGGCTTAGAGATGGAAGTCCAGAAACGCCCTAGCATTGAAGAAATCTCTACATTTGCAATATAGAGCACAGGTAGTTGGATGACCCTGATCATATCATACCTCCAAGACGGCCACCTTCCATAAGACATCGAGGAGGCCAGGAAATTCAGGAAAAGAGTAGCCAGATTCACAATCCTAAATGACACCCTGTACAAGAAAGCCTTTTCTATACCCTACCTGAAGTGCGTAGATGAAGAGGAAGCCAAGTATATTCTAGAAGAGATTTATGAAGGGGTTTGCGGAGACCACGCAAGCCCCAGATCCTTGTTAAGTAAAGTTGCCAAAACAGGTTACTTCTGGCCTTCTATGCAGGTAGACACAAGGGAGCTCATCAAGAAGTGTGACAAGTGCCAAAGGTTTGGAAATGTTCAACGTCTTCCAGCTGAGAAACTGACGACGATAGCCTCCTCATGGCCATTTGCACAATGGGGAATCGACATCGTTGGTCCATTGCCCAAAGGTAAGAGACAGGTAAAGTTCCTACTAGTCGCTATTGATTACTTCACAAAATGGGTTGAAGTGGAAGCATTAGCAACTATCACCGAGGCAAGGATCCAGAGCTTCGTATGGAAGAACATAATTTGCAGGTTCGAAATTCCATGAACGATCATATCAAATAATGGGCAGCAGTTTGACAGTCAAGGCTTCAGAGATTTTTCTTCAAGTCTAGAGATCATGAACCAATTCTCATCCCTGAGACATCCATAGGCAAACGGAAAGACAGAGGTGACTAATCAAACACTACTCAAGATTATCAAAACCAGGTTTGACGACGCTAAGGGGGCCTGGCCAAAAGAGTTTCCCAATGTCTTGTGGGCTTACCGAACTATAGCAAGAACCCCAACAAGAGAAACCTCCTTCAGACTCACTTACGACACTGAGGCAGTAATCCCAGTCGAAGTGGGAATAAGCAGTATCAGACGAGAAATGTTTCACGAGGACAGCAACTACGATCAGCTAAGAGTCAACCTAGACTGTCTGGACAAAGTCAGAGACAGAGCCGCTAACAAGATGACGAAATATCAGCAGAAGATGGTCGATTACTACAACAAGAGAGTGAAGTTCAGACGACTTGACATAGGGGACCTCATCCTACGCAAAGTTACCCCGGTGACCAGAGATCCTACCCAAGAGAAACTCAGCCCAACCTGGGAAGGACTTTATCGAGTCGTCCATTACTCCAGACAAAGCAGCTATCACCTGGAAACCTTAGATAGGCAGAGACTCCCACGACCATGGAACATTGAGCACTTGAAGAAATACCACCACTAGATGTAAAAAGCAATTGTAGTCATTTTTTAAAGTAATAAAAGAACTATTCAGCCAATGACTTAATGCAAGTAAACACAACAGCGTAAAAAAATGGCTAAGTAACAAAATTCCACCTAAACGGATGTAAGTTACTAACGAAGACAAAAATGACAAGATCCCTTAAATGGGTGTAAGTCATAAAATTGGCTAAGTAACAAGATTCTGCCTAGACAGATGTAAGTTACTAACAAAGCCAAAAATGACAAGATCCCTTAAATGGGTATAAATCATAAAATTGGCTAAGTAACAAGATTCCGCCGAGACGGATGTAAGTTACTGACAAAACCAAAAATGACAAGATCCCTTAAATGGGTGTAAGTTATAAAATTGGCTAAGTAACAGGATTTTGCCCAGACAGATGTAAGTTACTGATGAAGCCAAAAATGACAAGATCCCTTAAATGGGTGTAAGTCAAACATAAAATTGGCTAAGTAAATTCCGCCTAGATAGATCTACTGATGAAGAAGAAGCAAAGTAGACAAGAGATAAGAATATAAACAAGTAAGTGTAGAATTAGAAAACATAAGTAAAGGCCCAAAGATAACAGGCAACCAGTACTGTGTTATCATTATAAGCCCATAAACACTGGGTAAAGTTCTTCTCAAATTAGAATATTGTTCTCAAAACAGAATTAAAGACCCTCAAACACACTAGGCACCTAAAAAAAAAGGGATAAAGACTACGAAGGAAAAATGACAGGTTCAAGCATTATTGGTGTCATCACCACCAGTAGGAGCACTCTCAGGAGCATTTCCCTCAGGAGCCGAGGACTGGGAGGCTTCGTAAGCGGCCATCTCTTTGTCCACCACTTCCAGATCCAAGTTCTCTAGATCTACTCTGGTGGGGTGCTTGACGAAGTACCTTCTCAGGAGCTCAAAACCTTTAAAATACCAACTGAAGAGCACTGTGTTGTACTCTTTAGTTTGCTGGAAAGCCTCAACGGCCTTCGCAGCAATAGTTTTGAGTTTCTCCTTGACAGCTAAAAGTTGTTCATCTTTTTCTAGAGTTAGCTGCCACTCGGCTCTGAGGTCGTCGCTCAAGGTCTTAACTTTCCCCTTAAAGGTATTGGCCTCGTCCATGGCAACAATTAAGTCTTTCTTCAGCTTAGAGTTCTCTGCCTCTAGAGCTTCCATCCTGGACTTCATAGACGCGACCTTGGCTTCTTGGGTGAGGTACTCCGCCATGATATAAAGACTCTCCCCCAACACCTGAATAGAAAATTGGAGCCTCAAGACTACACACAAAAAAAAGGGAGAAGAGAAAGAAAGGACTGAAATTGCACAAGTACGTTACTTGAATGAGCCTATGGACATGATGAACCACCACTTTGTTGGAAGGAACCCCCGTGAAAACCTTCAGGTTTTCAGTAGTGACGACCTCATGTGCCCTTTCAACCGCAAGTTCAACATCGTCCCAAATACTAGACACACAAGAATTAGCCTTCTCCTTCCCTTTGTCTATCAAGTATGGCCTCTTGGAGATAGGAATAGTGATCTCCTTGGCAGAAGTCACAGGAGAGGCCGCTCTCGTAGCCTCAATACTGGGGACAACTGGAGCAACGGGGGCAGCTGGAGTAGCAGGAAGGCCCTTTCCTATAACACGCATTGTCCTCTTCCCGAGATTGGACAGTGCCTCATTCTTCTTTGATCTCATTTTCGCGTACATGTCTTGATTAAACTTAGTCGTCATTCCTGCAAGGGGAAAACACTTATTAAAAAAAAATGGGCAAAAGAATCAACACTGACGAGCCTAACACTTACTCTTTTTTTCCTTAATCTCAATATTTCGTAGGACGAAGTAAGATGGTTCTGGACTAAGGCAATAGAAGGCAAGAGTTCCCGGGTCCACCAGATCATTGAAATTCTCGATCTTCCTCGCATACTCAATGGCCTTCTCAATATGTTTCTTGTACCTACTTTTAAGCTTGGGCCGTCTTTTAACTACACAAGACAATGGACAGAGGAGTTAGTGACGATAAAATAAACACGATGAAAATTAAGGGACAAGAAGATATAATAACGCACCTAAGTTAGAGGTACTCCATTGACGGAGCAACCTTGGGAGATCACCCCAAACCTCGTTAAAGGAAGTCTCCCAGTCATCCCTGAACACAAAAAAGAACCGAGACTTCTAGTATCTAAAGGATGAAGGTAGGTCCTGGACGATCCTGGTCCTCCTCTCCCAAGGCACCAGCTCATAATACCTGTGCTCCTCAGATTCCTTCAAACGGTACAAGTAGACGTGCTCATCCACTCTAATCATGTCTCCGTCCGTAGCAACCAGCCATATCCCCATACAGCTGACCACTATCCTCCACGAATTGGTCATAAGTTGCCCCGGAGCAATACCAAAATGGCCTAAGAGCTCCATAATGAATAGGTGGACGGGGAACCTAAGTCCACATAGAAAGGTAGCCTCATAAAAGCATACCTCCCTAGGGAAGAAGTGGCAAACCCGTTCCTCCTCATAGGGTAGACGAACCCTAACCCTATCTAGAAACTGGAATCTATCCTTAAACCTAGAGAGTGTATCGCCATCCAAACCACACACCTCTTCAAGGGCATGAAAAGCCCTAACCTCTCAAGGGGTAGAAACGGCGGTATCTCCCTGCACCAGGTCGTCGTTAGAAGATAACCCAATCTCGAGCTCACTAGATCTAACCTCAAACATTCTTTCCCTTTCACCCATCAAACCTTCAAACCAATTTATTGATTGACTAAGCACAAGAAATAACTCACCCAATGCAACCCCTAAACCACTATCCTCAAAAACAAAATTCCCAACAAATGGGAGAAAAGCACGGGAAGTATCTAAGGAAGCCCCCAAACGAGCAAACAAAAAGGAAATCGAGGGACACACTACCCTAACCTGAGAGCTACTAACCATGAAAACTAAAAAGAAAATAGAGGGAAAGAGATGAATACTGAAAACCCCAAAAACCAAAAACAAACACACAAAAAAGGGAGAGAAAATCAGGAATTTTTCATAGTTTATATCTACACCGAAAAGAAAAAAGTAGAAAGAAGGAAGAAAGGCATACCTCAAAAAGAAAAATGTAGAAAGCTCAGCCACGCACCAGCTCGGAGAAGAATCATAGAGAAAGGTTGGAGAAGAAAAGGCTCAGAGCAATGATTGAGAGTTGGAGAAAGTGAAAGGGAAAGAGAAAAGAAGAGAAGTTTTAAAACCAAGGCACGAAAACTGAAATCCAACGGGAAATTCAAGAGTCACACAATTGGAGCATTAACTCCACTGATCAGAACACACCACGTGGCCACAATGGGTATGGTGCCACCACCACACATTAAATGTGGAGCAAAATCCCAAGAGCCATGTCCAGGTCAGGAAAGCTTTCACCTTTTGATGGTCGTCATAACACATCACGACGACCACAGAACTTGGGGGGCAGCTGATGGGACTGACGAGTTCAACTTCCCTGAACGATCTCACCAAATATAATCGTCCACCCCGATGCAACACGGACGAACACAGAAGATCCATTAATTAAAGCATTCAATACCTCAATCAGTTATCAAACAATTGGCAGGCTGTTGGGGCCTCATCAAAACCCATATTCATAAACCCTGACGCATTACAAAAAGGGCACTAAAGGCACAATTAGGGCCTCCAACGGCTAGAAACCATGAAGTTGTATATATACACTTTGATCAGAGACAAACTATGTACAAAAAAACACACCTAAAAGCACTCATAGCTACTTTGATATTTTGTGTTATTCTTTAAAGACTTCCTTATATTAACTTTGGCATCGGAGGTGTAGTGGTAGGCACCACACCGGTGAACATCTTAAAGGAGCCATCTGACTATATTTGCAGGAATAAGGATGAGGACTCAACTCCGTCTGGACGCACTTACAAAGATTAATGATTTGCACTTCATCAATTAGTATGAAAACACTAGAGCTTGTTCAGACCCCAATTTTAAAGTTACGGCTAGATTGCTTTTACTCTAACTTAACAAAGTGCGAAACAAGAGTAAATATGTGCAATAAACTGGTAACACTACTCTAAGTCATATCCAACCACAACGAACAATAAATAACAAGCTTAAAGAGTAGGGAAGAGAGATGCAAACACGAGATAACACCAAGACGTGTTATTGAAAAGGAAACCGAAGAACTCGACAAAAAACCTCTCCGCAACCCTCTAAGTCAAAATCGATCATCTAGTGAATAAAGTTGGAGTACACGAATAACAAAATACTCTCCAAGCTTAGTCTATCCCATGTATTTGAGTCCTCTAAGCTCCTGCTACCAACGGATTTCTCAGAGTCTTGGCTTCACTAGGTTTCTGAATCCCGCTATTCAACCCGTTTGCATCCGCCACTAAATGGCTTCTTCCAATACTTTCCAAAGGCACCAAAACTTAACTCAACACTCAAATTGGGTATGGTAAGTGTTTGGGCTAAGAACCTCTCAAGGATGTAGAGATGGAGAGGTAGGAGTAGAGGAAGATCAAGAGAAAATGTGTAGATGATTGTGAGTATAACAATCTCCAACTCTCAAGTGTTTTTGCTAGGGTTTTCTTTTTGAAAAGCACTCCTACATTTCGTGGGTAATGAGGGTATTTATAGTGTGGGTAAATAATTTGGTAAAACACTTTTTCTTTTTGCCAGACAAAGAGTTTCACAGGTTCCTCGCAAGATGGCCCTTCTCACGAAGTACTCGCGAATTTGACAGTCTGGCATGACTCTTCAGCTTCTAGTCATGTGCTTCACATGTGGCCTTTCGCGAGTTACTCTTCTCGCAAGCTAGTCGCAACTACACTGAATCTTCTTTGAAACTTGATTCTTCACCAATCTCTCACACTCATCCCTTACAATTAAACCCACATAAATACAGGGAAATGATTGAAGAAATTACAATCAAATTTGGCATGAAATTAAAGCCAACAAAAGCTAGTTAGAAATCACAACTTTACACTTATATTTTAAGATAATTCAAAAAAGTTCTTAAAGTCCTTTGATGGATAAAAAATGATGATGTAACAAATCCAAGTCATGAAACCAAGATCACTTTGATGATGTATAGCAACTTATGACATAACATGAATTTAGTTTGCCATGTCAACATTTTTCATCCATTATAAGGAATTTTTTAAACAACTTTGGAAATATAATGACCAAAATGAAGTGTTTAAAATATAAGGTCAATTTTGAAATAAAGTTTAAAGGTTAAGGACACAAACAAAACTTAATATCAACAAACAACAGAACATAAGAGCCAAGGGCCACTTACCTTTTCAAAATCCTTGTTTATGGTTTTAAGGAAGTGATCAGATGGATTTTGGAGAGTCGGGTAAGGAAAGCCATTTGAAGCAAAAAACTACATGAACTTGAAAGTGTGAAACTTTAGTTATATATTGCAACAATTTACAGGTAAATAGGCTATACCAACCCAGGGTAAACCCAACCAGCCTAACCAAGAATTGGTACCCCAAACCTACACCTCCTGACCTCCAGTATGAGGAAAGGAATACCCAGTTCACAGTATCCACTGGTAAACTCTATGAATGGAACATAGATGGTTTATCAAAACAAGAAATCCTAAACAAGATTCAGCATATGACCATGGTAGCCAATAACTACCTAAATGATGGACTTCAAAACATAGAGGTCATAGAGCTCATGATTTTAGGATTCACAAGAAAACTTCTAGATTGGTGGAACAACTGCCTAACAGAAGAGTCTAAAGAAGACATTAAGCATGTTGTCCAAAAAGATGAGGATGAGAACCCCATCTTTGACGAACGCGTAGGAAGAGGTGTTCCCAACAGAGTCAATACCCTGATCTATACGATCATGAAACACTTCGTAGGTAAACCCAGCAACATCACATCTAGGATTTACAACCAGTTGAGTAACCTTAGATGTAAAAACCTTGGAGAATACAGGTGGTATGAAGATGTGTTCACCACCAAAGTCATGCATAGAAGTGATTGCAACTCTCCATTTTGGAAGAAGAAGTTCATCAATGGCTTACCCACATTGTTTGGTGAGAAGGTCAAAGAAACCCTTGCTAGCCCCTTAGGAGTCATAGATTATGATAACCTAACTTATGGAGACATCTCTAGCACAATTCGAAGTGAAGGAATGAAGATGTGCAGAGATTTGAAAATCCAAAGCCAAGCCAGCAAGAGCAAAGCCAAGTACGAAGTAGGAAACTTCTGTACATAGTATAGCTTACCCTCAGTCATTCCCAAAAGAAAATCCAAATACAGAGGAAAAGAACCCTCTGTGAAATCCCATAAGAAGAGAACAGCCTCCAGGTATTATAGAAAACAAAAGTTTAAAACTAATGATTTCTATAAGAAAGGAAAATCCAAGTCCACAGGAAAGTTCATACCTAAAACATCAGGAAAATGTTTTAAGTGTGGAAAAAGAGGTCATTTCCAGAAAGAGTGTAAAGCTAAGGCCAAATCCCTTATCAACACCCTTGTTAGTGACCAAGCCAGTAAGGAAGAAATCTTCAAACTCTTAGAACTTGACCGCTCAGACAGTGAGTCTCCCAATAGTTCTAGTGAGGAAGAGAAGCACCAGTTGTATAGGTCATCCTCAGAATCCTCTAGAGTCCCCTCTAGCTCCTCTAGTGGCCCGGATGAAACCCTAGCTTGTAAAGATAGTTGTTGTAGGAACAAAACTATCAATGTTCTTTCTAAGCAAGAAGAACTCCTCTTAGATCTCATAGAATAGATCGAAGACCCAGTTGTCAAAGCTCAAAGACTTAGTGATTTCCATAGAACCCTAGTTAAGGAAGCTAATACATCCAAACCTAGGATTTAGGAACTCAAAGTTGATTTGGAGAAAATCTACAATAGATTTACCAAATCCAAGAAGGAAATTGTTGTCCAAGATCTCCAGAAAGAGATTAACGATACCAAGTCAGAAGTGAGAACCCTAAAGCAAGAGTTAACCATCCTTAGGGTAGATCACAACCTCCTTAACCAGCGTCTCAAACAGATAGAGAACACTTCTCATCAAGGCAATGAGGAAGGAACCTCATTACAGAACCCTTCTGATGAAGAAGCAGATGAAACAGTTAACCCTACAGCTGATATGGAACAGGAACCATCCAGTGAGATGTTCTTACAGACCATCAGTAGGATTAACTTCCAGAAATGGCATTCCAAAGTCAGGATTGTCATCAACAAAGATTTTGAATTTGAGGTCGTAGCCTTAATAGATTCAGGTGCTGATCTCAACTGCATTCAAAAAGGAATTATTCCCTCCAAATACTTCAAGAAAACCAAAGAAAGGTTAACTTCTGCAAGTGGAGGAAAAATGCAGATTGAATTCAAAATTCCAAAAAGCACATGTTTGCCAAGACAATACGTGTTTCAAAACCACATTTGTCCTTATCAAGAACATGACAGATAGGGTCATCTTAGGAAATCATTTCATGTGTTTGTTGTACCCTTTCATCACGGATAGTGAAGGAATCACTACCCATCCTTTTGGCCAACCAGTTAAGTTTAAGTTTCTTAGGAGCCCAGAACCTAGAGAGATTAGCAATCTCCAAGAAGTTTCTGTCTCCAAGACCCTTAACCTCATCAATGCCAAAACCCAACATCTTAAGTACCTTAGCAATGAACTAAGCTACAAAAGAATTGATGAACAACTAGCTTGCAAAAGCTACCAAGCTGAGATCAGAAAGTTTGAAGAAAAACTTAAGCAGGAAGTCTGGTCTAATCTTCCTACAGCCTTTTAGCATAGAAGGAGACACGAAGTAGCACTCCCTTATGTCAAAGATTTACATGAAAAGAACATCCCTACCAAAGCTCGACCTATCCAAATGACTCAAGAACTTATGGATACATGCAAAGCTGAAATAGAGGATCTTCTTAAGAAAGGAATCATCAAAAACTCTAGGTCACCATGGTCCTGTCCAGCCTTTTATATTCAGAAGAATGCTGAGATTGAGAGAGGTGTCCCTAGAATTGTCATCAACTATAAGCCTCTTAACAAAGTCTTAGAATGGATTAGGTATCCTATTCCCAACAAAAAAGACTTAGTCAATAGGCTTAGCAAAGCAGTGGTTTTCAGCAAGTTCGACATGAAGAGTGGTTTTTGGCAGATACAAATCAGAGAGTCTGATAGATATAAAACAGCCTTCACCACACCCTTTGGACATTACGAATGGAATGTAATGCCCTTTGGTCTCAAAAATGCACCTTCTGAATTCCAAAACATCATGAATAAGATTTTCAATCCATTCTCCAGTCATGCTATTGTGTACATAGATGATGTACTCATCTTTTCAAAATCCCTGACACAACATTCGAAACACCTTCGAGCATTTCTCCATACCATCAAGCTCAATGGTCTTGTTGTTTCAGCCCCAAAAATCAAACTGTTCCAAACTAGTGTCTAGTTCTTAGGTTTTGATATAAGACATGGTGTCTGTTGTGAAATTTTAAAGTACTCGCAAGTGTACGAACTGTACCGAAGTATAGTTGGACAAGAACGAGGTCGAACCCTCAGGGACTTGAATAAACGTAGGAAAATTGATTAAACTTTAACCAAACTAATCCTAATCTAGTTTAATAAAAACTGGTTTTTTTGCAATTAAATATACTAAACAAATAATAAAATTAAGCAAATAGTTAAACTAAGCAAAAGATATAAAGTAATAAAAAGATGTAAACAATCAAGAGAAAGGAATTAAGGTTTTGGAATCCGCCTTGTAAATCATATCAGCATATATTTATGATCATTAATTTTTCCCAACCACTGCATGATAATCTAGAAATCAATCTTGCTATCATGGAAAATATCATCATTAAAATTCTTATTTTAAAAATCAAAAGCATGTTCTTCTTCGCTTCTTAAGTATAAAATCAAATCATCAATTGTATCTGTAGCCAAACAAATCACAAGATATATCCAATTCTAAAAATCAAATAATAAATTGTATCCATTGACAGACAAATCACAAGTGATATCCAATTTTATAATCAAGAATTAATAAACAAAGCATTCAATTAATTAAGACAAATCCTAAATCATGAGAAAAACATGATTGAACTCATATCTAGAATCCCATCTTAGTCAATTGATATGAAGTAAGAACAATTTAAATCAATAAAGAACAACTATTGTGGGAAAAATCAAATCACATAAATATTATTGATAATCCTTAACAAGGTTTCATCCTCAACCCTAATTATAAATTTAGCTACACATGGTAATTGAAAGAAAACACAAAAATAAAATACTAAACATTAAACTAGACAACTAACATAAAACTAACTGTCATAGAAGAAAACCAAAGAAGTAGCCGCACTCTCTATACATTCAGCCCTCAGCCCTAGCACTAACCTCCGCCTCCCTGAATTTTGCCCTAAAGAGCCCTTAAATAGGTCAAGGAATCCTATTACAAGTTGAATTCTCGTTTGGAGAAAATCCCAGATTTTTAGGCTTCACTTAATCGACTATTTTGGCCCATTTAACGTCAGAATTTGGACTTTTGTAAACTACAAAGTTGTAGCCCTTTAAGTTATCGTTCCAGCCCAACTTGAATCATCTCGATTGGACATCTGAGCCGAAAGTTATGCCAAAAATACTAACTGATGTGCAGTATGGAATCCTAATCCGAATTGGACTTGGATTTGGTGCAAATTCCTTTGATTCCTTACTCCAATTGGACTTAAATTTAATTGGGTTGGTCTTTTCTTGAATTCATGCCTGGCTGAATGTAAGTTGGCTTAATTCAATTGGCCTAGCCCCACTTTGCTTGTAAAGCCCTTGTTACCTACAACACAAAGATATTATATAATCAGTCACAAAATAACATAAAAGTAAGGCTAAATATGTAGATATGTGAGTACTTTATTGTATATATTTCATGCACATTAGTGTCATCAAACCCATAGATAGAGCCATTCAGTTTGCCGACAAGTTTCCAGATGAAATCCTAGATAAAACCCAGCTCCAGAGATTTCTAGGATCTCTTAATTACATTGCCGATTTCTATCAAAATATCAGACAAAAATGCAAACCTCTCTTTGATAGACTTCAAACCAGTCCTCCTCTTTGGACCCCTGACCAGACCACTATTGTCCAAGAAATCAAAAAATATGTCAAGACACTCCCTTGTTTTGGAATTCCCTTAGAAAGTTCCTTCAAGATTGTCGAAACAGATGCCTCTAACATTGGTTATGGTGGCATTCTCCTCCAACGTGTCAATCCCACTTCCCCTAAACAGATTGTCTATTTCCATTCAGGAATTTGGACTCCCACTCAGATTAATTATAGTACTATTAAGAAAGAAATCTTATCTATAGTACTATGTATTTCAAAATTTCAAAGTGATCTTTTGAATCAAAAGTTTTTAGTACGGATTGATTTGAGCATTGAATCATGTGACCGATGGTTTGAGCATTTCAAAATATTGGTCACCACTCATTTCCCAATTTATGGTGAAGACTCAGATGATATTGAAAATGCCTTCATCCAGTCAACCTAGGATGATTATTTTGGAAGCAGTCACAGAGTCTATGAAAAGCAGCATCCTTTTCCTAGCCTAATAGTCAACTATGAAGACAAGGCAAAGGAAGAGGACAGAGATCCAAGCTGGCTTTCAAGAATGTTTGAATATGACTTTATCAGACTCATCAAGTTAACAAGCCATGATCAGATCAGCCAGTTCCCCCAAATAATTCAATAGGTTGTTACAAAGATCAAAAGTCCATTTGTCTCCATCAGATGCTGGAGCACTCTCCCACAATGGGACAGTAATAATTAGATGTCTGTCCAACCTGCTCATCACCTTGTACTCATCAATAGGTACACACACAATGGCCCGTGGAATGAAGGAGATTCCTACTTATCCTACGAAGACCCTTATGCTCTTGCGGGATGTTGGAAGGACTATTTCAACAATGAAATTCTAGATGTCACCAGTGAATTATGGAAAAATTACCATTTCACAGGAAATACTGGCAAACTTTTAGTATTCACTACCAGGCCATAACCCGAAGCCATCCATACTCAAAGGGTTGATTACATTGATCCCAGGTAGCTAACAACAAAAAATGCAGATCATGAACCATTACTATATTGTGGTTTTTGTAATCAATATGACAAATATCATGAGCATAAATGTGGTTATAATCCTCCATGGGATCCCTTTGATGGATACCCATCTGATACTTATGATACTAATTAAAATTTACAGGGCCATTGCTTATAATACAAGATCTCAATCAAGTCTAGACTCCGTCCAGATCGCTGGGAAATCTAGCAAGGAATTAAAAGATCTTGCCCAGCAATTGCTCCTCCAATCAGAGAAGTTAGAGTTAGAAGAAAAGAACTCTCCTACCTCTTCAGAAGCTTCAATCAATCGCATTCCAGTCGATCACTTCCAGGATTCCCAAGATCCTTATGATGGTTACAACCATGATAGTGATTGAGATATTCTAGAACAGCTCCAGAACAACCTTTGCAGTCCGATTACTATTCCGCTACAGTACCCGCACAGCAAAAGTTCCAAACAGGACACTATTCATCCACAGCACCGGTTACTGTGCATGAACACTGTTCCAGAAAAGCAAGGGGACAAGTCACTATTCATGAACAGTGACCGTTACTATTCCTCAAACAATGCCCCGACAGAATCATTCAGAATCACTATTTGCTTTCGGTGGAAAAGAAATTCACCCTCAGTAAAAGCAATTTACTCTCTGTGATTCCAGCAATCTCCTGAAGAATCCAAGGCTTCCTCCAGCTATATAAGGAACCCTCAGCTCCATTCTTCAGCAAGTCTTATTTTAGTCTAGTTCAGATAACTACCTCAGAGCTTCCCTTCTCTTTACAACCTGTAGAACTTGTAATCAGATGGCAACCCCAGTATACACTTGTAACACCATAGTTATGGTCTTCACAACTGTAACCTTTTATTTATGCTTCCGCACCCAGATGGCCTCAGTCGGCCTCCCCCCTAGTCTATAACTTACCCCTTTTATATACACACACTTCATAAACATTAGAGAACTTACCACAGTTGCTTCTGAAGCAGGACCAAAGTACATTGTTCCACCATTTACACCACCACTATATGTCCCTCTGGCATCGCCTGAGTTTTTCCTCAACCTGTCCCATATTAAAGCAATTTGAATCTGACCCCCAAACCGATTTCACAATCTCATGGCACCCCTCCTTGAACAGCCATACTCGTTCAAATCGCCATGGTTTCTACCTCCGTGTTAGAACCCCCATAGGGTGGATATGGATGGGCTTATGGTCGAACATCCCACATTCCAAATGCACCACCTGAAAAGTGAGAAATAAGCTGACCCACTCTTTTGTACCAAGGGCTCTGTCTCCAAATGTTCCCAAATGATAGGTCCATTCGGGTAATGTTTGACCCAAGTAAATTTACTTCCTACATATCCAAGGTCTCGAAAACCAACTTCATCAATTACATCCCTAAAGTCTTACATCTGATTGTTTGGCCGAGTTCAGCCCCCAAGCTTTTCATCGATCTTTGTAATTTCATTGAAATCACCAGCACAAAGCCATGGAATAAAGGTCAGAGTGTTAAGCCCCCTCAATAAGTTCCACGATTCCGAATGCCTAGAGGTTCCGGGAGCTCCATAAAAACTAATGAACCACCAAACGTCATCTTTGTCACGGTTTATAATTGTATCAATGAAATTTGGAGATGAATTCACAACTTGGAGATCAAAGTCTTGCTTCCAAAAAATGGCCAATCCACCCCCACGAGTAATTCTTGAAACTCCAAAGAAGTTTTTCAATAGTAAAGTATCACACAAACCACTTAGCCTAACTTCATCTAGCCATGTTTCGGCTAAAAACACGGCTGCAAGATTTTGTGCCCCAACTAAATCGCCAAGCTCTTGAATTGTCTGCCAGTTCCCAAGCCCCCGACAGTTCTAATATAAAATACACATTGCTTTCAGTGGGGCTAGGAAGCAGCCTCCGCCAATATAAAAGAAGAGTTACTGACATTAGGATAAACCACCAATTTTTTGTTTGGTAAATCCACCTGTTCTCCAAGTGTTGAAGCAAATCGTTTTGTACACACATACTCATGCAATGTAAAACCTGAGTCAAAATCTGAAGTGCAAGCAATCCATTTCCAAGAAGTAGTTCTCGGAGCAATAGAGTTATTTGAGATTAAAGGGGGTGAAATGTCTAAGTGAACTGGATTGTGAAGCAGTGTAGGCTGCATGCTAAGGTCACATGGTTTGGACTTAGGGCATCCTAGCTGTTTTACTAAGATCTCATCACAGATCTCCTTAGCTGTCAATCCCGAGAATCCCTTACTCTGAGTCCCTAAATCCCCAAACTTTTGCAAACCATTATCTATATCTAGAAATTGCTGAAAAAAAAAAAAAAAAAAAAAAAAAAAAAAAAAAAAAAAAAAAAAGGATTCAGAAGATTTGCATTACCCGAGAATTCTAGGTTGATAGTAGACTTAATAGCTGCATTCTCGTTTGAATTTTAATTTGGAATAGTAATAACTTCTTCCACCAAATTCAGGGTTCCCATATCAGGGTAGTTCGCTAGAAGCAAAGGGACTAGGGGCTCTGCTGCCAGAATATCCAACTAAGGAGAACGTGTTCTTGCATCTAGTTTGTACCTAGTCTTAGGATGTTTACCCTTCCTATCATCAAAGAAACTAGAGACATGCACCACACTATTTTTTGGCGTGAAAGCTTGGGAAGCTCTCATGAAAGGCCCAAATTGTGTTGCACTCAGGGGTAGCATCCCTTTACTCTCAATCCACAGGCCACATTCCCTGTCATCGTGGTTGAGACAACCACACCAATAGCAAAGGTTTGGTAGTCTCTCATACTTGAAGGTAACCCACACTTCCCCCCCCCCCCCCACCCTTCAAGATGAACCACTCTCCCACGACAAAGGGGTTTTGTTATGTCAATTGTAACCCTGACCCTAATAAAGCACCCCCCTTCCACTGGTGGATATGATCATATCGAGTAACTTCACCAACACTACCACAAATATCCTCAGCTATTTCCGTTGTCATGCATCTAAACGGAATGCCATGTACTTGTACCCAAAAAGAAGCTTTATTGAAACATGCATCCTGAATAGGGACAATGATATCATATTTCTGAACCACCACCAAGTGCTTGTTGAAACTCCAAGGTTCATTAGAGATAACCCTGTCTACATCTTCTGGATTATCAAAGATAAACAAAAGTGTATTATTACCAAGATTCTTGATTTGAAAGCCAGTCAAAGAACGTCATAAAGGTTTGAAAGTTCGCCCTACTACATCCACATTCAGCAACCTTCTTGTCAGAAACTTGGCCATGATAATATTTTTTTGAGAGCATCTGTCCTTCCCAATCGTAATCCTATCTCCCTCCCCTTCTAATAGGGAGAGTCGAGTCCATTGTTTGGATAAATCTTCCATATAGTTAGCTAGAGGTGGAGAGGAGCAAACTGGTGCTAGAACAACTAACAGATGAGAGAAGAGTGAAAAGAAGGAAAAGGAGGAGAAACAAAAAAAGAAAACACACAGAAAAACTATATCCCAAAAACCCAAGAAAATAACTCACCCACAAGCCCTACTGATAACAGTGTTACCATAGGGAACAAACCAATCCTTACTAAGAAGGAACAAAAATTCCATAGCCTGAGAGAAGCTTTGGAGAAACCAAAGCTTTCTTAGTGATAGGGAAACTCCGATTTTTTTATGGAAAAAACTATTTAAGAGTGAAGAAAAAAAGAGCCATCATAACAAACAAGAAAACATTAAAGAACATAAAAGACTTACAATACCACAAATGCAATAAACTCAAGGGAGTTGAAAGTTCTTATCATATTATCATCTTCTACAACACATAATTTAATGTCCTGCTAAACTAGATAAAACCAACCACTTTACACTTCCACCTCCATGTCATATTATTTAATTAGAGTTGAAAGATTCGGAAATGGCATCCGTATACATTGAACATAAACTAAGAGAGGGGAAAAGTTAACAAATGCTTATGATTTACAAACTATTTTTAGAAACGTTTTATTGCAAAAAGAAAATAGTAACTAACTTTTTTTATAGTGTTTTATATTTCTCATAAAAGTGGTATAAAACTTTCCTAAAATAACCCATTAACAAATGCCCAGCAACTAAGAGTTAGTGATGTTCATGGTTATATGCTTGGTTGGCTATTGAAAAGACAGAATTAACTGAAAGACCACATTAAGAATCTCACATCTCCTCAATCCTCATCAACTAGACTAATAAGCATTAGGCATAATTGACTGGGTATCCTTATTTCATTTTTCTGGAAGATCATAGGTTAATTAATGTTTCATATTTGAGTATTTTGGTTCTGGGACACATTTACTCATAGAGCATCATGTATATCAATAGCATACTAGCAACTTATGGCACAACCAGCACAAAGAAATATAAGAATTACAATGGCCATAAAAAGAAAAGAAGCAAATTATCCCACTAGATTGGATCAAATGGGATTCAAATTTGACTAGTCAGAAACTTATCAAACTAAAATGGGTTTTTAGGAGAAAATGGGCTTTTGCCCTTTCTTTTTAAAATATCCAGCAAAATGCCCCATGTCTGAAACTAATTAGGGAAATGCCCCTGTTTTGAAACTCGATTTTCTAAAAATCGAGTTTCAAATGTATAACTCGATTTTTGGAACATCGAGTTATAGCGAACGTAGACTTAGAATTTTTTTTTTTTTTTGGAACTCGAGTTCCATGTAAAGTACTCAAGTTCATGGAACTCGAGTTCCACTTGAATTTTTTCAAGGAACTCGAGTTCCATGAACTCGAGTACGTCACATGGAACTCAAGTTCTAGAAAAAAAAAACAAAACAAAACAAAACAAAACAAAAACAAAAAATTAATTTTCAGTTCGCTATAACTCGATTGTCCAAAAATCGAGTTTCAAAACAGGAGTATTTCTCTAAATAGTTTTAGATATGGGGCATTTTGCTAGATATTTTTTTAAAAAAAGAGCAAAAGCCCATTTTCTCCTAGATTCTTATCCTATGGACTTAAACCGTTCTTTGACAAATTCAGTCAACCTGTTATGACTCATGTTTTTGTTTGTTTATTTAGACACCTTAAAATAGATTATTTAACTTAATGAATTAGCCAAATAATTACTTAAGTTAATTATGAGATCTCGATTAAATAGTGAAAGATCATATCATGCACAATAGCAGAAAAGTAAATAACACACAAATATAAACTCTGAAGCTGTACCAAACCAGCTCTTCAATTCTCCATGCCTCTTAGCATATTGTACAAGTTCATGGGCTACCTTGTTGCCATTCCTGCTTATGTGCCTGGTCACTGCCATTTGAAATTTTGACATTTCTTGATAATATGATTTGAGATAAAGGAAAATTACAATACATATTTGATGACTCGATTATCAATATAGGTAAAATTTGAGACCTCCTTAAAAATTTGAGACCTTCTTAGAAATCCTAAACATTCCTCCAATATATATCCTCTATTTTTCTTGATTTAGTCAAACTAGCTAAGTTCACTTGCCAGCTTTCAAGGACAACAACTTCGTCCATTAGTCATCATCCTAAGAGAGTTTTTATGTGTGGGACCATGCTTTCAATTGTTTTTAGCTAATAAATTCTGGGCTTTTTCATGTGGGTGCACATACATATGTTGTATTGTTGTGCTGAATCTATTTTCAATTTTAATCATATCTATAATCTCATAAATTTGAATAGTATTTTTCGTTGTATTTTAGGAAAGTTGGCCAAAATAGTTAGCTAAATTTTTTTTCTTATAAAAAGTTTCTAAAAATTGTCCATTAACAAATGCTCCTAAGACATCCATTAAATTTTCTCAAAAAAATATTGTTTTTTGAATTCTTTGTTTTGAAAATATCATAATCGGTGTTTATATTTTTTTTTTTACTAGGTCTGGCTTACTTCCAATAGTTTTTTTAATTGAACATCTCTTTTTCTTTTTTAATAGTTTCTCAAAAAATAAAAAGAAAAAAAAAAAAAAAAAACTTTGATAGAGATTAAAACTTAGTACCACATGATTCTATCTTAAAGAGAAACTAACTAAATGTCCCATTAGAAAACTATTAAAAGTAAACCAAACGTTTTTTTACTTACCTTGATCCCAAAAATCAAATAATGATAATAATAATTTTTTTTTAAACGTATTTATATTTTGTTTGGTTGTTGAGAATGTGCGGTACTACAGATTCCAGAATACAAATTTATGTTATTTCTACAGATAAAGCTAATTGTTAATAATATTTCTGAAACATACCCGTGCGACAAATGTGGGCCACAGCTTTTATGTCAATCTGAATTTTTAATAAGCATTCATTTTTAGTTTTTTACCCTTAGTTTTTTTTTTTTTTTTTTGGTACAAAATGTTTTAATTATTATTGAAAAACAGACGTCTCAAGTTTCAGTAATTTGTTAGTTTAACTTTATAGTAACTTTATCTAAATGTTAAATAAAAAAACTACGCATATATTATCTAATTCACCTACCGTAGAGTTTCATGTTAGGAAAATAGGATTATAAATCCAAACGTGTAACGTTTAAAATTGTGCCACTTGTACACTATCTAATCTATAAAATATATACAATCTTATCATCTATATTTGACATTGATTCATTTTATCTTTGTATTAAATATTATAAACCTAAATTTGTATCCGGTGCCAAGTCATTTAAAATTGTACCACTTTACACTATCTAATCTTAACAATAAAATCTTAATTATAAAATGAACTTTCTTTATTTTAGGTAAAATAAAGAGTTTAAGAGCTTGTCAAAAATCATATAATTCTTTTTTTTGATAAAGTCTTGCCAAAAGTCTTATAATTTAATTGGTATCTCCTCATGTATAGATTGTTTGGAAATTTAAGAGAAAGAATTTTGTGGGGTTAATAGCATATTATAGATATCTTAAAATAAAAAAATGTGAAAAATTTTATAGTTCAATTGACACCTCTTAACATTTTCAACAATGATTTTCAAAGTTCAAAATCCTCATTTCCCACCGTATCTACCAATCCTAGAATTTCTCACAATCAAATATCAATGCTCCATCATTTTTTTTCCAGTAATAATAATTAAACACCAACGTACTTGGAGTCTTGGACCCCGATAATTCAGTTCATAATATACAAGTGCTTGCAAAGAAATTTAAAAACAAAACAAAAAACAAACATTAGTAGAAGGTAGTCCATTTCCTTAAATTAATAATCAAAGAAAACAGACTTATTCGTTAGTTTAATTACATTATTTTCTAATATTACCAATAACATCTAGCTCTGCTGTACAGTCCCCCCATGCTTGGGTGTAGTGAAAGGATTCATCATGACTTGTGCTGTTTGCTTGGAACGCGCTGACATGAAACTTGCAACAACAGGCTTTACGTTTTCAATGGTCTTGACGATAACCAAGAACAAAATTCGATAAAAAGCCACCATTCCTAGCAAGATAGCAAGATCAACCCACTTAGAGTAGCTCATTTCCACTTGCCATGTATCTCTCAAAATTTCTTCACCTCTTAGATTGATTGGCCTTCCGGCATTATCTCTGGGAAATGTTAGCCCTTCAAACTCGTTCTTGAACAATCCTTGGTATGCATACTTGTGGAAAGCAATGTAGTACAATGGGTATCTCCAAAATGGTTTGGGAAGATCATTCGGATATCGAAAAAATCCACCACCTAATACCATGAGCCCTTGAATTCCAGCACCAGTTATTATACCCATCAAGAAATTAGGCACCACGCTTGCAACAGCCATCATTAGGCTCTCAACTAACATCATGCAAGCAAATAACACAGCAGCAAAATATAGAAAGTGTTCAGCATCTCTCTGAAGTCCTGGAGGGTAATAAGCCATTGCCCCTGGAATCAGTGAAATCACTAGCAAGAACGGAAGAGCCGAGAATGTGTTGCCTATAACGAATGCACCAGTGCCATAATGCCCATTTAACCTTTCTCGTTCAAATATCTGGATAAATGGGAGGGGAAAAAAACACATGAAATAATTGAGTATGACATTAACAAAGCTTCAAATTTTGGATTAATTGCACTTTGATCATCTGCATCTAAATCATGGAATTAGTTCTAATGTCATTCTAATCTATAAAATCGAACAATCAAACTTGATTTATTAGTAACAGGCAAGCTCTGCTCGTCACCATAATTTTTTGTTGATTTAAAGAAGGAAGTAGATCTATGTGCATAAAATTGATTGATACTTAAAAAAGAGAAACAAAACAAACCTTCATTTCCTCCACAAAAGAAGGGAATCCACCGATGGCCATGAAAGTTAAGAATGAAGATACAAACATGATCAGTGAACCTCTAGCCTGAAAAAATAAAATAAAAAATTACAATGTTAATTTAGCTTTTGAATTGATCCTAATTTGCATTATAAATCATATGTATAAGGAATTAATATTTAATATATCTCTCATAAGAATTACCTGAATTGATCCATAACTATAGCCAACATCATAAAACACAGTGGCTAGGCCTATAGCTAATGCAACATAAATAGCTAGCCGCAACCAGTAATAGCCTAGATCACGGAACATATTCACGAAAGACCTTTTCATAAGAACAAGACACTGAGTAACGAAGCCAGCATGGCTTCTCTTCATCTCTAATGTTCCACAATCCTGAAACCAACATAAATTTTTCCCTCATTAATTTTTTTTTTTTTGTTTTTCTGTAATTGATTTAGGAAAGATTATTTATATATGCTGTGTAAATTAAACTGTAAGATTAATTTCTTGCTTAATTAATTACCTGTTTACATATTTCTGCTACTTGTCTTTGAACTTGTTGGTAAGTTTCAGATGATTTATATGACTTTTTAAGAGACTCTATTGCTTCCTCTGTGGGTATTCCTCCATCTGAACCTTTCTCAAGATCCTACAAAAGATTTATATAAAAAAATATATATATTAGATTTATAAGGAGGTGTTTCTAGATGAGTAATTGCATAAGACTAAGTTGAAAGGAAAATCACCTCTATTTAAAATTGATTTATTTCATGGTTCAAATTAGTTATTACTAATGTGTTGTGTAGTATGTATCAAGTACCACGATCTTCTATATACGGGATATTAATTATTTTAACCCAAATGAACTCACTCTATTCCAAACAAAATGGAGAGGATATGTATCTATAAAATGACATTAATCAAGTCACCTGCTAAACTGCCATTGATAATAGGTTAAATTACATATTTGGTATTCAACCTTTGACCTTTATTTCATATTTATTCTTATGTGTGGCAACCTATGACATAGCATGAATTTAGTTTGTCATGTCAATATTTTCATCCAATTATGAGGAATTTTTTTAAACAATTTTGAAAATATAATGACCAAAATGAAGCATTTAAAATATAAGGTCAATTTTGAGATAAAGGTTAAAGGTTAATGACACAAACAAAATTTAATATCAACAAACTACCAAACATAAGAGCCAAGGGTCAATTACCTTTTCAAAATCCTTGTTTATGGTTTTAAGGAAGTGATCAGATGGATTTTGGAGAGTCGGGCAAGGAAAGCCATTTGAAGCAAAAAACTACATGAAATTGAAAGTGTGAAACTTTAGTTATATATTAATTGCAACAACAAGAGAATATATATATATATACACACACACACTTCATAAACATTAGAGAACTTACCTCTGTTGCTTCTGAAGTAGGACCAAAGTACACTGTTCTCCCTGACGACAAAAGGCAAAGATTGTGAAAGAGTTGGAAGACCTCACTGCTGGGCTGATGAATGGATGCAACTACAGTCCTTCTAATTCCATCCCATTGATCTAACTTTGCAATTCTGCTCATCACATAATATGATGATGCACTGTCAAGTCCACTTGTTGGTTCATCAAGGAAGAGAAGCTTTGGGCGTGTCAGGATCTCTATACAAATGCTCACTCTTCTCTTTTGCCCACCACTGATACCTTTGGCTCCCCACCCACCAATTCTTGTGTTCATGGCATCTTGTAACCCCATTTCTTTTATTGTCATCTCTGCTCTCTCCTTCTTCTCTAACATTGACATGGAGTCTGGGAGTTGGAGCTGAGCCGAGTAATACACAGCTTCTCTCACCGTTAAAGTTGTCATCAAAGTATCATCTTGTGTCACATATGCCTATATTTAGGTTAAGGTAAAAATTAAACTAATTAGTATGTTTAAATGGCTAAGAATAATTAAATTAATTTCTTGGAAAAACTTCCATCGCTCAGTGCACTAGACAAGACATGGTGTAGACATATAAACAATTTTAGACACGCATGTTTCCAAATCTTGTCCGTCCAATTCGCTAGAGCGGACCCAAGTCAAACCCTAATTTCTTTAAAGAAAATATTCACTTTGATTTGAAAAGGTGAAATTTTTTTTTTCTCTTACCGATGTTCCAAAAGCCAGTTTCTGTTTATGGCCATTGATTAGAATTTCCCCCAATTGCCTTGTGTTTGCACCTAATCTCCCTGCCATAAAACACTAGTTAGACATTTGTCAACAAGTGATAATAGTTACACACTATATATATGGAAAAATAATGGAAATCATGTTTTTAGTTATAACTTATAATTGTGAAATTGTGTTTTCAAAATACTATTTCACCATTTCATATTAATAAGTAAAATCGTGTTTTTAAAACAAAATTTCGACTAGAGTATAACTCAGCCTGTATAACAATGCTCCTTTGAATTGTCAAATCATATTTGCTTATATTTTTTGAATTGTGTTTTTATTTTTAATTATTATATAAAAAATAAAAAATAAAAAACACAGTTTCTGTAGCAAAATAATATTGTGTGGTGGGCATTCAATTTCTTTTTTGACATTGAAATTTTTCTTGTTGGTTCTAAAATGCCTGATGGAGCTAAAGCTGTAATATAGTATATACAAAAATAGGAACATATAATTGCTTAAGGAGGGTTTTTTTTTCCCCTAAAAAATAGGTTTCTTTTAAAGAGAAGATTATAATTAAAAAAAGAAGGGTTGACAAGTGTGGTCACTACTTCGGCCTACTTAAATCTGAATTTAACATTGTGTGGGACCACTCAAGTAATAGTAAAGCTTGCTACTAGTCGAATCCACAACCTCAAACTTGCAAAGTAGTGGAATAGAAGGACTAAACCACCTCCTTCGTTGATAAACAATAGTGTGCACATACATAATGTTCAATATATATATATATATATATATTTCGTCTTCTTCCTTACAAAATTAGGAGACATGCATCTCAAATTGCCAATAAGAGGAACTTGCAGAGGCCTTCAACTATGTTTTGATCTCCAAAAAAAAAATCAAGAAAAAATAGAACTAATCTGGTTAAAACTTACAACACAAATAGGTCTTCTTTTTAGTGTAATTCGCATCTTCTTCCTACTATAGTTTTGGATGCTTGCAGGAAGGATGCTACTTTTGTTCTGCTTTAATAATATTCTTGGTTATTAGGAAGCGTTAAAAAATATATATAAGATACACCTCCTTTCAATTATAGTTCATCACGTTTTCGTCATTAACCCATCTGAAAACCACATTCTATTTTTTTTGTCCAAAATACATTTTTTATATAGTTGTACAGGAAAATTCTAATGGATATTAACGAAATGAGTGCATAAATATTGTTTCAAAGCAAGAGATCGTGTAAATTTGTAAATTTTCTTAGTTAAAAAACCAAATTTAGAAGTAACGTTAAACTTAAAAGGTGTAAATAGTATTTTAGGCAAACAAAAAAAAAATATGATATACCTGCTAATCCATCAAGGAGGGTAGACTTGCCACAACCAGAAGGACCCATTATGGCCAAGAGCTCCCCTGGTCGTGCATAACCAGTCACACCCTCAAGTATTGATTTGCTACCGTTCTTTCCATTAACAGTCACCCACAAATCCTCCCATGTCAAGAAAACACCATCCTCATCCTCATCCCCCATAGTTCTAACAACAACGTTTCCACCTCTGTTGCCTTGCAATGGATTATTTATGATTTCCACTTCTAAAGCTGTGGAACTCAGAGTTTCGGAGTTTTGGTTAGGTTCAAGATTTCTAGCATTTGGTTGAAGAAGCGAATCCATGGCCAATTGGGTGTGCAAAGGAAGGGATAGAGAGGAGGACTGCTTTGAGAGCTTAGTACTTAAAGGCGTTGCTGAGAACTCAGCATTTATGATATGTCTGAGCATGTGGTTCACGAGTTCAACTATTCAAATGTGAAACCGCATTTTTTTTTTCGGAATCGGTTACCAATCATATCTTGACACCTATACATATACAAGAGAAGACACATCTTTTATGTCTGCTCTATTTGCCACAGTTTTTTCCTATAATTTGTCAAAGTGGTCCATTATAAAAGCAACACATCAGCTGGTGAAAAAGATTCCGTCTATTTTACACAAAAAATCTATTTTTTTTATTTTACACCATCACTTTTACAAAACACACACATCAGTTTATTTATTTTACAAGACTTTTCAATAAAATATTTATTCTACTCAATTTTTTTATTATTTCTCTCAACTGCCTCTCTTTACATACGCGCTCTCTCTCTCTTTCTACCCATTTTTCTAATTTGTTGCTCTCACTCTACACCCATCTCTCTGGCCACCGCTCCACCAGCCATCACCTCTGGCCTTCCTCTTCCAAATCACAAAACCCATCCACCTTCCTCTTCCACCACCATCACAAAATCTCAGCCACCACCAAATCTCAACCACACACTCACCCTGGCCCACCAAATCCGATCCACCACCAAATCTCAGCCGCACAGTCACTACCCACCGCAACCATCACCCACTCCCATAACCCACCACCAACAAAACGATCCACCACCACCACCACCACCATCTCCACTAAACGACCCGTGAAATCCAGTAGCCCACATCCCCAAAACCCACCAAAAATCTTCGATCTCAACAGTTGAAACCCACCAAACGCCAAACGCTAAAACCCAAACACCGATCTCAATAGCCACCGATCTCAACAGCCACCAATCTCAAATGCTGAAACCCAAAAGCTAACGCACACCGATCTCAACAGCCACCACACACCATTGCACACCGATCTCCAGCAAGACCCATACCGATCACATTATTATTTCCCGTGGTGATGAGAATGAGCAAAAGAATTCAGACTGTAATATGAGAGGAAGAACTCAAGAGGGATAGGGAAGCTGAGACCTGAGAGAGGCGTTGGTGTGCTCAGTGCGAGGAGAGAGAAAAAAAAAGAGCGAAAATGAGGTTTTTATTATACTGTACAGATAATATTATTTAAAGGGATAAACGGGCTACGGTGCCCGTGTAAATTTACACGGGTACTGTAGCTCGTTGAAAATTTTAGATGCGTTTACACGATTTTAAATGGACTGATGTAGTGTGTTTTTTGGTACAAAATGTGTAAAAATGGTCAAAATGTGTATTTTACACATTTATAGAAGAGCTGGTGTGGATGCTCTAAGACATCAATTTTTTCTCCGTCACTCGCATTAATCAACTTAAACTAATAGCCAAA
Source organism: Quercus lobata (assembly GCF_001633185.2). Taxonomy (NCBI): domain Eukaryota; kingdom Viridiplantae; phylum Streptophyta; class Magnoliopsida; order Fagales; family Fagaceae; genus Quercus; species Quercus lobata. The sequence goes on from NC_044914.1 coordinate 22,780,519, forward strand.
TTTATGACATCGAAATTGTTTTTCTAAACTTTTTCAAGATAAAAAGAGGTTCCTAAGAATAGTACTTACATATGGTAGTGTAATCTAATAAAAAAAATGAAGGTTTGAATTCCATCATCCTATCCTTATTATCAAATTATTAAAATATATATATATATATATATATATATATATATATTATAGAAGCTACAATGCTGTCTATAAATAGACCCCAAGAGTGGACTTCACGATATTCCATCGTTTTCCTCTCTGATTTTTAGGGGAAAAAAAAAAAATCTTTGCATGTTATTTTCATTCTCATGAGACCTCCATTCCATCTTCTATAGGAATGACTAATACAAATTCTTATTAAAATGAACCTTTTTTTTTAAATAAAAATAAAAATTTTATAAGATCCCCTCCTTTAATTTTTTCACTTTTAAATGAATGTGATTAATATTTTGTCAAAAATTTTATGGTTCAATTGCATTATTCAATTCTTCTCTCCATTGGCATAATATGAATTTAAATCTTCTCACCACTACTTATATTATAAGAACAAAAATTAAATATAATCTTTCTAATAATTAATGATTTTTTAGCTATAATAAATTTAAATCTATCATTTAAAATAAATTATTATTTACATTAGATAATTAAGTTTTAAATAACATGACATCATATAAAAGCCTTAAATTTATATATAAAAAAATGGGTTGGATTCAAGTTATACCAGGTGTAACTCTATGTAATATTACACTACTCAATATTTTTTTAATTGGATGCGAATTTTGACAACTCAACTGTTGGATTACATTATCTTTGTATATTCTCCATATTTACAAAATTTCAAGGTTACAAAGATTAATAGCCATATCATTAATCAATTTTTTAAATTCAAGTTTTTGTAATTTAAAATATTGTATAAAATATAAATTTATAGATCAAATAGTAAATAACATCTTATCGGTATAAAAATTGGCATGTATATCAAAAACATATAGAACATGTAATCCAACGGTAAAATTTTCCAAATATGAATTCAATAACAAGTTATTGGATGGTGTAACATTACTTAGAGTTACCTCATGTGTAACTTGAACCCAATAAATATATATATATATATATATATCTAAATAATGCATTATATTTTTTCTATTTGAAGCCAAATGAAAAGAGTCCAAATTTTGTATAACAAACTTTTTTTTTTTTTTTGGGGGGGGTTGTAGAATGAAACCTTATATCAATAATTCTAGAATAACATCCTCTCACACATCTTTTTCAACAACTCTCTTACGTAGCTAATTGTGAATTAAAAAACAAAAAAAGTATAGTGTGTTTATGTGAAAGTGACATACAGTGATATGATAAAAATTGTGAACCTAAAATAACTCAAACAAAGTAATGCTACAAGCACAATGATTAATTTTGATAACAAATTTCACACCTACTAAATGACTTATTATTATTGATTTTTATATAGACCCACTAATAATGCTAATTTATTATTTACCATTAACAATTTCCTATCTTATACCTTATACGAGAGTGAATTTTGTTGTAAACTTTGATATGTCTCGACAATTGATACAAAAGTTCATAATCTTTGAATTCTGCTAACATTTAATGCATTTTGACAATTGTGTGGCTCACAGAGTGTTAGCAGAATTCACGTACGAGTATTTTCAACAGCAGTCCCAATCCATTCACTTGTGTTGTGTGGCTCACAATGAGACTATTGGATCACCCCTAAATTTTTTTATTTAAAATATATATATATATATATATATATTAAAATCCAAATTTAAAAGTGTGAATCTAAAAATGTTTCCTTAATCTTCAAAAACGAAAACCAACGCCCTAAATTAGGTGTTGGCTCAAAAAGGACAATATTGTTAATGCCTTAAAAGGCGATCCTGAGAGCTCAGCATTTGTTTCACGAGTTCAACAATTCAAATACGAAACGGCAAATTTAGTGGGCTCGGTTTACAAGTCATACTTTGATAACTAGACATTTATGAAAGTAGTTGGTGCGAGAGAAGATTTTTTTTTAGTTACCAAATTATTTGTCACAACTTTTTGTTGTTATTTGATTAAAGATCCATGATGAATGACAGTGATAATTTTTTTTTTTTGAGTTTCAGTTTATGACATTTATTTTTTATGATAATTATGTATCATCAGACTAAAATACTAATCAATTGAACCTTACATCTTTTATTCAAATATCAAAGACTTTACTAGTTAAACTAACTAGAACTCACTACTTTCATAAGAATTCATCAATTTTTCTCCAATATTAACAATTGGCCGACATGGTTTACAGTTAGCTCAATTGGTAAAATTTCTAATAATTATATAAGAGATCTAGGATTCAATCCCCACCTACACCAAAAAACTGATTAGTCTTATCCTCATTTTCCTGTTATTATAACCATCAAACTATTTTTTTACTAAAAAAAAAAGTATAGAAATGTGTCAATGAATAGACCCTCAGAGTCGTCCAAGACTTCACTTCATATATTCCATCGTTGTCCTCCCTCAATTATAGGAAGAATTCTTTTCATGTGATTTCCATTTACATCTTCTCTAGCGATGACAAACACAAAGCTTTCTTTTTAAAGAAAAATCAACTACTTCTTTTTTCTTTCTTTTTTGTTATAAAACGTGTCTATACATAAAAAAAAAAATAATAATAATAATAATAATAAAATTATACTTTTTTTTTAAAGGAAATAAAATTATACTTCAATTGCGTTATTCAATTCTCTCAATTAGAAGAATGTGAATTTATATCTTCCCGCACTACCTATATTGGAAGGAAAAAAAAGTTAAATATAATCTTTCTCATAGTAAATAATAAATTTTAACTATATATCATTTGAAATTAAATTATCATTTTTATTAAATAATTAAGTTTTAAAAGGTGTGACATCATATAAAAGCATTAAAATTTGATCAAAACTTTCTCTCTTTTTGAGAAACAAAATTGATCAAAACTAAATCTGAATAATTTATTTGATTATATTCTTTCTAATTATCCAAAAAAAAAAAAAAAAGATTAGATTCTTTCCATTTGGAGACAAACGAAAAGAGTCCCAGTTCCTTGTAAGACAACGATTATTTTTGTCATAGAAAGAGATAACGGAGGACCCGACGTAAGAAAAAGACTAATGCATATCAGTCATCAGCATTACACATGAATTATTGGAGTTCATATTCCTTGAATTCTGCTAACATTGAACGCATTAATTTTTGACATTTGTATGGCTCACAATGACTACTACCAATCAACAACTATTTTCATTTGTCCCAACCCAGCCACTTGTATGGTTCACAAAGACAGACAAATCATGACACAATGGGATCACCACTTAATTTTTCTTATTTAAAAATATATATACTAATCTTAGCTTGAAAAAAATGACTTCTTAGTTGTAATTTTGTGCTGATATGACTCTTTTTTTATTTATCCAAAGTTAAAATTTTGGCGCTTTATTATTCTCATATTACTCAACGCATTTAGAGTAAAAGCTTACAACTCCATCTATCATCTATAAGCCTATGCTCAAAAGCATTACAATTAGTTATTAGTTATTAGTTATTTAACGTTCAGTTATAGCTTTACATTGTACTACCAATGTAAACTTATATTTTAAACCTGTAAAATGTGTAAAATATTATATATATTTATAAAAAACATACAATTTTGTAAATTATGAATTTTGCTTATTTATTTTTTGATGAATAACTCCATCTACCATCTACAAGCCTATGCTCAAAAATCATTCTGCTTATGCGCTTTTCACCCCCTCACTGTAGAATGGGATTTAAAATCTTATATTTTATTGTTATTCTTGCATCACAAATACATTAAATTTCTTTTTAACCACGGTAGATGGAAGAATAAATGAATAATAAAATACAAACTTTGCTAAAGACTAATAATGAATACAATTTTATATTTTTAAAAAAAAAAAAAAAGTAAAGACAAATATTGATGGGGGAAAACAAAGCCATCAAGGAACCAGTTAGCAGGTAATTAATTAACAAACTTTTAAATAAGAAAATGCTAAGGACATAAAAATATTTACAACTTTTATTACAACTAGACACATAACAAATTGTGAATGATGAAAGTACAATTGTGAGTCCATAACGTTGTGAGTTCTGAATAAGTTAAGTTGAGCAGTTGACTAAACACCAGGAATTAAGTAGATTGAAATTTTTCTAGAGGCATTGAAGGACTTTCTAGATGGGCAATTATTATTAACTAATCAAGTCACGGACTCCACCTACCCAATCACCAAGAAAGCTACACTACCTAGAGTGTAGCCATCTTGTTTACAAGTTACAAAAACATTTCTAGACACATTTAGGACCATAAGTTTTTTTTTTTTTTTTTAACCCAATAAAAAAGAAGGTCTTTAGTATAGTCTAATTGACCCCACGTTACGTAACGGTAATGAATAACACAACATGTATCACTAGAGTTTTGATAGAGCTATTATTGTAGGCCATTATTGCCATACCATGGGCCAATAAAATTTTTGTCTTGAATTCAAGTGGCCTAATCTCCACTAATGAGCGCATTGATACTCATCTTCATTTCTATTACCCTCAGCACATAGAGTTTGCTACCCTCCCCTCCTACGTGTTTTTTTTTTTTTTCAAAAAATAAATTGATTTTACTATAGGATTTTTGAAAGTCAACTATTCCTAAGAAACTTCGTCATTGTTTTATGAAATAATATTTAGAGATAATTACACTATACTTCTTTAACGTTTGGGGAATGACATCTCACTCCAAACTTAAGAGGTAAAGACATTCACCTCCTTTGAGGTTTGAAGAAATTAACGCCCCCTCCCTTTTTGTTTATATTTAGTAATTAAATATTCTAAATTCTTATAAGAATTTCTTTACAAAATTTTAACTATGATTAGTAATAAAATAATTGATAAATTTAGAATAAAAATGAAAAATTTATCAAGTATCAAAACACTTGCAACAACAATCTCTCATTAACTTGATGAAAAAATAAAACCAAAATTCACACTTAATATTTAAAAATATACTTTATTTAAAAATTTAAAACAATGAATTTTAATTATGAAATAAGATAATTTTGAAAACTTATACTTAAGCAAATGGAAGGTTAGTACACAGCATTTTTAATATTAATTTAAAGTTTAGTCAATTGAATATCTAGTGAGGAAAAATGTTTTTTCCCTTCAAATTTGGGGTAGAGTATTATTTACCCAAATCTTAAGGGTGGGAAGTAAAATTACTCTTAATATATTTTTTACCAAGGTGAGAACCATTTTTACCCCTAATGATGATCGATAAATTAAGCCGACATTTGTGAAAACCACCAATTCTCCACTAATAAAGACAAATTTCTAATAGAAAGAAGGGGGTGGGGGGTGGGGTTTAAATGCTTATATGCCACGTAATGTGTTAAACTTATAACCTTTTTCTATATTATTATTATTATTATTATTATTATTATTAAAAACTTTTCTACTCCATGATTAATTGTAGAGAAAGAAAATTGTTTGACCTATAGATACAAGAAATTCATCATTGAGGCAAATTTATGCTCTAGATTTAATTAAGTACTTCTAGTGATTATACTGATACAGTGATGCTGATTGACTTGCCCCATGGACAATGAATTAAAGCAGAATCATGAAGGTAGATTGAGAAAGGAGAACAATGTATCAACATATATGGAAAAACTATTCAAGAGTGAAGAAAAAAAGAGCCATCATAACAAACAAGAAAACATTAAAGAACATAAAAGACTTTTAGTACCACAAATGCAATAAACTCAAGGGAGTTGAAAGTTCTTATCATATTCTGCAACACATAATTAAATGTCCCGCTAAATTAGATAAAACCAACCACTTTACACTTCCACCTCCATGTGATGTTATTTAATTAGAATTAAAAGATCCGGAAATGGCATCCGCATGCATTGAACATAAACTAAGAGAGTGAAAAAGTTTACAGATGCAGTGTTATAGAAACTATTTTTAGAAACATTTTATGAAAAAAGGAAAATAGTAACTAACTTTTTTGCAGTGTTTCATATTTCTCATAAAAGTGGTATAAAACTTTCCTAAAATGACCTATTAACAAATGCCCTAAGGGCAACTAGGAGTTAGTGATGTTCATGAGTATATGCTTTGGTTGGTTATTGAAGAGGCAAAATTAACTGAAGACCACTATGAATCTCACATCTTCTCATTCCTCATCAACCAGACTAATAAGGATTGGGCCTAATTGACTGGGGTATCCTTATTTAATTTTTCTCGAAGGTCATGAGGTTAATTAATGTTTTATATTTGAGTCTTTTGGTTCTGGGACATATTTACTCATAGAGGATCATGTATATCAATAGCATACTAGCAACTTATGGCACAACCAGCACAAAGAAATATAAGTGTACGCTTTTAGACCCCTTAAAACACAACCAAATTAACCTAGTTAATTAGCCAAGTGATTACTTAGTCAAATTATCAAATCTAGGTTAACACAAATATATCAAATCATTGACAAGTGCGGAAAATAAAGAACACAACGATATGATAACCAGGAAAACCATACCGATAAAAACTTGGGGAGGATTTAACCTAGTTATCCTCAAGATAAACTGAATCCACTATAAAAGAATTGAAGTTTACATAATAGGGACTTAGACCACTAACATCCTATTACTACCTCGAGTAGGAAACTTACTACCACAACCACGTGACAGCTCCGAGTCCACAGACTACTTCTTTCTTGGATTCCCAACAAGTACAAGCACTCCCACTTGTGTATCTTTAAGCTCTTGAATCTGCAATTAAACTGATCACCAAGCTCTCAACATCAATCTTGAGATTGGAAACCCTAAGTGTATGTGAAGGCAAACACCTCTAGATCTCACAGAACATTCACACACACAGCATAAAGAGCAACCAAAAAATGTGGCTAGGGTTTTCCCTTTTATACTTAAGACAAAACATAAAACCCTATACGTCAAACGGGTTTGGGCTGAGTTAGAAATTCTGCAGAAAAAACAATTTGCATGACTTTCGATCAATCGAGTCTAATTCTCAATTGATCGAGCCAGGCAGATTTACACAGTAAATCCTGCAATAACTCTATTCCAACTTTACATAAAAACACATACTTTGAGTAAGTCTAAACAAGACTAAAACATTTTGATCATGGTTTTCCAACATTACAAAATGAAGTTCTAATACATTAGTTCCTAATTCCTTAGAACCTAACAAAATCCCCCCTTTGGCAATCCTTGACAAAACACAAACTAAACAAAGTGCTCAAAGTTACATAAAAACAACCTATTACAAAAATATTGTCCAACACAACAAATTCAACCTAACTACCATCTATCAGTTGCAAGTGTAGACAGCAGCACGACTGAATCAACCTGTATATTCCTGAAACACTCAACAAATACATAAACGCATATGTGGAAAATACAAGTAACACAAAATAAATTCTTGATTTCACATAACACAAAATATAGACATATTTCATAAATAACCTCATAAATATAAATCAATAGACAATGTGAAACAAGAAACATATATCATCAATGTATCTCCCCCTATCATGGACAACCCAATCAAAAACAAAAGATACATCATGAGACAAAAATGTAAATACAGAATGAAGCACCTCGATACAATCTAAAAGCTCCACAACTCCAAAACATCAAAAATCTCCCCCTAACAACAATAATCTCCCCTACATATGTACTCCCCCTTTTTGTGACGAATTGCCAAAGGGCACTCACTCATCACCAAAAGGAGGTGGCGGAGGTGACCATCTAAAATGCTCCAAATCTGCTCACAAGGCACGAAGCTCATCAAGCATGTCCACCAAAAGCTGACCACGAGCTTCCTAAACGGTCATGATAGTCTCTAACATATGTCGAATGTCTGAATCATTTGAGGTACAAGGTGGAGGAACAGCAGCAGCAACAACAAGATCGACAGACTCTTCAGTAGTAGTATCACCTGTAGAAGAGAGAGAAGGAGGTGTAACACTGGAAGACTCAATCCTAGGGTGTTTAGAGCTTGCTCTCATCTGAGCAGCCCTCTACTTAAGAAATGTGGCACCTATAAGAGCGATAATATGAACAGACTCAGACGCCAGAAACTCATCTAATCCTTGATGTAACAAAATCCAATGAATAAAAACGGGAAAGAAAAGAGCATGTGCAATAGAACTACTCCTGTGAACCTCAATCAAAGAACGAATGAAAAGATGAGGAAAGCTCATAAGAGCATCAAAGACAAGGGCATACAAAAACGCACAACGCTCGATAGGGATGGTGTGCAAATAAGAGATAGGCCAGATGGAACGGCAAGAAATCCGAAAAAAGAGATAATGAGTCTCGGTCAACTCGTGAGAGGTGATCCGAGGATAAGACCCCACTAAGTACTAATAATAAATGACATAATGTCATCAAGGGGCGGAGACTCATCATATGGATAAACAAGATGCTGGACCAATGGCGCCCCAAGAGCAGCAGCTACTACCGAAGGAGTAATGGTGTACTCATCACCCCGTATCCAACTTCTCACAAGAGTGTTGGAATCATAGGAGTGGACAGAAAGGTTCGAGTAGAACTCTCTGATCAAGGTAGCCGAAGGAGGATGATCAACATCCAACAAAGGTAACCAGCCCCTAGGGCAAAGTTTCTCCTAATGTCACCATCTAGCTCGTCTAACAAAACTTTCCTCTCAGCCCAAATATTCCTATGAAGATTCAGCTTCTCATATGCTTCCTGGTTTTTCTCACTCAGGAACTTCTCACTATTAAAGGAGGGGGAAGAAGAAGTGGAGGTCCTATGGGCTCTAGTCTTCCTAACCATGATGCTAAAGATCAAAAGGATAGACACAACAAAGATAGAGAGAAAGAAAAAATAGAAAAACCAAGGGCAGACTACAAGTTAGCACAAAAAATTATAGAAATAACAATTCTATATGATGCATGAACATTATCAACATATGATGCATATTCTAATGCAGTGAGAATAAGTTCAATTTCACTTTATAATCACAAAATTGGCTTGAGCATAGAATTTAAATCAAAAACCCCAAATTTGAAAACCCACTTTCAAAAATCTAGCAAATTGACCAAATTCTTTATACAAGATAGATAACATAAAATAATGATCAAAGCAATCAATCTAACAAGCCAATTTTATCAAATTAAGCTCAATTTAACAAAATCCCCAAATTGGGTAGTTTCAAGCCCTAGAAAAACCAATTTTTCCAAAATCATCAAACTGATCAAATTAAACACCAAGGAATAGTTTAATAACATCCTATAACAAAAACCCATTGATCAATTTTGAAAGAATTGATTGAAATTAACAAAAATCCCAAATTTTCATAGGTTCGACATTCTCCCTAAAATGCATGAAAAAAAAATGCATGAAACATGAAAATAAATGAAAAAGGAGGGGCAAAAAGGTCTTACCGGCCTTAGAGGACAAAAACCCTTGAAGAAATTTGAGGGAAAACGACAAAACGATAAAAACAGTGATTTGAAGTCTTGACCGATCGAAGAGAGAGAGAAAAGTGTTTTGAAAAAGTTTGAAAGTGATTGAACACGTGAAAACTCAAGGTTTTAAAAAACTCTCTATGCGATTTTCGATTGATCGAAAATTAGATTCGATCGATCGAAAATGCCTTCAATTGATCCAGAACCAATCGAGCAGCAATTGAAACAATCAAATTCAAACCAAAATTTTAATCGCATTTTCGATCAACCGAGAAACAGATTCAATCGATAGAAAATCTAAAAAACACAATTTTTTGAAAAACAGAGCAATTTTATGTAGAAACTCCTCAAAGCATAGTATTTTATGAGATACATGTGTAATGTGTGCAACTAGTAAAAGCTTGAGATACATGTAAAGTGATATGTGAATAGTAATTAAGCACACTTTCTACAAAATTAACCACATAGAATTTGAAAGAAACTATCACCTAAAGAGTTACATTATATAACTCTCACATCTCCTAGAACAAAAGCTTGCAATCATGTAAGTTTCTTGATTTGCCTCATATTGTACATACCAATTTTATTTGATCAGAAACTTATTAATAATAGCCAGGATAATGTATACACCAATTTTATTTTATTGTTTATTTAAAGTCCAATAATGTACACACCAATTTTAGCATTTATTCTGAGGCTATACCTTATGTTCTTTTTGTGCATGTGCTACACTTTCTTGAGAACAAAATCTTACGATATGCACTAAGGTGTTCATGATTGGTTAGTAAACAATGGTGAGATGGTTATTTATGCCTTTCTCAATAAGTTCAAGTCCGTCAATCAAAGACATGTGACTTTAAAATTAGGATCATGTGATCAAAAACTATAAACATCTTCCTACACAAAATGCACTACAAAACTCAAACTAGTAAAGTACAATAAATAAGCTCATCCAAGCTAAACAAAGTACAAAGACATGTTATGTAAAGATAAATTGGCCAATCCTTGATTATAAATCCAAGATGTGAAGTACAAAACACAAAAATCTTTTTGGTTTTAAAAAAATTTATGACCAAAAACAAAAAGCACACATTATGCTAAATGAACAATGCAAATGCAATGCAAGAAAGTGCTTAACTAAGCTATAGAGGGTACACAAACAAGAACGAAATTTCAAATAGTGTATAAAACACCCTTGAACGTTTAGACCCCCAATTACAAAATAATCAATTCAAGCTTTATGACAAACAACTAGTGTGCGGAAAATGAACAAAAGCTATGAACAAAATTGGTAAACAATCTAAGCCAATTAAAATCACAACCACAGCAGATAATAAAAGGTAAAGATAAAAGGGAAGGAAGATGCAAACACAAGGACAACACACGATGTGTTATAGAAGAGGAAACCGAAACCCTCAGTGTAAAACCTCTCCCCCGCCCTCCAAGCGATAAGTAATCCACTAGAAAATGTAGTTGGGATACATGAACAATAATAGACCCTCCAAGCCTAATCTACCCAGTGTACCTAAGCCCTCCAAGCTTCTTACTCCAACGAGGTTGCGCCGAACCTATTTCTTTTCTAACTTCCCGGATTCCGCTACTTGACCATAGCATCAACCAATGTAGATTGGTTCCTTCCTAACTGCTTCCCAGAACACCAAACAGCCCTCTCACAGTAATGGATATGGTGAGAAAAGGTTTTGGTAAAAAGACCTCTCAAGGGTTTAACAATGGAGAGGAAGAGAGTTGAGGAATTTGAAGAGTCTCTTATGTGAAGATTGTGGATGAATCAATCTTGTATAACTCTAGGGTTTCTCTCACAAAATTCTCTCTAGAATCTCTCTTTCTTTTATGGGTATAAGGGGTATTTATACTGGGGTGAGAATGGAATGTGAAGAGTCAGGTTTTTCAAAACAGGGCTGGCTCGCAGCTTGGCCTCGCGGCTTAACTGAGTCGCGAAATCCAGCCGCGAGATAATAGAACGGCCAGTTGTCCTATTTTGTCCTGTAGTACTCCAGCTAACATGACGCTTCAACTTTGGTATGCTTGGCACGTATGCTGCTTCTGGCAGCTTGAAGCCGCGAGTCACCCGCAAGATCCAGTCGCGAGTCTCTGTTTTCTTACACACTCTTGAGCATTTCAACACTCTATCTCACTCACTACCCTTACAACAATCCCACCTAAATACAGGGTTACTAAATGTTGAAATACAATCAAATTTGGCATGGAATAAAACCAACAAGATGGTTGATTAAATTCAACCTTACAAAGAAATATCAATTTCTTAATTAACCCTTAAGTACATGTACAAACTAGTATATACTCACACAAAATCAGAAATAGCTTAGCACTTATATAACACATATTATTCAAGTTTCTCCACAATGTCAAGCATGTTCTAAATCAAGAGAGAGATATCACAATTCATGTAATCCTCAAGAAAAATAAAACTACACACAAAATAAATATCAATTTCTTAATTAACCCTTAAGTACATGTACAAACTAGTATATACTCACACAAAATCAGAAATAGCTTAGCACTTATATAACACATATTATTCAAGTTTCTCCACAATGACAAGCATGTTCTAAATCAAGAGAGAGATATCACAATTCATGTAATCCTCAAGAAAAATAAAACTACACACAAAATAAAATATTTTTGTCTTTTTGAAATTTTTCAATGTTTTTGGATTTTTTTTTTAATAAAAAACAACCAAAAACAAAAACAAAACATGTCCACAAACAATTGAAAGAATTAAATCAGGGACAAGTAAACAACACTCACCTTAGCAAGTCTTTTCTCACCCATATAGCACAAGTCTTCGGCTTTGTAGGTGAAAATCCATGAGAGGCAGAGTGTATTTGAGGGATTACACCAATCTTCTGAGAAAGACTAAAATCCTGCAAATTCCTTTCACAAGCCAACAAACTTAAATTTTCAAAAGAATATGAAACAATTTGTATGGACTTATGGCAGGAGAAATATCATCACAAATCCTAGACTGAAACACAGAATGCTTAAATTTCAATCTATGACAATTAGGACGAATGTGACCGGAGACACCACAAAAGTGACAAACATGAACAAATTTAGGAACATCAGTATTCCTAACAACAAATCTAGTATCAGATTTTGGTTTTTACCTCAAAAAAGAACAGTTTGGTCTAATATGACCAACAACACCACAAAGGTGACAGACAGGCACAAAAATAGATTTATTATGCTCTCTAACAGTAGGTTTAGAAACATCAGCGTTTACATCAGAACTTTAACCTTTGTCTAACCTAGCAAAATAAGCATTTTCTTTATTATTTCTCTTGAAATGAGGGATATAAACTTTCTCATTTTTAGGCTTAAGAGGAATAGAAACACTTTTGTTATCAACAGTAGGCTTGGTACTAGTCAAATTTTCAATTTTAGATTTAGATTCAACTAACTCTTGTTCCAAGCTTTTCATCTTCTCATCTTGAGAGGAAATTTGATTTCTCAAAAATTCATTCTTTTTATTAGATTCATCTAATCTAACAACCAATTCCTCTTTTTCAAGATTAGCCAATTTTAACTCTTCCTTGAATTTCTTAGTAATTTTCATAGATTTCAATAATTCCTTACGAAGAGTTTCACAAGCATCAATAAGATCAATAGATTCATGAGCAAAAACATGATCAGAAAAACACTTCAAATTATCCATGACAATAGAGGTCAAAGATCAGCTCTTAGATCAAAAGATCTAAAACAAAAGAGCTACCCACTCTGATACCACTTGTAAGTTTTTAGACCCCTTAAAACACAACCAGATTAACCTAATTAATTAGTCAAGTGATTACTTAGTCAAATTATCAAATCTAGGTTAACACAACTATATCAAATCATTGACAAGTGTGGAAAATAAAGAACACAACGATATGATAACCCAAGAAAACCAAACCGGTAAAAAACCTTAGGAGGATTTAACCTAGCTATCCTCAAGGTAAACTGAATCCATTATGAAAGAATTGAAGTTTACACAATAGCGACTTAGACCACCAACATCCTATTGCTACCTCGAGTAGGAAACTTACTATCACAACCACGTGACAGCTCCGAATCCACAGACTACTTCTTTCTTGGATTCCCAGCAAGTACAAGCACTCCCGCTTGTGTATCTTTAAGCTCTTGAATCTGCAACTGAATTGATCACCAAGCTCTCCATATCAATATTGAGATTGGAAACCCTCAGTGTATGTGAAGGCAAACACCTTTAAATCTCACAGAAGATTCACACACATAGCATAAAGAACAACTAGAAAACATGGTAAGGGTTTTCCCTTTTATACTTAAGACAAAACATAAAACCCTACACGTCAAATGGGTTTGAGCTGAGTTGGAAATTCTGCAGAAAAAGCAATTTGCACGACTTTCGATCGATCAAGTCTAATTCTCGATCAATTAAGCCAAGAAAATTTACACAATAAATCCTGCAGTAACTTGATTCTAACTTTACATAAAAACACATACTTTGAGCAAGTCTAAACAAGACTAAAACGTTTTGATCATGATTTGCCAACATTACAAAATGAAGTTCTAATACATTAGTTCCTAATTCCTTAGAACCTAACAATAAGAATTACAATGGCCATAAAAAAAATAATAATAAAAAGAAGAAAATTATTCCAATAAATTAGTCTTTGGAACAAGATTTTGTTCATTCCATGGAAAACTTGCTATCCACATCAACGTTGTGGTATTAAAAATACACACATAAATATATAAAGTTTTACAACTTTCTTTTAGAAGCTTTTATATTTTGAAATCATTACAACATAGTTTATTATTGATTGTCATTATCAGTTGTAATTAGAAAGTATGCAAGTTCTCTCTTTTTTTTCTTTTTCCTTTTTTTTGTGAAAAATTCACAAGTCATACATGAAGTCATGAATAACAAATTTGTTGTACTCTGTTGTTAGGGATAAATCCCAAGGCAGACGGATCAAATCAACAAAGTTAGTCATAAGCGATGGTGTTGCCAAAAGAGATAGTCTAGATAGCCTAACAATCAAAGAACTGGTAGAGGGAATCGTATCTCAGATAGAAAGGCAGAGAGGCGGACAGACTCTTTGAAGTGGACCAACTCAAGCAAGACGAACAGACTCTTCATAGTGGATGGATTCCAATGAGATGGATGGATGCAAAGGAGACGGGTGGCAAAGCCACGTGGCACCTACGTGGCCTAAGTGGTCTCCAAGAAACCTAATATGGAAATGTCTTGTATCCCATGATTAACCCTAATCAAAGGAAACTCTACAAGGAAAGGATCCCGCAAAATACGTGTATTAATGAGGATTTTCCCTACAATGAAAAACCTTCTCCACCAAGAAACGAATGTCAACTCCACACTACTATAAAAACTCCAAAACCCTCACAAATCAAGGTACGCATAATTCTCACAACTCTGGCACTCTAGAGTTGTAGAAATTCTCTCTAACTTAACCTTCAAAAGGTATGTACCACACCAGTACTCTTTGCAAGGTCTCCTTTGCTTTCATTTCGCAGGTTCTATCTAGAGCATGTAAGGACTACGCAGCTCACTGACAATTTTTGGCATCATCAATTGGCGCCATCTGTGGGGAAGAGGAAACAATAGTAGCCATATTACCACTTTCCAGAAAAATAGTAGTATGGTACTCACTCGCTCAATGGCAAGCAACAACAATCACAGAGATGAACCACGCACCACTGCCCTTAAAAGACAGGTACAGACTCTAGCCACAACTGTGGAACGCCTTACTAGGCAAAACCACGACCTGGAGGAACAACTGCACCAAAAGGATGCTAGGCCCAACAATTACAGAGAGGAGCAAGAGAGCACCAACACCGAAATGAGGGACCAAGAAGGACCAGAAGGCAGCAATGCCCCGAGTAGACAAGAGCGACAAGACACCAGCCATCCATCCGTCGCAGATACGGCACCACTGCACATGGTTGCAGAAATACAAATGATGAAGGAGATGATGGACTTCATGATAAACACCCTCAAGGGGTGGGTGTCAAACGACCTTGACGAGCTAGTCCACCGGACGGACTCGTTGTTTACAGTACTCGTCACTTCGTTCCCCCTTCCAACAAAGTTCTATATGCCATAGATAGAAGCCTATGATGGGTCAAAGGATCCCTTGGATCACTTAGAGTCATTCAAAACCCTCATGCACTTACAAGGTGTTCTAGACGAGATCATATGCTGAGCTTTCCCAACTACATTGAAAGGTCCCACCAAGATATGGTTCGGCAGAATAACACCCAACTCCATCGGTACCTTCAAAGAGCTAAGTGTGCAGTTTGCATCGCACTTCATAAGGGGGCACAAGTACAAAAAATCCACTACATGCCTGATGAGCATCAAGCAACGAGAAGACGAAATGCTGAGGTCCTACATAGCATGTTTCAACAAAGAAGCTCTTTCAATAGACAAAGCTAATGACAAGATACTTGTTGCTGCATTCACCAATGATCTGTAAAAGGGGAAGTTTTTGTTCTCCTTATACAAGAATGACCCAAAGACCATATCAGATGTGCTTTATCGAGCCACTAAGTACATGAACGCAGAGAACAGGCTATTGGCTTGAAAGGAGAAACCCAAGAAGAGGGAAAGGCAAGAAAATGCACAGCAGGACAGGGGACAGAAGACAACTAGAACCGAAGACCGACGAGAGGATAGGCGCTCCAAAACCCCCACTGGAAGGTTCACTAACTTCACCCCATTGACTGCCCCGGTTGATTAGGTATTGATGTAGATCAAGGATGATACGACCTTGACGTGGCCTAGCAAGTTAAAGGGAGATCCCAACAAGAAGTGCAGAGACAAGTATTTCTGTTTTTATCTGGATCACAGTCACAACACATCTGAATGCTATGACTTGAAGCAACAAATCAAAGCCCTTATCAGACAGGGGAAACTACAACAATTCGTCAACAAAGAAAGGGTAGACCCACCGTAGGAATAGGCTGCCAAAAGGGATGGCGAGTGCCCCAGGCCACCTTTAGGGAACATAAGGATGATTATAGAGGGCATCACAGCATCTGGCTTGTCCAGAAAGGCACATAAGACTTACCTTAGGATGGTTCAGAACATCCAACTGACGGGTTTCATTCCAAATATGGCACGGGTTGACAACCCCATAATTGGGTTCTTTGAGGAAAATGCTCAACGTCTCCACCACCCCTATGACGATGCACTCATTATTAGCATACGAGTAAGGGACTACAACACTCACCGGGTCCTAGTTGATAATAAGAGCTCTGCTAATATCCTCTATTACCCAATTTTCCAACAGATGCGGATCAAGAGAGAGCGGCTCGTACCGACTAATGCACCACTCGTTGGGTTCGGAGGAACAAAAGTGTACCCCCTCGGTGTAGTTACATTACCCATGACAATCGGAGATTACCCTTAGCAAATTACTAAGGATGTTACATTCCTTATCGTTGATTGTTCATCTACTTATAATGCCATAGTGGGCTGACCTACCCTCAATTCATGGAAGGTCGTGACTTCGACCTATCATCTGATGATCAAGTTTCCCACTGAATACAGAGTAGGAGAGGTATGTGGAGACCAAGTGGCAACACGCGAGTGCTACATAGCAATGTTGGAGATGGACGACCACTTACATGCCATGAGCATAGAGGAGTAATGGACGGTTGCAGAGCCCGTTGAAAGGTTAGAGGAGATACTTCTTGATAACTCCAAACTTGAGTGAATGATGAGGATTGGCACCCTCACCAGTCCATCAGTCCGTCAAGCACTCACGACATTCCTAAGAGAGAACCAGGATGTCTTTGCTTAAAGCCACGAAGACATGCCCAGGATCGACCCTTCAATCATGGTTCATAGGTTGAACGTCTCACCTTCGTTCCTCCCTATCCGACAGAAGAAGAGAGTGTTTGCCCAGGAGCAAGACAAGGCTATAGTGGAAGAAGTTTGCAAGTTGCAAAAGGAAAAATTCATAAGAGAAGTATACTATCCCGACTGGTTGGCCAATGTAGTACTGGTCAAGAAAGCCAACAGAAAGTGAAGGATGTGTGTAGACTTCACAGACTTAAATAAGGCATGTCCCAAAGATAGCTACCCACTCCCGCAGATCGACATCCTAGTAGATTCAACAGCAAGATAGCAGTTGTTGAGCTTCATGGATGTATTTTCTAGTTACAACCAGATCAAGCTAGATGAGGTTGATTAGGAGAAGACGTTGTTCGTCACCAACCAAGGCCTCTACTACTCCAAAGTGATGTCATTCGGTCTCAAGAATGCAGGCACAACATATTAGAGGTTACTGAACAAAATATTTGCACATCAGATTAGGGGGAATGTCCAAGTCTACATGGACGACATGCTAGTGAAAAGTCGACTGGAAGACAACCATTTGGACGACCCCAAGGAAACCTTTGATACCCTCCGCTCTTATAACATGAAGCTCAATCCAAGTAAATGCGTATTTGGGGTAACGACTGGAAAATTCCAAGGATTCATGGTGTCTCAGAGGGGCATTGACGTCAACCCAGACAAGATCAAGGCCATAATGGAGATGGCACCACCAAGGAACATAAAAAAAGTGCAAAGCCTCAACAGCAAGGTAGCAGCGCTAAATAGGTTTGTGTCGAGGGTAACGGACAAATGCCTGTCTTTCTTTCGCATATTGAAGAAGTCCCTTGAGTAGACAGCCGAGTGTCAACAAGCATTCGAGGACTTAAAGGCATACCTCTTTTCCCCACCGTTGCTAAGTCCTTCCAAACCTAGGGAAGAGTTATTTCTCTACCTAGTTGTCTCCCCAACTATTGTCAACGCAGCCTTAGTTAGAGAAGGAGACAGGGTGCAAAAGTCTGTATACTACACTAGCCAAGTGCTCCGAGGCACAGAGGAGAGGTACCCCTCGATAGAGAAGCTAGCCTTTTCCTTAGTGATCGCAGTTCGTAAGCTCAAACCATATTTCCAGGCCTACACAGTGGTTGTTCTGATAGACTAGCCTCTACGAAGAGCAATAAGCATCCTTGAAGCCGTTGGACGAATGGCACTATGGGCAATTAAGTTAAGCGAATTCGACGTACAATACCGCCCACGCATTGCCATGAAGGGACAGGTAGTCACTGACTTTATCGCGGAGTTCACCAATATGGAAGGCTAGGGGGAAGAAGAGCACCCTCAATGGAGTATCTACACGGATGGATCATCTAAGAGGCAGGATGGCGGAGCAGCTATAGTACTCCACTCCCTAGAAAGGGACGAGATCGAGTGCATAGCTTGTCTCGACTTCCCTACGACCAACAATGAGGTGGAGTACAAAGCATTAATAGCTGAACTGGATTTCGCCAAAGCAGCAAGGGCCATAAGTATGGTTGTTTATTATGACTCTCAAGTGGTCACAAGTTAGGTGAACGGTGACCACGAGTGCAAAGGTGAACGAATGAAGAAATACCTGGAGCAAGTTAGGAAATGAGTAGGCGACCTTCAGACCAAATTTGTTCAAATCCTAAGGGAAGAGAACGAGTAAGCTGACCGTCTTGCCAAGGCCACATTAGCAGAACATATGCTCATCCCCAATAACGTACTTTCTTTCGTTCAACTTTCGCCCCTGATAGATGATATGGATATGCAGGAAATAGGCTAACAAGACAACTGGACCACACCAATAATCTTGTATTTAAGAGACGGCACATTACCTGATGGTAAGGAGGCCATAAGGAAGCTGAAGGTTCAGGCGGCACGATTCATCCTAATAAAAGATGTCTTGTACAAAAAAGGCTTCTCCCGATCGTACCTAAGATGCCTAAGCCCTGAGGAAGCGGATTATGTCATAAGAGAAGTTCACAAAGGGATCTGCAAGAACCATTCAAGGTCACGGTCACTAGTGCACAAACTGATTCGAGTAGGATACTATTGGCTTACCATTCAGAAGGATGCCCAAGCATATGTCAAAACCTGTGACAAATGTCAAAGGTTCAGCAACATCATCAGACAGCCAACAGAAGAGCTCACCCCGATGACAGCTCCGTGGCCTTTTGCTCAATAGGGGTTAAACACCATGGGTCCATTCCCAACAGCAGCAAGACAGCTGAAGTTCCTAGTGGTTGGTATAGATTACTTTACCAAATGGGTGGAAGCTGAAGTATTGGCCACCATCACAAAGAAAAATGTATAGAGCTTCATTTGGAGAAATATCGTCTATAGGTACGGGATCCTTAAAGTATTGGTCTCAAACAATGGAAAACAATTTGACAATGAGCCATTCAGGGATTTTTACTCATAGCTGGGGATCAAGAATCACTACTCCTCAGGCCAATGGACAAGTTAGGGTCATAAACTGATCCTTGCTCAAAATCATCAAGACTCAGCTCGAGGGGGCAAAAAGTATATGGCTAGACGACCTGCCAAGTGTACTATAGGCGTACAGGACGATGGCCAAGACACCTACAGGAGAGACACCATTTCGACTAGCATACGAGAGTGAAGCTGTTATCCCTGCTAAATTCGAACTCACAAGCTACAAAGTGGAGAACCATGATGAGAATAGGAACGACGAAGCCATGCGCCTACAACTTGACCTAGTAGACGAGGTCAAAGCAATAGCTGCGCAAAGGTTAGCACGATACCAGAACCTCATGACCAAGCACTACAACTCCAAAGTTAGACACATAGATTTCCAAGTTGGAGACCTCGTCCTGAGGAAGGTGACGGATGCCACAAGAGATCCATCCCAAGGAAAGTTAGGACCTAATTGGGAAGGACCCTACAAAATCACTTTATGGTAGAGGAAATGCACCTACCACCTGGAGATGATAGATGGACAAAAGTTGCACCATCCATGGAACACCGAGCACCTAAAGAAATACTATCAGTAAACAACGGCATGCAAACCACTCCTTATTTCCAATTTATTTCATTCTAATTGTTTTTATTATCTACAGAACTTTTTAGCCCAAAGGGCCGTTTTTTATTTTTTTCAAAAAAATTTTGCTTATGCACATGTTTATCATAATAAGAGAAGTTATTCAAATATATCATGTGCATATATACATCTCTACAAAACCACGTCTACGACCAAGTCCTTAGCTAGACGAATGCACCCTAAAGATGCATTAAAATTTAATAAAGTCCATTAGTGGACGGATACATCCCAATGGATGACTTAAAATTTATACAAGTCCATGAGTGGACGGGTGCATCCAAGGGATGCCTTGCAATTTATTAAATTCCATTAATGGACAGATGCATCCCAAGAAATGCCTTAAATTTTATACAAGTCCATGAATGGACGGGTACATCCAAGGGATGCCTTGCAATTTATTAAAGTCCATTAGTTGACAGACACATCCCAAGGGATGCCTTAAATTTTATGTAAGTCCTCGTATGGACGAGTACATCCCACTTATAAAAGAGATGGATCATTCCAAAGGTCTAAATCTAAAGCAAGTAATCTAAAGCCTACAATGCCGACGGATTACAATCTTTTAAATAAGAGCAAAAGCAAATAAACTTATAATTAAAAACCCAAAAATTTGTGGGCAATATTAAGATTGCACAACCATTGTTCTTAAAATAATTTCCACAATAAAATAAAAAATATATAAAGTCTACAAAAACTAGGACTGGTTGACAGGGGCCTCCTCGTCCACTACTTTCTCAACTAGCTTGGCCTCCTCAACTAGACGGTTCTCATCACCGACGGATTTGGCTTGCCCATACGGCTCCTCTGTCATCTTGAGCTTCGGGAGTAGGCTCATCCTCAAATAGCTTGTCGGTGCCTTTAGACTTGACAGATCTAGCTGGGGTCTAGCCACGTCATCCAAGGAGACCTGAGACACGTCCAAGTCGAGAAAGAGGGCCTTGACCTAACGAAGGCACTCATTAAAGCCGTCAGCATAGCAACCGCCAAGCTCGGTAAGGAAACCGTTGGAGTTGCGAAATTTCATTTCCCTGTCCTCCTTGGCCTGACATACTTGCTTTCTTAATGAAAAGATCTCCCCCTCCTTGTCTTTGAGTACCTTTTTCAATACCTCAACCTAAGTCTCCGACTCCTCCAGGGCCTTCCTCGTCACGTCAAGTTTTTTGACCTGAACCTCCCACAAGGCCTTAAGCTCATTCCACTCCATCTCCGCGGCCTCGACCCACTCCTTTAGATGGTAAACCAACTTTTCACGAGACATGCAATGGTCCATTAGCCCCTCATCATCAGCACCCCCTACAAGAGTAAAACACATGGTTAGAGAAGAAGGTAATTGAAAGATGGAAGGGAAAAGGGGATGGTCACACACCTGAGCCAAGCTGAAGAGGTCGGTTTCCCCCATGGCCTCTGTTGCATGATTGCCCAAGTCCTCATAATCGTCGTCCTTAATGATGGATGACAGTTGGCCAAGAGCGTATCGCAAATCTTCGTGTAGGAAGGGGGCACTGCTCAGTGACGGGACCTTTGGCCATCATCAAACCCTTCCTAGTCCCGTGACGGGGCAGAGGAGGCAGCTAGGTAGCCGGAGGCGTCTCCCCAACGGTAGAAGGGATGACCTTTCGCTTCTTCACCAAACGGTCGACCTTGTCCGTCGTTTTCCTCTTGATGAACGGCTTGATTGGACCTGTCACTCCAGTAGGAGGTACACCCTCCTGCTTCTTTTTCTTTACCTACACAATGGCTTATTGACAGATGTAAGCCCTCCTCTTGCCGTCTTCCATTTCTACAACAAAGAGAACTGTAAGAAAAAGTTAGACAAATTACAAGAGAAACTAAAAGAGTAAGAAATAAGCAACGAACTCATGTTGGCGTGCTTGTGCGTCGTAGCGACCGATAGTATTTGTTGGCTTAAGACCTTCACAATACTAGTGCAGGGTGTCTAAAGTAATGAGCTTCTTCCAAGTCCTTTCTTTTAGTGAAATTTTGAAGATCTTCTCCAAAAAGCTCCACTATTAAAGGTTAACCTCTGGACGGGCCTACAAAAAGAGATGGTTAGACTAACAAGTAAAACGGACAAAATAAGTAAATGAGGACATTTAAGAAAATGAACGCCTACCAATCAGAGGTATTATGCCCCAAGTTCTATTAACAAGGGGCATGTTCTCCTGTTCATCAGGGTGGCACATCCAGTTGTCTCCCTGGATGAAGAAATACAAGTTCTTTCAGGTCTGGTTGGAATCAAGGGTCTCGTACACTAGCCTAAGCACCGGTTTCCTCACCAAGAAGCTATAAATCCCCCTAGACTTTATCTCAGAGGGACGGTAACAATGGAAGAACTCCTCCACAATTAGCTGACATCTCCCCTTACTTAGAACCCCGTACAACACCTCCACACCAAGGAAGATTCTCCAAGCATTTGGAGCAATCTGGGTAACGGCTAGTCCCAAGTACTAGAGTAAGCGATGGTGGAGAGCACTCAAAGGCAATCTAAATCCCACCTTGAACATTTTCTCATACACCCCAACGTCATCAACACCACGGTAATAACACTTCTCAAACTTAAAGGTTAGATGGATGAGGATGTCGATAGGAATCTGATATCTCTCTTGTAAGGTGTCGAAGTGTTTTCTTTTAATGGTCGAGTTAAAATCGTTGACCGTCCACATAAGGGGAAGAATGAACTTCCTAAGGCTGTCAGGGCCAATGACAGATCTAATAGGGGATTCAACATTCTCAACGCTCTCCTCGCTGTCTGAGTCTCCACTTATATCACTCTCTGACCCGTCCACATCCGAGTCCTCATCCTCCTCATTGGAAGGTGAGTTGGCAGACGAAACCCTTTCAGAATAAGAGGCGCCAAGGTCGTCCTGACCTAATGGGTAAACGTCATCGAAGCCTGCCCCTTTGCAGACACACGATTGCTCACTCGACACTTTTCTAGACATCTATTACACCTACACGTGATGGATAAACTCCTAAGACTCTACAAGTTTGTATATGCGACAGACATACAATACATAAAGAAAACAAGAAAAGAAAAAATACATGTGTAGGACGAAGAGCACTTACAGTTGTACGGTGCAGAAAAGGGACGGAAACAGCGTGGTGAATGGACGCACTGAGGAGACGGAATAATAAATTCCTGCAGGTGACGGTGGCTCTCTGACACTGGAAAATGGTTGCGAAAAGTAGAAATGATGGGGAGAAGCAACATATATATATATAGAAGAAACGGTGCAGCAGACGAAGAGACGCTTCGGTCTGAGTAACCAACCACTGAAATTGCACCACATGTCCCCCCAGCGTTTATGACTCTCAACTGACCTGTCAATCAAAACACGACTCCCTAGAAACTAGGTGAGACCGTCACTCCACGTGTCTATTTGGAATACCATGCAACAGACCCATAGAATGAAGGGGCAACTGATAGGGATAAATCTCAAGGCAGACGGATCAAATCAATAGAGTTAGTCATAAGCGACGATGTTGCCAAAAGAGACAATCTAGATAGCCTAACAGTCAAAGAACTGGTAGAGGGAATCGTATCTCAGACAGAAAGGCAGAGAGGCAGACGAACTCTTTGAAATGGACGAACTCAAGCAAGACGGACGAACTCTTCATAGTGGACAAATTCCAATGAGACGAACGAACGCAAAGAAGACGGGTGGCAAAGCCACGTGGCACCTACATGGCCTAAGTGGTCTCCAAGAAACCTAATATGGAAATGTCTTGTATCACACGATTAACCCTAATCAAAGAAATCTCTACAAGGAAAGGATCCTGCAAAATACATGTATTAATGAGGATTTTGCCTACAAGGAAAAACCTTCTCCACCAAGAAACGAAAGTCAGCTCCACATTACTATAAAAACCTCAAAACCCTCACAAATCAAGGTATGCATAATTCTCTCAGCTCTGACACTCTAAAGTTGTAAAAATTCTCTCTAACTTAACTTTCGGAGGGTATTTGGCCGATATCACACCGGTACTTTCTACAAGGTCTTCTTTGTTTCTATTTCACAGGTTATGTCTAAAGCACGTGAGGACTGCACAGCTCACTGACGATTTTTAGCATCATCATCTATTAAGTTTATGACGCATGTACCTAACTGTATCAAATCTAAACACATTCTATAGGTGTCACATCTTATTATTACATGTCCATATTTTATGGATTTTTCTTCTTGATTTTGTTAGATCTTGCGTGCTCATTCGTGAGTAACATGGTTGAATCAATATTAATTCACGTGGTTTGAGTCCCACAAATTTGTCTGGATTGAGAAATTTGTAAAAATTGGAACTTGTAGTAAATGCTAGTAATAATATCACACCCACCTTACCGATGGCTATGATAATTTGTCTGAATTGAGAAATAAAAAGGATATCAGGTTTTTTTTTTTTTGGTTCTTGTTTGCGTGTAGTAAGTATATTCTAGTGAGCCTAGTCATCACCTTACCTATGATTTGTTTGATTTGAGAAAGTAAAGCAAGAGATCAAAGAAAATCAGCTTTTTTTTCTTTTGTCCTTGTTTGGATGTGGTATTACTGTATTAGTATATATGCTAGTAACTTTCACCTTACCTATGAATTTTTTTTTTTTTTTTTTTTTTTGTCCTTCGTTTGTGTGTAGTAAGTATATTCTAGTGAGCCTAGTATCATTCACCCTACCTATGATTTGTTTGATTTGAGAAAGCAAAGCAAGAGATCAAAGAAAATCAGCTTTTGTCTTTTGTCCTTGTTTGCGTGTGGTATCAGTTTATATGCTAGTAACTTTCACCTTACCTATGATTTATTTTTGCTTTCTTTTTTTTGTTTTTGGATGTGAACCTATGATTTGTTTGAATTGTGAAAGAAAAAGAGGATATCAAGGAAAATATCTTCTTTCTTCTTTTTTTGTCCTTATTTTGAGAGAGAGAATTCTTCTCATATTGCGGGTGTTTACTGTATAGATATTTTTGGGTGCATTTATGGCCACCTGCTTGACAGGTGAGATTGAGACTATAAGAGCATCAGTATTAAAGAATGTTACTTTATCCTATTTTACCATTTCAAAAATCTACTTTATCAATTATACTGTACCATTTTACAATACACCCTACATCCAAAAACTCTATTATTTTATTTTTTCATTAAAATATTATTTTTTTAATCTTTCTTTATTATTTCTTTCACATCATCACTTTTTTTCAACTAAGGGGTGGAATAAATTTTTTTTTTTTTTTATTTAGCATAGTGCTACAGTACAATTCTAAACTTAGAATTGTACTGCAGCACTATTGCAAAAAATTTTGCAATAGTGAGGTATACCATTTTTTGATGCAAATGTTTTTTAACTATGAAATGCCAAAAAGGCATTAGATATGGCATTAGTATTCTTCAATGCTAATGCTCTAATACAGTACCGTGGAGAATTTGTCAAAATCTCTTAGACCATTTAGGGGCTGTTTGGCCAAGGTTTTGTCATCACTCAATTTTCATCACTCAATTTCTATCACTCATCACTCATCACTCATAACTCATCACTCATCACTCAATTTTTCACACCCGTTTGGCATCATCACCCAATTTCCATCACTCAATATTTTTCACACTATTTGTGGGCCCATACCTATCAGCCGATGCAGCTTTTTCTCTTCTTTTTTTTTTTTTTTTCAGTACCCAAACTCACTGAAGCTAAAAATAAAAAAAATAAAAAATAAAAAGAGTCAAAAGTTAGTCAAAAGTTGCGTCTGTTGATCCCTCCATATGTGTTTATTTACGGAAATGCCATTGAGTTATGAGTTATGGAAACTGAAAACAGCCTTTGGTTGTTTTCAGTTTCCATAACTCATAACTCAAAAATCAGAGAATTAAGTAATGGAAACAGAGTTATCGTTTGCCAAACAACCTTTTTGCTATGGGTCCCACCATTTTTGAATTATGAGTTATGGAAACTGAGAATTGAGTTATGGAAACTTGCAATCTAAACAGCCCCTTATTGTTCACGTTCTCATGCCCTATCTATCAAGCTTATTGGATGACAACCATTATTATTTGAGTTGCGATGTCCCCATGCGAAACACGTTTTAACGGGTAATAATACTGTGTTATAACCTTAAAACGGCTATTTCTCAACCAAAAAGTAAAACCCTTAAAATTGCTAAATTAAGTTATAATTGTAACTCTTCATTATTGCTTATATAATCGAATTTAGGGTCTATTTTGTTAGATGTTTTGGGAACTTAAACGAGTGTTTTTAAAACTTAAGGGGGTGTTTGGTACATTCACTCAAACACGTTTTTAGTTTTTAAATAATATTACATGCAATTCTATACACTTTTTTCACCCACACGTATTTCCACATATGTTTTTAAACAACAAAACACATATTTTAAACACATGTACCAAACACCCCCTAAAACTCTGTTTTGTAACAACTCTTCATAACTTTTTTACAAATACTCATTTTCAACTCAAAACACTGTCTCCTAATAACTTATAAGATGCAAATCTTCTAGATTTCCTAGAGTATTTTACCAAATAGATTTCCTTTAATTTTAATCATTTTTTAATGATTTAATGGTTTAGGTTTTGCCATGGCAACATTCCACTAACAATAATCTTAATTGTTTTGTTTGCAACATAATTTTATTATTTTAAAAGTATTGTTAGTGGAATGCTGATATGGCAGAATCTAAACCCTTAAATCATAAAAGAGTGGTTATGATTTAAAGATATCTATTGGTAGAGTACCCTAGGAAATGTAGAAGATCTGAATCCTAACTTATACAAACGCACCATTAATCTAACAAATACCCGATTTAAAACTTAGTATGCTTTTGCAAAACACATTTATCTCATCCAATTTATACAATATAGTTTAATCTTTTTTTCCCTTTTTTTTTTTTTGGGAGAAAAGGGGGGGTATTATTTAATATATAAAGTGTTAGAGATATATTAGTCCATGAGTATAGGCCCAAGCCTAATTCTACTTTGTGTGCAAACCAAGTCTCCTACTTGTACTAGAAGTTTGTTAGTCTAGGGTTTAGTCTACTATATATATATACATGTTATGATTCATTGTAATACAGGATTTGTACTACACTTTAATATATTATTGATGTAGCCCTTTAGGGTTTCCTCTGTGGATGTAGGCCGCTAGGCTGAACCACATAACTCTCTTGTTTTTGCTTCCGCATCCATACAAGCATATTCAACATGGTGTATCAATGCTAGTATTTCTAACATGGTATCAGAGCCACCTTCCTGTAACCATGGTTTTCTGTTCTTACGGTATATTTAAGAGCAATCTTTGTCTTCCTCGGTGTTTTTTTTTTCGCTGTGTTCATCTTCTTTAACTTCCTATTGCTGCCAGCAAAACTCTCCGGTATAGTTAAGCCACCATTAGAAGTCACATCAACACTGTAAGACCATTGCCTTCCTTAAACTACCGTCACAGAGCCAAACTTCATTCAAGGGATCTTCTCAATCTTATCAAAGCTCAAGATTTCATCAAGCTTCCATCTTGAGTTTGAGAGGGGGTGTTAGAGATATATTAGCCACACATATTATGATTCATTGTAATACAGGATTTGTACTACACTTTAATATATTATTGATGTAGCTTTTAGGGTTTCCTCCGTGGATGTAGGCCGTTAGGCTAAACCACATAACTCTCGTGTTTTCGCTTCTGCATCCATACAAGCATATTCAACATGGTATATCAATGCTAGTATTTCTAACATAAAGAGTTTATACAACAACAGGCTCAATGACCTCTAAGGGACACAGTCTACAAGTCCCCAAGTTCTGCATATCCCAAACAAAAGCTATATATACAAAAGATGGGCAAGCATCATAGACTTTCAAAATGCGTTGTTGTTGACGTCCCCTTTTTGCTAGAGCATCCACGCAGCCATTGGCCTCATGATATATGTGAAGTAGCTAGATGATGCACTATCACTCCATAAGGTTCCTGCAATCAGAAATTAATAGAATAATATCCGGAGATAGATTACCATTAGAAGAAGATAATAAAATTCAGTAGCTAACTGAACTGTTTTGTGGACCAGACGGGTTTGAGAGATATATTGATTATTGAAAATATAATCATTCCTCAATAACCAAATTTGCCAAAGAAGAAATAAAAAGAAAATATTCCTAGGAAGCTTAAGACCCGAGAGAGTTTTTTTCCAATTTAGAGTTTATTTTAAGCCAAATCTTTAAGGGAAGTTGAAAAAACAAAAGAGGCAAGGTGCCCGAGGATTGTAGCCAAATTACCTTAGCCCAAGGGCAATCTCATAAAATATGGCTTGTGGTTTCAATGCTATTACATCTAGGGCATCGGTCACTGATGTTAGGGCGAGAGAAAGTTATAAATTGACGGGTGGATAGCCACTCATGTATGGACTTCCAAATAAAAAATTCGATTTTCTTTGGGCAAGGAAGTGTCCAAATCCAATTCCACTGATTTTTATTGAAAGGAATGCGAGCTTGATAGTACAGGAACTTGGATGCAGACTTAGCCGAACATATTCCTTTATTATGGGACCAAACATAGGTATCTGACATAATTGTTAGCTGGGCGATAGGAAGACTGTTAATAAGCTGTTCAAGGTGCGTGGGAAGGGGAAAAAGCAAATCCTCAAATTTCCAAAGGTGATTTTCACGAAGAGAACTAACACGTCGCTACTCCTCGTGTGGCAAAAGAGGCCCGTCTATACAACTTCTGAGTAAACCACCTAGGAGCCAATTATCTAGCGACCATAGACTAAGCCACTCATTTAAAATAAATAAATATATATGTATATATATAAATATATATATATATATATATGTATGTATTAATTTTAGCAATTTTGTTCTATAAAAGTACATTTTGCCCCCTCTTAACAATATCATCGACTATTTTAAGAGTAATATTATAACCACAAACTTTTCTACAACATTTTTACAAACTATTAAGGTAGCAAATTCTTATTGTTCACATTTGGGCTCACCACTTATACCATTTTTTTTATTTAACAATAATCACTCACCACATCAGCAATTTGTAATAAAAATTTGTAACTCTAGCATTTTCCTCTTTTTAAAACCATAAAAAATAAATAAATAAAAATCTATAGATCTAAAATCTAAAACAAGACATACAAGCCCAAAAAATTTAGCCCAACAACAAAAATCACCAATAATAAAGCTAAAAAAATTAAACCCAATCAAACAATTTTACCCAAAACAAACAACATGGCCCCTTACAAATTTTTAAACAAAATAATCTGTCCTTACTCAACTGTAGACGAACTCATCAAAGACACACAAAAAAACCCTCAACAACTAAGTCGTCACACATAGCCAGCAACAGAGTTGCCCCCCTAACTTCAAGTTCTACAACCAATTTACTACTTTTGCCAACTTTAAAGCCATGTCTAATTAAATTTCTTCATTGCCTATTTCTATTATCACTTAGAGACTTGTAAAAGTTTGAGAGAGACTTGTAAAAGTTTGAGTTATGCCTGAAAATCGCTCATTTGGCGGTAGGGATGTCAAAATCAACCCAAACCCATTTACTCACATACTAAAATAAGATTCAAACCCACATAATTATTGATTAGGTCAAATGGGTATTGACCCAATTAAACTCAATTAACATAAGTATTAATTGGGCTTTAACTAGGTACCCAATTTGACCTAAGTATCATTTAACCAAATTACTCAATTCTAAAGTACCCCTAAAACCACTAAAGAGAATAATTATTAAAAAAAAAAAGGCCCTTAGAACCACCAAAATTACTAAAATACACTCCAAATAGCAAAAAAAAACCTTGAAACCTCTAAAATAACCAAAATACCCCTAAAATGAGCCAAAATACCCACAAACCTCTAAAATGACCAAAATACCTTTGAAACCTTTAAAAAGATCAAAATATCCCCAAAATCTTTAAAATAACCAAAAAAAAAAAACCCCCAAATCTCAAAAATGACCAAAATGTCCCCAAAATCTCTAAAATGAGCTAAATACCCAGAAACCTCTAAAACAACCAAAATACCCTCAAAATTTCTAAAATAACCAAAATACTCCTAAACCTTTAAGAGCATCTCCAACAATCTTTCTAAATTTATGTACTATTAGAAGAATGAATAATGACTTTTACCTTTTACCTTTTACCTATTTACTTTTTAAAATACACTTTCCAATAAACTCTCTATCTTTTTCTCTATTCCATTAAAATATTATTTCTTCATTATTTCTTTATTCTTTTTTTTAATATTTCTTCATTCATTCATAATGGCTATATTTTTCAAATTCCCAACAACATTAACAATTATATATTTTTTTTAATAAAAAGTGTTATGTCCACAACATTTTTTTCGTAATACTTTCACAACAAAATCTTATGTAATAAGTTGTAACTACTTACTAGTTCTAATTTAAACCCACCATTGAAATTATTTTTTTACTTACTAATATTGGCTAATAACAATCTGTCACTTAAGATTTATTGTGAAAATATTGTGGTAGCATTTCTAAATTTTGATTTCTTATTCTTTATATTATTTTTTCAATCTTTCTTTTTTTTTTTTTTTTTTTTCCATCCATACGTTTCTTCTTCTTCTTTTTTCTCTTGTTTTTTCTTCTCCACACACGTACACCCACTCCTACTCTATCTTCACTTTTGTTTTACTTTTTGTTTTTCTAGTTCTTGATCTCCAAAACATATCTCCAACTCTCCCTCTTTCTCTTTCTTTCTCTCTCTCTTACATACACACACAAATCTCTCTCCCTTTATCTCACACAAACAAATTCTCTCTCTCTCATACACACACAAACCACCAACAAAGAACAAAGGCTAGAGAGAGTTGGCCTTTTAAATCGGTGTTCATGCACACCGCTTGGTCCGCACTATCACCGCTCGTCCTCCTCCCCACTTCTAACAACATGCAGCTTAATCACCATATAGGTCAAATTGGCGTTCTACATTTTTTTTTTTTTTTTGGGTTCTGTTTTGATTAGTTTTATTTATATGAAAGATAGCATTTTCTCTTTGTTTTGATTGTTTACCTCTTGAGTTTAGAGACGATTGAGAGAGAATTTGGGATGAGTTTGTAGCCATTGTGAATATTAAGTAAAAACTAAATATTTTAATTGATTGGTTGAATTTTTTATTCCTATAAATTGTTTTACTAATGAATAGTAAGTCATCATAATAAGAGAGCCACTATTCATTAGCAAACAATTTTTTGCTAATGAGCAATGATTTAGAAAGACTGTTGGAGTAACTTTTTTTCGGTTTACTCTCCAAATTTTGGGTTTAGAGAGCTTGTTGGAGATGCTCTAAAATGACCAAAAGACCCTGAAATCTCTAAAATAACCCAAAATGCCCACAAAAAACATCTAGAATGACCAAAATACTCCTAAACTTCTAAAATGACAAAAAAATATCTCAAAACTTTTAAAATGACCAAAAATATACCGAAACCTCTAAAATGACCAAAACACCCTAGAAACCTATAAAATGACCAAATACCCCAAAATATCTAAAACGACCAAAATACCCTCGAAACCTTTAAAATGATCAAAATACCCCTAAACCTCTAAAATGACCAAAAAACCCTAAACTTCTAAGATGACAAAAATACACCCAAAACTTCTACAATGACTAAAAATAACCCAAAACCTCTAAAATGACCAAAAATACCCCAAAACTTCTAAAATTACCAAAAACACCATCAAACCTCTAAAACAACCAAAATACCCCCCTGAAATATCTAAAATGACCAAAATACCCTCAAAACCTCTAAAGTGACCAAATTACCCCTAAACCTCTAAAATAACCAAAATCCCCCGAAACTTAGAAAATGATCAAAATAAAGCTAAAACCTCTAAAATGACCAAAATACATCTGAAACCACTAGAATGACCACACACACACACACACCCACCCAAAAAAAAAAAAAAAACCTCTAAAATAACCAAAATACCCATAAAACCTAAATACCCTCAAACCCACCAAAATGACCAATAATTATATTTTTCTTCATTTTAGAGACTTTCAAGAAAAAATTTGTTTGTTTTGAGGTTTCAAGGTATATTTGTCATTTTAGAGGTTTGGTGGGTTTTATTTTTTTTTGGTCGTTATGGAGGTTTTGGGGTATTTTAGTCATTTTAGAGATTTTGTGAGTGTTTTTTTTTTCATTTAGAGGTGGTTAGGTTTTCATCGATGCCTGCATATGGAGGTCTGATACATCAATGATTGAGGATTAATTATATTCATAATTTGCTTTATTTTGAATTCTATAATCTTGTTTTTAAAAAGCAATGTTGTCATAATAATGATGATAGCAACGATGCTAGAGATTCAAACCTACCTCATGCCAAAAACATCAAAACCCACCTAAAGAGAAGAACCAATGAAAGAAATTAAGACAGTGACAAGGTGATGTGGGTTATGCCCAATTTATATAATCAAACAGCAATACGTAGTTATATCACAATGAAGATATAAAAGTACTCACCTGTATTTTCAACAACGATAAAAATGATGATGAAAAAGTGATAAACAAATACAAGAGACATTAAAGTTTAACCTCACTTATGGGCTTTATGGCAGAGAAATGTGACAACTGCAATAATTTATAGTGGCTTATAAGTTATAACATCATTTATGCTTTGAAATTCTATAAAAAAATATTAAGGCTATCATAAATGGAGCATCTATAGTAAGATATATCTATCAAAAATGAAAAAAGCAAGAAGAAGAATCATTTGGAACAAGTGAATGAAGCCAGCCAGATTAGAAACAAGATAAAGAAGATGGAAGCTGTAGAAGCTACTGTCGTTTAGTTCCAATGCTAAAGCTACTTATAGTTTTAGTTGTATTTTAGATAAGTTGGTTAGTAACCACGTGATTACCACTTGCTTTCTCTATGTAACAGAATTATGTAACAATTGGA
This sequence comes from Quercus lobata, assembly GCF_001633185.2. Classification (NCBI taxonomy): domain Eukaryota; kingdom Viridiplantae; phylum Streptophyta; class Magnoliopsida; order Fagales; family Fagaceae; genus Quercus; species Quercus lobata. The sequence continues at coordinate 22,813,875 of NC_044914.1, forward strand.
ATTTGAGTAATTTTGAGTAATGCTACAAACAAAAAAACTATTCTACAAACTACCATGTGGCATGCACATAAGATATTAACAAACTCAAATAAAAGATAAAAACCTCTTAAACACAACACATATGACATATGTCACATATCATCATTTGCAGGCTTGCAGCAATTGAAAGCCAATTAAGCATAAAGAGTTTGAACTTAATTTGAAGTGCCTAGAATTGCAAAGGTAGTATTATTGAGGGACTACAACAAAGACAAGTGTTTTCACCTTCCATCTATGAGAAACTGAATTTGTGATTGAAATGAGAAATCTATCTTTCATTGAAGTAATTTGTACACACACATATATATATATACTAAAAAACCCAAAACAGAGCTGTATAACTAACTTACACATGTGAACACACACTAACAAACTTAACACAGCCACTAATCTAGCTTTAGTTATATACAAAACTACAAGTAGTTCTCAGTACAACTCTAACTATGCTACAACTCTATTCTGTCGTTTAGATGCATTTGTACTATTCTTGATTTTCTTCAGCTGTGTAATACAAGATTCAGTTCTTTGACAATCATTCAACTCTTCAATCTTCATATTTGTTACTCTAGCACTTGTTGTTGTATCATCAAATTGCTTTGCTTGCTCTGATGCATGCTTGTGCTACCCTGGTGCACTATCTGCTGCATTGTATTGCAATCTAAGCTGCATTGGAGTGGCAGTTGATGCACCTACTGCAGAACTGGTTTCACCATCAGGCCTTTGACACCATCTACAACAATACCATCAAACAAAACCATTCGCTTAGAACAATCATATCACGAAGACACAAAAACCTTGGGATGGAGACACCATGCTCACCGCAGCTTCAGCTACTTTTGCAAAGAATCCGGTGACTTATGTGGCGGTGGCGTGTGTCGAAGTGTAATAGGGTGGAGGCAGGGGCAAGAGGAAGCAGATTTGGGATTTGAGACCAAAAAGGCAAGGAGGAAGGGAGGCAGAGGAGATGGAGCAAGGAGGGAGGGAGGCAAAGGGTTTTTTTCTTTTAAATTTAATTTGAAACTGATGTGAAGCGTGCCACATCAATAGTTTATAAGATGTTTATAAAATAGTTTGTGTCTGTAACATTAGTCTTGAAATTTATATTAAACAAATAATAAACTAATATGTTTTTCATTTTTCCGACAAATACACTAATACTATATGAAAGACCATTTCTTCACACACACAAAACTTTTCTCCAAATGCATTTTTTAAAATTAAAAATCTCAACTCAATAGCCAAACAAGATTAGCTTCCTCAAACTTATTTAGCAATCATTTAACTTTTTTTTTTAATAGTATAAATAAAAAACAAAAGAGATGGGTATTCTCCAAACCAATAAATGGCTTAAAACCTCTTTAAAAGCTTTTATTTAACTTTTTTCTTTCCTTTTTTTGTGTGTACTCACGCACATGCATAAGTGAACAAGCATATTAATCTTAAGGAAAAGTTAACAAATACCCACATTGGTTTATATAATATTTTTAAAAACATTTTATGAAAAAAAAAAATTAACTAAATTTTTTAACAACTTTTTATATTTTTCATAATAATGATATTAAACATTTCTTAAAATAGTTCATTAAAAAATATTTTAAGGGCACCCGTTAACTAGAATTATCGGGTCCTTAATCTTAAATTACAATTTTTTTTTTTTTTTTTTTTTTGCTCAGTAGGTTTGAATCTAGGACATATTAAATTTCTGTCACCCCTCCCTTTTATGTTATATATAGCCCAAGAGACTGAGATTAGTTAAAACATTTAAATCATTATGTCATAAACAATTTCTTTTTTTTTTTTTTTTTTAGAAACAAACACACACAAGCAAGAGAAAAAAAAATTCGAACACAAAAACACACTATAATTCCGCTAAAAAACTCTTCAATTAACGGGCAAGGTATTAAAAATTTTAAAATTAAGGTATCATGAATTAAATTCTCAAGATGAGGAACACATGGTGAATCGCTTAAAATTGAGCATGTACTTCGAATTAAGTTGGAAATGATGTCATCACTACTCGCTAGTTGGTTCTCTTCTCCTCTTTTTTGTCTAGTCAGTCGGTTTGTCTTGGTGGGTCCTACTTGTAATCTTAGGTGGCAAAAATTTACTGGTCACTGACTCATATTGATCAGATTCATATTATATAGAGTTTGAGTGGATAGGACTCAGGAGCTGTACCCTTTTCAAACTACCAAAAGTTCACACTCTCTTCCCATTACAGAGTAGTTACAGTTACCTTTGCTTGTCTTCCCAAAGAGACCCAGCTAACTGTCACTCTTATCTCTTAGGCTCATCACATATACAAAGCAAAAGCAAGAGTGAGTGTGAGAGAAAGAGTCTCAGAAATATGTCACTTTTCCAGGTGAGACGCTAACCCTGCAAGCTACTTCTCTTTCTTGAACCGCACAAACTCTTATATATATTCTTCATTACCGCTGTTATTTATTTTATTTGAATTTGTGCATCTATAGAATGTTAAAGATTATGTTACCATTGTCTTTGAAATGAAACCATTCCACTGTGTTCTTTTAGGAAACGAGGGTAGCATGTCATGATATAGACTTATTTTTAGTGTTTATTGGAAGATGAATAAACTGAATAATTATGCCAAAGAAAAAAAAGAGAAAGAAATGAGCGTAACATGTCACGGGATAGACTTATTTAGTGCTTAGCAAAGTTCTCGTTGAAGGATGAAATTATCAAATTTAAGTTCATTAAGATTGCCTGGCTTGGTTTTCATTTTTCAAATATCTGTATGGACGGTTATTTTTGTTCTCAAATTTGTGTTGAGAACTACATTTTAAGTGGTATTGTCTATTAAAATGATAATTTCATTTGTAATTACATTTTTTTTTTAATGAAAGTAGTGAAACCAGAGTTTAACCATGGCAGAAAGGGAAACCAAAAGTTCTGATGATCTAGATTTTACTATCAAAAAAGTAGGCATATGTCGGTTCAGTGCTAAAATTGTTATGGGTTATATATTGATTGAGGACTTGAAGATTATGTTGCTATATATAATGTGTGAATGGGTCATTTGGACATAATAACAGGGCGAAAATGTGTAATTTGTCCATCTTCAAAGTAGCATTCATCATTGAAGTGGACATTATTGTTACTATAATTTCTAATCTGGTGTTTTTTTGAATTGTCAGTGTTAGTGGGACACATAGCTGAATGGGATTAAATGTATTCCTCCTTGTTTCTAGACAATATTGGAATGCATAGATATCAATGGCCACCATATATTGTAACCTAAACACAGTGTCTGGTCTGAAGAAACTCAATGAATACCTTCTGCATCGGAGTTACTCAAATAGGCAAGTTTCATCTCTTTCTTTTTTTTTAAATCCCAAACATTCTGTAATTGTTCTTATGAGACATTGATTTGTGTGGTATTTCTATTATATTCTTTGTCCTTAACGATTCAAACTACAAGATATCAATGATGAGATAGTTCATTTGTTATACTTCTGAGCTTCCAAACTTCAAATGATGATGTTTCTGCCGCAACTGAAAAAACAAAAAAGAGGGGGGTCTTATTAAGTAATGACATGAAATACAAAAAGGAAATAGTCATGTATATATTCTGGAAAGTCCTTAGGCAGTAAATTTAAAATTGGAAAAAAGTTGTAACACACTAACACTAAGAAAGAAGCCTAAAGCTGACTGTTTTTATTTCATTATAAAGCTAACCAATCATAAAAGGATGCTATGGCATTGTTCATAAGGATAACGTACAGTTTCTAAAATTTTCAAAATGCCATAAGCATAAAGCATCAGAAAGAAAAACAAAATATAGTGAATCATGCAAAAAGGAACTTAAATGAAACAAATTTTTGTAGTACATGGGAATAAAAACAGTTTGCAAAAACATTGACTAAAATGAAACATTGTATATGACATTTATCTTAAATGCCATTTGAAGATACCAAGAAGTTATCTATGAGTTCTTGAATAGCATCTTAGAAAATTGAGTTCTTTCTTATTCTTCAAAGTGTTGAATATAGTTTAAAACATTGTAGTTGAAGTTTGAAGATACTTTTAATTTGTGTAGAACTCATCCAATGTGGCATGTTGTACAATAAAAGTACAAGGTGTAATGCTTATGATCTAATTTTTTGAAACATATTATTCTTTTGCTGGCATGCCTGAATCTTCCTGATTATTATTTGATATTTATACTCCAATTTACTTTTTCGTGGAAGAGTGAGAGGGGAAAGTGGGCTCATTTCTAATTTTTCTGCATTCACTGACATATCTCATTTTTTAGGTATCATCTAAACTCCAAAAGATCATCAAGCTTCTTCTGTAACAGCAAAAAGCATTTCCATACCACTTACAGAAGAAAATTGAAAATAGAAAAAGGACACCAATCTCAACAGGTACTTTCAGAGAGAAATGCAGACTATTCTGGCACGACTACTGAAGAAGAAAAAGAAAATGATGTTTCTAAGGCAATTTTGATATGGAGGGCAGTTAAATTACCAATATATTCTGTTGCTTTGGTTCCTCTCACTGTGAGTTCTCTGACACTTTGCATTCTAATCATTTTAGAGTGTAGTTGTTAGCATTACAGTAATAATTTATGACGAGGTAGAGTAATACAAATTGAAATTTAAATTAGGGAAAGTCATTAAAGATGGTTTGGACATAACAGAGGCTTGAGAATAAACCAGTGTGATATTGTGATTATATTAATGTGAAAGGAACAAAAGGAAAAGGGAGACAGATAATTATGTGGGTAGAAGTTGGAAGGACATGGATGTTAAAAAAGTAAATAGGGGTATGACCTTGTAAAAGGCTGAGGTGGCATAAAAGGATCCATGTAGCTGACTCCAATTAGTTAGAGGATTAAGAGTTAATTGAGTTGGGTTAAATATATTTGTATAAATTTATTAAAATACCCAGTATCCTTCCTTCTTATGGTGTATCCTAAATCAAGGGTTTTGCTAGCAAAAGGACAGTTTTAAAGTTGGTGGGAATTTAGGAAGATGACTATTGAGATATGGAGGGACTGAGCCAGTAAATATTTCTTCTTTTTTCTACACACTGCAATATACTATTATTTGTCTCTTTCTGAGAAATATGAAAGAGTTATTACTTAAGGCCTTCAATTTCCAGTGCTGATTTGGTGAAACAGTCTTTATCAGACCCTTCAAATTTTGTTTGTTGCACACTCCCACACTAAAGCAATGAATTCTAATTGTGTTATAGACATTGGAATCAAAATTTCAGTAATGCACTCGTCTATCTTGGTGTTTTTCCCTGTAGTTTAATTGTATGCACTTTGTGTCTTACTCTATCTAGTGTCCACAAACAGGTAGGTAGTGCGGCTGCTTATTTTCAAACAGGCATATTCTCCGCTAGGCGTTATTTTGTTCTCCTGACTTCCTCAGTTCTTATTATCACATGGCTTAATTTAAGGTGAGTCATATTTACTATTTCAGGTAGTGAGTTGATTATGACTTGAGTCTGAGCAAGCTTAACTGTGAGAGAAACTGCTCATCTAGTAGGGCTTGAAAGATGATATTATCTTTCTTTTTGTTTATAATCATTTTTTTCTTGCTTTTACATATGGAGCATGTGATGTTTTCTTAGCAACCATAGTGAGTCCTTTAGTTTTTGTCTTGCCAAAAGCAGCTGTGCTTCAGTCTGCTTTTGGACTTTGAGCTTCTTGCATTTAGGTCGAGTCCGATGCTGTTTGCAAACCCAAAATAGCTTTATCTATTCTGCACCTTTCAAAGCTCAACATTCCAGAATTTTTGAGATATGGATGACTGAAAAAGAGTATTAATTAGGCTCAGCTTCTTGGAAAGGGATGTACTTAGATCTTAGCAAAACTCTTTTTGCTGTGAGAAATCTCTGGTTTGAAGCTAACTCTTTCTTTGTGACAATGAAGGGATGATGGGGTGCTCACTAATTAATCAACTATAGGGCCAAAGTGTACTACATGATACTAGTTCACCCTATTTCCAGCTTTCCTTGCTGCTTTTCAATACTTCTTGAGTATTTTATCTCCCAACAACAGTCTGGCTATATTATCCTAATTGAGTACCTTACTATAAGCTTCAACCAAATCTCAGGCCTCCTATATATGAGCATTAATAACATGGAGGGCTCCATCCACAGTTCCTGATAGTCCATTACAAGCTAAATTAGAGTCTTTTTCTATTCTTAAATGATAGGATGGTCTATATCTATGTTTCCTAATGATCTCCTAATAATCTGTACATGCTAATTAAATCTTTTACAATTCTCAAGCTATAGGTCTCAACAAATGGCCAACTTTGCAGCTAATTGTTATACCCTGGACAGTTTGACTTCCTGTAAAACTCCCATTTGACTTATACTTCACCTTCAAAACCTTTTCCAAATCCACACTTCCCCCCAAAATTTTAAATAAATAAATAAATTAATAGTATATATAATTATTGAAACTTTTAAAGGTTTAGCCTAAAAAATAGGGGGGTTTGGCCTCCTCAAATGTTTAAGTTAATCCAGTGGTGCTCTTAAATTTGTAGGAGTTACCAAATACCCCCCCCAATATTAACTTTAAAAAAATTAGGGCAGCCACCTACTGTGTTCGTAGTTCCACCCCTCTCCTCTTCAAACTCTTCATCCTTATGAATTATTGATCCAGGGGTATTTTATGATCACACAAGAGCCCTAATGTGCTTATCTATTTCATTGACTCTGCTCTTGTCCTATAATTCACATCCTCTTCAATTTCTTCATCCTTATGAATTATTGATCCAAACTATTAGTATCTCTGGCCCATCAAGTCTTGCAACTCTTACGTCATTTTTTTCTACTTTTATTATAATTGCATTCCATGTACTATGTTTTAGTCCAAATCAGTCCAACGCTTCCAAATTCTGAAGCATCTATCCAAATTTCTAACTTGACATTAACTCCATGTCTAGTTTCATCCATTGAAACTATATCAAGAGAGAAAAATACTGCATTAGTTTGTAGAGTCCATTTAATTGGTTTAAGTCAAGATACCAACACAACTCGTTATCTTCATGACTGAAATTTGTTGACTCCTTAGTACAAATTATCTTTGTGATAGAACTATGTTAACGACTATCCTTTGGCCTCTTCAGCAATGACGTTTATGATTTCGACACAGGAGCAGATAAAAACAAAAGTGAATCAGTTGTAAACCTTGCTGGAAGGTAAGAGTTATTTTGTTTTTGGAAGTTTTTTATTTTTTTTTCTTCGTTTTAATGTCCAATAACAATTGCCTAATTATGCTCTATAACGCATTCGGGAAGCCGTACAGTAACTTTACTTGCTGCTTATTCATTTCTTGCTCTTGGCTTCATGGGGCTGTCATGGACATCCGTGGAGGCAGGAAATATGCGTTCAATAATATCACTGGCATGTGCGATTATTTGTGGTTATATATATCAGGTATAGACATGCCTATTGCATTTTTCAAAGAAAAAAAATAATCCCACATTTTAGTTGCAGGAGCTGATAGTTTAAATGTCCCATTCCCCCTCTCATTGGAGCCAATACTCTATAATCCAAAAAAAAAAATTCAAGAACTGAGGTTCAAATCAAACTCCTGGCTTTTGAGGTATTTGCTTCACAACTGCTAATGCCTCCCCCACAATACATAGGAAAACCAGAATTTCACATATGTTTCCCAAATGGTTGGGATCAAGTTGTGGCAGTCTTAGGTTCAAATCTTATGAGAAATGAGAAACAAAGGTTTTCACATCCGTTCAATATCGCCTCTTTTGCAGTGCCCTCCATTTCGGTTAAGCTACCAAGGATTGGGAGAGCCCCTGTGCTTTGCAGCATTTGGGCCATTTGCTAGTACTGCTTTTTACCTCTTACAAGGCAACACAAGGTTATTTGACCTATATAATCACAGGCCATACCTTTAAGATTTTTTTTTTTTTTTTTTTTGCACAGTTATAATAATGACTTCAGGTGGTTTTGACAGTCAGATGAACTATCTTCCCTTAAGTGGTACAATTATTTCTGCTTCAATCCTTGTTGGCTTCACAACATCCCTAATTCTTTTCTGTAGTCACTTTCATCAGGTATTTTACTTCTATAACAATTTATTCTGCATTTAACCCTCCTTGATTGTCTGTGTCAGCTGACATGAATTACCAATGTTTTAGGTAGAAGAAGATAAGGCAGTTGGAAAAATGTCCCCTCTGGTGAATATTCTTCTAGCTAACCTGTTAACGTTTTAGAAATTTTGACAGAGAAACAAATAATGGCATTTTATCTGTATTTTAATTTATATGCAGGTAAGGCTTGGCACCGAAAGAGGTTCGACTGTAGTGAAGGTTGCTGTCATAGCACTTTACTTCTTGTTGTTTGCCTTTGGTCTAATCAAGGCCCTTCCTTTTACTTGTATTGTAAGTCCTTCAAATTGGTAAAGTATACAAATTTAACTTCGGCAGATTGGCACTTTATTTCATTTTATTTCCTCTACCTCTTACTTTCTGCCTGATTGATTACTCATTTTAACGATATTCTCATCGTTGTTTTCCTAAATCGTTGTTTTTTCCAGCTTTTCTGTGCTCTGACATTGCCCATGGGAAAACTGGTAGTTAGATATGTTGAAGATAACCACAAGGTCAGTAGTAAACTTCTAAGATGCTTGAGGTTTCAAACCTCTTGTTCTGATCTAACCATAATATGGTTTCACAAGCATGTCTTGCCACTGAAATAAGAGGAACATAGTCGTTTAATCGAAGATGCAGATTTTCATTAAAACTACAGTCCACTAGCCTCTCAATCATATATTTTTGGTTGAGCTATGACTGGGAAGCATATGGATGGTGACAGATCTGGAAGCAAAGGAGATAAATATTCTATTTTTTGTCCTTTGTCATACTAACTTCAATTGGGCTTTAACTTCAGTTAATAAAATTTTCTCTTACAGGACAAACAGAAGATCTTCATGGCTAAGTACTACTGTGTGAGATTGCATGCTTTATTTGGAGCCGCATTGGCTGCTGGACTAGTGGTGGCTAGAGCAGTCACTAAAAAATATGTTCCAAGTCCTATATTCTCTTGAGATTTGTTCCATGCCTTCAATTTCAAAATCATGATAAGGCAAAGATCCTATTGAGGGCTATGAGATATAAAAAAATTTTGTCAAATAAACCAGTCTCATGCATGCTGGACAGTTTGCTGGACTAAGCAAATAGAATGAGACTTAATCCTGGACAATTTTTGGAGTTCCTTTTGCAACATTAAATTACCAGAAGAGCAACTTTTAGTACATGTTTCACATCTTAACAAACTGTATGTGAGGATATAACCCTAAAGATGACATTACCAGAAAAACATGAAATTTAAGGGTATAAATTGGATGCCCAAAAATATAGCATTTGGATGACCAAAAAATAGTGTAAAGAAACACTAAATTTAAGGGTAGCAATTTAGTCTTTTATTTTATTATCAATTTATTACACACTTGATTTAAGTCAAATTTGACACAGAGGCAGTTGAGTAAATTTTTTACATTGACTATGTAGACAAAGAAAAAAAAATCATAACACCTTTCAGTTTTCTAATTTGGGCAGTCATTACACCTTTTAGTTTTCTAATAAGTTGTGGTAATTGCTTAACTTTGCCAAGGGATGACCGTATCCGCTAGCTAGGTTGTGGAGTTCCTTTCCCCTTCAACTGAACAAAATCCCAACTACCCCTTAGATTATCTGAAAACTCATACTAGGCTTGAAAAGCACCTTATGGAATGAATTCCTAATATTTTGGTTGGAAAATGCCTTGGCCTTGATACAAAGTTTATAATGAAAGGAAAAAAAAAAAAAATCAAATAACATGTCAAGTTGTGATTGGGGAAATATAAAGTAGAATACAAAAAGTGAAACAGAAAATTTGCATTCAACGGGCAAGGCAAGACATGATAACTTGAGACAGGGTGGAGATTGCAGGCCTTAACCAGATTTTAGACTTCCAACGCTACACATGCAAACAATTAGGAGAGCCACACCCTCATTAACTGGTTTAAACAAATCAATGACTAGTAATATGGATTATGGACATGCTCTCCTTTTCAGTTCACAAGGTTATGTTTTCTGTCTTATGCCACCTTTGTTGTCTAGTGGTCTGTATTATGAAGCTAAACTTCGCTTCTATTTATAGGTGGAGATTTAAGGGGAAGCTTGATCCAACCCTAAAGGATCTGATGACACATGTCATCATATCATTCACCTCATAAACCCTTTGAGCCACAATCCTCATGATGTTCCCTTGAGGGGGCCATGCTCTAAATTTAGGCGCCTTGATCCCTATCCAAGGTCAAGTTGGCATGCAATGTCTTCACTAAGGCGCCAGGTTCCTCAAAAGCCACCTTAATCCACATTCGTCCTCAATGAGCTAAGCCTCAAATGGTATATGGTGTAAAGAGTGATAGGGTCATCTAGGACCACCTTAATCCAAATCTTTTATCACACCCCTACTCATTATTGGTATGATATTGTCCACTTTGGGTTATCTCTCATGGTTCTAAAAGGCCTCATACCAATTAGAGTCCAAGGCCTCCATATAAGACTTAGACCTCCCCCTATCTATGGGGTTAGACATATTATGGTCCAAGTGGCCAAACTTATTGTAACCTCATATACTTGTAGAACAAGTAACTTAACATTGGGTAGGTTAGTCTAGAGTTATTCAAGTATTATCTAGTATATAAACTCTACAATAACTTTAACATGAGCGATGTGAGACTTAGCCAAGATTTGGTTCTCCCTCACCTCACTCCACTTAAGAGGTCTTTTGGCCTTCTGGGTCTCCATAATCCACCCCACCTTAAGGTCCACTTGTCCCCATGTGGGACCTACCCATCATCTCGTCACATAGGTCTCCATATAAGACCCAAGACCTCCCTACCTAAGGGATGTGGGACTTAGTCCAATGCCAATGATATAATTTGTCACAACCCAAAGAAAAGTATTTGCCACATATGCACTTATACCCCAAAAAAGCTAGTCTAGTCACAATTGAAAAGTCCTTATAAAATCTAAGGCATCACATCTTTCATCCAACATGTTAAGTCTCAAAGAGTGTATGGTGGAATAGAACAAGAAAACCGCTTCTAAGTATACAGTCAACCTGGCTCGTGATTTTTTGTTGGAACCTTATGTCTAAAGTGAACCTAGTAAAATTTACTTACAAACCCTATTTGTTTTGGCCTAAAACATTTTCTATAAAATGTTTTTCTCAACCCCCACAAAAAAAAAAAAAAAAAAAAAAAAAAAACCCACCCCTAAACCTACATAATCAACAAAATAAACTTAAAACCTCCAAAATGATTAAAATATCTTTGAAATCTCCCATATTACTAAAATACCCTCCTTAAACCACTAATATTACTAAAATACCCCCAAATCATCACAATAACAGTAATTGTGAAATCTCCAAAATGACCATGACATGCCTCAAAACTTCAGAAATCTCCAGTTAAAATTCAATATCCTACTGTACTGCCAAATGGATCCTTAATATATTTAATTTGAACCAAAAAAAAAAAAATTGATGCCAAATTTTCAAATCTTATTTAGCCGTACCGTTTGCATCAATCCATGTGTTTCCTACACTCAAGAAAAGGTCATGTATTCGTTTCTTATCGTCTAAAAATAATAATGATAATAATAATACTAAGTAGAAAACAAATCGTCAACTCCTTATCACCGAACCAAAGAACGGGTTTAAGTTCCATTAAATTTTACCGTCTTGAATCCTAAAACAAAAACATAAATAATCCATCAAATGCTGAGGATGTATTAAAAATTTTCAGATCAATATTAATTTCTTTCGGACATAGCTTCCTTAAAGCTATCAAATGCTATGGTAAAGGAGCTTTATATTAACAACACCATGGACAACAAATTTCATAATTTTTTTCACAACTTGGTGTGAGAAATCGTGATTAGTTCAGCATCACTTTTATTGGAACCACTGGCATTACTTTTGCTTTACACCAACAATATCATAAAACCAAATTTGAATAAAATTGGAAGGTCCTTCGCTTACAGAGATTTCAATAATATCATAGAAGAGAGTTTGCTCTCCCATTCCTATCCATCAATAATTAGCTTATGTATCCAACATATACATCATCTCTCTCACAACATGTGAACCTCACATGTGAAAGAAATGATTCAATTAGTTGAATAAATAACATACCTTCTCCGCCCTAAAGTCTAAACCAAGGAGAAGGGCCCATGGGTAGGAAGCAAAGAAGTGCATCGTGATGATATTCTTGGCCAAATGGTTAGGTTTGTGAAATTTGTGGGAATTAATTATTTTTCCTAGCTATTGATCTCAGAAAAGGTTTGAATTCAATTTGTAAGGCTGTTTAAGTTGAAACACTATTAACAGACGTTCATCATACAAACTAGATATGCACACCAATTGATTCCAATAGCCAGTTATTATCCCAGATTGTATGGATTTAATTGGATTAAGTTGTATAAGTTGCATTGTGAGGACACATACTAAACCCCATAATGGATGTCTACAAAATATATTGTGACCAGATAAAAAATTATGAGTTGTAATTGTAACTTGACTAGTTCTTTTCGAATATAACACATATATGGATATGTTTCCTCGTGTCGTGACAAATGATGTCAATTCCGTATGTTTCCTCACGTCATGACAAATGATGTCAATTCCCTTTCCAATTATTTGCCTTCATCGATTCAAGACCAAGATACACTTGAATGTAAAAATTTCATGAAATATTTACCGCGTGGTAACCTGGAATTAGCCAGGTGAATAAGTAGCACTAATTGATATTGCAGTATTAATTGTTTATACTACATACTAAACCTTGAACAATAAAATTCCAAACATTCTCCTGTCGAGTCCGGATGTTACCATTGCATTCCAACGGGACTCACTTTATTAAACAATGCATGGATGAGCATTCAGTCTCAAACATATTAACCACGACTTGCATCAACAAGAACAAAAAACACGCTATCGACCCAGCTAAACATCTGGAAAATTAACCATGAAAACTATTTAAGGATGCAATGCCTGAAAGTACAGACTATAATTCTTTCTGAAAAATCAATCTACTAAGCTATTTGCCATCCACAAGAAGCCCCTGGAAATTATGAATTTCATAGATTCAATCTTCCCATGATCTCAGTCACCAGTTTATAGCCCCTTTAAATAATTAAATCTCATACAATTATATAGAGTGATCAGACCATGAAGGTGAAACTGAGTAAACAGCCACTTTATTCTTTTGTACTAATGTAATCAGTGGTGATTGCAGCAGTTCTTGGTCTATATATATGATCATCTTACCATATGCAGCATCGCATACTCAGATGACTGCCAGGGTTCTTAGCCCTTCAGATTCGGCAGTAATATACTGCTGAAAGAACATAAAATCTAACGCAAGTAACAACTCTTTTGATGGTGAGGAATTTTACCTTCTGATCACTCAGGCATTCACAACTCACCATCACATTGGAGTATGTCACATATGTCACATCTATCTAGATTTTGTTTCTTTAAACCTTTTTAGTTCCAATGACCATACCCATAATCTTTGATCTCCACAGAATAAAGAGTCATGAAGATTGAAGAGTGACGATATCCTAAAAACAATGCAGAGATCACTCAATTCACACAGAGCTAGAAGAGCAAAACCAGTTTTTGAAAATATTTATATTTAGATTGGCTTCAGATTCATACTCCTATATATATATATATATATATATATATATTCTCCATGAATTATTGCATTTCAATATAAATGTACCGTAGCCACCCAAATAAACTTTGTTTTGAATCACTGAAAAAAAAAATTGAGTCATAAAGTTACCAAGTTACATTAGCTTATATCAAAAATGTGTTTTTTAGGTTGAATGTCAAAATGATTCTTTCACAACAATCATTACCCAAAGTCAAGCACCTGCAGCTCCAAAAGCAAACTCATGAGCAACTTAACCTGTTAACCATATGCTTCATGAGTACAATTCACATTCTTTACTTGTCAAATAAATCCTCTACTAAAGAAATCCCTCTGTGACCCAAGTCCACCAAATATATGAAGCAAAACAGCTTCATGTAGATCCCATACTTAATCCAAGTGTGTGTAAATGAAGTATAACAAGAATGTAGGCAAAGATGATTAACACATACAGAAAACCCTTGAGGGATTTCTCCCACAAAATTTATTTTTATGTGTTCCACATCCCCACTTCAATTTTTATACTGACTTAAGATCATAATTTTGTTATCCATCACATAAAGGCATTCCATGAAGATTATAACTGGAAATCCACAGAATATTCAAGACCATAAACAATATATAGCCAGGGAATTTGCTGTTTTATAACACTTAAAGTTTATCCACTGACTGAAGTAACACCAAGGAGAGGAATCAGTAGCATCAGCTTCAATTTTGTACATAATGAGTCCATAAAGTCTTCCTTTTCAATTATTAATGAAGTTCCAAACACATTGTTTTCATATTTCCTCTTAATATTTTATCACTGAAGACCCCATCCTCAAAGCTCAGTCTTAATACTAATTCCTTAATTAACTCCAGAGTACATATGACGAATTGGAGAAGTCAAACTCTCCTCTGAAGGTCTTCAATTAATGAGAAGTCTTTCTGTTAACAACAAACTCATTTTGGTAATGATGACGCAGTAACTCGTGACATCCACTATATCAACCTCCAAAGGAGTACTCCTAATTGAGAGGCCAGCTTATGTATGCAAGATGTACTATTTGATACACATTCACAAAAGGTCTTGGAATAACCACAAGCAAACTCACCTTAGTAATATGAGCTTGAACCCCTACCACTTGGGTAGTCATCATTCATGCGACGAGTAGAGTAATCAGCTGGGTATGAATCTTCACCTAGCTGCATATTTGATTACGTTACCCACATAAGAAAATTTATAAACCAAGATATCAAGACAAGTATATAGAATAACACAACATAAACTGTACATCTGATCGAGAAGACACATAATCTCTGGATATATAATCCCGTTCATAACTGGAATAGACTCTTTCTGCATCCCTCCTACTAATCTCATCTGCAAAAAGTGAAATAACAAACAACATTCAATATATAGCTATTGATGGGAAAATAATAAACTTGTAGACACGTGAGTTTGTGAGTATTTTCAAGTACCTCTTCTGTATGCCATTGTTGATGGTTTAGTCTCATATGGTCCATGAGAATGCCCTTCAGATCTCCGACCACCTTCATCATAACCATGACGAGACCCACGACCCAGCCTAACATAATAGCAATAAAATCAGCCATAAAAATAGCATTGCTATGTCTCAAAATAACTATAATGTTCAAAAAAGGTCTGCATTTAAGGAGACATAAATCAATGTTTTCACACTACTAAATGAATCATATCTTCCATATTTTACCCCTATTTTTGATGAACTCCAAAATGTTTGCTATTGGCAGTAAATTTAAATGATTGGAACCAATGTTTTTGAAATTAGATTATAATACATAAAGGGCTATTAAGGGAACTAAGATAAGTATAGTGTTCACCTTTCAAAATTAAGTTAATTAACATTTCCTAAGGGACAACCTTACATAAGTTTCTTCGAGACAATGGGAATAATAATTATACAGTAATAACTACAATGACAATTTTTTGTTGCAAGTAACAATGACAAAATTAAAATAATAAGAGAAGAAAGGTAAAACTCCCAAGCAACAAACAACCTTGTAGAGTTGCTTCCATAAGAATTATCACCATAAGCCAAGTCAAAACTGCTTCCCCCATAGTCAAAACGAGCTCGTGATTGCCTAGCTGAAGGTTCAGCATAACGAGGATGATCTTCCTCCTATAAAAGTAACAGGATTAGACTTAGGGTAAAAGGGGGAAAAACCGCAGCAACTGTACAGAAATTTTCAAAAAGATCACTCACAATGGCAGAATGGGGACGCTTTGAGGTGGGAATAGAACTGTAATCACTGATACGACTGTCATGATAGTTTGAGGGTTGTTCCATGTATCTGTCATAGCCATAATCATCATAAGGGACAGGCCTACGAGCAACAGCACGAGAACCACTCCTTGAAGGACCTCCCAAGTACCCAGATCCACGTGAAGGGTATGCATCTCTATAAGAGTGCCTATCAATAGTAACTTTACCAAAATCAGATGCCCTAGAAAATAGTTCATCTTCTTGAATGTAGTCCCTTTTTGAGCTGGTCTTTCCATAAGTTTGAACTGTCCAAAAAGAGAGTCAGGGAGAGAAGGAAAAATAAATAAATAAATAGAGGAAAAAAATGCTAGTATTGTTATTATTACAAATAGTAATTATATACCAGTGGACCTTCTACCATATGATCTCTCTGGTGAAGAAAATCGCCGTCCACTCCCAACTCCATGTGATACAACATTTCGGTCCCTTGGACCATATGCTCGATTAAGACCACCATCAATTGCACCACGACTTTGAATGCTTCTCCCAACACGATCTATAGACTTGTGAGGATCAAAGCGAGAGCTTCCAGAGCCCCAAGGACCCCTGCTACCACGATCACTGCCATGTCCAATGACATAACCTCCCCGAGCCTGTCTAGCAGACTTACCTCTCTGCCGTGGCCTAGACAACCTTGCCCTAATCTTTATCTGAAAAAATTGCAATTATTTTATGAGCCTGTGATACTTGCATAAGTTTTAAAAAGAGTCTAGCTTGCCACTGCATTTTGCTAGCTACAGAGTCATCAAGTCCAGGCTGTCCAGCAAGTTATACTCATGACAAATGACATTAAGGAAATGTTAAAACATTTAGAAGTAAAATAAAAGCATAAGATTAGATGTAAAAGACTCAAAGTTACAGCTATTTAACTGTGTACCTCATGATCTTTTATCTCTTTCTAAGCAATTAAAGTTATTTATGTAGTTCTTTATCTCGACTCACCCTCCAGTTATCACATCCACTGCATGTGCCCCACCAATAACATTAAGATCCCAACTCTTCTAACATTTCAAAGTTCACCTTTTTCTAGATATTTGATTTTCTTTAAAATTATGGTAAAGTTCAGTAAAGGTTCTGATTTTGTTGCACATGCTTGATTCTAGGCAGTATTATAGAAGCATGAAACAAATCATGTTAATTTCTCCTACATTATGTTTTCCCCTAAAAAGGTATTGTCTACCTTCTATCAGTGGACAGTTTATTGTACTCATTTTACATTATTAAATAAAATAAACATTTATGAAGTTTCTACAACATGAATGTTGAATAAGAAAAAAACATTTTCCACAATGATGCTTAAAGATTGTGCAAAATACATAGGATTAAACAATAAACAGCAGCATACCTTCCTATCTCCATCACCAACCTCAGCATTATTAACACCATCCACACAAGCCACTGCAGCATCATGCGAATCGAATGTTATAAAACCAAAATCAGTCCTTTTAGCAGCTGGCATATTTCGAGCAAGTTCCACCTTTTCAATCTTCCCAAACTTTTTGAGAATGTTTTTGACACGATCCTCATCCCAAGCAGGAGGCAAACCATCCAAGAATACCGTCTTTACCTGGAAAAAGAGAGAGGAAAAAAAAAACTTATTAAAGCCACTGCTTAAAGATTCAACAAAATCAAATTAGTATAGAAATCACATTTCTAGTTTCAAATTATAACAACAACAGGTTGAAAGTTATCATTTTTCATCTGAGTAAACTATTGTTACTAACAAGGGATTAGCCTAAATTTGGAACAAATTGCATTGTACTGGCATTATAGTGAGTTGACTGAGTACAAAAATATTTTTAAACTACATCAAGAAGGGCCTCAAATTCCTTAATGAAAACTTTCACCATATAGGTATGAAACCTTAATGTTAGAAAAGGAAAACTAGCTTAAACATAATTGAAGAAAATCTAACTTATTGTAAGTACTTGGATGACCTCCAAAATAGGTGGAAGATAAAATCTCCCCAAATTTCAAAGCATTCTTCCATTCAAAGAATACACCACAGTTCTTCCTGTATATAAAGTAAACCATTCAACTTTGACTGTTCCACAAACTATAAAGCGATAATTTTCAAGGTCTAAACAGGAGTAACAAAAAACAAACAGAATACAACAACTTGCATGAAGAGGAAAAAAAATGCTCAAGGAAGTTCATGGAATCAAAAACTAACTGATGCATGCCAATTTCCTGTATTTGTGGCTAGCCATGAATCCAACATATGCAAACAAACACAAGCACACACACACATAAAAATACATATGTAAATTTTAGTTTTAAGAGAAGCAGCTTCCAATTTTGTAACAAACTCCTAGTGTGCACAAGAACCTACACAAATGAGGGATTAAGACAAGAAACAAGTACATACATGAGACATAATTGCATCATCAGGTTCAATGAAGGTGTCTGCAAATGCAACCCTTGCCGTTCTATCTATACCAAACACAACATCCCTCCTTTGCAATCGCTTGCAAGCTTCCAAGGCATCTGCCCTGCATGGGAAATCTAAAAAAGCAAAGCCCCGATTCAACCCCTCATTTTTCATGTCCTCAACTAGCGTCAAGTCTTCAAATTTATCAACTCCATATCGTACAAGCTGTTCTTTCAACTGAAATAAAAGGACAAAAACCAAACATACTCAATTCACATAACCTAATTGCTAAGTGAAAAGTTTGGCTTCAAAGACACAAAGGTAAGAAGAACATAGATAACTCACAACATCCCTTGTCCATGTCTTGCATATGTTACCAACAAAAAGAGTGTCACTATCTTGACTTGGAGCCACCCCACATTGCTTCCCATTAACCTGACAGTTGAAATTTCATAGTCATATGTGATCAACTTGTTGATAATCACCAAGGCTCCCATATATTAATTATCAAGAAAAAGCAACATATTATATTGAATATAATATATAGTCTTAACACAAAGAATGTTATTGTACTAAGTATCTCCATAATATGCTATGATTTTTTTTTAAGAAAATAAATAAATAATTAGGTCATTCATGGTGTCCATGGATGAGACCTATTATACCAAGAACCACCATTCTCAAAAATTGAAAATTTAGCAAATAGTACAAGTCTTAAAAAATAATTTCAGGATAAGTTTCCTAGAAACATTCAAAAAATTTATATTTGATAGCACCTCAAGTGTAATGTATAGCAAGGAAAAATGAAATAGAAAAGATACCACGGGATGCTTAAGTTCATGGATAGCTCGTCTGGCCTGCTCAATGGTTGCAAACCGCAAGAATGCAAAGCCCTTGTTCTTTTGAGTTACTGGGTTCTTCAAAAGTCTCACTTCAGTGATCTCACCAACCTGACTAAAAACCTTTCTAAGATCCTCCTCAGTGGCATCTCGATCCAATCCCCCCACAAACACCTCAAATTCCTTACGCTTCCTCCTCTCGTTAACCATATCATGGTGCTCTTCCTCATAGTCCACTTCTTCCACATCTCCAACATCGTCCTCAAACACCTCTTCCTCCACCTCCTCTTCTTCCTCCACCTCTTCTTCAATCATGTAATCTCCACGAATTCCGGCCACCCCATCTTGCTCATCCCCACCATCCATCCTCACAACCCCTTCCCGCCCACCACTATTCTCGTCTTCTTCAAACCGCCGATCATTATCTTCAAGCTCCAATCTCTCTGATCTCTTGTCCTCTGATACAACAAGGTAATAATACACCACCCTTTGTCACAAACCAAATTTTACACACATACATATAATACATACCAAAAGTTACAAAATTTGGTCACAAATCCAAATATTAACAACTACAATTATAAATGCATTCCCCCACTCAAGCCAAGAAAATGAAGTATACTTTATAGTTTATACATTCACTCATAAAATATACGTAAAATAACACTAATCTTGATATAAATTCAACAAAAAGGTTGCTAAGACTATAAATATTAAAACTTTAATCAATAAACCTCAAATGGGTATCTATATAATTGAAATTTGGACAAAGAATACCCTTAATTAGTACTCCTCAAGCAATAATAAAAAACAAATAAGTTGACTGTGTAGTGAAATAATGAAAATTAATCAACTGGGTCAGAGTGGAAAAGTGGTACCTTGAGTAGAAGGAGGAGGAGAAGAGGGTTGCCGTGAACCCGGGTCGTTGCGCCGCGGCGGAAGAGGCTCTTTCTTGACAATATTGGTGGTGGCTGTGGCTGTGGCTGTGGCCGTGGTGGGTCGTTTCAGTGTCCGTGGAGGCATTTTTTTTTTTTTTAATGCTTTTTTTTGTGGTTTTGGGTTTTGGTTTTTGAAATAAAAAAACAGTGACACAAATTAAGGAAACAAGAGAAACAGCTTTGATAATTATGAAGCAGAACTGGGTAAAAGAAGTCTTACTTTGCTTTGTTTTGTTTTGTTGGATTGATATGAACTCAAAGTATATTGTCTGATTTTTTCTGGGAAAGTGTTGAGGAAGAGGAACAAAAGGGCAGGGAGTGAGGGGTCCGTTAGACTTGACTTTTGTAGATTTTTTTAGTGCTATTGAAAGCGCTGGGACACTTCGCGGTTTTATAATTAAATTCCAAGAGGACTTGTTGGTCTGTGTCTTTGTTTTGTTTTATTGCAAGACTTGGGGTTGACTAGATTGCGTGAATCTGAAGCCCAATTTCGGAAGTACCTGTAAGCATTGGATTCTCTTCACCATTTGAGCTTAAAAATAAAGTTAAGAAATAAAAGAGGAAAGTTAAAAGTTATAAAAATATTATCTCGCTTACAAGTTGTTACTTGCTATTATTGGTAGTGTGTAAATAAAAATGTAATTTCAAGGATGAATTCAAATTAGAACCAACACCTACTAACTACTTATGATTTGTCATGAATGTATTGTGAACGTAGCACTTCTCTAAAAGATAGCTTATTTTCAAAAAAGAAATATTACGTCTACAAAATTTCCACGAAAAATCCAAAATAGCAAGTTGTTATAGGCTATTATTGGTGGGTAAAAAAATAATTTTAATGGTCAATTCAAATTAGAACCAATAACAACTTACCACTTAAAATTTGTTGTGAAAATGTTATGGTTCCCTTTTGAAAAAACTAAAAATTATATTATTTAAAATAAAAATGAGACAAAATGTAGTGTGAAACTCGCAAATCATGCATAAAATAAGTAAAAAAACTAGCTTATAATCTAATGCCAAACGCACACTAAAGTCATTTGGATTTCAGTATTTTCCTAAGTTTATGAACACGGCAAAGAGCCTTGTAACTAGGAATGTGCATTAATCCCCTCATTCTATTCAAAGCATCCAACCCACTTTGACTATAAGGATATGAATGTGCTTTTCAAGCGTGTTAGATGGGTTCAACTATTAAAGCCACTAATCAAATTGGTGGTGGTTCGAGTTTTTTTTAATACTACCAAGACTCAACCCAACCCTCCTATACATAATACATATATTAACCTCTTTTAAATATTTATCTCATATCGGTATTAGTTTTTTCTTGACTCTAGAATTTACACATGTTTATATGAAAATGATGATACTTTTCCAACAACATTGATAAGAGTAAAGACTGTGTGTGGTTCTGGTGGTTAAAGTAATGCTGATTTGGGAGTGATTAGCTGTCAAGTTAGTTGATGTGCAGTTAGTTGTTGTGCTGCGCAGTTAGTTGTTGTGCTGAGGCAAGTTAGTTACTGGTAGTTAAGATTGGGAATGTATTGTAATTAGTTAGTACCTATAAAAGAGGAAAACAACAATGTAGAGTTAGCTTTTGGAATGAATACAGAATTCTTCTTAATATCCTCTCCCTAATTCTCTTCCCTCCTAATCTCTCTATTCTTCCTTATCTCTGGAAACTTTGTTCTTCTTTTCCTAATTCTCTTAAGAACTTGTCAATTCCTATCAATTTGATATCAGAGCCAATTCTGTCACTATGGAAGAAACTCGATCTTCTGCTTTTCTTAATGAAAAAATCAGTGTTTTGTCATTGACAGTAGAGCAACGTGACCAAGAATTTCGTATAGTTCATTAGAAGCTAGATGCAGTCACAAGTATGTTGTAGGCCCTATCAGAAACTGTGCAAGGAATTTCAGAAGCTGGTAATGGTTGCCAACAAAGGGCTACATCTATTGGAAAAATAATTTGGAAGATTGCTCAAATTGATTAACAGAGTTATAAAGCAATATCAGTAATATGACAATACAATAAGACAAGAATATGCTAAGATCACCTTAATAAAATCAATAAGAGTAAAAGCACATAGAATTCAAATTTAACAAGAAATTATTGCCGAGGCACAAAACTAAATCTGTTGTCTTTAAGAAATGATTTCGCCTCCACTAGGGTACATATGGCTCAGGCGGTCGCTCTTTAGGATACAATGGCAACTCTGTTAGTGTGCACTCACAAATAGAGTTTCGAACTCGTCTCAAATGCCCAAAGAGAAAATTTCCAATATAATAGTAAGAGTAGAAAATATCAGAGTGGTTGTGTTGATCCTTTTTAGGGATAGTATTATATAGGAGAGCTAAGAAAAAAAATTAACCACACTTACACAATTGGCTAGCTCCATTTGCAATTTACTTTCCATAGAAAATTCCCCAACTGCAGCGAGTAGTTTTTTGGATGTTGAAAGTAATGAATTTTTGCAAGAGTGAATAAGGAAAGAAAAGGATGATAGACTTAGGAAATTCTACCAACAAAGGAGTGATTTGAGGAATTTCATCCCTTTGACACCGGAGCTACCCAGGTCAGAAGTTTATAAAAGGGAATAGATGATATTGGGGATTTGTTTATGCTAAGTCTCCATGTGTTGGCTGACTTCCTTTATCATGGGCTTGGGCTAGTTAAACACACACTTGGGCTTCTAAGAAAAGGGTTTAAAAAATTTTAAACATATCCAACAAAATCTCCTCCAAGAACTTCATCTCCAATGATGGCAAATCATCAAGATCCTACTCTGGCAGCTATTCCTAAAGCTGTGAGATTGGAGTTTCCAAGGTTTAAGGGTGATAATCCATCGGGTTGGATTTATAAGGCCAACCAATTTTTCCAATTGTATAATACTCTTAGCTTCATATCATATGGAAAATGAGGCTTTGATTTGGTTCCAAGATGCAAAGAACGCTGGCCAATTTAATAGTTAGAAGGCTTTTGTTAGAGCATTGCATGTGAGGTTTAGATCTTCTGCTTATGATGATCCTATGGAAACTCTAACGAAATTGAAGCAAGTGGGGTCTATATCTACTTACAAAGGACAATTTGAAGCGTTGTCTAATCGAATTAAGGAACTATCTGAGAAACATAGACTCAGTTGTTTATTGAGTGGATTAAAGTATGAAATTTGATTGCCAATTAGAATGTTAAATCCCCAAAATCTGAATTATGCTTTTGGCCTTGCCAAAATACAAGAAGAATATCTTTTTGCTTGCAAGAAGAATGTCAGACCATGGGTTGATGTGTCCAGACCTTCAATTATGGGTCCCCCACCAATCAAGAATGACATGAAGACTACCAAACTCCCTGTCTAGAAGCTTACTTCTATGCAGGTTGAGGATCGAAAGAAGGGACAATGCTTCTATTGTAAGGATAAATGGCATGTGGGACATCAATGTAAGGCTCCAAAGATCTTCCTTATTGATGGGTTTCAACTGTATAATTAGGGAAGTGATCAAGAAGTGCCTTTGGAAGATGGGTCAGTAGACTCTCTATGCCTTACTTGGAAGCCCCTCTCCAGGTACAATGAGAGTATAGGGGCGAATTAATCAACAAGATGTGATCATCTTGATTGACAGTGGTAGTACTCACAATTTCTTGGATGCTTCTTTATGGTTATCCTTGAAATTGTCATTGTCTACTTAGGACAGTTTCACTGTAAAGGTTACTATTAGTGATATGCTCAGAACACAGGGTGCTTGCCATGATGTTAACCTCAGAATTTAGGGTCAAGACTTTCAGGTTGATTTGAATGTCTTATCCCTAGGTGATTGTGATGTGGTTCTTGGTACTCAGTAGTTATATACTCTTGGACCCATACAATAGGATTTCAAGAAATTAACAATGGAGTTTAATCTTGGAGGAAAAGATATTTTTCTTACAGGGTTACAACCTTCAGGCCTTACTCTTCAAAATGCTGATCAATTCTTTAAACCAATTATCAAGAAAGGATTATTGCTGCAGATCATATCATGTCCTACTTCACAACACCAGTGCAACCACATGGGATCATTACTGATTTACTACAAGAATTCAACAAGGTTTTTGAAGTGCCTACTACTCTGCCTCCTCTTCAAGGCCATGAGCACCAGATTGTCTTAAAGGAAGATACTAAACCTATATGTGAAAGGCCCTACAGTTATCCATTTTATCAAAAAACTGAAATTGAGAAAAATTGTACATGACTTACTTGAAGCAAGCTATATTAGAATTAGCCATAGCCCTTTTTCATCAACTGTGTTGTTAGTAAGGAAAGCTGATGAGAGTTGGCGTATGTGTATTGACTATAGATCCTTGGATAAGGCCACTATTAAGGATAAATACCCTATTCTTGTTATAGATGAATTGCTTGATGAATTGTGTGGTGTTGTTATCTTTTCTAAGCTAGATCTCAAATCTAGTTACCATCAAATCAGAGTGAAGGAAGGTGATATCCATAAGACTACTTTTAGGACACATGAAGGGCACTATGAGTTCTTAGTCATGTCATTTGGCTTAACTAATGCATCGTCCACCTTTCAGTTACTAATGAATAAAGTGTTCAAACCTTATTTGAGGAAATTTGTTTTTGTATTTTATGATGCAAAAAATAACAATTGAGCTCCTCATCGTAGCGGATGGACGATGCTGTGAATGGGGTCGTCTCTGTAGGTGAGAATCCTGCGAAATGAACTGAGGGGAAGAGTTACACGCCGGTGTGGCATCAGCCAAACCGTCTCCGATGCTTAAGTCAGTAAGGGAGAAATATTTTAGAGAGAAAACGAGTCGAGAGTAATTTCATAGAGTATTTGTGTGTACCTTTAACTTCTGTTGTTTTTTCTTTTATAGTTATGTGCCCCATTAATGGGCAATGATGTGCTGCATTTATGCTTAATGGCTAGTGCATTACAGAATCTTTGTCTGGAGATCACAACTCATTCTGTGATCGTTGCTTCGTCCGTTACGTTTCGTTATCAATGTGTGCAATAAATGCGTAACATCTTCTCTAGGTGAACGACCGATCTTCATGTAATGACGACCATAAATTTCTGGTTCATCAATATTCTTTGGTGATATATTGGTGTTTAGTAGTTCTGTAGAGGAGCGTGTTTCTCATTTGAGGGTGGTATTAACTGTGCTGCTTGACAACCAATTGTATGCTAAACAAAGCAAATGTGTGCTTAGGTATGGAGAGCTGGAGTATTTGGGGCATTTAATTTTAGGTCAAGGGGTTAGAACTAACCCCAAGAAAACTAAAGCCATGCAAAATTGGCCTGTTCCTACCTCAGTGAAAGCCTTGAAAGGGTTTTTGGGTTTGACTGGGTATTATAGGAAGTTCATCAAGGACTATAGGCTTATTGCAGCTCCCTTAACTGCATTACTTAAGAAAGAAGCTTTTTAGTGGTCTCCACAGGCTGAATTGGCCTTCATAGCTCTTAAGGTGGCTGTGTCTACTCCACCTGTGTTGGCATTACCTAATTTTACTAAGGCTTTTGTGGTAGAATGTGATGTCTCAGGTATGGGGTTAGGTGCTGTATTGATGCAGGACAACAGACCCTTAGCTTATCATAGTGAGGTCCTTAAAAGGTAGAAGCCTACATCTATCTACTTATGAAAAAGAATTCTTAGCTTTAGTAAAGGCAATCAAGAAATGGAGGCCATATTTAGTGGGAAAGCCTTTTATCCTCAAAACTGATCACCAAAACCTTAAGTTCCTTCTAGAGCAAAGGGTTGGTACACCTGCACAACAGAAGTGGATCACTAAGTTGTTGGAGTATTCTTTTTTGGTTGAATATAAGCAAGAGAGGGAAAATAGGGATACCAATGCCCTTTTTAGAAGGTTGGAGGACTCAAATTCTAGCACTGATACTTCTGGTGCTTCAGATTCAACACTTAGCACTACTATTTCTAGTGCTTCAAATTCAACACTTGCAGATTCTACTGCTTCTTTTTTTTTTTTTTTTTTTCCATTTCCTTGTCCTTGTTGGCTAGACATTCTTAAAGATAGCTACACCCAAGACCCTGAGTATCAGCAATTATTTGTTTCTCTTGCCAATGGTGGTTTTGCACCAGCTGGTTTTTCTCTTCATAATGGGGTTCTTTTTTACAAGGGTCACGTCTTCCTCAGCAATAATTCACCTTTAAAACCATTGGTATTACAGCATATTCATAATTCTCCTTCTGGTGGTCACTCTGGTTATCTTAAGACATTACACAGGGTTAAGCAAGACTTCTTTTGGAAAGGAATGGTTAAGGATGTCAAATCTCATATCCAATGTTGTGATGTATGTCAGAGAGTCAAAGTGGACACTTCTATGTCTGCTAGTCTATTGCAACCTCTTCCTATTCCTAACAGACCTTGGTTTGATATCAATATGGACTTTATTGAGGGCTTACCTAAATCTCATGGATATGATGTGGTATTTGTGATGGTTGACAGATTAACTAAGGGTCTATTTGGAATCCGCTTATTTTGCTAAAACTGAAAACTTTTTGCTGAAAATGTTGTAGATAAAGATAAAAGTTAGCTGAAATAGGACAGTATGACCTATGAATAGTACCAAAAAGTGTAGTGGAGCCCATGAATAGTACCAAAAATAAGCTGGCTTTTTAATTTGGAGCCAAACGCACACTAAGTTTGTCCATTTCATTCCCTTATCTCATCCTTACACAGCTGATAAGGTAGCTGCAGTTTTCATGAAAGAGGTGTTCAAACTCCATGGTTTGCCTAAATCCATTGTTAGTGACAGGGATGTTGTTTTTACAGCTCATTTTTTGCAAGAGTTATTCAAGTTGCAAGGAACTAAATTAGCCATGTCCTCAGCATACCATCCTCAATCTAATGGCCAAACTGAAGTGGTTCATAGGAGTTTAGAGCAATATCTTTGAGCCTTTGTTGGTGACAAACCTAATGATTGGGCTGATTGGCTTCACTCTAGGCTGAATATTGGTTTAACACCAATTTTCATACTTCTACTAAGCTAATCCCCTTTGAGGCTTTTTATTGTACTCATCCTCCTAAATTGTTGGACTATATTCCTGGTGCAACCTAAGTGGCTGCAGTGGACCAGCTACTACAAACCAGACAGGACCTTATCTCTCTTCTGAAACAGAATTTGGAGTCTGCTCAAGCCAGAATGAAATCTCAAACTAATCAACATAGAGCTTGCAAGTGTTTTAATGTTGGTGATTGGGTTTATCTTAAACTTCAGCCTTATAGACAGCATCCTCTCAGACTTAAGGGGTTCAATAAGCTCTTTCCTAGGTATTTTGGGCCCTTTTAGATTCTGCAAAAGGTTGGCCAGGTGGCTTATAAGCTCGCCCTGCCTAATGATTGACTACTTCACCCAACATTTCATGTGTCTCGCTTAAAGCTTAAGTTGGGTTCGAATGTAGTTCCAGTTCCATCCCTTCCTCCTGTAACATCTACTGGTGTCCTTAATCCAAAACCTATTGTAGTACTTCAACATAGGTTTAAGCAACTAAGAACTAGGACTATCACTGAAGTCTTTGTTCAATGGCATGGTCAATCTCCAGAGAATGCTACTTGGAAGTCACTCTACAACCTCCAATATCAATTTATGGGCAAGGTCTTTCTAAGGGGAAGGGAATGATAAGAATAAAGACTGTGTATGGTTCTAGTGGTTAGAGTAATGCTGATGTGGCAATGATTAGCTGTCAAATTAGTTAATGTGCAGTTAGCTGTTATGTGCCGTTAGTTGTTGAGCTGTGCAATTAGTTGTTATGTTGAGGCAAGTTAGTTATTGGTAGTTAAGATTGGGAATGTATTGTAATTAGCTAGTACCTATAAAAGGGGAAAACAAGAATGTAGAGTCAGCTTTTGGAATGAATACAGAATTTTTCTTAATATCCTCTCCCTAATTCTCTTCTCTCCTAATCTCTCTATTCTTCCTTATCTCCGGAAACTTTGTTCTTCTTTTCTTAATTCTCTTAAGAACTTTTTAATTCCTATCAATCATATTTGTAATTCGTGAGTATTTATAATGACATAAATATGGTATTCATTACTTTTCTTTCTTTATTTTGAGAGAGTTAAAAGTACTCATATATTAAGGCATGTGTAGTTTGATCTATGGGAAAGAGAGTCACTTTTTGTGATTTTCTTTGGGTTTATAAAATTTAATGGAATACTTCTTAAATTTATACTTAAATGGTAAATAAATCATATTTACAAGAATCGAGTTTCGACATCACTTGTGCTCCTAAGAAGATTCAATGGATGTTCTGAAATATCAACCGCTTTCTTGTATTTCAAACAATTGATCATATTGAATATCTTCGTCCCTATAACTTCGTCTTCACTTGAGTTATCTAATAAGCTTAACAATTTTTTTTTTTCAATTCCTTGATACATTTTTTAAATAAATCCTTTACAACTGGATCTACAATGTCCAACTTTTTGACACTTTTAACATATTGCTGATTTCTTCTTCGTCTTTTTTATTGTATTTCTATAGGGTTCTTTTATCATTTTGACTCTGATATCAAGTCATACCCATCTCCAAAGTCCATACTGAATCTTGGGAATCGTTAAAATCATCTAATTAAGGCATACACATCCCTTATCAGTGGAGATAAAAAAGTTCAAGAATAATCAACAAAGTTTCGAAAGCATACTCTTTTAAAGGATGTGTGAATGAAAAAGAAAAACTATTAACCACCATCCATTTACCAGATATTTACTTTTGACCAGAAAATTCCAAAGGAAGGAAAAAAAAAAAAAAAAAAAGCACATCCACAACAATAAATGCAAGAACTTGAGTCAACCACTTTTTAATGAATTGAAATGACAAACATGCATGAAATATCAAACCAACTCTCAGAGTGAGAGAATGACAAAATGCATTAATATTACCAGAAAACAAACATTACCATGTAAAACTACCAAAAACTTAGAACTGAAGACCTTCACCAAATCTCATATCCTGCCTATGCAGCAGAAGATGGCTTAGAAGCAGCAAAATGCTTGGATCTCCTTTCTGCTAAGCTCCCACTACGACGTTCTCACTGCTCCTTCGTGGCAAGAAGTTTCTGATAGTCAGCTGCAACTGCTTTGGACTTTGCGACTCTTCTCTTCTCCTCTGTAATCCTAGTACGCTTCCTTTGGAGTGTCAATGGAGTCACCAACCTATGTATCTTTGGAGCTTTACTGACTTCCTTCCCTGCCAACCAAATCAATAGTTATAGTTATTTACAGTCATATCAACTATGATTCTAACTACCAACCCTCAGCCCCCTTCTTAACTCCCCTCCACTCCTAACTTCCATCCTTTAGCAACCTTAACAAGAATGTTGGTATGTTAGTCAAGAAAACTTTCCGATAGCACAATGACTATTGCAACCAATCACTTCTCACAATAATCAAGTAGATTTCAAGGTGACTCATAATTTATGCCTACATAAGGGAGAACTAATTGCCATTGGGAATATAAATAGGCAAGGCTTCATTATTTTACGCGTTATTTAGCCTCAAGGCAATATAAAACTCACTAAAAAGAGACATCAAAATCATTTCCCATAGCCAAAATACTTAATTTATATTAAAAAAAT
Source organism: Quercus lobata (assembly GCF_001633185.2). Taxonomy (NCBI): domain Eukaryota; kingdom Viridiplantae; phylum Streptophyta; class Magnoliopsida; order Fagales; family Fagaceae; genus Quercus; species Quercus lobata. Next base: position 22,843,652 of record NC_044914.1, read on the forward strand.
AAAATAAAATAAGATTTCTTCAGACTAAAATCATCTGCACATGCCTAGCATTGGTTAGATTAATTTTTGTGTTAAAGGCCTAAAATATCAAATAAAGAATAAAATAAAGCAGCAACTAAGCCAAAGAAATATTAATTAATTAATATATACATATATATGTATGTATATTTAAAATTAGGCAAGCCACTGTACCAGCTTTTGTTGTGAAGGTTTGACAGTAGGTGTTCACATATTTCTGCACATCATCCTCCTTGGAGTGGCTGAAAAGCTTGCGAATCTTGGGTGCCCTCTTTGGACCCCTCATCCTTGGTTTTTCAGTATCAGTTAATCCAAGCAGATCATTCTCACCCTTCTTCACAATAACCAAGTTCAAAACAGAGATATCTTAACTAACAATGCATTCATGAACTAACTTCCTCCTCTCTCCATTGCGTCTTCCATAACCACGGAAGCACGAGGTGCCTGTATAAATAAAAGGTAATGTTATAATTCCTTTGTGAGAAAGTGAAATGGCAATACAAGCTAAGCCAACAGAAAGTTGAGCTAATAAGGCTTCTAAAGGCCCATATGGAGACAAACAAATGAGGGAGCAATAAGAGACCAATTACAAGACATCAATCCTTTCAAATTTACAACCCAATTCAAGGCAAAGTCATGTCATTAAACAATAAAATCATCACATAAAATAAAAAAGAAAGGTCGCAACCAAAAGATGAGTGAAAAATAGCTCAAAAATGAATCTGTTATGGCAGGAGGGATGTTGAATACTCATTTCAAAAGCCATAATATATAAAAATGAGAATTAGATGCTATGCAAGACCATGAACATTTCACCCACCCCTATGAAGCAAGAGACGAACACGACCAGGAGTCAGGACTCCCTGCTTCATTGGGAATCCTTGCTTGTCACAACCTCCCATGATTTTGAAACATAGCCCTTGAACTCCTGTCAAACAAAACATGTCTATTAAGGTGAATATATCAAAGATCTGTGTCACTGTGAGGTACAAATACTAATCTAACAGGGTTAGGAAGAGCTTACCTCACCCAAAGAATCTCCACTGACCTCCTTTGAGATTCTCTTGTAAAAAATGCCCAGCTGTAAAAGAGTTTTACATAAGCAATCATAATCTTTCAGAAAGCATTCAATCACTTTTGAAGATATCTTGAGAGAGCAATGAATTTCTATATACATCAAGTTCATTACTTCATATTACATGTCATTACACAAAGGTGGCAGTATTTTTGTCATTCATATGATGAAACCAAATAGTGCATAATCATGTCATTCACTTGGTAATAATAATGTTGACACAGATCCACTAATGATATAAAGATGCACGGTACATAGTCTTAATTTTCTTTCCCACTATTTGCAAAGAAAAGGCATTACATGCAACTAGGTAGGGGAAAATGACCTTGTGTGAGACAAATTGGCAAAGCCATTCCTGGCACTACCACATATCACAGAGAACTTGTTTAACCCAGCATGACTCGAATACATAATAAAAGGCTTAAAAAATACAACCCAACAAAGAATCTCAACTTCCAACTATTCACCAATTCGGAAAAATGAGGTCTATATCATATAAAAATTGAAGTTCTTGAAGAAAAGGACTCTTAACTGCATAATTAATGTTACAATATATCACAAGCGACCATCAGTGACAAAAGGCGGGGTCTTCTTTTATTGAATTATAAAATAAAAAGATTTTGTACGTGTGAATTCATTGCTTAAAGCAAATGGAACTCAAACATTATCCATACAAGCAGATGAAACTAAATAATTTCCTACCAAAAAGAACGGGGGAAAACAAAGATTTTCATAACAAAACAGTGTCAATAAATATAGGGTTTCAAATTTCAATATATTATTTTGGATTTTCATCTAACATTCTGAAATTCCCTGACTGCTGAACTTACAAGAACCATTTGATTTGAACTAACAAATTTGAGACACAATTGAAATGGCTAGAGATCAAAATAAAATATATAACAGATTTGGAATTCATAAAAATTTCGTAGAAAATTAATAATTTTCAATCCAACTCATTATTCACCTCAAATATATACAAATATTTCACAAATATTTAAACAATGAAAAAATAAACAAGATATCTACATAGAATGATAGAATACAAAATTGATAAGGAGAGATCCTCTCCATCATTCACTATCCCTGGGTGCAATCAGTTGTGAGAAAAACACCAAAAGTCTCCACTAATATATCTGAATCTGGTGCCATGTTACCAACATGTGCATCTGTGAAATTCTGATTCCTCTGAAGTACTCAAAAGCCTAAAAAGGAAATTTTCATTGCCATTGATTTGGGAAGGCTTCTCGGTAATTTGCATCTTCACCCAATGTGAGCTGTCTTGTTGTTGAATCCTTTGCCCGTGAATTCAAAAGCCTCTGAGCTATCCTATCTTTTGGTGTCACTTTCTTGTGCAGCATGGATGAGAGTGTTTCCTTCTTGTTTCTGGCTGACGGTTTCTCACCATCAGCCACCCCCATATCTTCTCCAATAGATGCAGATCTTGAAGTTGATGTCAAGGCAGCATCCCTTAGAACTGTTTCATTGTGCTCCCGAATTTTTGCAAGTTTTGCACGCTTCAGTGACTTTTTATCAATTTCTCTCTTATTTGATACTTCTTTATCTCTCGCACGAACATTCTTCACAGCTTGTTTTGCTAACTGCTCAATGGAATCAATCCCCAAATCAAGAGATATCTCTTCTTTTAAAGAGTTCTGATTGAGTGGCTTTCCTTCATCATCTCGAGGTATAATAGGTCCATGAAATGGACAAACTCTCAGGTCTCTTCTCTGACAAAGCCCCCCTTTGCTCAAAGGAGCCCTGCAGGGTTGAATGTCAGTTTGCTGCTCTTCATAAAGAGTTGCATGTACATTCAGTTCAGGCATTTTCTCAGCTGGAATAACCGTGTCATAATCCACCCTACCCCAGTGACTTTCAAGCTCCAATCCCCGCTGGTTAGTCAAAACCTTCCTGTTTGAACCCCAGTTATCCAAGAAAGAACCCCAATTCATCACAGGAGCTTCAGCCAGAAGCTTACTTCTTAATGGGTCCAAATTGGTTTCACCGCCTTCAGCACTGAGAATCTCATTGTCATTACAATCTTTTTTACTGCTTTCAGGAGTTCTATTTTTGAACTTATTAGGTGTTACTTTCATGGAAAAAGCTTCATCTTGCTTATTGGGCACAGTAGATCTCTCACTCTCAAGTGATCCAATCTTACCCTCCTCCCAGAAATCATCTTCTTCTCCATCACGATTTGCAGTGTTTGGAAGAGCACAACCTGATTCTTCACACTTCTTCTTCACTGATTTGAGACGATTTTGGATATCAATTAACTCCTTTAAAGCGGAATCTCTGAACCTGTTGTCTGCCACTTCAACCCTTAGAAGAACAGAGATCCATTCTTGAACTGCAACCAAATGCTTTGTCTCTAGAAGCTTGTACAGCTCCCTTAATGCATCAAAAACCACTTTATTGTCACTGTTCTCGTGAACCTTTTCCCCTTCTTTTAAAGTGTTGAGACGGATTTGCAGCAGTTCAGAAGAACGAAACTCTTCGAAATATTCATCATCTGCAGGAGGCAGAGGCATAAATTCCTCATTTGTACGGACTATGTCTAAGCATTCCCCAATCTCGTCAATGGTAGACATGATCTCTTCCTTAATAGATGAGAAATTGTCCTTGAACATTTCAAATTTCTTTAGCAAAATCTCTCTTGACCGCCTTTCCCGTTCTGCTCTCTCCTGCTGAATCCGAGCTGCATTGGCCTGTAGATTAGGAAACTGCAACTTGAGGGTGTTTTTAAGGTAATCAAACCCTAATCTGAGCTGCCTGTAATGAATCCCAAAGGAAGAGTTCCACTTCTCCAAGAATTCGATTGCCTTAGAGCGCAAAATAGAAGCGACAGCAGGAGGAGCTGGGAGAGGCAGAGTTCTTCTGAACCCAACACTCAAACTCAGCAACTGATCCAAGTTGTCAACAAGAATGCTTCTGAAAAGCTTTGAACGCATGAACAGTTCGTCAATTATTAGGAGTGTTAGGTACCTTACCTGTACCAATCAAATATTGAAATTCAATTCATTACCAAAATGTTAAACTAAAACCCACTAATAAACCAACAAATCACCCCCTTCCCTAATAATCATCGTAAAAACGAAAGTGAAAAAAAACCCACATCAATAACAACAACCAAGAAGCTTTAGCCCCAAATTTTAAGGGTCAACTATGGATCATTTGGTAAGGATTGGTCACATAAATTATTTTCATTAATAGATTATGTATCTAATCTATTCTTTTCCTTAACAGATTATATAGCAAGGCCAGCCTAATCAGGGATGATACCTCACCTCAACATAAGTAAATATCAGAATTCAGAAAATTAATTTAAATCTATCTTAATCAAATTAAAACCGCCTGCAAGCTACTTGAGCATGTAATAATATAAATTCATTAAAATAATCAAATAAAAAGTAATATAAATTAGTGAGAAAAAAGAAAGAAAGAACAAAATAAAAACATACCTGAGAATGATCGCGCTTCATGAGATCCAAAAGGGTATTGGCAGCAAGTCGTAGTTCCATATCCGAATAGCGGACTACGGATTTTATGGCCTTAAGGAGACGTGGGTCCACCTCAGCAGCCGTGGAGTTGGTCGCCTTCTCTATCAGACTCAACACCTTCCCTCCTCCTTTCTCTCTCCCCTCTTCCATTATCATTTACTAGCCTAATACCCGTGCTATGCACGGGGTACCCTTCTATTCAAAGAAACCACCTCTAGATAGATGCTAAGATTTGAAAATATCTGACCAAATACACTAACATATTCCATAAGGTTTCAATTCCTATGAAAATCTAATGCCTTTATCTAAAATCTGAAATTCCCAGGAAGAGAGAGAGAGAATAGATACAGCAAGTTTATGGTATATTAATAAAAGTCCAATTCCATACAAACCAAGAAAAGAAGACATACTAGACTTCAACCAAAAGGTTCTCTCCGTTCAGCATTGCAGTTAGCGGGGCTGCCATAATATAGAAATAGAAGTTAACAGGTGAAAGATGAACTTCAAGTAAACTTTAGGGATGAAAATAATTTATTTGCCTTTTTTCCAAAAAATTTTGAAAATTCAATATAAAACAAACAATTAGATCAAAAGGATTTCTTGAAATTTATTTCTTTTCTCTTATTATCGGCAAAAAAAAAAGAAGAAAAAAACATGAGACGCAAACAATATGAATTAAAAAATCATTCAGAGGGGAAAAAACCCAAAAATAACATATAAAGACTAAAAGTATGACATATAAAAACCCATGATTTCATGAAACTTTCGGCATGTAATAATAAAAAGATCTATTTGAAATTTTCATGAAATCATAAAGACTAAAAGAATCTTCAAACGATGTAACGATCATTCTCTTGTGACTCTAAACTGCCTTGGTGGCAGAAATCTATGTGGGCATCTTTCCTACTTGTCAAAATAGGCCTTAATTATAGGATTTTACTATCTCTCAGCTTCTGCTTTTATATATATATATATACGTATACGATTTAACTGGGCATCTTTTCTAGCACTCAGTGTTAGGGTTTGCGATGTTGAACTGCAGGGATTTCAATTTTTTTTTTTTTTTTGTCACATTAAAAATTTAGGAAAAATTAAATTTAAAAGAAAAAAAAAAAAAAAAGCGTAGATGATGATGATGACGACGACAAAGGCTTTGGAGCACTGACCTTCATGTAGGATCAACTCCTGCTCTCGCCTTGGCAGAGTAGTTAGCCCATTGCGTGTGTGGGGGGAAAGACAAACAGAAACTACGGTTTTTGAAGAGGGCCTTTTATAATATTGAAGTATATAATACGATTATATGGCGTTTAATATGGGGAATCAGTTTTTTTTTTTTTTTTTAAATAACTATGAAAACCAAACTATTTTGTTAGTTAGCACAGTTTTGATACTATTTGGAGATTTAACAACTCGAGACCAAATGACTCAATTTTGGAATGCAAATCAAGTATATTGAACTCGATTTCAACGTTGTGCTGTAGCTGATGTGAAAATTTGTCCACGTAGGCATGAAAATTGAGTTTGTAACGCTCGATTTCGGTACCCAGAAAATTGAGTTTGTAACACTTGATTTCGGTACCCAACAATAACGAAGCAACAATAAAGCACCAAAGAAGCAATAACGAAGCAACCCATGTGGCGAATGTTTTAGGCAATGGCTGAACACGTCAGACTTAATGTGGGTGTGGTTTCTCACCGCCGCTCCGATGATGTTGCTGCCACTCCAGTGGAGGAGAAGAACACGTTGGAGTCTAGAGAAGATCTTGCTAGAGGAAAAGCAACCCAAGCGACGATTCTAACTAAACCTAGGCGGCGAAAGCTTCATGCAATGACCGCGAAAGCTTCAGGCGAGGGAAATCCGATCCGATCAGGTATTTGTTTTGGGTTTTGTATTTGGTTTTGTTCATGGGTTTTTGGGACTTGGAAGAACAAGGAAGTTCGTGTCCAATTGTTGAAGCAAAACTAAATCGAGTCCATTTGACTTGAGTTCATTTGATAGAACTCGAGTCCATTTGACTCGAGTTCGATGCCTACATGGACTGAGTACCCACATCAGTTGTAGACGATGTTGAAATCGAGTTCAATGTAGTCAATTTAGCATTCCAAAATCGAGTTCTTTGGTCTCGAGTTGTTAGATACCCAAATAATTTCAAAATTGTGCTAACTAACAAAATTGTTTGGCTTTTATAGTTATTTTCAAAAAAAATCCCGGAAAATCCACATTACTCTTGGCATCCAAAATCTTGGAAATGTGATTTTTGCAATCTGGATATCTAGAAATGTAATTATTCTTATGTTTGGTTTCATTGGGAATCTCTTAAGATTCCTAAGAATGTGAGATGATAATATTTTGTTTATTTCCAAGAATCTTAAATAAATTATTTAATTTTTCCTATTTTATCCTTAGATTTGAATGTGAACTATCAAGTCTTTTAAAAAAAATATATATATTCCTCTAAATAAATAATGAAAAACAAAATATAAACTTAAAAATCCAATACGTTTCAAAATCCAAGACCTTCCAATACATTTCAAAATCCAAAAAACACGCATACAAATATGATGGGTTGTTAAAATTAAAAATCTACACATTTGTATCATTGTATAACAAACATCAAAAGCACCAAATATGATACAAATTATTGACATGTACTGTAACATATGAATCTAGAAACAAATCCATTAATCTATAAAAAAAAAATAAAAAAATAAATAAAAAATAAAAAATAAAAAATAAACCAAATGAAGCCACCAATCCAGATCTATATTTCTAGCAACTAAAAAAAACCAATATCTGAGATACGAATAGATACATTAACAAATTTTCATAAAAATAAATCCATTAATAATTTGTTGAGCAACACATACACAATAGTAAAAGTGAATACCTAGCAATAATGGACAGTCCCCTTCAAACCTTTTTTTTTTTTTTTTCACACGTAAAACCTAAATAGAACTTTGTTAAAGAATATATCAACAAAGTTGTCTATCTTGTTTATGTTGTTTTGGCGGAAAAAGATAAAGACAAGGGAAAAAACATTGATGGTTTGATTTATATTTATCTTAATTGCTTAAATGATAAGGAAAAATGGTTAAAATTGTCAATTTATAAAAAATACAATTTCCTTTATGGTCTGTTTGGATGGGGGGGGTGGGGAAGGAGGGGGAATGGAGGGGAATAGAGTAGTGTTGGCTAAAAATAAGTTAACTAAATCTACTTTACTCTACCCTACTCTCCTTCATTCTCCCTTAATTCAAATAGACCGTTAAGCTTGAGAATCTGGATACCCACCTATTTTAAAGGGAATCCACATTCCTACTAAGGGGGGCTTAAATGGGGAATCTAGATTCTTCTGGCATCTGATTTCCTAGCGTGATTTGCAACCAAGCATGGGAATCTTTAAACATTCCTGAGAATCCTAAAGGGTGGGTAGTCTTGGTCTTGGATATTGCCCTTTTCTTTTATTTTCTTTTTTTACAAAAATAGTCTTGGATATTGTCTTTGTGGATTTTTTTTTTTTTTTTTTTTTTGTATGAACAAATGAGCTAGGCTTTTTGTTAGGAACTTTTAATTTTTGAATAAAATTTCTCTTTGAACACTTTAAACTCCTCGTATATTTTTATATTGAATGTAATTTTTGAAAATCTAACCATTGAATTGCATATTCTTATTATATTCTTCATGTTTGCAAAATTTTAAGAAAATAAAAAATCAATTGCTATGTCATCAAAGAAATGTTAAAATTTCAAATTTTTGTGATTTTAAATTGTGTATAAAAAATAAGTTTTTTGATCGAATAATAAATGACATCCGATTTAAATAAAATTTAATATGCATATTAAAAATATAAAGAACATGAAATTTAACGCTTAGATTTTCAAAATTCACACCTAAAAAGGAGATATATGAGAAATTTGAAGAATTTCTTTCCAAACTAACTTGAAGAGAAACTTATTCTTAATTTTGGGTTGTCTAAGGGTATGTTTGGTTGGGGTGAAAACAAGGAGGATAGAAAATAGAGAGAGGAAAATAGAATGGAAAATGGCATTTTCCACTGTTTAGTTCAGGAGAAAAAACAAGAGAAACAAAAAATGAAGAGGAAAATAATCCCTCCAGGCCCACATTTTTTTATCCTTCCAATTTGGGAGAAAAATGAGGAGGAAAAGATGCTGAATGATGTAATTTATACAAATACCCTTACTTTATTACACTCACCTACCCCTCTCACTTTCACACTTATTATATATTATATAACAAAGACATAATAGTCAATTTATATAAACTACATTTTCCATCCTCCCATTTTTCTCTCCAACCAAACAAAAAAGTTTTCCATCCTCCCACTTTTCCACCCCTCCAACTAAACACATATGAGGGAAAACTAAATCCTTTCTATCCTCCCACTAATTTTCCATCCTCCCACTTTCCCACTCCTCCAACCAAACGGACCTTAGTTCTAACTTGTATTTGAAGATTGTACCCAACAAATCCATTCAACTCGAAGCTATCCAAACCAAATCCGTAAAATCTGAGTAATGGATTGAAAACGGGTGACGATTCTAATGACCCAATGATATTGTTTTGGAGTGACAGGTTCTTCATCTAGAAAATCAATTCTAACTGATCTGTCTGACTATTTGTCGTTTGTTGCTAACTAGTAAATTATCAGTTACTTACCCATGACATACCAAGTGAGTGTTCGCTAACCATATTATAAAAATACCTAAAGTATTTGACTGTGTTTAGTGGTCCACAATGTTGTAGAGGATCTCATCCTTACCAAGTGATCCAAGCCAATGGGGAAGCAAAGAAGATAGCTAATTTAAGCCATTAATGGAGAGAGGGTGAGGGGGAAGGAGTAGCGACAGTGACTCGTATTTGCCATGGACAAACACTTTATAACGGCAATGAGATGCCCTCATGGTGTGTTGTGATCAGGGATAACCAATCATCTTAAAGCTTAGCCTCTTAGGATCCGTTTAGTTGGAAGGGTGGAAAAGTGGAAGAATAGAAAATTAGGAAAAGATAGAAAATTGGGAAAATAGAAAAGATTTATTTTTCTCTTATATATGTTTAGTTGAGAGGATGGAAAAGTGGAGAGATAAAAAACTATGAAAAATGAAATTTGTATAAATTTACAATTATGTCCCTATTAAATAAAACAAAAGGCAATACAATTTTTTATACGCATTTATTTATTTAAAAAATTATGTATGGACATTTCACTTTAAAAAAAAAAAAATTATTATTTCAAAGGCACAGGCCAAATCCAAAAATTGGTGGGGAAAAAAAACAACAGGAAAGGAACTATAGAAGAAAGTGATAAAAAAAAAAATGCCCAAAATAATGTGAACGTGTGCAAATTAGTAATAGAGAAAGAAAAAAAAAAAGAAAAAAAGAAAGGAACTATGAAAAAAAGTAATAAAAACAAAAGAAGAAAAGAAAAAAAAAAAGTGAGATAAAACAAAAAAATCCAAAACAACGTGAATGTGCATGTAGATTAGTAATAGAGAAGAAACAAAAAATGTTAGCAAAGAAGGATGTGTAGGGGCATTTTGGGCAATTCATGTTAGTGAGCTTCTCCCCTTAGTTTTCTCCTCATTTTGTGTAGAAAACTTTTTGGTAGACCTAAGGAGAAAACACCTAACCCCACCACATTCTTTTCCACTCCCTCTCCCAACCAAACACCTATTAAAACTTTTTTCTCTCCACTTTTCTCTCCTAAATTTTCCATTGTCCTTAAAATCTCTCCAAACAAACACACCCTTAGGTTAATGACATTGAGCAGATATGAGCGATGGCTTATGAGAGTCTCATATCTAAGAAAAATTAATGAGAGAGAGAGAGAGGACTACAGGGTATTGGTTTTCAATTGAGTCCCTTTTTTTTTTTTTTTTTTTTTTTTTTTGAGAATGAGTTGAGTCTAGTTTAATGGGTAAATTTCACCTAAACCTAATATTTGACCATACCTTAAGTTTGTTTATATGGTCAACCTGATATGTGTCTTTTGTTTTGTTTTGTTTTTTTTAACCCACCTGTGAATGGTTGGATTGGGATCAAGTAGTAAATTGGGTTGATTGGGTGGATAAGCAATCATACTTGGCTTCATCTCACTAGGGTGACTAGTCTAATTATAAGTTTGCCACCACTATTTTAAAAATAGACAACTGCAACTAGAAAACATCATTTTTTTAATTTCTTAGAGCATTAGCATTGGGGAATGTTAATGCCAAATGTAAGGGATATTTGGCATTTCAAGCCCCAAAATATATTGCATCGGAAAATGCTATTGCTAAGTATTGCAAATTTTTTTGCAATAGTGCTATAGTACTGTAGCACAATTCTAAAAAAAAAAACTAATATTTTATTGTGATGGTGATTGGGAGAAAGAAAGAATAAATAACGGTGATTAGGGGAAATATTATTTTATTGTGTAGATATATTATTTTAATGAGTAGAATAGGAAAATAAAAGTTTGGGATGCTGCAAATATTGTAAAATGAGATGGTATAATTGATAAAGTAACTTTTTGGGATGGTAAAATAGAATAAAGTAGCATTTTCTGATGCTAATGCTCTTATAAACATGATTGCACAATTATTTTTGAGTGACAGATTTTATAACTTTGAAAACAGAAACACCCATACCAAACATGTTTGTCGTTTTTTTTTAAAGTGTTTTTTGGTTTACGAACAACGAAATCTGGAAAAAGCTTGAAATTACATATTGAAAATACAATTTAAAAAGTGTATATATTTTCATATATATATATATATATATATATTTTTTATGGGAATATTTTCATAGTTAGTTTCGAACAATTAAAAATTTTGTATTAAAAGATTAATTTCCCACTAAGGGGGAGGAGTTGATGGCGTTGGAGTTTGTGACAGTGAGGTCATTATCGGAGGAAGATGTTGTTTTAGGGGGCATTGTGATGTTGCTCTTGAAGAACGTCCTTTTGGAGAAAATGGTTATTCACTTATTCCCCTTTCATTTCCTTTGTCACCACCACTAAACAAAGCATTATCAGCAATGACCATAGGGATATTGTTTGGCCAAGATTGGTAGTGCCATGGGCTCTATTGGAGTTCGCAATGGTTTGAAAAGGTCGTAGGATGATGGAGTGAGTTTGATTAGGGATTGTGCGTGAGTTTGTACAATTGTAGGGATCATTTGAAAGGGTGTTTGTTGTGGATTTGGTTGCGGTGAGTTTATTAAAGGGCGGTTAATGTGTATTTTGATTTTGGGTAGTCTAGGTATTGATTTGTACGTGTAAGTGTGCTCATGATTTTTGTTAATTTAATTTGTTTTCTCCTCTCATTTCTTTTATTTTTCTAAATTTGTTTCTATTTACATATGATTTTTAATGAACTATTTTTGGAGTATTCTCTATGCTTAAGGTTTTGTCACCTGACACAATGTTAGAGCAGTTTTTTATTTAGCCTTTCACCTCATTTTTTATTAGTGCCATTTGTCACTCTTCTTTTAAAAAGAAGTTGATACTATTCATTAAACATTCCGCCTAAGAAAAAAATTTAAATGACTTGGTTCGTTAAACCTTCCCCATAAATGCCTTGCCAAAACAGAAATGCCAAGTATGCAAACTAACATATTGTCCAATATATATATTAGAGAAATGATATGTCCACAACAATTTTACAATATTTTTACAACAAATTCTAAGTGACAAGTTGTTACTGGTTGTTATTGTTGGGTTAAAAAAGTAATCTGAGTGCTAAATTCAAATTTGAACTAATAATAACTAACCACCCGTAATTTGTTATAAAAATATTGTGGACGTAGTACCTCTCTATATATTATCCCAACTCCCAAGTTCCCAACTAACAATTTTGTTCCACACGTTTTATTCAAAGTTGTAATAGCCTAAAATTTTGTCATGTGTTTTAATGAGATATATGCATTAATTTCTAGGTATTAGTTTTTTTTATAGGTGGTTCCCTAATTATAACATATAAGGGAATTTATATGATTTTTTTTTTGGGTGCTCACAATAAGTTTGGAGGAAGGATTTCAATTTGGGTTTTTCTAGGCAATGCCATTAAGCCACAAAGGTCTTAACAATTTATAGGTTTATTTTTCTAAAATTTATAGGAGTAGTAAAAAAAAATTGATTTGGAAATATAACTTCATTGCTCAAATTTAATTGCTTTAGCAATAATTGAAACAAAAGCCAACAACTCACAAAAAAAAATTTGATATTACATGCAATAAAAATTATAGAAAATAATCATGTGGTTAAGTTAGTAACATAATTAAAATTTTGTGAGTTCATTCAAACAATATGTTCATATACTGAATTATATCAATTATAATATTTCACATTTCCACTATTTTTAGTGACATGTAATATTACTAATTCTATGAATTTATAATGTAATTGTGCATTGTGCTGGATAATCTTTAGTTCGGTTAATTGGACAAAAAATCAATGATGTAGACGCTAGACACATGATTAGGTGCTAATTTAGTACTTAATAGCCAATTTGGTGAGACATAGACTAATTTGAATAAAAATATGAGTTGAAAAAGAAATGTTTCAAACTTTAATTTTCTTTTAAAAGATAAAAGATAGAAAAAAGTTTAAAATTTTAGAAACCAAAATAAAAATAACCCCAAATTTAGCCGAATGGAACCTCTACTATAAGCTTATTGAAAGCTATGTCTAAGAAGCGGGTTGATCATGTTTACAGAAGCTAACCAATATGTTGATGCACTAATAAAGATTGGATCGGGATCTATAACTTTTTTCTATATCTTTTCATGAAATATTGCCTATGATAGAGAACTTGTTGGCTTTTGATAGAGAATTTTTTTTTTTTTTTGAAATATATTTATTAACTCTTGACATATCATCTTTTAACGGAAAAATTTGTCAAATAGCATGATTTTAGAAAAAATTTAGGAAATCAGCACATTGATAAAACTATTTTATAAGTTACACTGTTTTTGGAACACAAGTTTGTTTAACTCGAGTTTATTAAACTTTAGTTTCAGTCCAAACTCGAGTTCCAAAATGAGAAACCTACAAAATAGTTTTAAAGGCATGGTATCCACCCTTTTTTTTTTTTTTTTTTCCTAAAAAGCTACTGTTCCGCAAAATTTGCCTCTTTTAACCCAAAAAAAAAAAAAAAAAAAGTCGGCGATGGTATTACTATTATAAAGTCTTCGAATGTAAAAAAAAACACCTCATCCCTTTTCCCTACTCATGTTTTGGAGCTTCTAGACTCTCATCCTCTCGATCCTTTTTTTTTTCACTATACCTAAACCCCACAGAAAATCGAAACCAAAAAAAATGTCAGACCTCGGCGGCGCAAGCATGGTCCGCCAAAACCCACGGCGGGTCACGGCGCCGGAGGAGGCGCTTGAGTTCGAGACCTCGAAGGAGGTCCAGGTAGTAACGAGCTTCGCAGAGATGGGAATCAAAGACGACTTGCTCCGCGGCATCTACCAGTACGGCTTCGAGAAGCCCTCCGCGATTCAGCAGCGCGCCGTGGTTCCGATTCTCCAAGGCCGAGATGTCATCGCTCAGGCCCAGTCAGGTACCGGAAAAACCTCCATGATTGGCCTCACCGTTTGCCAGACCGTCGATACCAGTAGCAGAGAGTGCGTCCTCTTAATCTCTTTTCTCTTTTCCTTTCTGTACTTCTTTTTTCATTGTTTTCTTGTTTAGGGTTTATCTTTTGGTTGTGGAATGTAGTTTAGGGTTTGAGCTTTGTAAATTGAAACCCTAATTTTTTTGGGGAAAAGGATAATTTATTGTGTATTATATATAATGGGTTTTTAGTAAAAGAATAGTTATAGTTACCCATCCAATCACACATTCAATTTTACAACTTGTTCCTATAAAAAAAAAAAAATTACAACTTGCTGATTTGTGGTAGTGATTGATACTTGCTGCCCACCACTATTCATTGACCGCTACAGTCGCACAAATCAGCAAGTTGTGAAAATACTGATTATATATATGGAGCCCCCCCTCCCCCAAGTCACAGATAGTCGCACAAATCAACAAGTTATGAAAATGGGTGTCAGTAAAAAGGAGTTTTTTTTTTTTAAGATATATTACCCTAGGGCAGTGCATTAGGTGAATTTAATTGTTTGAATTTATTGTTGGTGGATTTAGAGCATATGAGGTTTGTGGGTTTTAGACTTCCTTATTCGAGAGGTATGGCTTGAGTTCAGATACGGAACTGTACTTATGATAATTCAAGATAAATGTCCTCTTACGCAAGAAATAGGAATGGTCTTAGTTAACTTTTAACTTTCAGCCCTTATGAGTTGGAGGCTCTTAACCACCATTTTTTCTTAGACCGAAGGCCTCGTTTAGTGTCAGGAAATTCCTGAGCTGGAATGTTGTGAATAAGGTTTCCTTCAAGCATGAAGATGGTCAGTCTTAAGTTTTTTAATATGTTATCTTGGTCAGTTTAAAGACTGGACTTTAAGAAGTACAATGGCACGAGAGACCTGAAGTTGTTAGGGGAATAGTAGCAGGATACCTTGCCTGCTGCCCCATCCTTCCTCGCTTCAATAGGCATACTGACAAGGAGAGTTTTTTCTCTTGGGCGGATGTGGACTCCAATAGTAGATCCTTGATTTGCCACTGGTTTCATGTTCCAGTCCTCTAGAGACGGTCCTTTGATTATTTATTTGTAAAGATGATTATAGGTGTTATATTTTAAGTCTTTTTAGAGTACCCATTATGGCACATTTGGTGGTCATTGACTAACTCTGTGAAAGATGTTTGAAACAAAAATTATACATTGACAAACCTCATATGCTGTGAATTTTCCTACTTGCTGAATGGCCGATGCACTGGCAACTTTAACGGTTCATTTTTATAATAAGAACCTTGTTGGGCTGAAGCTGATGTATTCTGTCAAAGGCATAGGTGAGATGATGTAGGTTGATTTTGTTTAATCTGATACTTGATGAAAACCAGAGTGCTTTAGCTTTGACATGTTTGTGTGCTATAATTATAGTTTGTGGTGTGTTATGTACTGTTATTAAGTTTAGATTAGACCATTGAAGGGATTTACAATCTTCACTATTTTAAATCGATTAATGATCAGGACATATGACTTCTTGAGGTAAACATACTATCATGTAATGGATCATTCTAGGCATTATCATGTGTTTCATGATGACTTACTTCTATAGCCAAGAGCTATTGGGATGTTTCTATTTTTTGGTTTCATTTTTCTGTTACAGCTGGTTTATGATCATAATGGTTTATTTATTTATTTTATAAATGTCTAAAATTAAACAGGGTTCAGGCCTTGATCTTGTCACCAACAAGAGAATTGGCATCTCAGACAGAGAAGGTGATATTGGCAATGGGTAATTTCATGAGTATTAAAGTACATGCATGCATTGGAGGCAAGAGTGTGGGTGATGATATCAGAAAGCTAGAAAACGGTGTTCAGGTGGTGTCTGGAACTCCAGGCAGAGTTTGTGACATGATCAAAAGGAGAACACTGAAAACTACACAAATCAAATTGTTAATTCTTGTAAGTTTATGTTTTGTGATCCCTAACCTTACTCTTTTAACTCTCTCTCTTTTGATAAGTAATTTCTCTCTTTTATTAATCTGACGTTTTTAGTGTTGTGTGTGTGTGTGTGTGCAAGCATAGTAGGGATTAATTTTTAATTTTTTGTGATGCTCCAACAGGATGAATCTGATGAGATGTTGAGCAGAGGGTTCAAGGATCAGATTTATGATATATACAGATATCTCCCACCAGTGCTTCAGGTTCTTTCTCTCTCTCTGTCTCTATCTCTCCCCCCACCATAAAAAGGGAAAAGAAAAAAAATAACAATTCTACTTAGCTAATTAAGTTTGTCCTGCGATGGAACCGCATGTTGATTTGCTGTTGTCATTGGTTGAATTGTTATGGGTTGCTGTCTACAACAAGTCCTGTAATTTTAGCTATTGTCAGTGACAGTACCAAAAGAAAAAGTAGTTGGTGTAGGTCAAGTTGTTTCAACACAACAACTGATGCTCAATCCCTAGATTTTCAGCACATCGTGAGGATTTGTTGGCTGTGGTGCGATGTGAATTAGGTTCAGTAATTGCTAGGTTTAGTTTAGAATAATAGTCATTTTGGTGGGCAAATGAGCTCTAGCTCAAATCGCTTTTCCTACCTACATATCGGGTGGAGAGTGAGGTTGTGGTTTAAGTCATGGGATGCACGTATAACTTGCCAATAAAAAATAATTGAAATTTTGATAGTAAGTAACGGATTATCATGTCCACTCTAGAATTTTAAAAACTAGCTAAAATGAAATATAACTAATGAAATCATGTCTAGGTTTCCTTAACAGTTACACATGTTTTAAGCAATTGCATTATAGAAGAAGGAAATCACTCTCTGAAAGATACTTTAAAATCTGCAGAAAATTCTGTGTTCAAATTGATAAATTTAATTGACAGATCACATAGCTTCATGTAGGCTGTTTTGGAATGAACTAGGACTCCAACTTCCTCTCTTTTGGGGGAAAAAGGGGACTTAAAATAGTTTGACTAGTAAAGTAAGTTGGAATCTTACTCAAAGCTACATCAACATGTAAATGATAATCAGATTTATGGGCCACGACAACAGCACATTCCACTGAATCTGGCACTAAACTAAAGGAAATGTCCATGAATTAATAGGATTTTAGAAAACATGAGTAAAGCTAGTTCAGTGGGAAATCAACTTAGCAATAATAAAGTGAGTCTTAAATTTTTTTTTTTTTTTTTTTTGATAGGTAAGGCTCTAATAAAAAAATTTACATGGCTAGGAAACCTTACAACAGCATAATGCATTATTCCCTTTGGCATCAAGCATACACTTTGGTCTTTCTGATTTGAAGTTGATTCATCGTTTCCAATCATTTGGAAGATTTTCCTACATTCCATTGCTAGTGTTCTTTTACAACATTCGTGTTGCTGTAAATTTCTCTTTAATCTATGTTGATGACTTACTTCTGCAATTTGTGATGCTTACACTATTAGGAATAAAGTAATAGTTTGTTGTCTCCTGTTATAATATCATGCAAGGTTCTGCAGAGACTGGCCATGTTGGTACTGAAATTGATAAGTTGTTGTAGGTTTGCTTGATTTCTGCTACCCTTCCTCATGAAATTTTGGAGATGACAAACAAGTTTATGACAGATCCTATACGGATACTTGTGAAACGTGATGAATTGACTCTGGAGGTAAGTAATGTTTGTATGTTGTATCAGCTACCATTGGATGTAGATCTGAATGCAAGTTTTTATGTCATTGTAAACCTGTAGTTTGATACCGGTTTTCTTTTTATCTTTTTATGATGACAGGGCATCAAACAATTTTTTGTTGCCGTGGAAAGGGAAGAGTGGAAGTTTGATACTTTATGTGATCTTTATGATACCCTTACAATCACCCAAGCTGTCATATTCTGCAACACAAAGAGAAAGGTAGTGCTGTCCTTGATCAAATTTTGGATTCAAGTTCTAGTAGTGTTCATGTTATCTTGCCTAATTTTGAGAATATAATGAAGAAAGCTTTCGAGTGTCAGTCTATTGTTAGGTTCATAGTTTACCAAGTAATATTCTTGGCTGTATGGCTTTATGCAAGCGCAATAGTTAACATGAACACCAGTGAAGTAAAATAGAGACAAAGTAAAAGTTTTAGTATTGTCTTTTGCTTGCCAAGTGAGTAAGATGTTCTTTAAACTTTCACAGGGTGTAGAATGATCCCTATTCCCCTTTTAGCTTAGCATATCTAGATTTCTTTCTATTTCACTGCCCTTTTTTTATTTGTGCCTTCTGGCTTCTATGTACTGGTTGATGAATATGATGTTATACTTCTATTAATCTTGGAACAGGTGGATTGGCTAACAGAAAAGATGCGTAGCAATAACTTCACTGTTTCATCAATGCATGGAGACATGCCTCAAAAGGAGAGAGATGCAATTATGGAAGAGTTTCGGGCTGGTCAAACCCGTGTCCTAATAACAACAGATGTTTGGGCCAGGGGGATTGATGTCCAACAGGCAAGTTGTTTGGCTCTTCTTTAATTTATTATGTATTACTTTTCCACAGCAAGCTAAATTTCAAATGGAAAATGGGTAGGACCTTAAGTTGCAACCCCCTTAAAACACTCAGTGTCAGTGCCAATGAGAACTAGCTCAAATGACATTTCATTCTCACACAAATGTGAGCAGAGGGTGAAGTTGAGGGTTTAGAAGTAACCCACTGGTTGTGTAAGTGTAACTTTCAATCATTAGGAAAAAAAAAAATTCAGTTGACTTTGGATTTAATGAGGTGGCAAAGGACCAATACCTCCCCTACTGGACCAAGTTAATTGTTGAGAACATTTGCTGACTTGCATTAGAATGACTGGTAATTCTTAATTCTGTGACTTGATAAATGTATGGGACTTCTTGGTACTGTGACTAATGAACCTAGATGCCTAACAGCTTTTTTTTTTTTTTTTGTGTGGGGGGGGGGGGGGGGGTTGGGTTTGCTGCCTGCTTGTGGTACAATAGTTAGGTGTGTTTCATGTTGTCAAGTGTTGATGTGTGCTTCTACTTGAATGTAAAATATATAGGAAGGGTTTTGGAAAATGATCTTCTAAAAAAGGTCCATAAATTGTATATTCTGAGTTTTGTTCTCCATAGACAGGTTATAATTCTTTGCTGTCATTTTTCCCCTTAAGTTGTCTGTTTTACACCTGAACAATCACATCCCCTTGTGCACTTGAAGTTCAATAATCATGCTATATATCCACTTGTATATTTTATATGTATTTGTGACCATATTGTATGTGGAAGAACAACTTGTGGTGTTTATACTTCTCCATTCATGTTTTCTTCATTTTTCTTTCATCAGGTTTCTTTGGTGATCAATTATGACCTCCCAAACAATCGTGAGCTTTACATTCATCGTATTGGTCGTTCTGGTCGTTTTGGAAGAAAGGTATTTATTCTATTATGTATTGTGGATGAATTTTGATACTTGGCAGCTTGACCTTCTGTGCAAGAAGTTGACTATCAATTTTTTTCTTCTCTATATGAAGGATATTCAAAACACATCATATTACTTCTAATGTGCAAAATTGAATAGATTTAAAACATTTTATTTCCAACTGCAAAATTAAACAGAGTAAAACTACATGTTGCTTGTGAATTGAGACAAATGGTAAACTTAAAATGTGCAATTAACTGTAAGCAGATGCCACTTAACCCGTTAGTGCAAATTCAATTACGCTTGATTTTGTAATTTACTGCAGAAATATTTGTGCATTTTTATTGTCTCATATTCTCTTGTTTCCATTTTTCTCATTCTTATTCATTTCTTACTGACTACGCTGCTAGCTAATATTCTTGTTTTCCTTATCTCTCTCTCTCTTGTGGTTGATCTGGGCATAGTCTCTGAAAATGGCTATTTGATGTTTGCAGGGTGTTGCAATAAACTTTGTCAAAAGTGATGATATTAAAATCCTACGAGACATTGAGCAGTACTACAGTACTCAGATTGATGAAATGCCAATGAATGTTGCTGATCTAATATAAGTTTTGCTGGCCGTCTTGTGTGTTGATGCATCACAGTTGTGCGGTTGACGTAATTTTTAGTTTTGCTGGTAGAGGGTGATATGACATTCTCCTGTGTTCTGTGACAACATTACATATGTTAAGAGTTGGATTCTCTCCATTAAGATTTATGTGATTGGGATTTCTCTGCATTGTGCTCACATTGTATGGGGGATGGGTTGTATTTTAACGAAAGTTTAGTTTCTGTAATTTGCTAGGTTTTTTTTTGTGATGAGAATTTTGGACTAGCAGTCTCTCTCTGTTGGTTTGTTTCTCTCCCGTCTTTTTATTTTTTGGTGGTTGGCTTCGTGACATGACTTGCATTGAGTTTTACTTCACTGCTATCTGTGCTCGCCATTTGAATGTGTCTTGTACATCTTATTGTAACAGCCAAAAACCACCTAAACCAGTTGATGTTTTTGAACAGTGATATTATCTCTGCATGTGCCCTGTGTTGAGTAACTTTGCAACTTGTTTAAGCCTCTGGGTTGGCTCCTTTAATTGATTCAACAGAGAACTTTTTTATTTTTCCATCTGCTTTATGTAATATAAACCAAAAGAAATCAACTATTACTGGTCCACGGCCATCCAAATTGAGGGATGCAATTAGAATGATTTTTATTAATATTTTTAAGGACATTCGAAGAAAAAGGGAAGTGGATGAGGTACATATAATATAGGATTATATATTTTGTCATAAAAATAAAAATAATATTAATAATAATTAAACAAATTATTAAATTTTTTGTTGAGAAAGAGAAAAGAAAAGTAATCTAGTTCCTTCTCAAGGAATGCTAACACTACAAACATCCTGGGCTATCGCAAGCTTAGAATAAAACGTGTGAAATGAGATTATGGGAACTTGAAACAACGTATATTGGATAGGATTATTTGTCAATCATCTGTATATTAGTTTACATATTTGGCATGAGGGATGTGAAGTCATCTTCGGTCTCTTTTTCACGCTTAACTAGGTAAATGTCTCCAATGCTCAATTTATAAAACGTGTCTCTCACAGGAGAAAGGATCTTCTGTATCAATCTCGTGAGACCCGTATCTCATTGGCATGTGGGTTTCATGCGTGTGGGATCCATATGTTTGAGACATGGGTCTCATGAGACTAGCGCATATAAAATTTTCCTCTCACAAGTTATGGGTTGGGACCTATGAAACTCATATCATAAGCACTATATATATATATATATATATATATATATATATATAAATTGGCAATTTTATCCATTCTTCCCTATCTTTTAACCAACAGAAATAAAACTAAATTTATGATTAAGAAATAGAATTTTTCTATCTCTTTTGATATTTCCTATTTGGGATTGAGTTAAATGCTAAAAGAAAATAAATTATTTTTATTAACAAGACATGATTATAATGAAGAAAAAGAATTTAGATAATTATTTTTGTATTGTACATGTTGTGAGTACACAACTCGCCATTAAGCAGTTTTTGTCCGCTTTGGGGAGCCAGTCCCTCACGGTTTTGTCCTCGACCCCGAGTGTGGTCTTTTGGGATTTTCACCTTCTTTGAGGCTTGACACCCTTAGTCCCACATCGGTTGGAGAACCCTCCCACTCATGGCTTATAAGCTTCTGGAGCAACTATGAGTGTACAACTACTACACACGAGTGGGCGGGTTCTCCAACCGATGTGGGACTAAGGGTGTCAAGCCTCAAAGAAGGTGAAAATCCCAAAAGACCACACTCGGGGCCGAGGACAAAACCGTGAGGGACTGGCTCCCCAAAGTGGACAAAAACTGCTTAATGGCGAGTTGTGTACTCACACATGTCATTAAGAAATATTAGACTATAATTTTTTGTGAATTTGCCATGATTTATGTTTATATGTTGTTTCTCATTATTTATTTGGAGGAATATAACAAAAATGACTTGATATTTTGCTTACAAATCTAATGAGAAAAATAAATAATTCCTAAAAATAAACCAAACACAAGAATCTCATATTCAAATCTTATTAGATTCTTAATCAAACCAAACATAGATATAATTATCTATGCTCTATTTGTTTTGACATTAACATTTTATGGAAAAGGAATCATTTTTCAAAAACATTTTCTAAAAAAACTATCTAATTTTCCTATGTATAGTAGCAACCTTATAATGAGTTGAAAATTTATCTTTTAACTTTCCTTATTTAGTTTTGCGTAAGATAAAATTGTTTTCTAGAAAATTTTTAATGGAAAACAACTCTATCTCATGCTAAGTTAAATAAGAGAAGTTAAAAGATAATTTTCCTCTAATTCATTTTTTTAATACTATAAAATACAAGAAAATGTGAAAAACTATATTCATATAAGATTTTTCATTGAAACAAATGGAAAAAAAATAGTTATATTCTCAAACATCATTGTCATTGTCTCACCCTAAATGGAATAACTCTCTTAGCTACGCTATACCTCAACCCAAGTCTCTATGTCTAGTCTTCTTCGCCCACAACCCAAGAAGTTGGCTTTGCCTACATAGCATTGGGGTCATCCCCTTCATTCTATGCTCACCCCTGCTTGCTGCTGGTTTTTTGGGAAGCTCATCCCCACCGCACTCTCACCTTGGTTGGCCCAGTGACTGTTCCAGAAATTTTTTCCAGGATGTTCCTCAACAAGCATAAATTACACAATCTAATAAAAAGAAAATTTTATATATTGACAACAACCACAATAAAAAAAACACGCAAATAAATAAAGTTTTACAACATAAAACTTGTGGAGTTCAGTTGTGATTGTTGTTAGTGTTGCTGAACAAGGATGAACGATGATAGCTGGGGAGAGTAAGTGAGTTTCTTATTTCCTTTTAGCCTTTAGGTTTGATTTAGTTCTAGTTTAAATTGTTTAATGACTTGTGAATCCGTAAGGCACTGAGACAGTGAGGATTTTTTTTTTTTTTTTAATATTTGTTGAATTAAAAATGTAATCGTGTTGGTGTTGGAGTAGTGATAGTCTTAGTGTGCGTTTGGCTCCAGATTAAAAAGCCAACTTATTTTACTATTCAGCTTATTTTTGCATCTATTTATGGGTTTCACTGCACTTTTTGATACTATTCATGAGTTCTACTGTACTATTTCAGCTAACTTTTACCTTTATCTACAGTATTTTCATTAAAAAGTTTTCAATTTCAGCAAAATAAGCGGATCCTAAGCAGACCCTTAGTTTGAGATTAGATTGATCTTGTACTGGGCTTTTCTATTGGCATTTGGTTTGGGCCTTGTTAGAGGTTTTATTATAATTTTTTTTTCCAGATTTTTATTCAAGTTTTTTTTTTTTGGGTTTTTTTTTTTCCATGGTTTTATAAACCTAAAAGAATCGGAAAAGGGATTGGTTGCTGGTTTTTTGGTTGGACTGAGATTCAACCGATGGTCGAACCGGTGACGTCATAAATAATATAATTAATACAATTTTAAATTATATAAATAAAAATATAATAAGTTTATTACTAATAATATGATAGCAAAATGTAAAAACATAATATTTAGTGACACTTTTCGTGTAAATTTAATCAAATTTCCTTAGAATGGACAATCACATGTTTAATTATAATCATAAAAATAAAAAGTTTATTTTATATATATATATATATATATATATAATGAATTAATTGATGTTATATAAAAATTAAGTAACTTTTTAAGTTTATTCACTTAATTAACTAAAACTACTATTTTTTTCTAATCAAAATTATAGGAAAAAGAAAAAAGGAAAGTAATTGTACAATGAAAAAAGCTAAATTTACGTGACTTTGACCAATTAGTTGTATAATATATATTATAATGTTTTTAAGGAAAAGTAGTTATACAATGACAGTATGTCAGGTAAAGCAAAAACTAAAAGTAAAGTTGTAGTATATGCTTAAAAGAATATAAAAGCATATGGTTCTTTTTGTTTAATCACCCTGGCCATAAGGTGGCACCGCCCCTGGATTGGAGACCACCCTGGCCGTAAGGCCTACCAACAGTGGTAGTGTGAATTCCCCTATTTCTTGGTCAAAGACTTGGTTGGATGCCTATCACACTTCCAAGAATTTGAACATCAAAACCAAACGCCCCTTAAAAGTGGATACTTCTAAACAAATGTTTGGTAAAGAAAAATAATTTAGGTGCAGTGTTTGTTTGGCCCAACCAAAACAAATCTTTGGTGTAAGACTCTAAAAAGAGAGAGAGAGAAACAAAACAAAAAACGTGCGAGACGTTAGAGTGGGGCTGAAGTTAGGCGGTCCTGGAACTTGAAATAAAAACTCCCTCTTGACCGGTTCTCTTCTCTCTGTCTTCAAAAGAAATCTAAGCGTTAACCACAAAAACATTCTTTTCTCTCTCTCTCTCTCTCTCTCTCTCTCTCTACAACCTTCTTCTTCTTCTTCTTCTTCTCTCTCATTCACAGAAATATTCTTACAAGAGAGAAGAAGAAGAAGAAGAATGTGGGTATTCTATCTGATATCGCTACCTCTAACAATGGGGATGGTTGTGATGACCTTGAAGTATTTCGCGGGTCCCCATGTCCCCAGATACGTTCTCTTCACCGTTGGATACACCTGGTTCTGCTCTCTCTCTCTCATCATCCTCGTACCCGCCGACATTTGGACCGTAATATTCATTTTCCATTTGCAACTTTTTGAATTTTGCTGATTTTTGATGATCTTCACATATGATCTATGATGGGTCATGGTTGGTTTGATCATTTGCGTATCCAAACCTTTCAAATAAATCCGGCATTGATCTATATATTTACTTCTTTTGATTATGGAAATGGTATATATTATTTGATGTATTAGCTGAAAACACTTCTTTTTTATATTATTAAAAAAAGAAAAGTTTAATTTTCATACAATTAGCTCGACTAGTTAAATCTTTTGTTGTTGAATAAGGAATTTGGGTTTGAATCCCACCTATACCAAAAACCAATTAGTTTCTTAAACTAATGATAAAAACTAATTATGATGGAGCGGATGTCATATGTTCAAATCCTATTGTATCTTGTTATCAATGATCCCTTTGTGGATGATGCCCAATTGACCTTGATAGGTTGTCATTCCCTCCTAGATTCTCACACACGAACACTTACTTCTCTAAATGAATGATCGTAATATTATATGATGATCAGATTCACCCCTTGAAAATTTTTTCGCTTTTGAGCAAGAATGCAAATAAAAACTTATTTATTTATTTGTTATAGTTTTGGCGTCTCCATCTCTCTTGCTTGATAGCTCTGAAGCTATATTCGTAATGTAGATTTGCTATACATAATGTGTTGTTATGCTCATTTTTGATCTCCTCAGACATGAAGTTTTAATTTCTATTTTATTCATTATTTAAACTTTTGTGTGTGTGTGTGTGTGTGTGTTTGATGTGATATTGTGTATTGCTTTCTAATTAAATTTGGCTGCAGAGTTGAGTGGTTTAACGATATGACATAATTCTTTAATTTTTATCATGCAGACAATAATGGGCAGACAATAATGGGCCACTATAATGGAGGGATATCTTTCTTTTGGAGCTTTTCATATTGGAGTACTTTTTTACTTACCTGGTAAGCTATGGACTAATTAGTTTATCTTTTATATTTATTTATTTCCTGAGCCCTATGATAAAGGAGGTTTAGCCTTCATCTGAGCTTATCTAGTTTGTAATGGAAATTTTATTCATTGGAACCTATTTGTGGTATCTTAGAATATCTGTTACACTTCTTTGTTTCATTTAATCTTCAACCTTAAGCAGAAGTCCTCAGGTAAATTTTTAAAGATTTTTTGTTTTTTTGTTTTCTATATTTTCTCTCTCACTGCTTGCTGTTACAGAAGTTAAAGAGTTTGCTTTTGAGCCTATGAGCCTAGTTGCTTAACTTTATGTACATATGTATGTCCTACTTGTAATATTCCATGGAAAATGTTTGTGAATGACTTTGCTTGAAGTTGGTTTTAGTAATTTTTGTTAAGAATTTCTTGTTACTAAAATCCGTATGTACTGCAATAGCTGTTGTAAGTTACCTCAATCAGCAAGTTGGTTTTAAAAAACCTATAACAAATTCAGCCAAATATAATTCTCAAATTGCAGTTTTAAATTATTCGAAACAGCAAGTAGGACCTGCTTCTTTTTTAAATCCATTAAAGATTAAAAAGAAGAATTGTTTACTGTAACTGTCTTATCAACTGATTATCTGACTAATTTGAAATGTATTTCTTTTGATGAGTAAGATATAAAATTTCAATTATATAGCACAAAAAGGGGGCGTGAACCATGTACACAAGATGTATAAAAGTATAACCTTAAAATAAGTAAATAATTCAATTTATCAAGAAAAGCCAAAAATCTGATGAGTCAATGAAACTGACAGCATGTTCCCATGTATATAGGGACTGCAGAAAATGAAACTTCAGTTGAGCTACGGATAGTTCCGATCCTTCAAAAGTTTGTGCATTCCTCTCTCTCTCTCTCTAAAAACCACATTTGACACAATGAAATGACCTTCCAAGTCTCCAAACTTACTTTTTTTACCAAACAGACCTATCCAGCTAGCCAAATCTTCAAGTACCGTCCTCATCATTGCCCAACACACCCCAAACATGCACAAGATCTGTAGCAATTCACACATTGATCTATCTGGTTTGGGTGAGCCCTTTGACATTTTAACGATTCCTAGTGATCCCAGGTCTCTTGCAACCTCACAATGAAGGAAGAGAGATCCATTAACACCCCATTAGATTTACACATGCAGCACCTATCTGTAATTATAATACCTCTTTTCCCCAAGTAATTAATTGTTAGGATTTTTCCCTTCGTAGCTGTCCAAACAAAGAATACCATGTGAGGAGGGCATTTTACACCAAATTGATTTCCATGGAAAAAACTTGTCACCGCCTTTTCGTTGAACCTGATAATTAGAATTACTTTTAAAAGGCTGATTTTTAGATAGTGACTCCCAATCATGAGTTGCTAGTGTAAAAGAAGGAACCCAGTTCACACTGCCATTTAAGGCATCCATGTAATCCAACACTGTGGGCATTTTTATTTCTAGCTATCATGAAGAGCTTCGGGTATCCATTTTTAAAAGTGTCATCCCCACACCAATGATCATGCCGAAAATGAACCTTGTGCCATATCTCACCTTGATTCAAACGTATGTTACAAGATTAGTTCATCCATGATGAAATGAATATGTAACATATGTTTGATTTGGGGTGAGGTATCACAAAGGGTATGGTATTCTTTGCTAATGTAGTTCATCATGATGTATGCCCTACATCATGCAAAAGTATTTGCTGTATTCGCTAGAATAGAAAAATCCCACGATTTCTATTGTGGGATTCTCAATTCCTTGAGTTTTCACTAGCTTTGTGTCTTAATGTTTCTATTTTTGCTTCTTGTTCTCTTTTGTTTTTGTTTGTACTCGCTATATACACCTCGAGTACTTGGATAGAACCCTTTCTTTTTATAAGTAATGAAAATTTTATTCAAAGTCATAAAAAGGAGTTACCCAGGTATATAGGAAGTATACAACAAGGGACCAAAACAGTCAAATACACAAATTATAGGCCTCCATCAAATCATAAAACAAAGAAATAGAAGGACTTCCTATGATAAACATCCAATCCGATAGTGTTTTAAAGAAGAAAAGTTTTAAGTCTGCTACTGTCCTCTCAGGGTCTTCAAAACACCGTTTATTTCTTTCCCGCCAAATGCACCGCATCAAACAATGATAGCCATCCAGATAACACCCGTTTTCTTTTTCTTTTTTCCTTTTGTTTTAATTAATGTCACTTAAAAAGAAAAAAGAAAAAAAAAAAAAAGCTAAGTCTAGAATGTAATCCTTTCTGTACATTATTCATTATGAGATAGTTCCTATTGTAGTAAATATGTTACTATTCAATAGTAAATCACTTTGCCTTTAATGTGACGATGTCTGGCATTATGTTTTAACAGCTAATCATGGAGTTCATGAAAGGAGAATATCTAGGATGAAAGGCTGAACTGCATGAATATTTTAATCTTTCTGTTATTTGATGGGTTTAATGAAGCATATTCGTTTCTCGTTGTTTAGCCAGTAATGGTTTAACTGGGATAGTTTAATTCTTTTCAGATGAAGAACTGCCTAATGCAGTACTGGATATATGTACAAGAGAGGTAAATGAAAATAGCCATTTAGTCTTCCTTTTTTTTGGATGACTTGTAAACATGGTTTTTGAAACCCGTACTGGACCGCATTATAGGTAATAAAAATACAATCAGGTTTTTTATTTAGAAAATTTTGCATTTTAAATAATATTAATGAACCAGGTGAACCGCCAAACCACCAAATTGTTCGTGGTTCAATAGAGTGACTATTTTTGTTAAAAAAAGAAAAGAAAAAAAAGAGTGACTATTTTTGTAAAAATTTGGAAAGGTTACCATGAAGATTCGAACCTCTGAAACCCTCCCCCCCCAAACACACACACACTTGTCTTTGAAAGGTTTAATTGTTAATTATCCTCTCTAAATATATTAATACCGTTCGATTTGTTTTCTTTGCTAAATTTATTTGTGATTTAATATTTGTCTTTTTGCATGTGAATGTGCTATTTTTTTTTTTTTTTGGTTTTGAAAATGGTCTTATTTTAGATTTAAATGTTTTTTACTTGAAGGATTACTAAACATAATACTTCTAATGCATGTTCTTTTATTATTTTCTATTAACCTTATAAAACCCATAAATTTCAATTGAAAGCTGTTTAAATTTCTTTTAGTTAATTTTGCTAATATTTACAAGTTTAATATTTATATTTGTATTTTAATTAATTCCTAAATAATTATGACATCGAGTTTGAACCTTAGCCTGACCTTAAAACCTTGAACATCTTCCTTTTCCTGTTCTTAGAAATTTCCAAAGAAGGATTTGAAGTCTATAATGATTTGTTGGAATCTAGCAATAGAAGCTTATGCTTATGTTAATTGGATGCCGGAAGAGAAGACTAAGTGGTGTCTGTGGAATTAAGATTGAGGATCTCCAAATTTGCAATGCAAATATGCAAACCAGTAACTTTACAGTAAAATGGATTGAGCTCTTGTAGGAAAAAAAAATTTATTTGACTGCAGAGAGGTTAAAAGGAGAGAAATCTAGGTAATTAAACCTAGGATTACATAAGCAGTGATATTTTATTATAATTGTTAGATTGATTTGCAAACCTTGATAACAAGTCTTTCTTGACCAGAAGAAAGCAACTCTTGATTTTCAACTAAACATAAGTTGCAACTAAAAATTGGAACTTAATTTAGAGGGTAAATTACACTAACCTACTCTGAAGTTTATTGAAATGGCACTTTTTGCCAAACGTTTGTATAAATGACACTAGCAAGTTACAAGTTCTTATCCTAATTTATATTACAGGGCTGTGGTAAGAACTTGTAACTAGCTAGTGTAGTGTATAATTGCTACAATCACTTGCTAGACTAACTTGAAGTTTTCTTGTTGACATGTGTTACTTACTGTTCTGTAATTGATAACAACCAACTGAGAAATCTTCCCCCCATTTTAAGCTGTTTTTGATAACAACCAACTTAGAGTGCTGTAACTGAAACAGTGTAATGTTATTTATCCAGAAAAAGAAAAAGAGAGAGTAATGGACTGGATTGGGTTATTAAAAAGTACTATGTTCTTAAAATGAGTATAGTTGAAATGAGAAAGTTAATTTGGATGAGTGGAATAGTGGAAATACAGAATAAGAAATGAAGATTTTCACCAATTAGCTCTAGCTCAACTGGCACATTCACCCCTTGTAAGTGCTAGCAATGATTTAAGTTGAAGGAGTGAAAGGGACTAGAGAGGGGCGTAATGGATATAAGTAATGAAAAAGGAAATGATAAAGAGTGTTGATAGAGTATGACCTTAGATAGGATACAATGGCAAAAAGGATGCAAGTAACTAACTTCTATTAGTTGATGAAGGTATTAATAGAGCCTAATTCAATTAGTTGGGATGAAGGATTTGTTGAGTTAAGTAGAGTGATTTTAGAATTACTGCAATATAGTGTTTTTGCTGTTTAACTTTATGCTTTATGATCTTTGTTTGTTTGTTTGTTTTTTTTTTTTTTTTTTTTAATGATTTGACTTTGTAAGCATGGCATTTTATGGTGCCTAACAGTAATTTGGGTTGGGAAAACATGTATTCTCATAGATTTATATTAAAATATTTCTCTAAGCAGGGTTGTGGCGCCCACTATTCAGGGTTATGAAGATGCTGGAGACTTCACTATGACAGAAAGATTGAAAACGAGCATACATGCAAACTTAGTCTTTTACCTTTGCATTGGCGCTATTGGACTTTTTGGACTTATACTACTCATTCTGTTACGCAGAAATTGGTTTGCTTCTTACCTTGCTAACTTATTATTGTTATTCTTGTCATTTATCTCTTTGTTTGACTGTGATCCTTCTATTCTTAAACGCCAATGTGTTCCTTTTGCCATAATATACTGTTTTATGAGAAAGAGATAAAATGCTTTTTTTTTTTTTTGATAAGTAGATAAAATGCTTTTAACTTTTCACACATGACCTTTATTCTGAAAAAAAGGAATAAGTGTTCTTTTTAGATTAGTGACAGAGATAAATGTTGAAATTGCATGCATCAGAAAATGATCGTAGTAATGTCAGATAAAGCTGGTAGCCTGGTAGATCAGCAGTAGGAGAATAAGCTAATCTCAGGTTACCACAGTCGAAGTCATAATGAAAATACCTCTTGGAAGGAAGCATTACTGGTAGAGCCATTGCCTACCACTTGTTTTCTTGCTTTATTTACATCATGGAAGTCAGTTAAAACCCCTATTTGTCCTGATCGAATCAAATACACTGGTCTTAGCTGCCATTTTGGATTGGAGAAGGTAGCTTTGAAGAATGTTCAAAGTGTTTTGTTTGAGCAATAAAATTATAGCTTAAGCCTCTTTCAAAACTTCCGTTTATGCTCAGCTTTGGGGTATAGTAGGAACACTAGCCATTTGACACACATATTTTGTCCTACTTGAGGCAAAGCATGGAGAATAGTTCTTGCAATGTGTTAATATTTGTGTATGTGAGACGAAAGTATTTGTTATCTCAGCCTTTTGATGTTTCATGCATTGTCATTAGGCAAGTGTCTGATTGAGAAGCTAAAATTATAGAATTCCCTTTTCTTTTTTATTCATTTTGCATTGCATTAATGTCTGTTTTATTTTTCTAAGCACTATGAGTTCCTTGTTTGCTTGTTTCCAGCTGATTGCACTCTCTATCTCTCCCTCTTTCTCTTCTTTCATTTCTCAATAGTCAGTTATTTCAGGAGTGGTGGTATTCTGGGTTTAGCCATGGCTTGCTCAAATACTTTTGGACTTGTTACTGGTGCATTTCTTCTTGGCTTTGGTCTGAGTGAAATTCCAAAAGGCATTTGGAAAAATGCAGATTGGACTGCTCGCCAAAAGGTTCTGACACATAAAGTTGCCAAAATGGCTGTGGAACTTGATGATGCACACCAAGAATTTTCAAATGCTATTGTGGTAAGTTTAATTCCCCTTGTGAAAGTCAAAGCTTTATTTGGCAGTTTTATATAATTAGCTATGAGAAGCTAGATTTCTCTATAAATTTTTGAGATCTTCATTGTATATACTTTTTGCTTGTTTAATGATGTGAAGTGTTAAGTCATTTTATTAAGTAGTTAATCAGCATTTGTGTTTGGTGCTTTAAAACTTCAGTCTTAGCCTGAGTGTCTAATCTTGTGTTCCCTTGAAGTGAAGATATAAGTCTGAAGTGTTTAAATCATTTTAGTAAGAAATTAATCACCAGTAATCCATGTTAGAGTCTACCTTCTTTATATTCGAACCCAAAAGTTTAAGCTATTAGGCAGAGATGCCAAACTATCATTTAAACCCAAATGGAGCTCCACATTCAACCAATGTGGCAGATGCATTTGGCCTCAGATATCATTCTAAAGCATCTCACTGAAAATCTTAAGCTGTTAAGCATGGGTAGATTTATCTATTTCAACAATATCTTGTCTGTAGATTTAAAAATTCCTTCAATGAGTAGGCCTAATGTGAGTTTGAACAGGTGGGAGGTTTCAGAGTCCAGGATCTCTTGCTCAAATACATAAAATACTATTTGTCCAAAAAGCTTAAGGATATGTACATCGTATTCTAATAAATTATAAAAGCAAGTTCAATATATCCAAAAAATTGCCTCATTTACAATGATCAGCCAATTTCATATCTTGTTCATCATTGCCACCTCCACCTACGCTCAACCATCAAAATTGTCATTGTATTGGTATATTTTTTGCATCCCCGTCCAACCGGCCAGCCCCAAACCTGTTTTAGGTTGATATCTTCTTATCGCAAAATTATATAGATTTTTGTAATCTTCTACACCACCGGTTTCCAGTTTGGCAATATATAGATTTCTATAATTTTCAGTTATGCATGTCCTGTAACCTGATTATTTTTATAAATCTTTCTTCACTTGCCCCTTAAATAGTTTCTGATGCTGTGTATGATCAGATTGCTCAGGCAACATCAAAGCAGATGTCCAAGCGTGATACTTTGAGACCCTACATGAATATCATTGATGATATGTTGTTTCAAATGGTAGTACTACTTGTACTGAATTCATTTAGTTGCTCTTAAAATGTTTTTTTATTTGATTTTATAATTTTTTTTTTATAATTTTTAATTCTATTTTCTAGTTAAAAGAAGATCCTTCTTTCAAACCTCAAGGTGGGAGATTAGGAGAAAATGATATGGATTACGACACTGATGAGAAATCAATGGCAACACTAAGGCGTCAACTTAGAAGAGCTCGAGAGGAGTATTACCGGTATAGAAGGTAAACTCTAACAGAATTGGTTAAGAACTTTTAGGCGCTGTACACTCTGAATTATTGAAGCTTTAAACGTCCAACATTTTATACGTGTGTAAGTGTGTGTGTATTCAAATACTGATTTTTCAGAAAGATTCGACTTTCCTCTCTGGTGCCTTGTAGTGAAAGTTTTTTCATGTCTATTTCTTATATTTTTTATTTGTTTCCTTCTGGTAGAACTGTGGATCCCCCAGTTTACGTAATTCATCGATCTGATTTCTCATTACAAAGCTATTCCTTACCTTTAGTAATTATATAAATGCATTTTGTATATAAGAAAAGAGCATAGGTCTTTGATTGATGGTATGCTTTTTGAATTTCATTTATAAAAGCATTTGCATTTTATTGCTTTTTAACACAAGTAGTTCTGCTATGCTGTTAACATTTAAAGTTAGAGATGATTTTAGTTCACTTTGCTTCTGATTATTTTTTAATTGTCTATTTTTTCTAGTAGTAATTAAATTTAACTTATTTTGTCACAGCGAATATACCAAATTTGTGTTGGAAGCCCTTGAGCTGGAAGATACTGTGAAAAATAATGAGCGCCGTGATGTGACTGGATGGTTTGCTCTAAAACCACTTATTTTTGGTTTTATTAAGTCTAACACATGCTTTCTATCTTTAAAAGATTCAACTTTTATGGATGCTGTGAAAGTATCCAACATTTGATTGTGTTCTGAACTATGTGAATTGGGTCAGCATCTCTGATTCTAGGAAATTGGTTGCTTATCTGCATGATTCTTAGTATTTTTTATTACTAAGTCTTCTTTCATTTATTTCTTAATCTGAGAAATGTCAATGCTTAATTCTGTGTATGTGTGTGTGGCTGTGTATGTGTGACAGTGGGTGTATGTGTGTACAAGTACAGCCATATATGTATATAAATTTCACTTCCTTATTTTGTTCACATGAATTTGTATATGTATGGAAGCATACAACATAGATAATTGTATGAACACATATTTCAATCTTCATTTGAATAAGCCATCATTAAGACCATATACTTGTTACTCTATTATGTGTTTTCTATCAGTTATTATTCAATTAACAAGGTTTGTTGATAATTGTTATGCATTTGTTAAATACAAACATATATGCATCCATACTTACGTTCATATATATAAATATGTGTATGTATGTGTTGAATTATATAGATACATATATGTTTGTTTAGATATATGTGTGATAAGTTATGTTTGCTTAGATGGTTAGAATTTAAATGTTATGTGATGTAAATTGTTATATTGGATTTTCAGTATTTTTAATTGGTTTGAACATTATGAATTATGACAATTGAGTAGTTTTGGTGCTTATGGCCAAGAGCTTTATAGCTCAAAGTGTTTCCGACAGAGACGTCCATAGTTCAAATCCCTCCTCCCCCTTTGTTGTAATTATCAAATTATCAAAAAATAGTTATGGTACATGATTATGTTTCTAAATATGATTTAATTTAGTGTAAAAAAGAGTATTTTAGATGTTCAGTTTTTAGGTTAACTTGACTTGACCCATTCATCCCAACTCATAATTAGATAAATAACCCAACCCATAATTAGATAAGTAGGACGAGTTTTGGATGAGTTTGAGTTTTTTAAATATAATGGGATGAGTTTGGGATGGAATTCCTTAAATTTAATAGATGTTTTGGCATGTAATATATAGAGATTTGGGTTTGGAAAGACTTTTTAGATACCCAACCCGTACACACTGAAGGGGTGTCATTATTGTGAAATATGAGAAGAATGGGGGTAGGGGATTGAAAAGAGAATAAGAGGATCACATGGTTGGTTTATGGAAGAGCATTAGAGAAGGTTTGATCTCATTTTCTAAATATATTAAATTTCTTGTTAGAGATGGTATACAAGTCTATTTTCAGCATGATGTATGGTGTGGTGATGCTTCTACAAAGGATCTATTCCTTGATCAATTTATTTTGCTGTTATGCTTCAGTTGTATCTTATATAGCAACTCAACAAACAGAAGAATGTGATATTGGGGTCCTTGTTTTATTCGTGCTTTGCAAGATTGGGAATTGGAATGCATGGTTAAGCTTTTTGATATGCTACATTCACATTTGCTTTCTAGTAGAGGTGTAGATCAAATGTCTGGAGATTAATTAAGTCTAGAAATTTTGATATTTGGTCATTTTATGATGCTTTGAGAGGATCTACAAGAGTAAAGTCCCCTAGATGAGTATTAGGGGTGCTAAGGTGCCTCAGAAGATAACTTTTTTTGACAGGGACACCAGCTTTGGGAAAGATTATAATTGTGGATAATCTTCCAAGCTGGAACACAGTGACTATTGGTTGGTATTTCATGTGAAAATGTCGTGGGAATCAATTGTTCATCCTCTACTTCATTGCTTAGTGGCAAGAGATTCTTGATTATTTGTGTTTTCATTATTTGGTGTATCTTGGATGTTGCGATTTAGATGCTTGCGTGCTGGAAGGATGATTCAGTTGACATGAGACTGTATCAATATGGAATACCGCTGTTGTGCTTTTGGAAAAAATGAAAGGAGGGAATAGTAGGAATTTTTAAGCCATGAACGTCGTCTCCTGCATGTAATAAAGTAGTTA
This sequence comes from Quercus lobata, assembly GCF_001633185.2. Classification (NCBI taxonomy): domain Eukaryota; kingdom Viridiplantae; phylum Streptophyta; class Magnoliopsida; order Fagales; family Fagaceae; genus Quercus; species Quercus lobata. The sequence continues at coordinate 22,879,263 of NC_044914.1, forward strand.
TTTTTGTGGTCTTTTTACGATTGGATGCCTACCTTCGACAATGTCCTTTCCACGCCCTTTTTTAGCATTTTTAAACTTTTTAGATTTCAGATTGTAATTCTCTAGGAGTAGCTTGATACATATCCTGTGTATTTGAATTTTCTTCTCTTATCAATAAAGTATCTTTGTTTATTTATTTTAAAAAAAAAAATTTCTTGTCACACGTTGGAAACAATCAACTGTAGTACATAATTGTAGATGATCAGTGGTAATGTCATCAGTAGTACAGCTTAGTACCTTTCTTTTGGATTGATGATCACTTCATGCTGCCTTTTCTTGATGCTAGTTATTCATATTTTAATTTTGCAGGAAATATATTTCAAGCTTTAGGCCTGAACGATCAGGCACACTAGGTTCTTTTCTTGATATGATTGGTAATTACCAGAATCTGAATATTGTTTCTGTATATGCATGTAATTTCAATTCTGTTTTCCAAATTTGTGGTACTTTGGGGATGGTGGAACATGATAATCACATAGACAATTAAATAATGGTTGTTTTGTCATTCATCTGATGGTCTTACAATGGGATTTTGGATTACTGGAGCTAGTGAACAACAGGGCTCTATTCTGTTCCAATAAAATAAAATTAGCCAATGTTTTTTTCATTATCATTTGAAAACACAATTTCTCTTTTAGAATGGAATTGCTACAAGAAATTGAACCTTTTTGTTCCATAAAAGAAGTAAACCATCAATAATCATTAAAAAAAGTTGAAATGTTTTAATTTGCTGACATTCTAAATACAATTTTGAATGTGAAAAGGGTTAAATTTCTTTATTTGGATGATATATGATGCGAGGCTTCAGGTTATACTCTTAATGATTTTGTGCATTAAAGTAACTGTTTAAATACATTTTAAATGATTTTTATATAAATTCCATTGATTCTCATATACTTCAATTCTTTGCAGAGTTGATGTGGCGGTGTATTCTAAGAAAGCAACTTAAGAAACTCTTGGCAATTATATTAGGTTGCATGTCAGCTGCAATTCTTTTAGCGGAGGCCACAATACTGCCCAGTGGAGTTGATTTATCTCTTTTCTCTATTCTCATAAATGCCGTAGGAAGGCAGGAGGTACTTGTGCAGGTAAATTTTCTTTTTGAGGAATGGAATTTTTCCTTTTTCTTGAGGGTTTCTCTCTCTATTGAATGTTCAAAATATTTGATAGATCACCACTTGTCCAAAAAGCTTAAGCTGTTGGAAATGGTAAATTTAATCATTTGACCATTATCTTAGCATAATGAATTTATAATTAAAGACAGTGTAGAAAATGGAGAAAGCTTAAATGTGGCAAGGAGGGATGGCTGGATGATTGTATATAAATTATAATTTATGGAACTTCAGTGGCCTTTGCATCCTTGATGTATGAACCTTTGCATTAGTGACTGATGGGTGTTTGGTTTCTTGTGTTGGTACTTGGTACTAGTAAAAGAAGTTGGGGAGTTATGGTACTGGAGTGATTTGGAACATAAAAGGTTACGACTGGCATACGGACTCCAAGTGGCATAATGTTAATGTCAGAAGTGTGGTTTGCATTATTTAGTTTCACCTAGAGTTGGGGATGGTAATTTTTGGTGCTAGTTCTTTTTTGTACTGCTGAATGAAAATAAGCCATGGATGAATAGGATGGGAATTACATTGGGAATGACAACGCAACCTACTGTGGTATTGTGATGATTTTACTGTTTAGGTAATGCTACTTTGAAATGGTGATGTTTTTCTTCTTTCTTGTAGACAAATTTGTTGGTTGGTTCTCTATGGTTTGGAGGTCACCTCACATGGTTGAATGAATGGACAATCCATTTGCACTAGTGTAAAACTAAACTCTTAGAGTTACTTTGAATTATTTTTTATATTAGCTTGTTAATGAGGGTATTTTTGTTATTAACATGCTAATATAAAAAAATAACTCAAAGACATATTCTAATATTCTTTTACCTGTAAAAATTTTTGTCGGAGCTATATTTTAACAAACTCTCTTTTGGATTTTGGATTTTTGTTCTTTTCTTGACCAACATGCTCACCATAGATGATTCTGATTAGAGATTGATAGATATAAAGTTTTTTGATTAATTTTTGATGAATTAATTTAATGTTTGTCGTACAGAGTGTAAGTAGAGTATTTGGGTTGTGTAGGATTTGATAATAAAGGAAAAACCTTACAAATAGTCATTGAGTGGTTGACATAGGACAAATTGGAAAATTTCTCTATGTGTGCTTGTGGTGAACTTAGGGTTAAGAGGATTCGTGGATCTTGGGTTATTGGTTTGATTGTTCTCGGCTTTGGAACTCACAACTTGTGACTCAATCCCTTTGTTCATTAGCTCTCTTCTTTTTCATATTTAGTTTTCTGTTTTTTTTTTCTTTACCCTTTTTGTACTTTTGGACTACTATGTGCCCTTTATGCATATTTTAGTTTCTTTAATATAATTTTTCTTACCTATTAAAAAAAACAGTTTACAAAGAAGGGTTAGGGTTTTAAATTACTAGAGTTTTAGTAGGGAAGGGACAAAATTTCCAGTTACCTTTCATGCCCAAAATGCATGGCAAGAGTGCAAAAGAGGTTGTTAGAGAACCTTTATTTGATCTTAGAACTCGCATATGACAGAAATGTGGCACTCATGCAAGTAAGTAATAAAATTCCTTCTACTTGGGCTTTAAATGCCGAAAAACTGAAATCAAATCGGCCAACATTCTGTGAACAGTAGTGAGAACAATGCATGCGAACAGTGGGTCAGTGACATGAATAGTCGTGTGAACATGCAAGTTTTCCAGTTACCTTAAATGCCCAAAATGCATGGCAAGAGCACAAAAGAGGTTATTAGAGAACTTGTATTTGATCTTAGAACTCACATATGACATTAATGTGGCACTCATGCAAGTAAATAATACATTTCCTTCTACTTGGGCTTCAAATGCCAAAAATGAATATCTAGAGTAAACAAGGGAGTGTAGAGGACCTGTTTCAGTTTCACCCTATATAGCCACAGAGTTGATTGTTTTCGCCAAATGGTTTCTTGCCAACCAAATGAGGTCTATGATTTTCAGTTGAAATGAATTAAAAAAAGGCAAATAAAATATGGCCCGAAGATATGAAATTTGAACATATATTACTGCAGAATTTTCAGATCTGGTCAAATCAATTGAAAGGATTATGTAAATTACAGTGGACAACACATACTCTACTGCCTTATAAGGAATTGCACTTTTGAAATGAATTTCAGTGCACAGGAGTTAGTAATAGACATGGGATCAATTATTGGAATGTGGTGGGAGAAACTTCAAATATGTGAAGCCTTCATTGCTATGGCCATAACAAAATGTCTCTGCATACAGCACTGACCTTGATTACGTATCAGTGAAAATTCTCAATCTTTACAAGGACTTTGCATCTTTTGTCGTCATTTAGTGTGAAAGATGCTGGAAGCCCTTCCCCAAAAACTCTTGGAAAATTTAATTCCCATTTCCAATGTCTCTTTTTGCCATGTTTACACTATAATACATTATAAATTGTAAATTAGTGTCTGAAGCAATGAGAATGAAAGAGCACTAGAAAAAGAGACCAAAGAGTTGTGTGTTATTGTGTTAGCCGCCTGATTAAATATTGCCTTTGTTATTTTTCGCAACATCATGTAATTATAACTTTAACAATAAAAAAATATTTATGTGTTAATAAAGTCGGAGGAAAATTAAATCCATTCTCAGTTTGTGCCATTTCCACATTTAGCTGGTTCTCTTATAGACGACCCCTGAATCTTCTCATTCTTGGTCCAGATGCTCTGAGAAAACTTGAGTGAGCATGAGAATCTACTTCCTTCAATTTATGCAGTGTCTAATTAATTAAAGAAGAGATTAAATTATAGGTGGTCATTGCTTGAGTGATGGGGTGTCTGCAGTCATCTCCAATTTTTATCTTCCATGACTCTTGTGCAAAGTTGTTTAAATTCAATAGCTCACTTCTGCCAGTGCACAGGTCCAAGGACCTCCTCTTTGTTTGGAGTAAATAAAGATCATCATTGCATTTCATGGGGGTTGTTTCCTATTCTGAAATTTTCTTGTGTCATAATGGTTTAATTCTAGGATTGTTTTTTTGCAGGTAGCTGCTTTCATTCCTCTGATGTATATGTGCATATGCACATATTATTCCTTGTTCAAAATTGGAATGCTGATGTTTTACTCACTGACACCCAGGCAAACAAGCTCGGTCAGCTTGCTTATGATATGCTCGTAAGTTTTGTTATTTTATCTCCGTAATATGTTTTTGACCACTTAATGGATTTTATTTTATAAACATTCTCTTTAAAAGGTATTGGTCATTAGATCTCACTTTCACATTTCTTCCAGGATGGTTGCGCGATATGCACCTCCAATTTCATACAACTTTCTCAATCTCATTCGTCTTGATGGTGATGAAAAAACTATCTTTGAACAGGTCTTTCTTTGCTACAGTATGCATAACTCACATATGGCTAGTCATATTAAAATATTATATATAATCTTTTCATTTATCAGTCCTCCAAAATTATTATAAATAAAATTTATGATATAAATCTTGAATATAGAGGAGTTGGTTTTGCATTGATATATTTGGTTTTTCAATCTTTGTACTGAGCATAATCACATATGGCTGGTCGTATTCCAATTCTAGATGGGAATTATGTTGCCCCTCCTTATAATACTTCCTAGAGGTTGGGTCTTGGTGCAATAGCAAGTGTCTTCCACCAAAAGCGATAAGTGCGGGTTTGAGTCTAGGATTCAGCCTCTCCAAAACAAATTGGGGGTAAGGCTGCCTATCATGACCTCTCCTAAGCCCCGCAAAAAGTGGGAGCTTTTTTGCACTGGGTTCAACCTTTCTTTTTATTACTTCCTAGTTTTATAATCATTTCTTTAACAAGTCAAGTGATTGACTTAAGGGTTAAAATATGATAATCACAAAGGATATGATAGTTTTTGAGGTTCCTCTGATTACATAAGTATTGTCACTTTCAGATGTACTTCTTATATGTGTTTGTTTCATTAAACTTCTTTCCCTCACAGTATATATTATCTTATATGTAGTAGGGTTTTTTTTTTTAATAAATTTTTTTTAATTATCTTGGTTTTGAGATCCATCCTCTGTAAGCATGTCCACCAGTTCCAGCTTTGCTGTCCAGAAACTCTCATGTTGTCTAGTTTATCTAGAGGTATTTATTAAATATCAGATTGTAAATGACATAATGTGCCGTGCATTTGGCATGCTGGTTTCTTTACACTCTTGTAGATTGTGAAAGCCAGTTATAAGGCTGAACAAATGAGTGGAAAAAAATTCAACTAGAATTTGTTTGGAACAGAAGTAAATAGTGATCTGAAGTGATGCCACTGGTGCAACTTAGAGTGATTTCAAGAAAAGATCATTGCAAATTTTGTCTTAACACTGCTTACTATAGTAGTTTACACTACAAGTAATAAGAACTTTATTATAAAAGAAAATGTCTAGGGCATGGTATACAGAGAATATATGAGAAATTTCACTTAGATGTTTTTAAAGGCAATATCTGCTGGACAATTGGAAAAATGAAAGTAAAACATCTTGTTCAGAAAGCAAAAATAAGCACCTTTATTCTTGTTGCTTGGAGCATTATAAGAACAGAATAATCTTAAATATTTTACATGTCTTTGATTAACAACAGAAACCAAAATGATTCATAGAGAAGATAGTAAACACAATCTCCATGTAGTATTTAATGGATAGAAAAATCTGGACTTACTAATCTTAATGTGTTAAATTACCACCCCATAAGAAATCTTTTTCCGGATTATAATTCATCCTAATTTTTCAAGTAAAATAGATGCTCCAATTAACTAGTGAGTTAAGGTGTTGTTACATCTCTAAAATTTCTATATTGAAATATCACTTACAGGATTAGAGAGATCCCTGACTTGCAGTCAAGTCAGAAAATCCTTCCATTTGATCTGAAAGTATTGATGGGAAGAAATCAGATTTTCTATTGGCATCTAATCATTCCACTAAAACAATTAAAAAAAAAAAAAATCCATATGAAAGTCAAACTTTTTAGGACAAAGTGGGCAAAACCTGATAAAAAATTTGAAATAAAATGAATAGACTTTTCTCATTTGCTGGTTTCATATTACCAGCTAAACCATTGCAATCTGTTTTCCCTTTAGTTTTATGTAAAATTCTGGTATTTCATGGTGTTAAATTCAAATGATAATTATATTGTTGGGAACGGTTATTAACTCACAAAAGGAAATTGTTTAGGTTGATCTACTAATTAGTAGGCCCCGTTTCAATATTTCAATGATTTAGTTTAACTATTTCAATTTATCAATGTCTACCTTGTTTTATTTTTATTTTTATTTTATGAATCACTTTATCAATGTTTATTTTTGTGAGTTATCCTTCAGCATTGTGGGAAGGTTTTTTTAAATTGTTTTTTACTAGGACATTAGAGCTTTGTGAAAATAAGCAATAGAGCAATATATGGTTTGGTAAAAACTTCTTACAAACAGTTCTCAGCATAAAAATATAGCCAAAATAAATTTTTGTTTAGCTTTCCCTAGTTTAGATTACATTATACCTGTTTCTAAACTTAATGGATGCTATATGTATTGGTTTGTGAACATTAGGATAGCCACAAAAGGTGACAAATCATTTTGAACTTGACGCAGAAATACTGCATTCTTATGAACTCCCCCCCTCCCCCTCCCCTCTTTTTTCACTCTCAAGATTTCATTATTTTACTCAAAGTGTGATGAATTTTTTTTATTTCTGCACAGAAAATGGGAAATATAGATGATGCAGTCCCTTTCTTTGGAAAAGGATTCAACAAAATCTATCCCCTTATTATGGTTATATATACCATTTTAATTGCAAGCAGTTTTTTTCATCGGGTGATTGAATACTTTGGGAATTGGAAGATATTCAAGTTTCAAAATGAATCAGATGATATGGATGGATTTGATCAGTCAGGAGTAATTATTCTGAAAAAAGGTGAGCAAATTACGACATACTGAATTGGTTCATATATTGCTTGCTTAATTGAAAAGCACTCAAAGGTGTTACGAAAATCTGGGGGAACATTATTAGCTGCAGTCTTGCACAAGAAATATTACTTATATAAAAAGAAAAGAAGAACAATTTTTTAAAAAAAACATTAGAATTGTTCAAATATATCAGCTTTGAGTGAAAATGAAAGTTGTTAACTGTTAGTTGAGTCTTATAATAATTAAATTTGTTCCATACTTAGAACGGTCTGGGCTTGAGCAAGGACATAAAGTTGGCGAGCATGTTATTCCATTAGCAAGGAATTTCAACAATGTTACCATTGACATTGAACCTGGGAGCAATAATGTGGTATGTAAAATCATCAGAAAGCACTTCTGTTTCATCACTTCTTTTAACAAAGTATTCCAATGATGGTATTCATGCATTCTTATGTTTATACTGGCAACATGGATTTTTTGACATAGCTCTTGCAAATTTGTTTATTTTTTCCTCTATATTCTCATAATGAATATTTGAAATTGGTAACAGGAGAAGGTTAACACTGAATTGAAATCAACGAAAGTGATGGAGGATGGAAAGAGAGGTCAATTACAATCTTTAAAGGAAGAGGCCCTAATTGATACAAGCAGAGAAGCTATCAACAATATGGATTTGGTTGAGAAAAATGTAACCTCCTCAACAGCTGATTCAAGCAATCTTCGAAATGTAACAGCAGGATCATCATCTAGATTAGCCTCAAAGTGGGAAGCCATGAAGACTGGTTTTCAAAACTTGAAGTCTAACATTGTTGCCAAGAGATTCATTCCTTTACGCCAGGGTCAAGAAACCAAAATTGATCATGTTTCCTCATCTGAATCACTTGATGAAATATTTGAGAGATTGAAACAGCCAACCGTGAACCGTAGAGGTTATTACAATGATGACAATGATGATGATCATGGCTTGGACATCAGGGAGATGCAATCATCCAGATAGTCTCTTACACATTAAGCAGAGCCATTATGAAAATAGGTATAATCATTTTGGGTTAATACTCTAGAGATGTGTTTCTAGGATAGTTGAATTTTACTCTTCAACAAATTCTATTGTGACTGGATCACCTGTGGTCTAGAGAATTCTCAACATGCTAAAAGCACACACATTTTTTACTAGTTGATTGGGGTTAAATGTAAAAAGAAAATATGGCCCATGATTTGAAGAGGAGTGATTTATGGGGAACTCAGCGGGTAAGTACTGTAATTTTAAGCACGTGGTAGATTACTGCATGCATCTTGTGTATAGTCATTTATACATGTGACGTTTTTCTCCAACCTAATTTAAATCTATTCTTTTACCAGAAAGGAAGCCATTGCAGATTTTTTCATGCACTTGGCTTCCATCAAAGAATGATTCTGAAATGTTGCTTAATGCTTATTCATATTGTGCAAGTCCAAGCCCTCGCGATTATCTCTATATATATATAAAAGGGCCATGATCTCTTTGCAGAGTTGGAAAGTGCTAAAATTATCTTCATTATGGGTTAAGGTTCAAGGCTGGTAAAGAGAGAAATTCAAGGGACTTTTTTTTTTTTTTTTTTGGTGGATAGTGAATTTCCAACTATCATCCACATGAAGGGACTTTTTTATTAGTTTTTGTTTCAATTTTTTCACATGATCCTTGGCTTACTTTGATTTAACGGGATTCATTTGAACCCCCCTTGAGTTGGCAATTATTATTATTTTTTATATAATTTTTTTTTTATTTGAACCTCCTAAAATAAAATTTTGAACATTCTGACACAAAATTTTTTTTAAACCCACTTGAAATAAGTTAAATAAGACCATGTTAACAATATTTTGATCTTTTTAAACAAAAAAAAAAAAAATCTAACAACAAACGAATTTTATCTAATATGAGGAAGAGGGGGCGGGGCAACAAAAGTAAAAAAAAAAATTTCATCTTAAATTTAAAAAAAAAAAAAAAAAAAACCATTTAGATTTTAAAAAAGATTTGAAATAAACTAATAGAAAATTCATAGTTTGCATTTTACTATCAATGTAAGATCTACATTGTTTCTAAATAAATGTGTATGGTACAATTAATATTGTATACTTTTTGCAAATGTTTACAATATAATTATCTACAATGTAAATCTTACTATGATTCTAAGCAAATGTGTATAGTATAATTGTTTACAATGCAAATCTTACATTGATAGTACAATATAAACATATAATTGTCCTAAACTAATAGATAAAAGTATTTATCTATTAATATGTTTATTGTATTAAGAAAAAATATATCAAATGAACCTATAATTTATTTTTCATTCTATTGCTAGTACGTACTATAGACAAATTTAAATAAGGAAACCATGTAAATTGCAAGATTCATCTCTTACTCAAGATGTATCTTCTTATTGCCCCCTAAAAAATAGGCGTAAATGCACTTTTAGTTTCTACATTTTGACTTTTTTTCATTTTGGTCTCTATATTTTAATTTTACCACTTTTAGTCCCTAAACCAATTAATATGTGTTATTTTCGTCCTTTCCGTTAGTCAACTGACAGAAATATCTGAGGTGACTGACGGAAAAATTAAAATATTATAAAAAATACCACGTCAATATCTAATTTTTTTTTAATAAATAATTTATCAATTTTAACTAAATAAAAAAAGATAAAACAGAATTAAAAACAATAAAATACATAAATTTAGATCTAATTTCTTTTGAACAAAAACACACAAGAAAACGGTCACAGATTTAAACATCAACATAAGAGCACAAACCTAAAACCAAACACAAACTCAAATTTAAAATCACAAAGAACACAATAACAAACATCAAGTTCTTCAAGTCATTTTTGTATTTTATCAAGTTACACGTAGCTAAGCAAAGAAAAATTGATCTCCTGCAAAATGTTTCAAACCTGGTGAGTTGGCGGTTACAATTACAGTTACAACTCTCAAACCTAGATCTCCTGCAAAATCAATCTCCTAGAACCAAATCCGAATCTCCAACAAAACAACCAAACCTAGAAGACCCATAAACCCAACAACCAAACCAATCTCCAAAAAAGCAAACCTTAACCTTCGAATCCATAAATTTTCTTGAGAAACAAACAAAAAATCCAGATTGGTTGAATTGTGAGAGAGAAAATGAATTGTCAATGAAGATCGGGTCAGATGCCCACAGGAAAAACAAACCAAAACCCCCCAATTTTCTCAAACCCAAACAAAATAATCAAATCTAAAAATTATCAAATCAACCAAAAAATCCAAAAACCCAAATGTTGCCCATCGTTTTCTTCAGATCAAGACCCACTTGTCGTTAAAGTTTACCCCTTGATATTATGCTCGTCGTTGGTGTAGGGAGAAGCTGAAGAAGGAGATTCCTTCGCCTTGATCTGCTCCAAATCACCGCCACTCTCAGCCCCTTTCACTCCAAACCCAAATCCAAACAACCGCCGATCTCAACCACTCTCTCTACCCAAATCCCAACCACTGCATCTCAACCTCTCTTTCTCTAAACCTAGAACAAATCCATATCCCAAAAGATATAACCCGAACTTAAAGAGAAAAAGAAATAAGAATAACCCGAGAGGGCGAGGGAGATTTTTGACCTGAAAGGAAGAGAGAGATAGGAAAATGAATAAAGAGTTTAGCGCCCTGTCTAGGTTTTGTTTTTAGTGATGATGTTGTATTTGGTTGACAAGAAAATTTAAGAAAAACTAAAAAAGTTACTCCAAGTTTTTTCTCAATTTAAATTTGAGTTTGTGTTTGGTTTTGGGTTTGTGCTCTTCTATTCTTCTGTTGATGTTTAAATTTGTGATCATGTTCTTGTTCAAAATGAATTAGATCTAAATTTATGTATTTTATTGTTTTTAATTTTCTTTTTTTTATTTAGTTAAAATTGATAAATTATTTTTTTTTTAAAAGATGCTGACGTGGTATTCTTTATAAAATTTAAATTCCTCCGTTAGCCACCTCAAATATTTTCGTCGGTTGACTGACGGAAAGGATGAAAATAACACTTGTTAATTGGTTTAGGAACTAAAAGTGGTAAAATTAAAATGTAGGGACCAAAATGAAAAAAAGCCAAAATGTAAGGACTAAAAGTGCATTTACGCCTAAAAAATATCCTAGAGCCATCACTTATTTAACCACAATATCATCCACATGGTCTTCTATGATATCGTGGAACATGTAATAATAGATGGTGGAGCGCACAGGTGGCCTTAATAGAAATATAGAATACCTCCATTAGCATATGAAAAAGGGTTTTCTATGAATCCTTGAGGATGCATTCTTATTTGGTTGTAGTCAATGAAATCGTATATAAAAGAGAACATCTCATGTGACAACATTGCATGTACAATTGAGTAGGCTTGGCAACAAGAAATCATCTTGTTAGGCATGTTCAGGTCTCTTAGAAGTCCATGCATCACCTGATTTGCCCATTCTTTTTTTGGTACAAGCATAAAGTTGGTATGTTAGGTGATGGTAAAGTTTGATGAACCCTACCCTAATGATCTTCTCTATTTCTATTAAATTTGGAGATCCACTTATGAGTAGAAATTCCAACTTGGTTGCTTCATCAACATAACAACATGGTGCTTGGTTCAACCAAGAGCTTACATGTGACTGAAGTGGCATCTAGACCAAGCGTCTCGTCGTAGGTTCATGTAAAGATACCCTAGAACAAGGAGGCCTTGTGCTTAATTTTACAATAGTCTTGGCGCTTGAGTGCTTCAAAGGCTAGCTTCAAATCCACAAACATGGGACACACTTCACATAAATGGATCAAAGGATGCTTCTTTGCTAATGTTGTCTTAGTAATATATAAAGTTTTATCAGTGCCAATTTATGTGAAAGATAGTTACTCTTCAACAAAAAAAAGAAATGAAAGATAGGGAAACCTCTAATGGGATCTACTTTTCGATCAATGGTTACATATCCCTCTGTCCGTTGAAATTGATCAATAGGATTGGTTGGTCCACGATCCTCCCTTTCAAAGAGAATTAACTAGTAACTACCTTCGAACTACCCTACTCATAACACATGCTTTATCTAATTATGACATCTACTATTGAATGTTTTTGTACGTAATAACATCTGAGAACCTAGCTAGTATATAATTTATTTTGTAAACAATAATTATATGAATGATTACAAGTTATAACATACTTCAGAATTTGCATCTAACGTACTAATGGTCTTATTATAACATTTGTCATTGCTCGTAATGATGTGTTTGCATTGGAATTGCGTATGAGTTGCAAAATAATAATCAAAATTGATGTAAACTCTTAATGGTACCATAAATGTGCTTATATGCATATATATAGAATTCTTATAATTATTAAGTTAGTTTAGACCCTTTTTAATTATTTTTTTTTAAGAGTTTCCTCCTATGTTGTCTGTTTCTAATAATTATATTTTTTATTATCAGACCAAAACACCAATCGGTTTTTAGACCCAATGTGGTGTACCTAAATGTTTTAATTTGGCAAATGACCTAGCAAAATAATAAGGTATGTACTCCTATATATATAAAAGAGTATGTACTTTTGTGCACGGTTGTATCTAGTAGTGCAACAATGTATGCATATATTTAAAAGATCGATTAAGTGTATATAGATGTATAAAATACTTGCTTGGAGCTTAGTGGTGACATGGTACTCATCCATATTGATGTAATTCTTGTTAACGGCAACTTGCAAATTGGAAAATAAAAACACATACTGATATGTTCAGGTATTATTAAAATTTAAAACATGGTACTAGACATATCTCGTTATGGCGTTAGGGTAAACACAACCAAAAACTATAAAAGAGATGATAATTTGGTGATGATTCCTTAGGAATTTGGTGATGATTCCTTAGGCATTAGTAGAGGCACATAAAATCAACTCTTTTTTTTACCCAAAATTTGATAAGCTGAAATGTAGCTAAACTTAGGGCCCGTTTGGTACCCCATCTTCAGCAATGTTGTTTGCTGTTTAAGGGATAGGATCCCCTTCAGTTCAATTTTTTCCCGTTTCCTCCAGTTTTTATCCGGATGCAACACACGTGTTAGAAAAATTATCCAAAGGCACAAAACAAACCACCTAACGTCTCCAATACAATTTTCATAGCATTATCTTTCCTTCTTTCTCTCTCTTCTTTTCCCCTGTCTCTGTCACTTGAGTTTACCAAGCTACTGTACAAACAAAGAAGAAGAAGCCACAGCCGTCACACCGTCAGTTCGAGCCTCCCTTCAGATCTGCTAGTGTTTCTCCGTCCTTTCGCGAAACCGACGTTGCAAATCTCTTCTTTGGCTTCCGATTTGCAAAACCCAAGAGTTCGATCTCCATTTTAGGAGACACACGCCGCCACTGGTTCATGAAACCAACGCCACGGATCTCTTCTTCGGCCTCCGATGTGTAAAACCCAAGAAGCCGGCGTCCATCTTCTGCCTCACGGCCCTCCACGTGCGGCCTGAAGTTTTGCCATGCCTTCTTCCTGCACTTCTATCTCAAAAAAAGTTTGCTTTTACTTCTATTTTTGAAAACAAAAATTGCTAATTTCCTAACCGTTGGATCATTATTTTTACATGTCACTCACCTATTTTAAAATGGGAGGAAACTGGAGGTGATCCTTTCCTGCTGTTTAAACACCCAAATAGGTGGGCCTCATGCTGAAATATGTGTTTGGTAAGTGATTCTTAACTATTGTTGTTTGAGTTTAGTGTTCAAGTGTTGTTTGAGTTTGTGTTTCACATGAGAGTCCAACACTCTGGGCCCACCTGACATAAATTCACTGTGCTCTCCCACGCGTATAAGCAGATGGTCTCTTCTCTCTTACACGTCAGTGCAGTGTGGCCTCTCAGCAATGTCTCTCCCACGCGTCTGTGTAGCAAGGAATTCTGTAAGCTTTTCTCATGTCCCTTTCGCACAGCCATGTTGCATCTTCATAACTCACACACCTTCCATTAATCTCACACACCCACCCAATCCACCATAACTCATCCCAACGGCCATCATCTCCTTCATAATCGTTGAGCAGATCTCCCAAAATCAAAGCCCTAAATTCACCACAAACATCTCCCCAAATCGTACGACCTTTCAACCTCCCCACCTACCATAGTTACTCCCACAGCCCAACCATACCCTTAAGCATTGTTTATTATTGGATTTTGTCAAACCCATAATAGGCTTTATCTCAAATCACCTTAATTGCCCTTTAAATCATGTCTGGCATTACATATGGAACTTGCAGACATTGCTTCGTCCTCCTCAATCATTCCACCATTTTCATCATCCTCCTCCAACGTAATTCTTGCACCTAATGTAAGTGTTTAATGTTTGTGTTAAATTCAAAGTTCATGTTTGCCGTTACTGAAATTTGTTCTTGGCTGCTGTTGATTGTTGTTTGTTGCTCTTGATGTTGGACATGTTTTTCCTCCATGCCCTTCTAACTGTTCATATATGTATAATTTGTGAAATGGGCTTCCTAAATCTAATAAAGGTCTAAACTGGTTAATTGATTCCTTGCAAATAATTTATAATTGTGATTCTATATTTGGTTTTTTTTTCCTATGCTGTATGTAACTTGTCTGCAAAAGAATGTCTTCAAAATATACCTATAATAACTGCTTTAAGTTAATCTTGACTCTGTGTTGCTTTAGATGTATCACTTTCTTTTATACATAACGCTACAACTTGTTTGGTAGAGTTTTTTGTTCAAACGACCATTTTACTATTGTGCAGTTACTAGTTTAAGGTTTAGGGTTAGATTCAAGTTGAGAAATCATAAAACTAATTAGGAAAATAGAAACCTGAATTTACTAGGCAACCATGTACAGTCTGTCATGCCTACTATCCATGTTAGTGGATGTTTATGGCTTAAGTGTGTATGTCTTATTAAATGGCAGACCCATCCGACGCTGAGAATTTTAAGTTATGGCCTGCACCAGTAAAAAAACACTTCATTGATGTGTTGGTGTTGGTGGAAGAAGAAGCCAATGGGAACATGCCTTCTGGGCAATTCAAGAAAAACTTTTGGACAGTTATCCAAGATGAGTTTAACTAACAAATCAGAAAACACTATTGCAAACAGCAATTAACCCAAAAATATCAATGGTTAAAGCAGAGATACCATACGTTTGCCCAACTAATTGGTCGAACTGAAATGGGATGGGATCCTGTTACTAACACCGTCACAGGTAGTGACAAGGCTTGGGCACACACAATGGCGGTGAGTGTTATACATTTAATTAATTTCCATGCCATTCATTCCGTAAACATGTAAACAATCCCATATATACCAGTGTCTCTAATCCCATGTATACCACATCTTGTCTTTTTCTAATTAAACCCTAGATGCAAAGATTTTCTTAAAAAGGGGATAGACCACTATAAGTTGCTAGGACAGCTTTTCAACACAGGCACGACAATCGGATTTTTACAAATATCCTCTGCCCAACCAGCCTTTAACAGTGATGAAGAGCGAGAATTGGATGCTGCTTTCCTCACACAGGGAGTACACGTTAGTGTTGAACCTGATAGTCCCTGCCCCCCCCCCCCCCCCTCCACAGATATGGGACAATGCAATAACCCAAAAGGAAAGTAGCTAGCTCACTTTGACATATCAACAATGAAGAAAAGGAAATGAGGGTCCATTGACAGAGTCACTGATGCTATCATGGAGTTCATGGAGATGTCAAGGAAAAGGCGTAGTGATAAAGAAAGCGAAAGCCGAAAAACTATAGAATCTGCGCCAATGCGTGATCCTTTCTCAATGGACAAGGCCATGACAATTCTGAACACTACTGACAATGTTGATGACCTCACCCTATTCAAGGTCCTTAACGAACTCCATAAGCTCGAAAGCATGGCTGCTTTCATCATGATGAAGCAGGAAAGACGATGGGGCTAGATGGATTTAGTGACTAGTTTACTCTAGGAGAGTTGGTGAAGGAAGGGGAGGAAGTGAATGGCTGCTTTTGTGGAGTTTCCTGTTTCAGTAGTTAATGTTTACTAAGCTAATGACCACTATCACCATTTTTTGTTGAGTTGCTTGTATGGTTTAGTGGGGGCACATTGTATTGTGATAAGGAACAATTATGTTATTATATTTGAACATGTATGTCAATGATCGTACTATTTGGTGGTTTGTTATGTTTATTACCTTCTCTAGTTAAGAACAGTCTGTGTTACTGACTTATTATTGTATAAAAAAAACTTGTGACTTATCTTTTAATGCACAATTTCTGTACAATTTTAGTTTTCGGCACAAAGTTACAAACTTGCACTTTTGTTTAGTTGAATCAGTAAACATAGAACCCAGAGAAAAAACAAAAATGCTAAAAATTGAAAGGTAGTGCATTCCATTTTAAGGGCCTCCAAACTAAATTCTTGGAAAGATTAATTGCAAGCACCCAAATCTTGAAAAGGTGAAAATAGCTACAATATAAGTGATTTAGAGAAAAATGTGTATCCGGGTATTAACTTGGTTACGTCATAGCCAAAAAAATCAATGTTTTTTAGCTTAATTGACTTATGCCCATGTTATTTTTTAAGCCAAATCAAAATAATTTATCCCTAATTAGCACTATTGGTGGATCCTGTTGAGAACCAAGCAGGTTGTGTTTGTAGTTGAGGTGTTGATAGGTCCCAATTCGTTTTGTATTGCATTTCAAAGACCCTATTTTGGTCGAAATAAGTGATAGCAATATTTGTTAATTACATATAATATTCTAGTAAAATGTTATTTTTGTTGAGGATACAACTCTATTAGGACGGTGGACAAGGTACCATTTCTCATAGAAATGACTCAACATTTGGCATGAGTATAAACTGCTTAGCTTATTAGGGGTGAATACTCATGGATTACCTAGCAAACCATGGCAGCTTGTTAGGGGTGAATACTAGCGGTGTAATCAAACCAAAACAGTATCGGTGGTAGTTTTTTTTAAAAAAAAAAAACACACATACCAAACACATAACTTCATATTTCTAAACACCAAAATATCTATTTGAAACACATTACCAGACACAGTTTTCTCTTTACGAATACTATATTTACGTATTTTTTACAACACTTTTTAAATCACATTTCCACATCATTTTAAATAATATTAATCAAACTCCTCTACCAAACGGGCTCTTAATTTTCCTAAAAAAAAACTTAGTTAAAACACTTTTGCAACATGCTCCCCAAATGGTACACCAAAATAATTTTTGAACAAACATCCATACATTTGTTGAGATTTTTGTTCCACAACAAAACTTTGAAAACCATTTTTTATTTGTTTCTCTCTCCACCATTCAACTATCCTCCACCTCTCTCTCTCTCTCTCAACTGAAAGCCGAAGCTGCGTTTCTCATTCGCCGCCACTCCGACCAGCTCCGCTCCATCGCTCTCTCTCCTGACCCTAACCTTCATTACCGTCTCCACATCGAGTAATGTCAATCATCTCTATTCTTCTCATTTTCCTCTCTATTTTCTTCTCTCTCTCTCTCTCTCTTTCTCTCTCAAGTTTTGCAGAGCTAATGGACGACGACCCGCCGCTTGCGCAATCGCTATTCTCCCAACCAACCGATCACCTGCGCCTCTTCGACGATGCTACTATTTGGGCTCATGTATGCACATTTTTTTGTTTTTCTTCGAGTAAAGTACACTTTTGCCCATTAAAAATTTCTAAATTTTCCATTCTCAAAAAAAAAAAAAAATCTAAAATTTTCATTTTGAATGTTTGATTTCGTTTTCATATTGATCCATTTCGTTAATAATCTGATGATGACACTTTGCATTATAAGTAGCATTGGCATTTTTTAATAGACGAGACGACCCTTATGTATTAAATAGTGTTGGAAATGGAACTCAACACGTTACGCCAGTTCACAAGCCCAAATTCCTTTGTTACAAGTAGGCCCAAACCCATTAGCTAGAAATGGCCCAGGACAGCATTAGTCTGTAGATACCGATGTTCACACTTCACACAAACCAAGCCACAAACTCCACTATCTTTCTCTTCTTTGCTTTCACTCCCGACTCCTAAGCCATTCATAGTCATGGTCATAGAATAGAGTAACAGCAATTTTTTCTTCTTCTTTTTTTGCTTTGGTTTAAGAAGAAAAATGTCAATCCTTCAAATCCAAACACTCTCAAATTCTTTGACAGGTCCAACTCCAACCAAGTTGTTCCTCCACCCAAAACCCCATAACTCTTCACTCTACTCCCAACCCATCACACCCAAAACGACCATTATTCGTATGGGAGGGGGTCCCAGAACCTACCCAGGTGGCGTATCAAAGTGGCAATGGAAGCGAATGCAGGCAAAGAAAGCCAGCCAGCTCCTCAAGGCTCGCCTCGCTCGCGAGCGCAATATTTACGAGATGCGAAAGCGAGCAGAGCTCAAGGCTGCTGTGTCAGAGCTCGAGAGGCCTTGGGAGGTTGTCGAGAGAGCCCCTAACTTGCTCTCCGTTGGCGCTGACGAACAAGTGAAAGTCTTGGCTGATAGGTTCCAAAGGCCTGGTGGGTTCGATTTGTGGACTCAGAGAGATGGGCCTCAGTTGTTTCAGACTGTGGATGAGTTACCCTCAGCTAGATTTTTCCCTAAAGGGGTTGTTCATAGTATCAAACCCTATCAAAGAAATGGTGGGTTGGATGAATTAAAGGAGGAGAAGGGTCAGAATTTATTGGACTCGGAGAGTTCGTATCGGAAAGATAGTTTGGAATTATCGGGTGTGAATAGGCAAAATGGGAAGAGAAGTAATGGGAAATTGAGGAAGAATGTGAATAGGAATAGGTTTCAGGATGTGGGTTCGAATGGTTCCAGTGGATTGGAGTCAAGGGAAGCTGGTTTTGATAGAGAACAGAGAGGAAAGGGCCCCATTGGTTCCGGTGGGTTGGAGTCAGGGAAAGCTGGTTTTGATAGAAAACAGAGAGGAAAGGGCCCCATTAGACGGAATGTTCGGGGTAATGGCTCGTTAGGGTTGAGAGATTCACAGTCTGATGATGTTTATGATATTGGTTTTGATAGAAAACATAGAGAAAAGGGCCCCATTAGACGGAATGTTAAGGGTAATGGTTTGTTAGGGTTGAGAGATTCACAGTCTGATGATGTTTATGACATGAATTTGCAAGAAGATGGAAGTTACGAATTCTAAATCAAGAATGGTCGGAATGACTTGAATTGTAAGGATAATGGAGTGGAAGTTGAGTCATTTTGAATTTAGCAGCTTCTTAACGAATTTGCTTGCTATAATTATTTAGATTATGTTGTGACTAAATTGTAAATTGAGACTTAAGTCTTTATATGTTCGCATTGTTGAATGAGAATTTAGCTCTTGGGAGTATGTGTTGCTCAGACTTGATCATCATTTGTTTGGAGTATATACTCCTCTTTGTTTGGAGTATATAAAGATCATCATTGCATTTCACGGGGGTTGTTTCCTATTCTGAAGTTTTCTTGTGTCATAATGGTTTAATTCTAGGATTGTTTTTGCAGGTAGCTGCTTTCGTTCCTCTGATGTATATGTGCATATGCACATATTATTCCTTGTTCAAAATTGGAATGCTGATGTTTTACTCACTGACACCAAGTTAAACAATCTCGGTCAGCTTGCTTATGATATGCTCGTAAGTTTTGTTATTTTATCTCCATAATATGTTTTTTCACCACTTAATGGTTTTTATTTTATAAACATTCTCTTTAAAAGGAATTGGTCATTAGATCTCACTTTCACATTTCTGCCAGGATGGTTGCGCGATATGCACCTCCAATTTCATACAACTTTCTCAATCTCATTCGTCTTTATGGTGATGAAAAAACTATCTTTGAACAGGTCTTTCTCTGCTACAGTATGCATAACTCACATATGGCTAGTCATTTTAAAATATTAAATATAATCTTTTCATTTATCAGTCCTCCATAATTATTATAAATAAAATTTATGATATAAATCTTGAAGATAGAGGAGTTGGTTTTGCATTGATATATTTGGTTTTTCAATCTTTGTAGTGTGCATAATCAAATATGGCTAGTTATATTCCGATTCTAGATGGGAATTATGTTGCCCCTCCTTATATTACTTCCTAGAGGTTGGGTCTTAGTGCAATGGCATGTGTCTTCCACCAAAAGCAAAAGAGGAGTTGGTTTTGCATTGATACATGTGGTTTTTCAATCTTTGTAGTGTGCATAATCAAATATGGCTAGTTATACTCCGATTCTAGATGGGAATTATGTTGCTCCTCCTTATATTACTTCCTAGAGGTTGGGTCTTGGTGCAATGGCATGTGTCTTCCACCAAAAGCGATAGGTGTGGGTTTGAGTCTAGGATTCAGCCTCTCCAAAACAAATTGGGGGTAAGGCTGCCTATCATGAATTCTCCTAAACCTTGCAAAAAGTGGGAGCTTTTTGGCACCAGGTACAACCTTTCCTTTTATTACTTCCTAGTTTTATAATCATTTCTTTAACAAGTCAAGTGATTGACATAAGGGTTAAAATATGATAATCATAGAGGATATGGTAGTTTTTGAGGTTCCTTTGATTCCATAAGTATTGTGACTTTCAGATGTACTTCTTATATGTGTTTGTTTTTAAACTTCTTTCCCTCACAGTATATATTATCTTATATGTAGCAGGGGTTTTTAAAATTTTTTTTTTTTATAATTATCTTGGTTCTGAGATCCATCCTCTGTAAGCATGTCCACCAGTTCCAGCTTTGCTGTCCAGAAACTCTCATGTTGTCTAGTTTATCTAGAGGTATTTATCAAATATCAGATTGTAAAATGACATAATGTGCTATGCATGTGGCATGCTGGTTTCTTTACACTCTTGTAGATTGTGAAAGCCAGTTATAAGGCTGAACAAATGAGTGGAAAAAAATTCAACTAGAATTTGTCTGGAACAGAAGTAAATAGTGCTCTAAAGTGATGCCACTGGTGCAACTTAGAGTGATTTCAAGAAAAGATCATTGCAAATTTTGTCTTAACACTACTTACTATAATAGTTTACCCTACAAGTAATAAGAACTTTATTATAAAAGAAAATGGCTAGGGCATGGTACACAGAGAATATATGAGAAATTTCACTTAGATGTTTTTAAAGGCAATATCAGCTGGACAATGGGAAAAATGAAAGTAAAACATCTTGTTCAGAAAGCAAAAATAAGCACCTTTATTCTTGTTGCTTGGAGCATTATAAGAACAGAATAATCTTAAATATTTTACATGTCTTTGATTAACAACAGAAACCAAAATGAATCATAGAGAAGATAGTAAACACCATCTCCATGTACTATTTAACGGATAGAAAAATCTGGACTTACTAATCTTAATGTGTTAAGTTACCACCCCATAAGAAATCTTTTTCCGGATTATAATTCATCCTTAATTTTTCAAGTAAAATGGATGCTCCAATTAACTAGTGAGTTAAGGTGTTGTTACATCTCTAAAATATCTATATTGAAATATCACTTACAGGATTAGAGAGATCCCTGACTTGCAGTCAAGTCAGAAAATCCTTCCATTTGATCTGAAAGTATTGATGGGAAGGAATCAGATCTTCTATTGGCATCTAGTCATTCCACTAGAACAATTAAAAAAAAAAAAAATCCATATGCAAGTCAAACTTTTTGGGACAAAGTGGGCAAAACCTGATAAAACATTTGAAATAAAATGAATAGACTTTTCTCATTGGTTGGTTTCATATTACCAGCTAAACCATTGCAATCTGTTTTCCCTCTAGTTTTATGTAAAATTCTGGTATACATATACTTTTCATGGTGTTAAATTCAAATGATAATTATATTGTTGGGAATGGTTATTAACTCACAAAAGGAAATTGTTTAGGTTGATCTTCTAATTAGTAGGCCCTGTTTCAATATTTCAATGATTTAGTTTAACTATTTCAATTTATCAATGTCTACCTTGTTTTATTTTTATTTTTATTTTAAGAATCACTTTATCAATGTTTATTTTTGTGAGTTATCCTTCAGCATTGTGGGAGGGTTTTTTATAATTGTTTTTTACTAGGACATTACAGCTTTGTGAAAATAAGCAATAGAGCAATATACGGTTTGGTAAACACTTCTTACAAACAGTTCTCAGCATAAAAATATAGCCAAAAGAATTTTGGTTTAGCTTTCCCTAGTTTAGATTACATTATACCTGTTTCTAAACTTAATGGATGCTATATGTATTGGTTTGTGAACATTAGGATAGCCACAAAAGGTGACAAATCGCTTTGAACTTTATGCAGAAACACTGCATTCTTATGAACTCCCCCCCCTCTCCCCTCTTTTTTCTCTCTCCAGATTTCATTACTTTACTCAAAGTGTGATAAATTTTTTTATTTCTGCACAGAAAATGGGAAATATATATGATGCCGTCCCTTTCTTTGGAAAAGGATTCAACAAAATCTATCCCCTAATTATGGTTATATATACCATCTTAATTGCAAGCAGGTTTTTTCATCGGGTGATTGAATAATTTGGTAATTGGAAGATATTCAAGTTTCAAAATGAATCAGATGATATGGATGCATTTGATTAGTCAGGAGTAATTATTCTGAAAAAAGGTGAGCAAATTATGACATACTGAAGTGGTTCATATATTGTTTGCTTAATTGAAAAACACTCAAAGGTGTTACGAAAATCTGGGGGAACATTATTAGCTGCAGTCTTGCAAAAGAAATATTACTTATATAAAAAGAAAAGAAGAAGAATTTTTGAAAAAAACATTAGAATTGTTCAAATATATCAGCTTTGAGTGAAAACGAAAGTTGTTAACTGTTAGTTGAGTCTTATAATAATTAAATTTGTTCCATACTTAGAACGGTCTGGGCTTGAGCAAGGACACAAAGTTGGTGAGCATGTTATTCCATTAGCAAGGAATTTCAACAATGTTACCATTGACATTGAACCTGGGAGCAATAGCGTGGTTTGTAAAATCATCAGAAAGCACTTCTGTTTCATCATTGCTTTTAACAAAGCATTCCAATGAATGATGATATTCATGCATCCTTATGTTTATACTGCCAACATGGATATTTTGACATAGCTCTTGCAAATTTGTATATTTTTTCCTCTATATTCTCATAATGAATATTTGAAATTGGTTACAGGAGAAGGTTGGCACTGAATTGAAATCAACGAAAGTGATGGAGGATGGAAAGAGAGGTCAATTACAATCTTTAAAAGAAGAGGCCCTAATTGACACAAGCAGAGAAGCCATCAACAATATGGATTTGGTTGAGAAAAATGTAACCTCCTCAACAGCTGATTCAAGCAATCTTCAAAATGTAACAGCAGGATCATCATCTAGATTTGCCTTAAAGTGGGAAGCCATGAAGACTGGTTTTCAAAACTTGAAGTTTAACATTGTTGCCAAGAGATTCATTCCTTTACGCCAGGGTCAAGAAACCAAAATCGACCGTGTTTCCTCGTCTGAATCACTTGATGAAATATTTGAGAGATTGAAACAGCCAACCATGAACCGTAGAGGTTATTACAATGATGACAATGATGATGATCATGGCTTGGACATCAGGGAGATGCGATCATCCATATAGTCTCTTACACATTAAGCAGAGCCATTATGAAAATAGGTATAATCATTTTGGGTTAATGCTCTAGAGATGTGTTTCTAGGATAGTTGAATTTTACTCTTCAACAAATTCTATTGTGACTGGATCACCCGTGGTGTAGAGAATTCTCAAGCACACACATTTTTTACTAGTTGATTGGGGGTAAATGTAAAAAGAAAATATGGCCCATGATTTGAAGAGGAGTGATTTATGGGGAACTCAGCCGGTAAGTACTGTAATTGTAAGCATGTGGTAGATTACTGCATGCATGTTGTGTACAGTCATTTATACATGTGACGTTTTTCTCCGACCTAATTTATATCTTTTTTTTTTCCAGAAAGGAAGCCATTGCAGATTTTCTTCATGCACTTGGCTTCCATCAAAGAATGATTCTGAAATGTTGCTTAATGCTTATTCATATTGTACAAGTCCCAGCCCTCACGATTATATATATAAGGGCCAAGCCCTCTTTGCAGAGTTGGAAAGTGCTAAAATTATCTTCATTAAGCGAAAAGGTTCAAGGCTGGTAAAGAGAGAAGTTCTATGAAGGGACTTTCTTTTTCTTTTTTTTTCTTTTTTTTTTGGAACCCACTTGAAATAAGCTTAAATATGATCATGTTAACAATATTTTGATATTTTTAAACAAAAAGAAGGGCAACAACGGACCAATTTTATCTAAATGGGGGGGGGGGGGAGATAATAAGCCTAACAACAAAAGTAAACTTTTTTTCGTCTTAAATCTTAAAAAAAAAAAAAGCCCATTTAGATTTTAAAAAATATTTGAAATTAACTAAAAGAAAATTCATAGTTTACATTTTACTATCAATGTAAGATCTACATTGTTTCTAAACAAATGTGTATAGTACAATTAATATTACATATTTTTGGCAAATGTGTACAATATAATTATCTACAATGTAAATCTTACACTAATTCTAAACAGATGTGTATAGTATAATTGTTTACAATGTAAATCTTACATTGATAGTACAATGTAAACATGTAATTGTCCTAAACTAATAGATAAATGTATTTTAAGCAGTAATAATTAAAATTCATTTAACAATAATTAATATGTTCATTGTATTACGAAAAAATATGTCGAATGAACCTATAGTTTATTTTTCATTTTATTGCTAGTACGTAATATAGATAAATTTGAATAAGGAAACCATGACCCCCTAAAAAATATCCTTGAGCCACTACTAATTTAACCACAGTATCATCCACATGTTCTTCTATGATATCATGAAAATGTAATAATAAATGGTGGAGTGCACGGGTGGCCTCTATAGAAATATAAAATACCTCCATTAGCATATGAAAAAGGGTTTTCTATGAATCCTGAGGATGCATTCTTATTTGGTTGTAGTCAATGAAGTCGTACATAAAAGAGAACCTCTAATGTGACAACATTGCATGTACAATTGAGTAGGCTTGGGCTGCTTGGCAACTAGAAATCATCTTGTTAGGCATGTTCAGGTCTTATAAATCCATGCATCACCTGATTTGCCCATGTACAAGCACAATGTTGGTATGTTGGGTGATGGTAAAGTTTGATGAACCCTACCCTAATGATTTTCTCTATTTCTATTAAATTTGGAGATCCACTTATGAGTAGAAATTCAAACTTGGTTGCTTCATCAACATAACAACATGGTGCTTGGTTCAACGCCGAGCTTATGTGTGACTGAAGTAGTGTCCAAACCAAGTGTCTCATCATAGGTTCATGTAAAGATACCCTAGAACAAGGAGGCCTTGTGCCCATTTTTACTTAGAAACACTAGTCTTGGCGCTTGAGTGCTTCCCAGGTTAGCTTCAAATCCACAAACATGGGACACACTTCACATGAATGGATGATAAATGGATCAAAGGATGCTTCTTTGCTAATGTTGTCTCAATAATATATGAAGTTTTATCAGTGCCAGTTTATGTGAAAGATAGGGAAACCTTAAATGGGATCTACTTTTGGATCAATGGTTACATATCCCCCATCCATTGAAATTGATCAATATGATTGGTTGGTTCACGATTCTCCTTTTCAAAGAGAATTAACTAGTAACTACCTTCTAACTACCCTACTCATAGCACGTCATAACACGTGCTTTATCTAATTATGACATTTGTTGTTTAATGTGGCAAAAGGCCAAAGCCAAATTCTCAAAAAAGAAAATAAAAGTTTCATATATAAAACAAAAAATCAATTAATATCTTAGTTTTGACAATAAAAATAATTATCGACTTATTGTAAAATTACACCTGTGTTGAAATTTTATTTTATTAAAAAAAAAAAAAAAAATCATCTTGACCCATAAGGTATGGGATAGCAGTGTTTTGTCTAGGTTGGTGACCAATTTATCTTCCCGCCCAAACCCGTCTTCTACCTTTCCTCTTTTGTGTGCACAGCAAATGGCGATGTCCTCCTTTCACAAAATGGACGATTCTCCCTCTCAACTGAAAGCCGAAGCTGCGTTTCTCATTCGCCGCCACTCCGACCAGCTCCGCTCCATCGCTCTCTCTCCTGACCCCAACCTTCATTACCCTCTCCACATCGAGTGAGTAATATCATCAATCAATCAATCAATCATCTCTATTCTTCTCATTTTCCTCTCTCTATTTCCATGTTTCTCAGTTTTGCAGAACTAATGGACGACGACCCGCCGCTTGCGCAATCGCTATTCTCCCAACCCACCGATCACCTGCGCCTCTTCGACGATGCTGCTATTTGGGCTCATGTATGCACATTTTGTCTTTTTTCGAGTAAAGTACACTTTTTGGCCATTAAAATTTCTAAATTTTCCAAAAACAATTCTAAATTTTCATTTTGATTGTTTGATTCCGTTTTCGAATTGATCTATTTCGTTAATAATCTGATGACGCTTGGCATTATATGAGTGGCATCTTTTAATAACGACCCTCATCTAGCACTTAGCGGTCATATTATCAACAGAGATAAACTTATTTGGCCGGAATACGAAGAAATAGGGTTCCCTTCTCTCACGTGAGTGTGGCTTACCTCCAGTATTTTTTTAATTGGAGGTCTCCTTTTATTTTAAACACACAATGACAAATAATAGTGGATTTTAATTTCTACATTTTATTTAGTTAATGGGTGATGTAGTAGTTTCTCATTAAAATAAAAAGAGATTTCAGTTAAAAAAGTATTGGAGGTAAACCAAATCCCTCTCACATTTGTGGTGGACCTCACTATGAATTTAATGAGTGGATTCTATCATAAATGTGAGAGGAGAGAGTACCATTCTCCGTACTCTGGGAATATCTAAAAATTACTCCACTTATATGGGTGATGTGTCTTAATTGACGATACTTATTGGGCACTGAACAGTCATATTACTAAAAGAAATAGACTTATATGGGTGACATGTCTTAATTTTAAGGGCTAAAAGTGTAATTTAATATTTTGTTTTCATATCTTTAAAAAAAAATTATTGTGTCTACTTTAGTTAGTTCGTTAAAGAAAGCTCCATTTCTTTGATTTGGCTGTGTTTTGCTTTGTGTATGTAGAAAATTGTATTGGGGGATTTGAAATTGAAAGGTCACAAAAGTGTGGTTGAGAAGAAATTCATTCATGTTCGTGTAAACATCAGCGGTTCCCCACTCGAATGCCCTGGTTTTTTTTTCCTATTCTTCTCTCTGTGATATTGGTTTTGTTTCAACTCTTTGCTTGGATAATTGTTTGTTTGATTTGTGTGTGAATGTGTTTGGATTTGGTTAGAGACTTTTCCACGCATTGGAAGTGTTCGAGTGAAGCATCGTGGGATTCTTCTCACCCTTAAAGGGACGGTGATTCGTTCTGGAGCGATCAAGATGTATGAAGGGGAGAGATGGTATATGTGCCAGAAATGCAAGCACAAGTAGGGTTTTTAATTTGGTCACTTGTGAAGCACCAATGTACATTTGTATTGCGCTATTACATTTTTAGTAGCTTAATTTTCTTGGTGTATTGTGGTGGTTATGAATAGGAATGCAGAAAAAATAGTGCAATCTATCTTGTCAACTTAGTTTCGTCTTAAACCTTGTGAAGGAAGGAGGGTTGCCTTTAAGCTATAAAGCAGGTCTGAATGACATGATACTGATCCGCCAAGAGGGTAGATTTAAGGAAACTATCGTATGACATTTCCGGGATATGCTGATAAACATATCTTCATAAATTGCCAAGTATATTTTCATTTTGTATTTCAAAATTTTCAATCAAGTAGCTTAGAATTTCAAAAAGATATTTGAAAGAGAGAACAAAT
Organism: Quercus lobata; assembly: GCF_001633185.2. NCBI lineage: Eukaryota > Viridiplantae > Streptophyta > Magnoliopsida > Fagales > Fagaceae > Quercus > Quercus lobata. Next base: position 22,907,123 of record NC_044914.1, read on the forward strand.
ATTCAGACATAACAAGTTAACATCATCTGTTGGTTTTTTCCAAACAAAGCAAAAAAGTTTTAGTATTCACATCCTTGCATGCTTGTACTATGTCTTCCTTTTTTGTCCAATCCATAATCAAGATGCCCAAAAAAAAAAAAAAATTTTGTTAAATTGTTGAGTATTTAGCTGTTTCCAATCTGGAACCTCTGTGTGTTCCAGCCATATCCCCTGCATAGCCCACCATATCCTGTGCATGACCAGGCATTTCCCTTAATGAAAAATTTATTTGTGGCTCATGGCACATATGATGCATGTTGGGTGCATTTCATGTAAGTGCCAGTGTCCTCCAAGTTTCTGAGACTGCCATGTCACATCTAGGGCCTTACAGCAATCTGAACAACTTCAAACTCCAGCAGATATGGACTGCATAATTTTGAAATCCATAATTACGCAGTCAGTCACATTTCCTCAAAATTTTCTGAATGACATATTATAGTCACTGACATTCTTTACCTAGGGGTATTGATCTGTATCTTTGAGACTAGCATTCCTGTCATAATCTACTCGGAGATACCTGTTTTATGCCAATTGTAGTTCGCACTTAATTTTTACCTTCTTACGGTTGACGATGTTTGCAGGTTCCTAGTTTATCCTGAGCTGGAAGCTAGAAACTCAATATCGCTACCTTCATATTGCCCTTCTCTGGTATATATTTTACTCAATTTCTGGTTATATCTCACATTATTTTAACTGTGTCATATGAAAAGTTTGAAGACAACATAAGTGGTGGTAGCAACAATCGGATGGTCTCATACATTTTTATGTAATATGATAAAAGTATCACTTATAGTATGTGCTTAAGCTATTTGCAAAATTTTTATAAGTGCAGTTGCATTTTAGGATGCATTCTTGATCTTCATGTGCATTAAGATGAGAATTTTATGAATTGAGGCATGAGATCTTTTTATTTTTTTCTACTTTATTATCATTTTGATGGATTTAATATATTTTTTGTATCATATATTTTACCTTCTTATGTTTTGCAACAAGACTTTTTTTTGATAGGTAATAACAAATTTATTGATAATAGAAGTATAATGGATTTACGATAGTAAATTCACTGCACTGAAAAAAATACAAACCAATCAAAAAGAAAGACTAGTAGAATTAAGAAAATCAAACAAAGAATGACAATGTGTAAACCCCCAAATACGGGACCACTCAAACAAAGTCCTAAGCAGCAAAGACTTCACACAATCTACAAGTCTCTCAGTTTCCTCAAAAGTTCGGGCATTGCGTTCCTTCCAAATTAACCACATAAGACACGCTGAAACCATATTCCACACATTTGAAGTGTGACTCCCCAACCAATTCCACCATGCAGAGAGAAGAGAAACAACTTTCTACGGCATCACCCACTGAACCCCAAACAAACGAAGGACTTCACTCCACAAGGTATGAGCATACTTACAATGGATCAATAAGTGATCCACAGTTTCCTCTTCACATCGACAAAGGCAGCACCAATTAACAAGAGGTAAATGCTTCTTAACAAGGTTGTCTATAGTAAGAATCCCACCCCTAGCAGCTGTCCATAAAAAGAAAGCCACCCTTTTAGGGACCTTAACACACCAAATGCTCTTCCAAGGAAAAGACACCAATGGGGCTGCTAGCAATGAGAAATAGAAAGAGCGCACATCAAAAACACCACTACGATTCAATTGCCATATCATGGTGTCATCACCCCCTCTAGGTAGCTTGGATGAGATATGCGCAAAAAAATCATAAAAGATCCCTGTCTCCCAATCCTGAAAAGCACGACGGAAACGTAAGTTCCAGCTTCTACCACCCCCATCCGGTGCATAGTCAACCATATTAGAAATCATAGCTGACTTATCCATAGCAATAGCAAACATAGCCGGATATAAATCCTTCAGGGCAGTAGGGCTACTCCAAGGGTCATACCAAAATCTGATACGAAAACCCTCACCCGCTGCATACAACACATGACCAAAAAGCTCTCAACCCCCTTCCTAATGTTCTTCCACATACCACATCCATGCGTCCCTCTAACAACTCTAGTACACCATCCCCCATTGGCCTCCCCATATTTGGAAGCTATAACTTGCCTCCATAAATGTGTGACCTCATTCCCAAATCGCCATAGCCACTTCCCAAGCAAAGCTTGGTTAAATAGCCCAATCTTCCGGATCCCCAAGCCACCTACCTCCACGGGCCACACAACTTTCTCCCAAGCAACAAGTGAGAATTTAAAAACATCATTAGATCTCCCCCAAAGGAAATTCCTCTGAATCCTCTCTAATCTGTCCGCCACATGTTGTGGAATAGTGAACAAAGATAAATAATATGTAGGAAGACTTGATAGGGTACTCTTCAATAAAGTAAGTTTACCCCCTTTTGACAAATATAACTGTTTCCAACCTGCAAGCCTTTTTTCCATCCGTTCAATGATAGGGTTCCATATTGAGGAATCCGTATAATGTGCCCCCAAAGGCATACCCAAATAAGACATGGGTAAACAGCCTATCTTACAACATAAAATACGAGCTAAGGCATCCAAATTTCCAACCTCACCAACCGGCACAATCTCACTCTTACCAACATTTACTTTCAGTCCTGTGATAGCTTCAAAGAAAATTAGAACCATACGAATATGTAATAATTGTTCCTCGGATGCATCACAAAAGGAATAGTATCATCAGCAAACAAAAGGTGAGAGATTTGCAAACCACCACTTGCATTGGGACTTGCTTGGAAACCACTGAGAAAGCCTCCATCTTCTATCCTTTTCAACAATCTACTCAATACCTCCATTACGAATAAGAATAGGAGTGGAGATAAAGGATCCCCTTGGCGAAGATTACGAGAACTGCCAAAGAAACCAACTAAAGACCCATTAACAAGCACTGAAAAACGGGCAGTAGAAATACACATCTTCATCATCTCCCCCACTTCTCCCCAAAACCCATCCTCTCCATAAGGTAAAATAAGGCACTCCAACTCACATGATCATAAGCCTTCTCACTATCCAATTTAATAATCACACCCGGAACACCACTCTTTAATCTACTATCCAAGCATTCATTTGCGATTAGAACAGAGTCAAGAATCTGTCTTCCCCCAACAAAAGAATTTTGGGAATTAGAAATAAGTTTATCAAAAACACAACGAAGTCTATGTGCCAAAACCTTAGAAAGTAGCTTGTACAAACTACCCACAAGGCTGATAGGGCGAAAATCTCTAATATTGACTGCACTAAGCTTCCTGGGTATCAAACACAAAAATGTGGCATTGAGAGATTTTTCAAAGATGCATTCTTTGTGGAAGTCTGTAAAAAAAGCCAAGATCTCCTTCTCAAGAACACACCAGCATTTTTGGAAGAAAGCCATAGTAAAGCCATCTGGACCGGGGGCCTTATCACCCTTAGCCTCCCGAAGGGCTGCAATGATCTCCTCTTTCTCAAACTCCATTTCTAAAGTAACCCTATCAGTTTCATCCAGATTTGCAAACTCTAAACCATCAATAGTGGGCTGCCAAGATTTGGTCTCCTGGTACAAAGACTTGTAAAAACCCACCACTTGATCCTAAATGGCAGACTCATCCTCATACAAAATGCCCTCAACCTCCACAGCCCTCATTGCATTTGTACGTCTATGAGAATTAGCAAGCCTATGAAAAAACTCAGTATTATTATCCCCTTCTTTTAAGTACAGAGCCTTCGATTTCTGCCTCCAAGAAATCTCCTCCAAAGAAGCTAAATACTCAATTTCAGCCTTTATCTCAAGTCTTCTTGCACTATCTGCCGATGACAAAGATTGCATCCCTTCTCTCAAGTCTAAGTCCAAAAGCTCAGCCAGCAAGCATTTTTTCCTAAAAGACACATCCCCAAAAACATGTTTGTTCCAATGCTTCAAGTCTCCCTTAAGAGCCTTCAATTTGCAAGCTAGAACATAACTAGGAGACCCCACAAAATGGTAACCGTTCCACCAACCTCGCACAAGATCCACAAATCCCTCCACCTTAAGCCACATATTCTCAAATTTGAAAGAAGTCTTTCCCCTTGACATTCCACCTGCCTCCACTAGAAGAGGACAATGGTCCGAAATCACTCGAGGAAGAGGCCTTTGAGTCACATCCAAAAAGTGATCCTCCCAATCAGCGGATACCAGCACTCTATCAATTCTAGACATAGAAGGGTTCTCTGAGTCACGGAACCATGTATACTCGCCCCCCACCAAAGGTATATCAACCAAAAAATTCCTCTCAATAAAGTTCGAGAATTTGAACATGGCTGGACTAAAAGAAGTGCAACCAAGACGCTCTGCTGGGTATCTGATGATATTAAAATCACCAAAAACACATCAAGCTGCACTCCACCTCCCTCTCACACTATCAAGTTCAGTCCACAAAAGATCCCTAAGACCATCAGCATTCGGACCATACACCCCTGTACATATCCAATCAAAACCATCTACCACACCCTTAAACAAAATAGAAACAGAAAAGCACCCAACCAGAACATCCATTTTTTTATATACCCTCGTGTCCCAAGCCAAAATAACTCCCCCTGCTGTATGAGTGGCATCCAAAGCTACCCAATCAACAAAAGGACTACTCCAAAGACTTTTCACAACAGCAGAAGCAACAAGACATTATTTGGCTCTTTGTTATATGTCTAGTTTTTCTTATCTAGTTGTTCTTTTGGAGTTGATAGTTGATCAATTGTCTTCAATCTCAGAGTTCGAGACCCTGTGAAGGCATGAAGTTCAAGGAATTAGAAGATTCTATAATACGCCATGATTATCAGGAAATCAAAATCCAAGAAAGCACACAAGTGTTGGGTGTTGGGGCGATTCCTCGTTCAATTCCCGTCATATTGAAGGACGATCTTGTTGACATTGTTAAAGCTGGAGGTGAGAAATTTTGGGAAGCTCTATTTTTCAATTTTTTAAGAATTTACTTCCTAGCATTACCTTGAGCAAAAACTTCCTAACAAATATCAAATTTTATGCTTATACTAGCTGTTGAATCATGCCATTCTTTGAACATATTATATGGTTTAGATTATCTAATTTTTTGGGGGAGGGGAGGTTTGTGTGGTAATTACTTCTTGTCACAGATGATGTAATCGTTACTGGGATTTTAACTGCGAAGTGGTCTCCAGACTTAAAAGATGTGCGTTGTGACCTTGATCCCATACTAATTGCTAATCATGCGAGGTAAGTCTTATAGTTCTTATTGAATTAAATCGTCAAAAGATTTAATACTACTTATGGAGAATTGGGAGGCTTCTATCCACCAATTTTTTTATTTAGAAGTAAAGGTGAAAGAAGATTAGGAAAAGGTGCATTTTTGGCTTGTTAAACAATGCATGATTCTGGTGCTTTTGCTGCCGAATTCTGTGCTTAGTGTCATATATTTTGTTTATAGCCAGTTCCAAGCCCAAAAAAAAGAGGGTGGTCTTGGTGGGTTGATGGCCAACATAAAATTTAGTCACTTTATTATGAAAAAAATAGTCAATTGTTCTGGAACTCTATGCAATGAAAAGCTACAACACTTGTCCTTTTTTGTTTTTCTGTTAAAGTTTAGCTTTTCATTTTTTTAGAAGAACCAATGAGCTGAAGTCAGAAGTTGATATACCTGATGATGTTATTATGAAATTCAAGCAGTTCTGGTCAGATTTCCATGATTCCCCATTAAAAGGTAAAAATTGTTGATCGTATACTTATCTTATGAATTAATATGCAACTGAAGAGTTTATTTTTCGGGACCGTCAATATTTCATTTGAAGAAAATAGTTTATATTTCTTATTCATTCTGTGTATATTTCTTGAAGTTTAGCTTTCTTATTTTGCATGATTCTCCAAGAACCTTATAGCTCAACTAGCACCTTTTGGTGTTTTCAATGGATATGTCTAGGCTTCACATCCCTCCTCCCCCAACTATTGAATTATCAATAAAAAAAAATATTTTGCAAAATTTACAATGTTGTTATTTAGTATAACTTAAAATCTGTTTAATGTTTACTCAGGGAGAAATGCCATCCTTCGAGGTATTTGCCCACAAATTTTTGGACTCTTCACTGTCAAGCTTGCAGGTTTGCTGTCATCCCATACAACATCTAATACTTATTTATCTGTTTTATACTTTCAAACTGTATTGCATTGTTTGGGTTCAAAATTTTCAGAGTAAAAACTTTGTGTAATTTGGTAATAAAAAAATGTAAATTGATGTGTCTTATTGTTCTGTTTTTTTTTTCCCTAAATCTTAGTATGATCATCAATTCCTACTTATCACATTTACCTTTTCATTCTTCAATTTAGTTGCGTTAACACTTATTGGGGGTGTGCAACATGTTGATGCTTCTGGGACAAAGGTTCGAGGAGAGTCTCATTTGCTTCTGGTTGGTGATCCAGGTAGCAGTTTTAATTTTTTGTTACTTTTTACTTCTATTTTGAATTATATGATACTCTTCATTCTCTCTCTCTCTCTTGCTCTGCACACACACAAGTTTGTCTGTGTTTCTATACTCCATCTGCTTATGGAGATGTTGATAGGATGAATAAGAGGGATCCATACAAGTTGTTGAAAATTGCAAGATAAATATTAAGTAAACATTACTAGATATATCTCACAGGTACTGGGAAGTCTCAGTTCTTAAAGTTTGCTGCAAAATTGAGCAACCGATCTGTTATCACGACTGGGTTAGGAAGCACCAGTGCTGGATTGACTGTCACTGCAGTCAAGGATGGAGGTAAACATTCAGCTAAATTCTACCTTAAACCTTCTTTTGGAGGTTGGACAATATCTGCTACAAATATTTTGTTCCATTAATTTCTTCTTCATTTATTCTGACATTATTCTTGTGGTTTAACTTCTTTATCCCTCTTCTATTTTTTTATAATTAGAATTGTACTATTTGTTAGAATAATGATTAAATGATTAAATTACATTCTCCTTAGAGTTTAAGCTTTTGGGACAAGGGGTAGTTTATCATTGTATTAAATTAGGTGGTCCCAAGTTCGAACCTTGTCTCCACTATACCTCCCATTTAAAAAGTTGAAAATCTCACAAGTTGAGACACACTTATTGAGGGAGAGTCTAGGCCCACACGTGATGGCGAATATTAGAATATTGGTTGAATAATTAGATTCACCCTTTCTTAATAACTTAAACTTCTGGGACAAGCTGTAGTTTGTCACTATAGATTGTAGTTTGTCACTATAGAAAGTACTTGTACACAAATGTAGAGCAGATGCTTCTAAGTGGAAGCTGTGACAGTACCAGACGCTATTATTGACATGCTATTCTGATTTACCTGGACACATGTTGAAACCACCTTCAGTCTTTCATTGGATATTAAAGTGACTTTTGACATTGTTCCTTTCTCTTGTATGTCGTTTTACCCCCCTTCTATTATTTCTTATATTCAAAACTTGGTGTCCAAAGTTATATGTTTAAAAGTTCCTGTGTTTGAACCTTGGGGTTATCCTATTGTTCAGGTTGCATGTCTATAATTTGATTCTGTTTAATGATGTTCAAAGGCTGTATGAATAGTATTCATGAACAGTAGCACAAGAAAGAGATAAAGAAAAGAGAGGAGATTCGGGGTCTATATAATTTTGTTATTGTACTAAAAAAATATGGAGTTAATCAATAAAAATATTGAGTGTTGTGAGCCTCCTAGTAGAACTAGGACTTCTACTTTGATTAGTAAACCAAATCCTATTTGAATTGAATCAAAGCCCACACATAAAGACCCATAAACTAAAAATGACATACTTATTAATACAAGAAAATCCAAGGCCCAAGTCCAACAGAATTACTAAAATATATTTGAGTCTAAAATAACCAAATAAAACATAACATTAAATATAAAAACCTAGTTAACTAACATGGACACCTAGGAAGCACAGGTGCGGATGTGGGTACGGTGCGGTGACATGGCAATTTTTGAAAAAATAGGATACGGGTGCGGCAAGATACGTTTATTAATAAATTATTAAATATATTTTTATTTATATTTTCTACATATTGCTAAGTATATATATATATTTTTTTCATATAATGGTAAACATATACTAATTTAAGAACATTAGTAGGTAATAAAGTGAGAGATGGAGGGAGTCTGAGGGAGAGTTGGAGAGAACAAGAGAGACTTTGAGATTATTTTAGGGTTATTTCTTTAAAGTAGGTTGTCAAAACGGTGTGTTGTAATGAAATATTTTACTTTTATTTATTTATATTATTTTATTTTAACAGTTGTTTCGGCCCATATCAGGCCGATTCGAGGTCTGTTTCGGCCTGTTTTGGATTGAATTGGACCGATTTGGGGCCTGCTTTGGCGCGTTTCGGACCGAATTGGAGTATCGGCCCAAATCAGACCGTATCGGGCTAAATCGGAAACGAAAAAAAAGAGTTCAGCCACGGATGCATGTGCAGCCATGTCCATGGCCGCACAGCGTGTCTGTGCATATCCGACTTGCGTGCATCGGCCCAATTGGCGCACCCTTGCTTCCTAGATGGACACTTATTCTTGGGTTTTGTCTTAATCTTAGGCTTCCAAAGAGGGTATTGCTTCTCCAATCACTATGATTGCATCATCAATCCAAATATGGTATATATGGCCTGTACATATTTGGATTGTATAAGTTGGTTTTTCATCAGAAACAGATGTTTTAGAAAGTTAGAATTCTTCAAATTTCTGAATTTTCAATGAATATGAAACATGGATCGTGGTTGTTATTTATATGTATTTTATGGCTTTGATATTTATCAAACTAAACATTAGCATAGTATCTACTTAAAACATTTAGTTATGTTTTAGTAGATCCCTATTGTGTATTAGATCATTAAATTTTTGAGAATTTACATTATCTGTATTAATATCATTATCCATATCTATATTGGTGCTTAATATTCCTATATTTGTTTTACATTAATAAACCATGTTTATCAAATTCCTAGGGGAGTGGATGTTAGAAGCTGGAGCCCTTGTTCTTGCAGATGGAGGGATTTGTTGCATAGACGAATTTGATAGGTAAGAAGCGATGCCAAGAAAGAACTCCGTTTTAGCTTTTATCTGTTTGGTGCTCAACTTCACTGGTTCACTATGTTTCTTTTTCATACTCTAGTGTCAGATTTTTCCTTGTGTTAGCTTATCATCTTAATGATTATAAGGATAAGGATCATGTCCAAAATGTATTTGCATTTTCTTTGTATGTATAACTCTGATAAATCTAATTTTAAAAAGTGACTCTTGGTCAATGAGACTATTTATGAAAAAGGCAGTGATTGGAGCAATCTCAGATTTGGAAGTTTGATAGCCTTTGATTGTAGGATTGCTGCTTGTGTTGGGTCTGTTGGTTTAACTTTGGTAATTTGACTACAGTAGTGACTAGTGAGATAACAATGTTGTGAAATGTAGCTAAATTTGGCAACTGCAAAACAACTAAAAACTATTAGGAGAGATGCATAAAAACCATCAAAGTCCAGGGTAACTTCCCTTCCACAGTATTCATGTGTGCTTACTCTAAGCATCTCTGTGTCTCTTTCTCTTATGCAAAGCATGTCAACAAGAAGGGGCTAAGTGGGCCTGTTGGCATATTCTTTCTATTTGAATGATTATAGTCCATGTGGTGGTGATTTGCTCTTTAAGATATTAGAATTCAGAAAATTTTTGGAAATTTTTTATAAAAATAAGTTCATAGTTCTTTTTTTATTTTAAAAGTTTATGGGAAGACATTTGATTTCTATCCTTATCTCCTTTGAATTCACCTAGGAATTTAGAAACTTATTATTTTGAAGAAACTTGGGTTGCATTTAGTTTCAAAGGGCTGTAATCTCTTAAGATATTTCTATTTGGTTTAGGCCAAACACAGCTTGTGATCATAGTTGGTAGTTAAGAGAAAAGATAAAAATGCAAGAAAATCTTTGTATATTTGAGTATGTGGAATCAAATTATTTTACAGGACATAATGATATAGGTGTTAATGTGTGTGAAGCCTCATATACACAGTTGGCTCATGTCCTACTAGCTTAAGTTTTTGGGCCAATTGGTTCTCCAACATCAAGTAACTTTAGGTCTTTGTCCTTTGCATTTTATTCTCTTTTAAGATTATACTAGCAGTATATCCAAACTATGTTATAGAAAGCGCTATTCTAATTTCTACCTCAGGGTAGGAACAAAAGCCTTAATACTTTAGTTGCACTCATTCTTTTCTTGATTATGATACCGGCGGCTACAAAAGATGCATGTGCGCTTCAGTTTAAATGAAATCTCTCTCCTAAACTCACTTGTAAACAATTGGAGCATGAAAATTTGCCTTTAAATGACTTTTAGTGGCATGTGTAACATGCAAATTGGACATGAAGTAGTATTTCTAGTGACAAGCAAAGCTGTATAGACCAAGATGACTTTTGGTTCTGATTCTTTGGATTTGCCAAGAAACTAACTTAAGTTTTGCTTGACAGCATGAGAGAACACGACAGGTCAACTATACATGAAGCCATGGAGCAGCAGACCATAAGTGTTGCCAAGGTAGAATATCTTGTTTTTAGTTAATGTAATAATTATCAAAGCCTCTATGTCAATTGTGGTTAACTAGTCCTTTAATAATTGATATCATATTTGGCATCCATCTAAGCTTGAATTACGTCTGTTTTCCTTGATGTAATCATGATCTAGTTCAAGCATGAGTACCTGCCATTCAATTCCTGCATGGGGTTTTCTAAGAGTATTGACAACACATGAATAATTTCATCTCTATTAATTGTCACTGTGGAATTTTATAGAGAACTACTGCCATGCCTGGTTGATGCATGGGTTTATCATTATATGTGAACTACAAAATATTTCAATAATATACTTGAATTTGAATGATAAGATAAGCACTAAAAAAAATCCCTTTAGCTTACGTGGTGAAAGGACATATAAAACCAAAAACTATAATAGATTAAAAACTAATTTGGAATAAATAATGAAACTTCTTTTAAATCTCCTGGAAATTTTGGTACAATAGTTAATCAGAGAAATATTTTAAATTTTTGAAAACTGTGGTAATGAATTTTAATCGGACTAGTATTTTTAAACTTCTTGAATGTCACTTAAAGCCAACTATGTTAATAATTTTAATTAAATTATAATGTGCCATATGACGTGTAACACTTATGTTGAGTCATATGGTGTAACGACAACATGTAGGACATAACTTTTATTATGTAGCATATGATTTAGCTCTGTCCTTTCTATGCATTAAACATTATGTAGAATATACGTTAATAAGGTATAACAATCCTCACAATGTCTTGATTAGTTTTATTGCTTGTGAGTCAAACAAATGCACAAACGAATGTGAATTATCTTTCACTTACAAGTCTTTTATAACATCTTGTTATATATCTTCTTCAACATTTACATAAAGTAGGTTGAACCTTGAAGATTTAATTCAAGAACTTTGGATACATTAGTTAAATTTACTTGCTTCATATCCTGTTCTGAGATTCAGTGTGTTGATTAAGAAGGCCCAATTGCTAGAAGCTTCCTAAAGGCTTTGGCAACACTGCCTTTGGGTGTTATGAATTCTAAAAAGGTTTTACAAATCTAGTACCTGCTGTTGGAGAGCATGTGGATTTTATCTGTACATAATGTTCCCATAGTTATTTGTTAGTCCCTAAAAGTTTCATTATTTTAAAAGTTAAAGTTGTATAAACTCTTCTTAAGGTGAGATATGCTTTCTTGTGTTGAGATATGACATTTGTCTCCTTTTCATTTTTAAGCTGGAATTAGTGAATTAGAACTTAGAAGTTTGTGTGCGGAAACTTCTATTAGGATCTTTTGCCATGTCCTCAAGACTCAACATTCTTGGACATGTTGAGGTCATGTTTGGGACTGTGCACAAGCTTTTAGATGTCGTACATGCTGACATATGATATTCAGGGCTAATATATGACAATTCAGGTTAAACAGGCCTGAGTACCTGAGAATGCACTTTCCTTTCTATTGAAAAAATTATATAATAATTAAGAACATTATAAAAAGATAGGAGAGGAAAGACAAGTAGGATACCATTAAATACTAGAATGTAATGTCTTGATTAAAGATAAAATGTCTATTAATCGCATGTCCTATTAATATTTGTTCTGATGGTGTGTAATAATATCGTATGTGGCCCCTTGTCTATGTCCTTACAATGTGGCCATTTGTTCTACTTTATCGTTTTACACTTTCTTAAAAATTCTTCAAGATAAATATCAGTTCTTTCTTAATCTATGATTATTTTATTTGAAGGTTCTTTATCTATGATTATTGATTAATTTGTATCTTGCTCTATTGGATGCTTGGTAGAAGCCTGGCTACTCAATGACATTCTCACTCTCTCCAGGCTGGTCTTGTAACGACTCTCAGCACTAGAACAATCGTTTTTGGTGCAACGAATCCTAAGGGACATTACGATCCTGATCAATGTATCACTTTCATTCAGAGTATATGATAGTTTGATTTACTATTGAGATAACTGTTGATTCTGGAAGTTATAGACTAGCTTTATAATGAGACAGCTAATGAGCTATGAATTTTAATTTTATTGCATCATTTGCCTTGAGGTAAATACAGAATATAACATACATGGTCTTCTTAAGTCTTGGTTCTTTTTGAACAGGCTTTCTCTAAAGTTTCCATCATTCTCATTTTCATTTTCCTTAACCTGATCTAGCTCTGTCTGTCAATACAACACTCTCTGGACCCTTATTAAGCAGGTTTGATATAGTCCTGGTCCTCTTGGATACAAAGAATCCTGAATGGGATGCAGTTGTTTCTTCTCACATTCTTGCTGAGGTAATCTGCTCCTGAGATCATGTAACTACTTCTGTGGTGTTATCAAGCATTTAATTGAATACAAATTTTGACTTTTATGAAAGTAATGTGCAGGGTGAATCAGAAAAAAGCAAGCATGATGAAGATCTAGCAAATATCTGGCCACTTCCTATGCTTCAGAGGTAAAATTACTTAAGAGAATTAGCAACCAATACCTTAGTTTTATGCCCTGTTTATTTTTATTTGAAAGAGGAGCTAGTTTGAATACAAAAAATTAATTTTTGTGTAGAAAGAAGTTCAATTATTATTATTATTATTTTGGTAAGTAAGATAATTTCATTTGAAAGAGGAGCTAGTTTTTTTTTTTTTGATAGAAAGAGGAGCTAGTTTGAATACCCAAAGTGTGCATTGGACCATTCCTAAATAAGAGATATTTAAGAGATCTAAGCCAAGGTAGTCATCCAATCCATTGAAGATCCTATTACAGATTGCTTAAGAACATGCTTTGGGTGACACCCTCAAAGGTTCTATTGTTCCTATGATGAAGTTCTTGTAACTGTTCCTTTAGCTCCTTAAGTTCAGTTGGTGCCATCCGATATGGTGCTTTCGAAATAGGAGAAGTTCCAGGGAGCAAATCAATAGAGAATTCAATCTCCCTATCTATAGGTATCCCTGGTAGGTCTTTAGGAAAGACATCAGGAAACTCCCTTACAACAGGGATATCATCCAACTTCAATACATCTTTCCTAGTGTCCACCACATTAGCTAGGTACCCTTGGCATCCTTTCCGTAAAAGACGTTTAGCTCGAAGGGCTGATATCACCCTAGGCAAAGCATGCATCCTAGAGCCCTTAAACCGAAATTCAGGTTCTCCTAGAGGCTGAAACACCACTTCTTTTCTAAAACAATCTACACTAGCATGATAAGCTGCCAGCCAGTCCATTCCCAAAATTACATCATAGTCATACTTGTCCATCAAAATCAAATCTGCTAACATTTCCCTATCCTCAATTTGGATGACACAAGACTTAAGCATAAAATTACACACCAAAGAATCACCCATAGGTGTGGCCACAGACAAGTCATAATCCATAAGTCCAGGTTTCTTATCACATAACATAGCATATCGAGAGGAGATGAAAAAGTGTGTAGATCCAGAATCAAATAGAGTTTTAACAAAGTTTGAGAATAAAGGGAGGATACCTGTAACCACAATATCCGAAGCTTGAACATCTTGTGGTGTGAGTGCAAACACTCTCCCTTGTGCTTTCCTCCTCTGATCATTCTTTCCAGGTTATGATTCTGTAGACACTTGAAAACTAGGATATGATTTTATCGACACTTGAAAACTAGGTTATGATTTTATAGACACTTGAAACTAGGTTATGATCTTGATTTTTGGTCAGAGCATTTGGAATTTAGGTTATGTTTGATGAGATATTTTAAATAATTTTGGCAATGTTACTTCCTATGTGTAGTAATAATAATTCTTGCACCGTCTATATTTCTTGATTTCCTTGTTAACTAGGTACCATGCCACCCAAAAAGAAGAGAGTAGCTAATTCCAATAGCGAGGAACCTATTGTTAATTTGCGAAGGCCAACCAAAGCAAGGGTTGATACTGAGGCTGAAGTCACTCAAGACATGAGAAATAATGAACGTCCTAGGGTGACACGCACTGATCCTTTGGATGAAGCTGCTGTCCGACTGTTGGACAGGTTGGCCCATGTTGCTAGTAGAGGTGTAGGTAGAGTAGAGGTAAGGGCTGGTTGCTCTTTTGAGACTTTTATGAAGCAGAATCCCCCTTCCTTTGATGGGAAGCCAGATCCTACAGAAGCTGAGAATTGGTTCTTACAAATGGAGAAATTAAGAGATCTATTTTAATATTATTTTTGAAGTCCAATAATGGGAATTTCCTAAAATCGTTCAGAATTAGGATTCCTAGGTCGATTAGAAATAAGGTTTCCTATGTCAGTTAGAATTAGGGTTTAGTAAACTATATAAGCATGGTATTTTACGCCTATGAAGACGGATTATTATGATGATGAATAATCTTTCTCTTCAAGCTGTCCCTATGGTCTAGTGCTAACTCCAGCTAACCCTAGAAGTTGTCTCCTAGAGGTTCTCTTGGCTTGACTTCAAGCAGGCCTAGGTGCCTAGGTTACCTATCCTTTATTTCATTTAAATTTTTTTTGTATCTTGTATTGTTTTGGTCGTCTTGAGTCAAATTTGGTATCATAGCAAAATTCAGTCCACTTGAAGCTGTGGATTAAGGCGGAATAGAAGAAAAGGAGGGGCCTATGTATTTGCATGATCCCTGCGGATTTGACCCTATCTACACCCGGTGCCAATCCCCTTATCGGTCCTGCCACCACCAACGATTCTCTCTTCTTAAACAACCTATATCCTCCACACTTAATCAGCATTTGATAGATTATCCAACCCCGAGCAATCTTAGTGGGGACCCTGAATGATGAAAAAAGTAGAATTGACGGACGGACTCTTTTAAACTCAACCCCAAACTCTCCAAATCCAGATCTACTCAGAGCCCAACCCAAACTAGCCTTAGCCACCTCGGACCAATCAAGCTCTCTCCATCCAGCCTGCATCTCCACCTTATTCTGCTTGCTAGAGATCTGGTCCGATTGACTGATGGAAGAAAGGCAGTGTTGAGCTAGGAGATAAGGTTTCATATAGACTGCTCGTGTGCTGCAATCCTTGATCTTGGTTGTCGATCACTGTCTTGCTGCCTGATTGTGACTCTAGTGTTATGCTGTGATGCCACATTTCAATCCCCACTGTTTCCCAGCTCCACCTGTGACCTAACCCAATTTTTTGAAATCCAAGCCTTTTGCCCAACCTAACCCATTTAAATTCTTATCTAACCTGGCCAAAAAAAAAAAAAAAAAAACTCAATACCCAATACTAAAGCTGACTAGTCACACCAAAAAAGAAAGAAAAAAAGAAAAGTAAAGAAAAGAAAGAACTACTTAGTAGAATTATCAGATGACAGAGACAAACTTGGCTGACCTTAGGATCACTGGAACTATTATATGTTTCGAATTACTTGGGAAGAAATGAAAGAACAACTTAGTGTGGAATATTTATCAGTCTCATCAAAAGAATTATCTGGCCCAATCTCATTATGGTAACTTTCTAGAGATAGGATAAAACTATGGAACTAATCATCAATTGAACAATTTGAAGAAAACAAGATAAATGTTTGTGCAATTTCTAGTCCTAAGCCCACTGCAGTGTATTCCACCATGAAGCCAAGTTAGAGTCTAGCGAAAATTGTTCAAGACATGTCTGCTAGTGTTTGAATGCATGGTGAAACCAATGCCTTCCTTAATTCATTGAAAGCCTCAAGGATGATTGATTGTGATGAGATTACTACTCCCTACATAGAATACGACGATCAAAGAGTAACTACTAAGATCTGGGTTGGAAGGGAGCAAATGGGGGGAGTTCGTAATTTCTTCATTGAGTCAAAATTTTTTCATTTAGTTTTAGAGGAAGGGGGTCATTATTTCATGTTAAGGATTTTTGAGAGGGGCAAATTCTTTATGAGATCAGTCTTTATGGGTAGGAATGCAGCTCATTGGTTGATGTCTAGCATAGAACACATTGTTATTGGGGTGAGTTCCAAACAGTTTTTTATTTTTAGAGAAGGTGACACAGCTTTTACTCTCCAATGGAGTTACAACTCTGCTGGTCAGTTCTTGCTGTTGACTGAGCTCAAAGCTGGTGGGTCTAGGAGGTTGATTATCATTCCAGAAGGCAAAGAGAGTCTTGGTTGGAGGGCTTTTGGCCTTGAACTTAGAAAACTTCTGAACCCTTCTCAATATGCAGTGGGAGGAAATGGATTTCCCAAATTCATTCCTCAGGTGCGTAGGTCTAACTTGGAGGCTGTAGGTTCTAGAACTTTTGCTGAAGTTGTGCAAGGTTTACATGGAAGAATAGAGGAAAGGAAGCAACCAAAGCAACTAGGAATCATTGCCAACAGGAAGTTACCACAGATAGGGGAGGAGAAGATGGGAGTGAATCTAAGAACCTCTAGTGTTAAAGAGGGGGAGTTACCGGTGGTGAATTCTGACAGTTTGGAGGTGGTGGGAGGAGCTAGGAGGGAGCTTTGCTCTTATGAGGTGGCAGAGGTTGGTGAGCAAAACCTGGCAGTCACTAGGCTACACTTCCCTAGTACTAATTTGAATTCAAAAGATTTTGTTATGGGGAAGAAGAGTGATGCTAGGAGATCTTGCTGGTCTGGGAGGGGTCTTGTCGTGGAGGTTGATGTGATGGGGAGGAGACGGGTTTTCTGGGTTAGAAAGAAAGGGGGAGATACGAAGTGCACAAGGGATTCACGTGAATCTGATAGAGAGACCTCTAAGGCTTTTAAATGGATTCAACGGAGGTCTAATCAGGCTGTAGTTCAGCCTTTAATGGGCCTTGGAACAAGCCCAGACACTAGAGAGGGTCTTTTTTCAGGCCCAAGTCTTGCTGAAGTGGGAGAGAGCTCATGGGCTGGTGAAGGAGCTTTAGCCCAGGTCTCGTTGTCATCAGTTATGCCCTTGCTAGCTTCTGGTGAGGACGATGGCTTAACCGGTACCAGTTCCGGTGAGCCCAAGCCGTTACAGGGTAAGGACGACGGTCCTTCCTGCACCGCCTCATGCTCCGACGAGCTCGCGGTGGCTCCGCTGGTGGCCGATGGCCTTTCCTCCGTCGGCGCATGCTCCGACGAGCTCGCGGTGGCTCCGCTGGTGGCCGATGGCCTTTTCTCCGCCGGCGCATGCTTCGACGAGCTCGCGGTGGCTCCCCTGGTGGCCGATGGCCTTTTCTCCGCCGGCGCTTGCTCCGACGAGCTAGCGGTGGCTCCGATGGTGGCCGATGGCCTTTTCTCCACCGGCGCATGCTCCGACGAGCTCGCGGTGGCCCAAGTAAAGGCCGATGGCCACTTCTTCGTCGGAATCAGCCCTGTCCTGCCTTCGTTTTTAATGGGCAAGGCCGACAACTCCTTCCTTGTCGGAACTTCCACCGATGAGTCCACATCGGCACTGGAGGGGGATGAAGGTGGCTTCGACAATAGTGCTGACCCGCCGGAAGCGGCCCTTGTATTTGAGAAGCCCAGATCAGCGGAGTTACCCACAATGGCATTGAGTGTTGTCCCTGGGGTGTGTTCTTTGGTGGAGGAAGGGGAGAATTTTTCTGAAATGGGTTTGGGTGGTGAAGTTAGTTCACCTATTCCTCTGCTGGCTATCACTCCCGGTGGGTTACCTCTGTCAGATGAGCTGAACCGTGATAACCAGGCAGTGGAGTGTGTGGATACTCAGGATACTTCTAGATGGGTGAAGTATAGGCTCCCTGGTTTTAGTAAATTGGTGGGGCTGCCTTTGTGCCGTCATGAAAAGTTATGCATTGCTTTATTACAGAAGATTGAGAGGGAGACGGAGGCTGCCAAAGTACTAAACAGTAAAGTTACAGAATCTAGAAAAGTGGTTATCTATAAGGACAAGGGAAAGAGAGAGCTGAGGAACTTGCAGTCTTCGGTTAACTACGATGGTAGGTAGTGGCTGGTTGCTGTGATTCTTTTCAGCCGGGATCTTCATGTCTTGATGCATTTAAAAATTCTCTCTTGGAATGTTAGGGGGCTGAATGACTGTCGGAAACGTTTGGTAGTGAAGAATTGTTTGCGAGAGTGGAAGTGTGATGTAATTTGCCTTCAAGAAACTAAACTTTCTGGTATGGATAGGCAGATGATAGGCAATTTGTGGAGCTGTCCCTATGTGGATTGGGTGGCCTTGGATGCTGTCCAAACGGCCGGAGGGGTTGTGATGATGTGGGATAGAAGGGTTTTAGAGAGGTCGGAGGTTTTGGTGGGCTCTTTCTCTGTGTCTATTCGGTGGCAAGGGGTGGGGGACGGTTTCAGTTGGGCGTGTTCGGGGGTTTATGGCCCAATAGATAACAATGCGAGGGGGTTAATGTGGGACGAGTTGGCAGGTGTTCAGCATTACTGGAATGTCCCTTGGTGTTGCATTGGGGATTTCAATATTGTCCGCTTCCCTAGTGAACGGTTGGGTAATTCCCGTCTTACTCCGGCTATGGAACTTTTTTCGGAGTTCATTGAGGATCTTAATTTGATAGATTTGCCTTTGGAGGGAGGGAGCTTTACTTGGTCTAGCGGGTCAGAGAGGCCTTCGATGTCTAGGATTGACAGAGTTTTGGTGTCTCATGATTGGGAGGAGCAATACCCGGATGTGACCCAACGGATTCTCCCTCGTCCTGTTTCTGACCATTTTCCAATTCTAGTGGAGGTAGGGGGAATGGCGAGGGGGAAAAGTCCGTTTAGGTTTGAGAATATGTGGCTTAAAACGGATGGGTTTATTGAGAGAGTTCAGTCTTGGTGGAGTAGGCACTCTTTCTCTGGCACTCCTAGTTTTGTTTTTGCCAAAAAGTTGAAGGCTTTGAAAGAGGACATCGTTCAATGGAACCGATTGGAGTTTGGTCATGTTGGTCGCAAAAAGACTCATTTATTAGAGACTTTGAAATCGTTAGATGTCAAGGAAGGGGAGATTGGCCTATCAGAGGCAGAGATTTGTGAGAGAGCTATGAAGAGATTGGAAGTGGAAAATCTTCTCTCTATGGAAGAAATCTCTTGGCGACAGAAATCAAGGATGCTTTGGCTTAAGGAAGGAGATAAAAATACTAAATTTTTCCATAAGGTGGCTAATTCCCGTAGACGGTTTAATCATCTGAGTTTTGTGGAAGTGGACGGGGTGATTTATGAGGAAGAACCCGAGGTGGCTGCTCAGGTAGTAAATTTTTATAAAAATCTGTACCAGGAGACAGAGGAGTGGAGGCCTTTTGTGGAAGGTTTGGAGTTTGATCAGCTTGATGGGTTGGAGAGGGGTTGGCTTGAAAGGAGGTTTGAGCAGGAGGAGATTCTTCTAGCTGTTAATGAGCTGGCTGGAGATAAAGCTCCGGGTCCCGATGGCTTCTCTATGGCTTTCTTCCACCATTGCTGGAGAGTGGTGGAAAGGGATGTTCTAGCAGTTTTTGAGGAATTTTATCAGCACAGTAAGTTTGAGAGATCTTTGAACGCTACTTTTATAGCTCTTATCCCCAAGAAAATCGATGCTTCTAATATTAGAGATTTCCGTCCTATCAGTCTGGTGGGGAGCTTGTACAAGATCTTGTCTAAGGTTTTGGCAAACCGTATGAAACGGGTCTTAGATCAATTAATTTCTGAGTCTCAGAATAGTTTTGTGGGAGGCAGACAGATTCTTGACTCAGTTCTTATTGCTAATGAGTGTGTTGATAGTCGTGTGAAGAGTAAGATCCCGGGGGTTATTTGTAAGCTAGACATTGAGAAAGCTTACGATCATGTGAATTGGGAGGCTCTTCTGGATCTTTTAAAGAGAATGGGCTTTGGGGAGAAGTGGTGTAGTTGGATTCGCACTTGTATTTCAACTGTCCAGTTCTCTATTTTGATTAATGGGGCTCCAGCTGACTTTTTTGGGAGCACGAGGGGCCTAAGACAAGGGGATCCGCTATCTCCTATGTTGTTTTTAGTTATGATGGAGGTCTTAAGTAGAATGATGAAAAGAGTTGAAGGTGCTGGATTGATCAGGGGTTTTCAGGCTATAGGCAGACGAGGTGTAGGGGAGTGTGTCTCGCATCTTTTGTTTGCGGATGATACTATCCTTTTCTGTGATGCGGATGTGGAGCAGATCCTTCATGTGCGTATGCTCCTCCTTTGTTTCCAAGCTGTCACCGGTTTGAAGGTTAATGTCTTAAAGAGCGAGTTGGTTCCTGTAGGGGAGGTTAACAATATTCATGCCTTGGCAGAGATCCTGGGTTGCCGGATTGGGTCTCTGCCTATGACCTATCTTGGTATGCCGTTGGGGGCTGCCTATAAGTCCCCTTCTATTTGGAATCCTATTTTGGAAAAAATTAGTCGGAAGCTGGCCGGGTGGAAGAAGTTGTATTTGTCTAAAGGTGGTAGATTGACGCTGATTAAGAGTACGCTTTCCAACCTTCCTACTTACTTTTTATCCCTTTTTACCATCCCTTCGCATGTGGCTAATAAGATTGAGAAGATTCAGAGAGACTTCTTGTGGGGGGAATCCAAGCTTCATTTGGTGGGATGGGATAAGGTGTGTGCTCCTAAGGTTAATGGTGGCTTGGGTATAAGGAAGTTATCTACGTTTAACAAAGCTTTACTAGGAAAATGGCTATGGCGGTTTGGGGTTGAGGAGACGCGTCTTTGGAGGAGGGTGGTGGCTCTGAAGTTTGGGGAAGAGTGGGGGGGTTGGTCTTCCAAATTGGGTAGGGGTGTTCACGGGTGTGGCTTATGGAGAAGTATCCGAAAAGGATGGGAGGTGTTTAGCAAACACATCCGGTTTGAGGTAGGGGTGGGGGATAGAGTGAAGCTTTGGACGGACCAGTGGTGTGGGGACTCACCACTCCATCTTTCTTTCCCGGTAGTGTACGGGATTGCTTCTAATAGAGAGGCTTTGGTGGCCTCGTCTCTTGAACGTTTGGGGACCGAGGCTCGGAGAAGTTGGAAGGTTCTTTTACTTAGGAATCCAAATGATTGGGAGACGGGTGTGGTGGATGACTTCCTTCAAATCATGGGTTCTAACTTACCTCAATCTGAGCAAGAAGACCGCATGGTTTGGAAATTGACGAAGAAAGGGGTCTTTGACATCCGCTCGTTCTACAATAAGCTCCGAAGCTCCCTGCCTATTACCTTTCCTTGGAAAGGTATTTGGAAGGCTAAGGCCCCTACTCACGTCTCTTTCTTCGTTTGGACTGCGGCTTGGGAGAAGATTCTTACAGGGGATAATTTGCGGTATAGAGGATTCGATTTTGTAGATTGGTGCATTTTGTGCCGTTGTAATGGGGAGTCGGTGAATCATTTGCTTCTCCATTGTGACAAAGCTTATCTGTTGTGGAGCATGGTTTTTAGATCCTTTGGGATTTCGTGGGTTTTGCCAAGATCGGTTGCAGATATGCTTTTAGGTTGGTGGAGTTGGTTTGGAAAGCATTCTTCTGGCGTTTGGAATCTAGCTCCGTTGTGCCTAATGTGGTGTATTTGGAGGGAGCGTAATTGGCGTACTTTTGAGGATAGGGACAAGTCTGATGACCAGCTGCTCGCTTACTTTAGTGGCTCTCTTTTTGATTGGTCTAGGGCTTGGGGACTCACCTCTAGTGATTCTATCCCTATGTTCCTTAGTTCTCTTCTCTGTAATTAATTTGCTTGTTGTTGTCTCCGTTTGGTTTCTTTTTCTTCTTCTCCTTTTTTTGTTTGTTTCCTTCTCTGTATTCTCTGTTCTGCCTTGTGTTTTCATGAGGTAGCTTTTAATATATTTATTTCTTACTTAT
The DNA here is from genome assembly GCF_001633185.2 of Quercus lobata. NCBI lineage: Eukaryota > Viridiplantae > Streptophyta > Magnoliopsida > Fagales > Fagaceae > Quercus > Quercus lobata. Next base: position 22,929,321 of record NC_044914.1, read on the forward strand.
CAAAAAAAAAGAATACGACATTGATAATGAGATCTTAATAATGAAGGGACAGCAAGTACCACCAGAACCTAATGTTGAAAAAGGAGTGCAAGTGCCAACAAATATTGCTTCAGTGTTTGTGCAGCAAGAAGAACGTATTGTAGAGCCTAAACCACTAGGTGAGATATTTGAACCATGTTTAGTACATTTACTAATTTGTTTAAGAGTCAGATATGTTGCTTACTGTTGAGGAAGATTTCACTATAATTGATGAGGAGAAACTCAACTAGAGTGAAACAAACAGAGGGTGCATCATTATGTGACAATATAATTTGATGCATGTGCTACTGATCAGTGATCAGCCCTCCTTGGTGCAGGAAGATTAAATTCTTGATGAAGTGGAAACTTTTGATACAATGGTCCATCCTGTGTTTTATGATCATGTTGTTTATGTGTAACATTGATTCCACATTGGCTTTATAATTCCAGAATAATTAAATGATTTAGTGGTACATAAGGTTTCCTTTTTTGGTGCTGATTCCAAGTAAGCCATAGGTGCTGACTCCTACGTTACCTATCCTTTACTTTCTGTTCTTTAATTATGTTGTTTCAACGTTTTGGTTTTGTCTTGCATCATTCTGTCCCATCAAATTGTCCACAACACATACAATGGAACTGCTTTCCATATTATATAATCTTCCTTTCCTCTCTTGTGTTGATTGTTCTGCTAGCTCCTCTTTGGTGTGGAATAAGAAAGGAATCAGGTAAGTAAGAAATACCTCTCTTGCAGTTAGTGTAGCTAGTTTTTATAAGCCCTGAGAATTTCACATTGGGATCTTTTCATTTGGATTGTTTGTTACCTAAAGAAAGCTCTAGGTCCGAGCATATTATTTAAGAATGGTCATCTCAGAATAGAAGGTTTCACTGAGGCATATTGGGCAATAACACCTTCAACAGGGGCCTAACACTGGGAACCTTGTAACTTGGAAAAGTCAGAAAGAGAACATAGTTGCTTGGTCAAATGCTGAATCAAAATACAGAGCAATGGAACTTGCTGCAAGTGAGCTATCTTGGTTACAACACTTTCTTTAGGAGTTAGGCTTCTCAGTACCTACTCCTATTCCACTATAGTGTGATAACCAAGCCGCTGTACACATTGCTTCCAATCTTGTGTTCCACGAGAAGACCAAGCATGTTGAAGTAGATTGCCACTTTGTTCAGGAAAATTTGCTAAATGGATAAATTACTATGCCATTTGTGAAGTCTAAATATCAACTTGCAGATACCTTTACAAAGTCATTATGTAGGAGTTGATTAGAGTACATTTGTTCCAAGCTGGACTTGTATGATATATATGCTTCAGTTTTAAGGGAATTTTAGAGAGTCAATATTGTGTAGGTAGTACCATGGTACTCTAGAATAATTGTGTTGCACCCTATTGAAGAGTCTAGACTATCCTAGGGGTGATGTGTTGTCCCTCACCAGTTGCCGTAGTCAAGAATCTTCCCTATTTTTGTAACTAACTATCCCATATATATGGAATATAGTGGATGAGGGTAGACAAGATTTTTTAGCTCATCTTTTTTCTATCTTTGCATTTGATTCCTTTCTAAATGCTTCTCTAACAATTTTCAATCATTGTTTCTTCACAATCTACATTTTTGCACAGAAATGGAACGAGTTTTTAAGTTTTTGAAGTTGCAGGTATATACACTTTGTAAAAGGATACTTCAAACCGGTCCTAACAAAGGAGGCTGAAACAGTTATTTCAAGCTATTATCAGCTCCAAAGAAAATCTGCAGCTCATAATGCAGGTTCGACCTAAATTAATCTTCCATGCTAAATCAGTGGTGTCAATTATTCCATCTGTTTAGGTTGTGCATTCTTAATGCAGCTAGGACAACTGTGCGCATGCTGGAGAGTTTGATACGACTAGCTCAAGGTACATTACCTTCCATAAGCAATTATCCTACCTCAGCTTCTTTTCTTTCTCTGTTACAAGTTTGACTCTGCATTGAATCATTTCCAGCACATGCAAGACTAATGTTCCGAAATGAGGTGACTCGGTTAGATGCTGTTACAGCCATTTTATGCATTGAATCATCCATGACTACGTCAGCTATAGTGGATAGTGTTGGGAATGCTCTGCACTCCAATTTTGCTGAAAACCCTGATCAGGAATGTATCCTTTCCCAATTTCTTTGCATGCATAACCACCATGTAGGCATGCATGCATCAACTCTCAACAAGCTGTGCTTATGTACAACATAAATAGATGAAAACATTACTGCAAACATGCCAATAAAAAGGAACATGATATGTCTATCATTTGTATTAGTTTACCCAAGAGATTTTAACATTAATTTGAGAAAATAATATTGTCCAGTATGTGGTGAAGTGGTGCCCGTGTCTGCCTTGACATGTGATGTCTAATAAATGAACCCAAACTCTCAGCATAGTCGTAGAAAAAAATTCATCATGGATGTAATGGCATTCTTTCAAACAATTTGTTCAGGGTACCAAAGTCATATTTGCAAAATTAATTCAAACACGATTGTAGGATGTGAATACGATTTCTCAAAGTTGAGGGTTAATAATATGGACTTTTGAGTGTATAGCCAAGAGCGTCTGTCTGTTTTTATGTCTTTTAGCCATGTAGTAGACTGTTATCTTCTTATATTTTTTATTTGCATTACTTTGTACTACGCAGAAAAATAAAAATAACATATATGTCACTGCTTATGCATTTTAAAGTTACAGCAAGCATGATAAATTTTGTTCACATCTTCTAAATTTAATGTCGTTTTGCATGTAACTTTGACCCTTAACTAGAGAATACATAGATGCCAAGCAAGAAAGGCTGATTCTTGAAAAGCTGAGATCCATAGACGAATTTCCTGACATAAATGACATTGAAGGATTGTGCAGATGAAACTCTACAGAAAGGACAGGCATCTAGGGTTACCAAATAACTCTAGTTTATGATCTCAAGGCAAGGATTTATTTACACTGCCAATTTCGGCAACAACCAAAAGTAAGGCAAATGTGTCCTCTACCTTTTTTTTTTGGGTCTGAATATATGTCCTCTGCAGCTCTGCTTAATGGAAATTTTTTTGATTTTAATACCTGTTAAATGTTGTTCCAAGTCATTTATGCTGTTAATTTATTTTCTGATTTGGTGGCAATGCTACAGTTAATTGGATTGTTGCATTATGATGATTAACATTTAATTGATTTGGGTCCCTGTTTGCTGCTGTGCAAAGTGGTAATCCTTTGGGATATTTGGTTTTAATTGTCATTGAACCGTTTGTAGTTTGAATTCTTTGCAAAACTCCTTGAGAGTATGTTTGATTGATCACATAGTTATTAATTTTTGATCTTTTGAAAATTTTGCAAATATAGAGGGTTGGATTTCTCAAAATTCACATCTAATTAAAAGATTGTAGCCATTGACTACAACCAAATTTGTAGTTAAACTTTATTCCTTTAAAAATATTAGTCAAAAATATTTTTTTGTTTACTCAAACAAAAAGTCATTTCCATTGCTTGTAATTTTAAATAATTATATAAATTAAAACTTTTGTTCATAATCACAAACTCCAAATAGGAAAATCTTTTATATTTTTGAATCATTTGGGAGTCTCAAATTTGGAGAACAGACCCAAATTACAAAATATATATGAAAATTTAAGTGGGAAAGCGATTGGTTTGAGGAAAAAAAAAGAGTTCTTTGGAAAAAGGTCAACCATTGGTTTGTGGAGAGTGGGGTTGAATGGTGAGAAGTTATGATTGGAAGAATTATATTTATTTATTTATTCATTCTAGTGTATAATTTATTTGTAGAAGTATAGTATGTTGAATATATATATAATGTTTTTAAAAACGTTTTCTGCTTTTACTTTTTATTCCTCCCACCTTGTTTTTTCTTGACTTAGAGCAGCTAAATTTTTAACTTTTTAGTAACTCAAAAATATCTTCTTATCTATTTTAAGAGCACTCACAATGGTTATACCAAAAAGCTAAATTGCTATTTTTAGCACCAAAATACTACGAAAACATACTGCAATGATGATGCTAACTGTAGCTACAAAGTTATAGTTTATTGTAGCTACAAAGTTATAAAGAAAATTAGTTTTTTATTTGAAATTCTTATCTCTTCTGACTCTGCCTCTCTCTCTCTGTGTCTCACTTCGTTCTCTCTCTCCTCTTTCGCTCATCCCTTCTCTTTAAATCTATGGATTTTCTTCTCTTGTCTCTCCCTCTTCTCATCTCTTCTCTCTCTCATACTATCTGTGTCTCTCTCACTCTCTCTCTCTCTCTCATCTCCTCTCTCTGAATCTAGGGATTTTCTTCTCTCCCCTCCCTCAGACGAAGGACGAAGATGAAATGAGTTTGCAGTTTGATTAGCTGTGTGTAGCGCCGGCGATAGCGGGTCTGTTCAGTGGGTTTGTGGCTGGGTTAGATCTATTGAAGCAAAGTTATCTGTAGAATTTTTTGATACAAACAAACACAACATCAGTCTTCAGATAAAGATTAGAGCAATTCATCAAGGAGTAGCTAGATAATAGGACTCTTCTATTTTTATCTTTATCTATTTTTTTGTTTTGAATGTATCTTATCAAACTGTAACTCTATATCAATATATATATATATATATATGTATGTATGTATGTATGTATGTGTATTTGGAAGCAAGAAAAGAAATGGGTATTGGCACTGACCTTGGTGGAGCCGAAATGGGTATGTGTGGGATGATCAAGTGAGTGGATCTTGCTCCAAACCCTTTCCTAAGGAGAAATGAAGTTGGGTGATGAAGTGTCAGTAAGAATACAAGCAAAGAGAGAGAACAAAGTGAGACGGAGAGAGAGATAGAGGGACAGTCTGAAGAGATAAGAATTACGAATAAGAAACTAACTTTTTTTTTTTTAATAACTTTGTAGCTACTAAAATGTCGTTTTTTGTAGTATACTGTAGCTTAAATGCCAAAATTTTTAACTTTAACATCAACATTACAGCATCATTGTGCTAAAAATAGCAATTCAGCTTTTTGGCACCATCATTGTGAGTGCTCTTACACCAAAATAGTTAAGAAAATGTTTTTCAGATTCAGAATGTTAAGTTCAAAAGAGATTTGCCAAATCTATTTCCCAAACATTTTGAGCACTAGCAGCCAGGATGGGTACCGGTTGCTATTTTACCATCTAAAAACCTGTTTTATCTATTATACCAACTTACTTTACAATACACTTTACATCCCAGTTTTTATTTTTACATACAACCTTCTAAAATAATATAAACTACTTAAAATAATATAAAGTGTTCTCTCTCTTTCCTCCCACCCTCTTTTTCTCTTCACCCACAACCACAAATACAACCAACCACCACACCCCAACCACAAATATAACTAATTACCACACAACCACAATCAAAACTAGCCACCTCCACCTCCACCGCCATCGCTATCGCCACCACAATCACAACCAACACCACCACCACCACCACCACCACCAGCATCAATGGCCATCACTGTCAAATCCATACCCACAAACCCAAATTAAAAAAAAAAAAACCAAATTACATCCATTTTTAGCCACAACTACCAAACCCAAGACTCACGGCAGCCCACGTCGAGCAAAACCACGGCCACTCACGAGCACCAACGGCCCCACAGCCACTGACAATGATCTGAACCCACCCATGACGATTTGAATCCCACCCACGGCGATTTGAAGCCACCCATGGCGATCTAAACCCCACCCACGGCGAGCCACGAGCATCCACCAATCCACAGCGATCTGAATCCCACCCACCTAAAGCCTCCACGTCGATCTGTGCCATGTTGATCTGAAGCCTACAAGCCAATCTTGAGAGAGGAAAGTGTGGGAGAAAGAGAGGTGAAAAAAAAGAAGAGTCTGAAAGTGAGAGGAAGAGAGATCGAGAGAGCGTGGGATTAAAAAATTAATTTTTTCTTTACAATCCCATGAACAGTGAGCTTATTGAGATGTAAAAATTTTTGGGTTTAAATACCTAGATGGAGCATAAATTTAAGGGTATAGTTGCTAAAATAGCAATGGGGGGGGAGGGGGGGGGGGTGTTTACACCCTCAATGCTAATGCTTTAAGAAAGGAAGAGGATGAAGTCAGAGGTGGTGAGTGAAACCAATGATGTTGCAATTTAGTACACCATCGATTGTGCAAATAATAAAAAAAAGAAAAGATTTCCATTTAAGTCACAATTTTATTTTGGCAGCAAAATTTAAAGATAATAATTTCAATCTATAATAACTTCATAGCATATAAGATCAGAAATACCAACTCCTAGTCTTCAATGATCGATGTAGAAGGCTGAGGAGCAGATGAGCCACTTTCTGCTACCAAAACACACTTATCCCAAATTTTTTCACTCCTTGTCGAGATTTCTGAGACCTTGCTCCCAAGGTCAGGGGCCTCGAGTAAAAAGTTCACCAAATCATCGTGACAACTTTTTCCCAAATGCCGAAGCTGAACACAGCAACCATTAGAAACTGTCACATTATTGAAAAATGTACTATAAAAGACTTCATCCCCATTGTCTTCTGATATCTTCTGTGCGCACTCATGCAAATGTTTGCGGTATTCTGGTGATGGATCTGGTGGAAGTTCTTGATCACTTGAGATTCCAAGCCCCGGTGTGACCGACAGTGTAGCAATGAACAAGATCATCATAACAAAAATGTTGCTGGATGCTGCCATGTTGCTAAAATTGAAGGTCACTAGATCTTTTGTGGAGTTAGAAGATGGGAAAAAGGTCTCTATTTGTAGGCAGAAAGGTGGTGAATGCAGTGGTTTTTGGATACATCAACGCCTCTATGGTTTATGGTTGCATTTGCATTAATGTATTTAAGTACTTTTCCTCATTTAATTAATGAAATGAGTTTTTTTTTTTTAAAAGAGACAACCTACGAAACCTTTCTTCAAAGAACGAAGATACTGAGGAAGTTTTCCTATGATTCACTAATTCCTACCAGGTTTAATCGTTACTAAATGGAGTAATAAACACTAATTACGAGGCAAGTGATTTCTTTTTTAGATAACTCGTATTTCCATACTAATATTCAGCTTAACAGTTAGCATTGGAAAAGATATATAATCAACAAACTAGTGCAAGGAGAGTGAGTAGAGACCTAATCAATTGTTTGCTCCATCATGGAATAACTGATAGTGTAATAAATCAGGAATAACAAATAGATTGGACCATAGAAAAGAAAAGGGAAAAATGGTTTTACAAAAACGAGAATAAAAATTTGGACTGTTAAGTTAAATATTTTGGCAAAATCTGAACTCGGGAGTTTTCAACACAAAAATAAATTTTTTTAGTCATATACACAACTAACCTAAATAAAATCTATGAGTAATCAATTAACAAGCTCAGAAGCACTCCTCCAGCTAGTGGAAAATGGAGATCTCCTCAAGATGGGAAGTGGTAAGAGAAAGTCTATAGGTACAAAAATTTGACAAAAATTTTCATAATGTGGCAAATTGTTAGTGATAAGCAAAAAAGTAATGCTGGTGATGAACTTAGATGAAAGTCAATAAACATACTTACCAACAGGGCTGGCCCTTCCACTAGGCCGATTAAGCAATTGCCTAAGGCCCCCAAGTGGAAGGGGGGCCCCAAAATTTTAGAAAAGAAGGGGTAGTAGCGAAAGAAAAAAAAAAGTTTAAGATGAATCTAAAAAATTCTGGCACATCTTTTTGACTAAAAAACAAAAATTTTGATATATCCAATTAAACATTGGTAACACAAAAAAATTCTTTGGTCAAGACAAAATCAATTGTTCCGAAAATAACATCATTATCCTCTAGACAAACCAAAATTCAACAAGATAAAGTACAAATCCAGTTTAAGAAATTAACCACAAAACAATCACAAATCAAAACAAATAAAAAACCTCAAATTCCTAAAATTTTTAATGTTTCTCTTTCTCATTCTTGCTTTGCTTCTCTCTCCGCCTCTCTCATTCTTTCTCTCCACTATTGCTGGCTGCCTGGCTCAAGCTTCCTTTGATCTAAATCATCCGATCACATTTGATCTGAAAACTCTGAACTGAGGACTGTCGACTACACTTTTTTTTTTGGTGTGTGTGTGTGCGCTTGCTGCAGATGCGTTTTGATTATGGTTTTACTTTTGAGGTATAAAGACTTGGCTTTCTTTACTTTTTATTTGTTAAGACTGGGCCTATTTATATTGAGTTATGGCTGGACGGTTGGGCCTTCAATTTTTTTTTTTTTTTTTAAGCTTGCTTTTTATTTTTTTATTTTATGGTTAGAGGTGTAATAGGATTTATTTTGTGTTTTTTGTGGGTGGGTCTTATTAATAAGACTAGTTTTGTTGCACGTGCACCATCACTTCAAATAAATATTTTATGATATGATTTAGAATAGTTAACCTTAAAACTAAGTCATTATTGGAATAGTAATTAAGTTTTTTTATTTTTTAATTTTAATTTTTTTTAATATTATTGATAAGTTAGAGGTGCCCTTTCTTAAAGGGAAAAGTAGCCCTTGAGCTATAGTGGTCATTGGCTAAAACTATTATATTTTGAAAGAATAAATGATGCCCACGAAAAGAAAAAGAAAAAAAAAACCAGGTTAGAAATTATATAAGGCAGCATAAACAAGTCTACCTCATTTACTAATAGAGAATGCAAGATAGCATTCATCAATTCATGCCAATTTTTTAAGCCAATAATCCTACTATTTGTAAACACCTCTTCTTTACCTCTATATGTTATCAAAATGTAAACTTTTTAAGTTAACTGATTCTTGATCTTCTTGAATAAAGTCCATATATACTATATGTTAAGAGTTAAGAAAGAGTAAAAGCAGAATAAATTTCTCTTATGGTTTGAAAGAATTAGAAATAAAATATTACCAATGATGATCATGTAAACAATGAGTGTCCCAACATTATTAACCAAGATACAAATCTGAAGCAGCAACCTCCCAGCAAGGCCAAAAGCATTCTTCATGACTTCCCCATAAGAGTGAGAGTTTCCCACCCTACTGAATCTCAGCAGCATTTCCAACGAACCCTCTATCAATATAGCCACAAACACTATCATACCAATTCCAAGCCCAAGACCCAGCATCTACATGGTAGCAGGCAGTGCCATAATTGCAGCTCCAATAATAGAAGTGGATATATTAAACACTGAGGCAGTAAATGATGCTCTCTTGAGAAGATATAGAAATTTAATATAGTGGAAATTCATAAATGTAGATTTATAAGGAATGAATTAAAATAGAGAAATAATAAGTTCCTCATGGTGGACAAGCGACATGGTCCACCATTTCACTAAAAAATTCTTACCTGTTTAAAATTGTTGAGTCAGAATTTTTTTTTTAAACAGTGTAAAGTGGTGGGCTGTGCTAGTGGTGTTGGACTGCTTCCTGCGGCACTAGGTCCAAGTTTTCTGGATAAGGGAGTTGGGACTGGTCCAGCTGCAACTCAAGTTGGTCCGGTTTGTGCGCAAACTAAGTCAGGTTTGCCAGGAACGTGCTTGCAGCAGGCAAAGCTGTTTCAAACAAGTTGTGGCAGACAGACATAATAATAATAAAATAAGTAAAATATCTGGCTACTTAGTGGGAAATGATCAAACAACCCTTAAACAAAATTACAGCAATAATAATCACTTTTACAAAAGGAAAAGAATAGAACAAAAGTGAACAAATATTAATATGTATGGGTTAATCAGAAGATGAGGAAATCAACTAAAATCTGGTCCGCAGGAGCAAAACCAGAGAGAAACGGAATTAATCTCTCAGGAAAAAGTCCTGCCGTGGAGATTAACTGCCCCGAGAGAAACGGACCTGAATGGTTTATGCACAGAGGTTCCTTGTGGTTTTCACAGAGAGCAGGATTTCGTGAGGGAGAGAGGGAATCAATCTACCGGTGCATGCCTGCCGTTCTAATTCTCACTTTATTTTCTTTCTGGTTGTTTTCTTTCTTTCCTTCCCACTCGTTTCTTTTTCTATTTCTTGGTTTATCTTTTCAAATTCCTATTTCTTAGTTAAGATTCCCATTGTTGTTCTCTTTTCTCTATTCACGGCAAAATCCTCTTTTTATAGTGTCTGGCGTGACCGGATTTTATTATTTTAGCCCTTAACCTCCTTTGTCTGGTCTGGGTGTATTGGCCGACCATCACTGTTCCGTCTATGTGCCACCCCCCCATCACCAGACAAAGAAGGGTATTTTGTTTGCTTGTCTGCCGTGGCACTTTTTCCTGCTACAGTCTGGGTTCTTTCTCTCTCCTTATCCCTCATGGCATGCACCTAGTGGTTTCAACTCAGCTTGCTTCTTTTGGGTAGTAAGTCATTCCAGCAGGACACTTCCCCGAAAGAGCTTGAGCCGGAATCTCAAAAATAGATTTTTCCCCTCTCCCCACCACCAAACCATGCCCTCTGAATCTCTGACCCCCGACCTCACCATGCCCTGTATTGGCTGGGTATAGGCTGGTGGTACCTGGGCCTTGCGCGTGCCTTCCTTCCATATGTGTCCAAAATCTGCCTGTTGCCCATTCGTCTGCCGTGGTTTGGAGGCTTGCTTGCATAGCCTGCCGTCCGTTTTTTTTGACATTTTATGTGGTCTGCTTTTCGATTTCCCGCTCCTCTTAGGAGCTGGGCCTTATTTGATGATGGACCTTATATTTCTTTGTCCCACTTCTTGATTTCCCTCATTTCTTGCCATATTGTTCTGTTATTCCTGCTGTAATGACTCAATCCTGCTGGGCCTCTTTAGGCCAGTCGTTTACTCTTTCCCTCAGTGGCTTGGTATGACCATTGGTTTTCCTACTTATGGGCTCCTGTGTCTCTTTTGTCTTTCTCTTGGGCATCCTTGGCCCACTTGCTTTCTTTGGGCTTCCTTGACCTTTTTACTAACTCTGCATTCTCATGGGCTATTACTAACTTTATTGGGTTTCCTTGGCCCAATTACCTTATTCTCATCCTTGGGATTCATGGGCCTGCCATAAACTCTTTACTTTCTTTGTTTGCATTACTTTGGGCCTGCGGAGGCCCTTTCTCACTTTTCTACATCATATACTGCCTATGGGTATGCTATTTCTCTCTTTCCGGGCTTCTTTAAGCCCACTTGCCTCTTCAAGGCCCATTTGTTTATTTCATGGGCCTGTGATCCATTATTTCTGCCGCTTGGGCCTTATGGTTTTGCCATCTGCTTGCCAATTCTTTGCTGCCCTTGTTGTTGGGCTTTTCTTCTTTCTACTTGGATTCTCACAAATGATCCTCAACAAACAGAAACTGATTACTGACTCAGCAATTTTAAATAAGTGGAAGTCTTTTAATGAAATGGTAGACAAGTGACGTGGTCCACCATGAGGACAGTATAATTTCTCATTAAAATGGTTTAATTACTCATGACACACAACAACTCATTATACTATCAAATATAAAATTCATCTCACAACACAATCATAAAAAAAAGTTAATTTTTATTTTATAATCTCCAAACCAAAATCGACCACTGAAAAGAAATCTTTCATACCAACAATCATTCAAATTGCAAATTTTTATACAAATTTAAATAATAGTAAACGAACAAATTGAGCAAGGAATGTTAACAGCCAATATATAAAATACACAATCATTAAATATTTTGTAGAATTCAAAGGTTACTCGCTTCCTGAGAATTTAAAATTACTCCAATTTGATTGCATCCAAATACTAAAGAGACTACAACATAACAAACAACTGAGAACAATGAGTGACTAAGAGAGGTTGCCGAAGTAGGGACTGCCTCTAGTAATTTTTTCTTTCTTTTTCTTATCTCTATCCCTCTCACCGTCTGTTGTGATTGTGATTGTGATTATCAAAAGAATGACGACAAAGTCAAAAGTGGCTAGGATATAGATGAAAATAAAGGCAAGAAAACTGCAGATTTGAAGAGGAAAAGACTAAAAAGGGCTCCAATTTTTTTTCAGGTCACACATACCTTTGCAACAACAAAGAATCCGTTTGGTACATGTGTTTAAACAACAGTTTTCAATTTTTTAAAAATTATGTGCGGGTAAAAAAGTATGTAAAAATACGTATAATGTTATTTAAAAACTGAAAACATGTGTTTAAGTTTATGTACCAAACGGGCCCAAAGTAATTCAAGCCCTCTGAACCTGTACATGTTTGGCAGCCCCATAAAGTTGACAACACAAAGACTAAAAAGGGCCCATTTTTATTTAGCTCACAAATGAAGTTAGGGTCAATTAAGTAATTTCAAACAAATGCAGATTTTTTTAGAGTTTTAAAGAATCTGCTGGGCTTGCCGTTTTAACACTTGAGAAGTAGTTTTGTCAAACAAGCACCTCAACTCTCATTTTTTATATAGAGTATAGACTTGTGCGGCCATCTTGGCATCTTCTTGGCTGAGCTTGTACTTTTGTTATGGCTGTGCTTAAATTTAAAAAAAAAAAAAAAAATTTAATCTTGTGTTTTCATATATATATATATATATATATATATTAGTTATTGGTAATATAATGAATAAGTCTTTATTTATGCAGGTTAAGATTGCTAAAAACTTATTATTGTTCGGTGAAACTACAACAATACTTTTTATATAAATCATGTTCTATTTTTCATTTGCTCTACGCTTGAAAGTTATTTTTTATTTTAGTCTTTATAAATATACTATTTGATTAGAAATGTCTACTAGAAAATATGCATCTGGATATGAAAAACTTAAAAAAAAAAAAAAGAAGAAGAAAAATTAATTGAGTCTCAAAAAGGATCAATGGATAAATTTGTTATTAGTAATAAACAAAATATAACACAAAATTTAGATAAAAATATCACAAATGAGCAAGAAATTCACCAAAAAGAGTTAAAAGATAATGAAATGATACAATTGCAAGATAACAATGATGTTCAATTTTGCAATACAACAAATCTTGATAATGAACTTTGTTGATGCTCATTTTAGGAAGCCCAGTAGAAAGAAGAAACCCAGCAACATGGGCAGAAAAGAGTTAGTAAGTGGATAGAAAAATCATAAAACCCAAGCGGCAGGAATAATGGATCACAGGCCCATAAAATAAACAAATGGGCCTAAAGGAGCCTGGAGAGAGAGAAGTAGCAAACCCATAGGCAGTATGTGATGTAGAAAAGTGAGAATGAGCCACAACAAGCCTGAAGTAATGCAAGCAAAGAAAATAAGGGGTTGATGGCAAGTCCATGAGCCCCAAAGATGAAGGATAAGGTAATTGGGTTAGGGAAGCCCAAAGGAGTTAGTAAAAGCCCATGGGAACGCGGAGTTAGGAAAAGGGCCAAGGAAGCCCGAGGAAAGCAAATGAGCAAAGGATGCCCAGGAGGAAATAAATGGGACAAAAGAGCCAACAAGCAATGTAATACAGAACCCAAATGACCATATTGAGTCATTGCGAAAAGAATAAGCAGCAGGCCCAAAGAGGCCCAGCAGGCTAGGGTCAAATAATATCACAGCGGGAATGGCAGAATGGAACGACGGGAAGAAGAAAAGCCCATAATCAAGCAAAGCCCAGCCCCTAAAAGGAGTGGGCCATAGAGAATGAGGAATCAGAAAGTAGCTCACGCCATAAGAAGTCAAGGATGGGCGGCAGAATGTGCAGAGGAACCTCCAGACCATGGCAAATGCAGCAGACAAGTTTTGGATACACACAGAAGTTGAGCATGTGCAAGGCCTAGACTTTACCGGCCTGTATCCAGCCAATACAAGAGGGATGGAGAGAGAGAGAGCACCCACATCGTAGCAGGTAAGAGTGCCATGACAAACAAAAGAACAAAATAGTCTTCTTTGTCTAGTGATGAGGAGTGGCACGGCCAGCACAGGCAAGTGGTGTTGGCTGAGCGACTGACAAACCAGTAGTGGTCGGTAAGGACAGCCAGACCAGAGAAAGGTAGTTAAAGGCTAAAATAGTAAAAGCCAGCCACGACAGGCATTATATAAGGGACCCTTGCCGTGCACATCAGGGGGGATCGAGGTAATAGTAACCTTTAGGAAGAAATCATGACACTAAAACAAACATTGAGAAAAGAAGAGAAAAGGAAAAAAAGAAAAGAAAGTTTAGAAACAATAAAAGAAAACAGAGAGATAGAATGGCAGGCATGCACCAATAGGTTGATCCTCTCTCTCCCTCTACAAGCCTTGCTCTCTACCAAAGACAAAGGATTCTTTTGGGCACAAGTCATTCAGGTCCGTTTCCCTCAAAGTGATTAATTTCTACGGCAGGATTTTCCCTGGGAGATTATTCATGTTGAGGAGAACGATTCCCTCCTTGGTCTTGGTCCCGTGACATGGCTTGGCATAGCAGATTGATCTTTTTTTTGGTAACTCATGTCTCATCTACTTATTTCCACCATTTTCTTTACAAGGCTTTTCTTATCATTGTGATTATCATTCTAATTGGGGATTATTTATTCACTTTGTCTAAAGGTAAAAGTACTTTCTTTTATTATTATTATCATGTTTGCTTGCCATGACTCATCTAAAGTAGCTCCGCCTGCCGTGGGCATATGAACGAAGTTTCTGGCAAACGAGGCATAGTTTGTGCACAAGTCGAACCAAAGTGAGTTGCAGTTTGACCGGTCTCAACTCCCCTACTCAGAACACTTGGGCCCCGTACAACAGGAGGCAGCCCAGCCCAACATTGCAAAAAACGCCCATCACATTTAAATTGGCGAATTCACTAGGGAGTTGGGAAGCAGATAGGGATAGAAGCCCTCACAAACAAATGCCACCAAGATCTAGGACGATGCGAAACATGAGCGTCGTGCCCTCGCAGGTAGAATCTAGGCCAACAACGCCTCACCAATAGCAGCCTAACTAGACGGAAAGTGTTAACAAAATAGGGGCTGAACCACAACCATAACCAAGAATCCCCACTGACAATGCCAATGCCTTCATTGAAGTGTTGCAGTCGCTGTAGCAGTCACAACAGCATGATGGAAGAAATCCGTCAGCTGAAAACGGACAAAACAAAGGAGAAAGGGAGCTAGCATGACTCGAAGCATGCGGCAGACAAAAAGGAGACACCAGCAGGAGGTGTCCCACAGAATACGGAACAACGTTTCATCACTATGACCGAAGTAGCAGCCCTTCTGGAGCAGGAGAGGGCCAGAGCACCTAAGGAAAGATTCTATGCACGGAGACCTTCTTACCCATTAAGGGTACTCAGCAAACCATACCCAGAGAGATATGAACCACGGGTCTTCGCGCAGTACGATGGAAGGAAGGGAAGTGCCGTTGAACACGTGAGCAAGTTCATTGATACTCTTGGCCCTTATGCAGCAGACAAGGACTTATGTCTTCAGGAGTTTTCCAAATCACTATGTGATCGGGCATACACCTGGTACATTGGCCTAAAGCCAGAATCAATCCTAACTTGGGATGACATGGTGGATGTATTTTGCACTAAATACTTCCATGGAGAAGAAACAGTAATGCTTGCGACCTTGCAAGCAACCAAGTAAAGAAATGGTGAGGATTTAATGGAATATATCAAAATGTTTAGGGACATAGCACTCGATTGCTATAATCATTGTGAAGAAATAACATTGGTGGAAATGTGTATGACAAATATGATCAGAGAATACATGGTAGTCTTGGAAAACTTAGAACTCTCCTAGTTTGCGTAGTTGTTGCAAAAAGCCAGGAAAACTGCTCAGTCAGTGAAGCCAAGTGCGGACAAAAGAAATGCTCCACAAGCTATGGCAGTATCCACTAGTGAACGGAGAAGGAAAACTGATGGAAGAGAATACGATACTCCCCCACCAATACCATGTACCTCAAAGGAGTTGGATGTGCTCCTAGACAAATGGATAACAGTTGGAGTCTTTAAGCTTAATCAAGTTTCTAAGGAGCCCACAGAGGAAGAGCGGAAGGACCCACGCTTTTGCCGTCTGCACAATTACGTGCAACACCCTACTGTAGAATGTTGGGCGCTCCGCAGACTGGTACACCGCAGGATCAAAGAAGGGACTCTAGAACTATCCCAGCAGGAAGTTCAAAGAAACTCGCTCCTAAACCACAAAGGGAAGGGTGTAGTAGTAGTAGTAATTTGTGCGGATCTAGGGGAAGATGAAGAGGAGAATCCAACCCTGCCTGCCATAACAATTATCACCTTGTAGAAAAGCTCCAAATTCAATAATTTGTTTGACCAATTGGGGCTTACGATGAAAGAGCGAAAGATAGCCATAGAGGCCCTAGTGAGCATTGCTTCCAGGGCAGGAATAGAATGTTTAACAGCAGAAGTTATAGATGACAGAGCCCTCTTGCAGGAATCAAGTGAAATCACTTTTAGTGATGAGGATATGGAGGTGGGGTACCCAGACCACAGGAGGCCCCTTTACTTAGTAGCATCCATAAATCAAATCCCCATCAAGAGAGCCATGGTGGATACAGGTGCTTTCGTAACTCATCCCATTAAGCACTTTACAAGCGGCAGGAATTTCAGAAAGAAAGATTCAGGGGTGCCTAATGGAAGTGACAAGGTTCGGAGGAAGGGGCGAATACATCACAAGCCACATCCAACTGTGGTTAAAGGTGGGCCCCATAGCTTCCTTAGCTCGGTTCCACGTGGTAAAGACGGAGATCTCGTATCATGTGCTTTTGAAGAGGCCATGGTTGCACAAACACCGATTAGTCTCGTCTACCTATCACCAATGCGTAAAGGGAAGGTTGAATGGTAGAATGATACATATAGCAGCAAACCCATTGCCATTTGAGTAGGCGGAGGCTCATCTAGTTGAAACTATGTTCTACGACCAATGGGCACTATTTGGAGAGAACTCAGTATCAAAACCATGAGGCACCTTCATACCCAGATGGGAGGATGTCCGGAATGACCCCGAATCTGATCTAAGGGAGTTGCTGTCATAGAATAAGAAAAGGAATGAAGTGCCTGCTATAGAGTTAGATGATATGCTGCAGAGTTATGAAGGTGTGCGGGGCCCACAAGTGAAATACAAGTGGGCCCCAGACAAGAGTGGCAGCACAAAAGCCTAGTGTGTTGCATGGCTCAAGAAAGCTCAGAGGAAGAAAGAAATGAAGAGAAAGAAGTAGTGGTAGAAAAAGATGCACAAGTTATGGTAGAAGAAAAGTTGGAGGAGACTAACCTGGGGCCCGACTTGCAGGAACCAAGGTCCATCTCAATCAGTTCAAGTTTGTCAGAAAAGGAAAAGTCAAAATTGATAGTGTTGTTGAAGGAATACAAAGATATCTTCGCATGGGATAGTGAAATGCCAAGGTTGGATCCGGGGCTAGTAGTGCATATGCTGAATGTGGATCCCGAGGCTAAGCCAGTGGCCCAGCCTGCCAGGATATTCCACATCGAAATAGAAGGACAAATAGTCAAGGAGGTACAGAAATTGCTAGTCGCAGGATTCATTAAGCCTATCTAGCACCCGCACTGGTTGTCCAACATAGTGCCAGTAAAGAAGAAGAACAAGCAGATAAGGTGCTGTGTAGATTTTAGAAATCTCAACAGGGTTTGCTTAAAAGATCAATTCCCATTGCCAAACATGGATTTGCTGATAAATTTTGCGGCAAAGAGCGCTATGTTTTCATTCATGGACGGATTCAGCAGGTACAATCAGATCAGAATGGCACCAAAGGATGCGGAGAAAACTGCCTTCAGAACACCCATAGGCAACTTCTACTATACAGTGATGCCGTTTGGGTTGAAAAATGCAAGTGTAACTAATCAACGAACAATGACGGTAATATTTCACGACATGATGCATTAGGAACTAAAGGACTATGTGGATGACATGGTGGTAAAATCAAAGAAGCGAGAAGAACACGTCCAAGTGTTGAAGAAGGTATTTGAGAGGTGTAGGACTTTCAAACTAAGGATGAACCCTCTCAAGTGTGCGTTTGGAGTGTCCTTAGGGAAATTTTTGGGTTTCTTGGTTCACAGTAGAGGAATAGACGTGGACTTGACCAAAGCTACGGCCATAGCAACCATGAAACCTCCAGCCACAGTAAAGGAGTTGAAGAGTTTTTTGGGGAAGGTCTCATATATCCAAAGATTCATCTCAGGATTGGCATCAATTACTTCCGCTTTCAGCAAATTACTCAAGAAGGGGCAAAACTTTGAGTGGGGAGAAGCACAGCAGACGGTCTTCAAAAGGCTATAGCAGATTATGATGAACCTCCTTACTGTGCAAGCGCCAATCCGCAAGAAGCCATTGTTGCTCTACCTAGCCACCAACCAGTATGCCATAGGTGCATTGATCGCCTAAGAGTATAGAGGTGGCATTGAGCAACCAGTTTACTACATCAGCCGTGCTTTAAAAGATACAGAAACTTGTTACCTAAGGGCAGAAAGGGCATGCCTGTCTATTGTGTATGCTTCGCAAAGGCTACGCCATTATTTCTTGGCTTACGAAGTGTGGCTGATGACTAAGTCCCACGCGATTAAAACTTTGTTGCGGCTACCGATTCTTTCTGGCAGAATATCGCAGTGGTTATTACAATTATCACAATACGACCTGAAAGCGGGAACGTCCAAGGCAGTAAAGAGCCAGGCTATAGCAAATTTGTTGGCACAGTTTCCAGGAGAAGAGGAATTCTCGCTGGATGATGAGGTCCTAGGGGAAGTAGCTATGGCAGAAGAAGTCAGAGAGTAATGGGTAATGAAATTTGATGGGTCTTCTACCACACAATTAGGAGGAGTGGGAGTAGTTTTGTACCATGAAGAAGACAAGATTATGACAATATCATTCAAATTAGAATTCCCTTGTTCAAACAACACGGCAAAATATGAAACCTATCTGATCGGGCTAGCCACGACCCTTGAAATGGGAGTCAAGCATTTAAGGGAAATGGGTGATTTGAACCTAGTGGTCTGCCAGACCAAAGGGAGCTTCTCCTTAAAGGAACCCAGCTTAGCCCGTACAGAGCAATGGCCCAGAAGATGGAGGAAAAGTTTTCGACTTTTGAAATAGAACATACCCCAAGGAATGAAAACCGGTTTACGAATGCGTTGGCCGCACTAGGCTTGCAAATAATTTTTGAAGGGGATAGCACTAGGATAGAAGTCAGTAAGAGGAAAGAGTCTATTATTGAGATGTTGAAGGAAAGGTTCCAAGAGGAATAGTGTGAGGGAGATTAGTGGATTCCTATAAGGGAGGCCTTGATGAAAGAAGAAGATGTTGCAGAACTAAAGGTGTTAAAAGACTACGCCCTGGTAAGAGGAGAATTGTACCGCAGGATGCTAGGCAGGGTCTTGTCTAGATGCATAGGGCAGGGGGAGGCCCAAAGAAAGTTAAAGGAAGTGCATGACAAGACTTGCGGATCCTGCGGAGAGGTCAACCTTTACCGCAGACTTCAGATGGCAGGCTTCTATTGGTCAAGTATGGGTAAAGATGCAGATCAAGTCCAAACCTAATGCGAGACTTGCTAGCTTGTAGTAGATAGAGAGGAAAGTTATGCTGTGTTCGCCAGCGAAAACTGGAGAAATCCATTCACGCAGTACTTGATAGAAGGTATCCTGCCACAAAAGCACAGTGAAAGATATAAGCTTAAGAGGTTGGCAACACGTTACTTTTTGCATAATGCAGTCCTTTTCAAGAAAGGGTATGAGGGAGATCCTTTAAGGTGCCTGGGTCCCGTGGAAGCAAAAGGGATGATAAAAGAAGTGCACTCAGGAGAGTGTGGGGAACACCAGGGGAAGAAAAAGATGTATAGATGCCTGTTGCAGATGGGTTATTACTGGCTCACCATGAAGAAAGATACAGCAAAGTTTGTGAAAAAATGCCACAGTTGCCAAGTACATGCCAACCTGATTCACACTCATTTGCAGAACTTACATAGCATGGTCGCCCCATGACCCTTCCACACTTGGGGGCTTGATTTGGTGGGACCAGTTAACCCACCATCGCGTGGATACATATGGATCCTAGTGGTTACGAAATACTTCACAAAATGGCAGAGGCAGTGCCACTCCGTAAAGCCACAGAAGGAGTAGTAGCAAACTTCATCATAGAAAATATAATTGTGAGGTTTGGGGTACCCTACAAGATTATCAGTGACAACGACACACCTTTTGTCAATAGTAATGTGAGGAAGATGCTGGAATTCTACCAAGTCAAGCACCATCGTTCATCACCCTATTACCCTCAAGGAAATGGGCAAGCAGAGGCGACAAATAAGACCCTCATAAAGATCATTAGCAAAATGATCCAAGAGTATACAAGAGGATGGGCGATGCATCTGCCAGACATTCTCTAGGCCTATAGAAATTCGCCAAAGGGTTTTCACATTTTTCCTTGGTCTACGGGATAGAGGTAATGAGCCCGAAAAAAGTAATGACTCCGTCTTTGAGAGTTATGCAGATACGGGAGAAGGAAAAAGAACAGGAGGTCTTTGCGGCAGAAAGGTATGAAGACCTAGAAGGGCTTGATGAAAGAAGGGAAAAGGCCCAAGAGCGCAGTCGCATATATAGGCAAAGGATGATTAAATCCTATGGCAGAATGACTAAAGAAAGAGTGTTCATGGAAGGGCAACTTGTGTTAAAGGTAGTAGATTATGTCAGGCGAGGCATGGCAGGACCATCTAAGTTTGCGCCAAAATGGGAGGGACCCTTTCTGATAAGAGAGGCACATCCAAGTGGGTATTACTGTCTGACCCAGATGGATGGCAAGGACCTGGTAGAACTTATCAATGGGAAATGGCTGAAGCGTTATTATGCTTTTATAATACTTCGTACCTTTTCATTGCATAGTCATAAAAGTACGTTACAAAGTATAGCATCATAGTTACAAACTCAAATTGTGGCAGAACTTGCCAAATAAGTGCTACAGGAAACATAAAGTGTACTAGATGGGGTAATAAGAGAAGGAAAACAACAAAAAAGGGGGAACTACATCATCATCAATGAAGCCTAGAAATAAGGGGCTGATCTCCAAAACGGCTGGATCCACCAATGTCGGAAAGAAGACGCTCACGACGACTCTCCAAGTCAGCCACCTCCTTCCTCAAAGCCTCGATGTGTGTGTTAATGGCATCAATAGCAGGCTGAACCTTCCTTATAAAGAAGGCTCAGGCAATCTCACGGAGATGATCCAAAATGAACTCCACAACAAAGCCCATGCTAACAAGCTCTTGAATCGTAGCCCTCCACTGCAGGATCCTCTCGGTGGAGACAATGTTAACAAAGTTGTGCTCAATATCATTCATCACACTCCCCAGCAACTTCAAAAAGTGCATTCTGTTAGAACGGCCAAGGCGAAATCCTTGCATGAAGTCACCACGACTACTGTAGACCACCTCCAAAAGAGGAGCATAATTCTCAAGAACTCTACATAGAGAGGCCCAAAACCCCAGAAGTCTGCAGGATCAAGGTCATTAACCTCAAGCTAATAAAAACAAATAAAGAAGGCTGTGGCCTCACTCACAGGGTTCAGAACTGTGGCAAAATTACTGCCCATCTCAAACTGAGAAAGGGTAGTGGGAAGTGGACCTATCAAGAAAACATGAAGCATGATGTGAGAAACCATAAGCTAAGGAGAACGAACTCATAATGAATAAGTGAAGAAAGAGATGAGGGAAAGAAACATACCAGGACCCGTAAGAGTAGAGGCTATGGAGATAATAGGAACTGGTGCTGTGGGAATGACAAAAATTGATACAGTAGGTACGACAGAAACGGGTGCTACAAGTGCAGCAGGAGAAGTGGCTGTAGGCATATCTGTGTCTGTTGCAACCCCTGGCTCCTTAAAGGTCTTTACAATCAGAGGAATGGACATGCACAATAAAGGGAGACCGCAGCAAAGGGGTGACACAGATACATATGTATAAAAATGAGATAACAAAAAATAAAAAGAAAGGAGGGAGGAGGAAACTTAATAAGATAAAGAGACACATACCCATGAATTCGACCTCATGCTCAACACTTTCCTCTTCCTCAGAATGAAAAACCTTCTTCTTCATGGTGGGGTCATCATTAGGATCCTCAAAAACGTCCTCAGATCCCTCAGAAGACAAGTTTGTGTCAGGTTCGCGTGTGGTAGAACTTGGTATGGAAGAAGGGGTAACCACCAAAGAAGAACCATCCTTCACGGCCTGAGATAGAGCGGCAAAGGGATCACTGGTAGAGATAACGAGAGGTGTGGCAGGAGAAGCAACCTCGGTCTAAACAATAGCAGGAAGAAGGCTCCCTCTTCAGGAGTAAGTGTCTCGACAGGAATGAGAGTAGTCTCACTAATCCCCTTCATATAAGTACCCTCACCTATGGGTACCGGCTTAGTGGAAGGGATAGGAGCCTCAGCAGGAATCCACTGTGCAACAGCAGGAGGGGCAGGAGTTGCAGCCTCAAACACCACATCAGCCCCATCAAAGAAACCTTCCATGGGTGTGCCCATGGAGGCAGA
The DNA here is from genome assembly GCF_001633185.2 of Quercus lobata. Lineage (NCBI taxonomy): Eukaryota > Viridiplantae > Streptophyta > Magnoliopsida > Fagales > Fagaceae > Quercus > Quercus lobata. Next base: position 22,951,700 of record NC_044914.1, read on the forward strand.
AAGCTCCTCAGCCGTGGGGTGGCATACAGAGATAGGCTCGGACTCATCCTGGAAAGCAAAAAAAAAAAAAAAGGTGAACAAAGGAATTCATAACTAGTGATGATGCTGAAAGGGAGATGAGACAACCAACGACATATGGCAGAGGAAATATGGGCAAAAGAGAAGAAAAAGAAGGAAGAAAGGAAGGAGAAATACCTCAAACTCGGGTTCATCAAGTAATATGGGATGGGTGGCAGATACATCCTCCTTATGCTTAGACTGCAAAAGAAAAGAAAGTAGAAGACAAAGATGAAGAGACGAGTTAACAAGTGTATGAAGGTTAACCGCAGGAATGCTCTATAAAAAAAAAAGAAAAAAAAAAAAGAAAAGAGAAAAGTTAGAGATAACATACTCTCCACTTAGTGGTGGTGGACATAGGAGGAGGAGAGGTCTTTCTCTTACTGCCTCGTGTCCTACTGGAAGGAGGAGCATCTATAGATAATCGTGGAGTAGTGAGCTTAGACTTGCTGGCAGTGGGGCGCCCACTAGAACGAGTATGGGCAGAAGGAGAGGGAGAGCCCTCTAAAACTATATTGCCTATGGGAGGGAGGCCACTCTCAAAAGGTACAACGTCTGAACAAGCCTCAGAAGGATCATCACCATTTTTTGCGGACTTAGGCTTGGTAGAACTTTTCTTACCTGGCACGGGAATGTTTATCACCTTTACCTTCTTCTCCCAACCTGCGGGATAGTCACCGGCATGCCATAACCATCCTCTATCCTCCTTAAACCACTAAAAAATGGCAGACCAATTCAGCTTCCTAGCATATGCCAACACAGATTTAGAGGGTAGAAGTAGCCGAGGGCTGGCTGAAATGACCGCACTAAGCCTGTCAAGAGGAATAAGAGAAAAACCCTAGCTACCCATCAATTCCTACTCAAATGAAGTCATCAAAGCTTGCCAGTATCCATGCATAGCAGGAGTACAAATGCCCTTTCTCTATGAGCCTGGGATAGTAACCGCAGTAAAAAGCTTGCTTCAGAACTCAAAGGCAGCATGCCGCAGGAATGGTCAAATGGAAGTGGAAGACCATAAGAGAAGAGAGATCATCAAGGATATCCTGATCTAGCCCGAACTATCTTCTCACCCTGTTGGCAGGATAGTGCACAAACCTAATGCCCTCGTTAACCAGATAAGGCAACCACCTAGCATTGGTGGCTGCCAAGTAAGTAGGGGTGGCAAATAGGCGGGTTAGGTCATAAATGGGTTGGGTTATAAATGGGTTGGGTGTGTAATTACCCATTTATCCATTTATTACCAGTTAATATATAAATTAATTATCCATTACCCACCCAACCCATTTAATTAGTAACCCACCCATTTAACCCATTTAATTAGTAAGCAGTGAAACACTGAGAAAAATAAATCTAATAGAACAAGAGAAATAGCACAATAAATGACCAAAGGAGCACATATAATTTAAACTAAAAGGGTAAAAAGTTGATTTTTGATAAGTCCCAAGACTCCGCTGCCGGTGACAGCACCACCACCGTCGTCGTCATCGCCGGCGCTCTCCTCCGTCAGTGCCTCTCTCTGCTCTCCCACGGTATTCACCCTACGGTTATTTCCGATTCTCTACATAAGGCCGCTCTCAAAGCCGTCGATGTCCTCATTGCCATGGCCGTCCCCGTTGAGCTCTCTGATTGTGAGTCTCTCATCAAGTCCGCTTCCACTTCTCTCAACAGCAAGGTCGTTAGTCAATACTCCAGTCTCCTTGCTCTGCTCGCCGTTGATTCCGTTCTCTCTATAGTCGATCCGGCGAAACCCGATATCGTCGATCTCTGAGATATCAAGATCGTGAAGAAACTCGGTGGTACCGTGGACGATTCCGAGCTTGTGAAAGGCCTTGTTTTCGACGAGAAAGTGAGTCACGCTTCTGGTGGACTCACTCGTATGGAGAATGCGAAAATCGCCATTGTTCAATTCCAGATTTCATTGCCGAAGACCGATATCGAACAGAGTATTATGGTTTCAGATCATGTGCAAATGGATAGGATATTGAAAGAAGATAGGCTGTGTTTTGTAGTGTATGTTTGGTTGCCGAGAATGTGATCGTGTGCTATTTTTGGTTTTGTGTTTGTTATGAGTTTGTTTGGATGATGAGAAAATGTAAGAATTTTTTTTTTTAAAATTTGACTGAGAGCTGAATGTTTTGGGTTTAAGAAGGTTATATTTTTTATTTAAGTTAGATTTTAGAAGGGTTTAGTGGGTTTTTGTGGGTTTATTTAAATTTAAATTTTAAATGGGTTTAGTGGTTATTGATGGATTTATCCATTTAGACCCATCTAATTAAATAACCAAATGAGTTTTTACCCATTTAACCCAAATATTCAAATGGGTTGGGTTAAGACTTATCCAAATAAGGTGGGTAATGGACGGGTTCATGGATATGGATAAAAATTGCCACCCCTACAAGTAAGTAATCCCTCTCTCCTCAAAACCGGTCAATGGGGTGGTGGTCCCCGTAGTGTCAACAAATGGGCCCATAATAGAATTTGCGCATGTGTAACCGTACCTAAGTTCCTGTAAACTCTCCAAGAAAACCCAACTCCTTTATCAAAGAACTCAATAGCAAAATGATCAATTGGATTTAAACCAACCCAACGAAAAGCCAATGGAAAGTTAAACTCAAATCTACCACAGAAATCAGTAATAACTTTCGGGCACGACTGATACTTCTCTTTAGCAAAATAGACGGGCCTACACTTCACCAAGTGCCTGGCACAACGCTCAAACAATAAGTGCTGCAGAATAGTACTGTGAACAGAAGAAGTGACTATGTGGCAAAAGCCTGCCTGATTCTCATCGCTCCACAGAATGTCTAACTGAACATACAAATGTCCCAAGAACATGGAGCCAATGGTAGACTTATCCTAGCAGATATCTTAATAGCTAATCGAAAATATAAAGGCTTCACAGCATAGTGGGGATGAGAGCCAAAGATAAACTTACAAAGCCAGAACGTGATGAAGGCCGCATGACAAGTAGCATCGGAGATCTTGGAAGAGGAACCAACCCAAAATGACAACTTCGCATTGCCACTCATCTTTTTCTTCAACTCGGCCTCCACGGCCTCTTCTTCTGGGGAAAGCTCTAAAGCGCCAGGATCAATATCACCGAAGATGGGCAAAAACAACTGATTTGCTACATCTTCCAAAGTCATGGTGATCTCATCGCAGGAGAAGAAGAAAGTGTGAGTGGTGGTACACCACCGGCTGACCAAATGGCGAAGGTTGAAGAGGTCCTTATAGTTAGATAAATAGCGAGATGAAACAATTTCCTTTAATACACCGGCCTACTGTAGCAACCCTATGAAGCCTGTATTGGACAACTCCCTATCCACCCATTCCTTCCAACCCAAAGCGGTGCCCGATCCAAATTCGAAGTGAATGTGCAGGGGGAGTGAAGTGCCTTGGCAGATGATGAGGTTGGGGATCGAGGAAGCCAACGGAGCCCAAGAAACGTTTGTATTGCGATGACAAAGAGCAAGCCACACATGGCCCGACGGCGGTGGCATGTAATCACCGGGAATTTTTAGGAAATGGGCATGGATATCGTACCAAGGATTTATAAGAGGAGCGCACTCACTATTAGGGGCACGCTGCACTTCCTCTTCGTCGGAATGGTCTGATCTGAAATACACGGCCTCTTCGCCTACATCACATGCGGCGGAAGGATCAGAGACAATCTCTTTTTCCTTACGATGGGAAGAGCTTTGGCCTTTCGCCGGCGTCATGGTGCAGCGGTTGATCGGAGTAAACAGATGAGAGTGTTTGAGAAGGAGAACATGGTGAAGAAAGGGAAACAGAGAAAGTGTTTGTGTTGGAAAGGGAGAAGATGTTTGTGTTTGGAGTATGGAGGGATTTTCTCTTAATACAGGCACGAAAGTATACAATGGGTCAGCCATCAGATGAGAGATGAAATTATTGAAGCGGTGATTGCATTTCAGAATAACTGCTAAATTGGGAAATTCGAAGAGACAACATTGTTCATGGCAAGAAAAATATATACATATGTATAATTTAGGGTCCACTGTTCGAAAAAGCCCACAAAGGAAAAGAAGAAGGAAAGACAGAAAGGACAGGGAAATCTTTTATTCACATATGAACCGTAGGAACACTTTATATGCTCAGGGGGCTAAATGTTGATGCTCATTTTAGGAAGCCCAGTAGAAAGAAGAAGCCTAGCAACATGAGCAGAAAAGAGTTAGTAAGTGGATAAAAAAACCATTAAACCCAAGCGACAGGAATAATGGATCACAGGCCCATGAAATAAACAAATGGGCCTTGAGGAAGCAAATGGGCCTAAAGGATCCCGGAGAGAGAGAAGTAGCAAACCCATAGGCAGTATGTGATGTAGAAAAGTAAGAATGGGCCATAGCAAGCCCGAAGTAATGCAAGCAAAGAAAGCAAGGGGTTGATGGCAAGCCCATGAGCCCTAAGGATGAAGGATAAGGTAATTGGGTCAGGGAAGCCCAAAGGAGTTAGTAAAAGACCATGGGAATGTAGAGTTAGGAAAAAGGCCAAGGAAGCCCGAGGAAAGCAAATGGGCCAAGGATGCCCAGGAGGAAATATATGGGACAAAAGAGCCCACAAGCAATGTAATACAAAGCCCAAATGACCATATTGAGTCATTGCGAAAAGAATAAGCAGCAGGCCCAAAGAGGCCTAGCAGGCTGGGGTCAAATAATATCACAACGGGAATGGTAGAATGGAATGGCAGGAAATGGTAGCAAAACTGCAGAAATAAGCAAAAAGGTAGGCTGAAGGAAGAAAAGCTCACAATCAAGCAAAGCCCAGACCCTAAAAGGAGTGGGCCATGGAGAATGAGGAATTAGAAAGTAGCTCACGCCATAAGAAGTCAAGGATGTGCAGTAGAATGTACAGATGAGCCTCCAGACTACGACAAACGCAGTAGACAAGTTTTGGACACACAGAAGTCGAGCACGCGTAAGGCCTAGACTTCATCAGCCTGTACCCAGCCAATACAGGAGGTGGTGGGTTAAAGGTCAGAGGTAAGAGGGTATGGTCTGGCGGTGGGGAGAGAGGAAAACCTATTCTGAGGTTCCTGCTCTAGCTCTTTTAGGGGGAAATGTCCTGCTGGGATGACATACCACCCAAAAGAAGGATGAGTTGGAACCATTAGGTGCATGCCATGAGGGATGGAGAGAGAGAGAGCACCCACACTGTAGCAGGTAAGAGTGCCATGGCAAAAAAAAGAATAAAATAGTCTTCTTTATATGGTTATGAGGAGTGGCAAGGCCAGCATAGGCAAGTGGTGCTGGCTGAGCAGTTGACAAACTAGTGGCGGTCAACAAGGACACCCAGATCAGACAAAGGTAGTTAAAGGCTAAAATAGTAAAAGTCAGCCACAACAGGCATTATATAAGGGACCCTTGCTGTGCATAGCAGGGGGGATTGGGGTAACAATAACCTTTAGGAAGAAATCATGACACTAAAACAAACACTGAGAAAAGAAGAGAAAAGGAAAAAAAGAAAAGAAAGTTTAGAAACAATGAAAGAAAACAGAGAGATAGAATGGCAGGCATGCACCAATAGGTTGATCCCCTCTCTCCCTCTACAAGCCCTGCTCTCTACCAAAGACAAAGGATTCTTTTGGGCACAAGCCATTCAGGTCTGCTTCCCTTAAAGTGATTAATTTCTATTGTAGGATTTTCCTTGGGAGATTATTCACGTTGAGGAGAACAATTCCCTCCTTGGTCTTGGTCTTGTGACATAGCATGGCATAGTAGATTGATTTTTTTTTTTTTTGATAACTCATGTCTCATCTACTTATTTCCACCATTTTCTTTACAAGGCCTTTCTTATCATTGTGATTATCATTCTAATTGGGGATTATTTATTCACTTTGTCTAAAGGCAAAAGAACTATATTTTATTATTATTATCATGTCTGCTTGCCATGACTTATCCGAAGTAGCTCCGCCTGCCATGGGCATATAAATGAAGTTCCTGGCAAACGAGATATAATTTGTGCACAAGCCGGACCAAAGTGAGTTGTAATTGGACTGGTCTCAACTCCCCTACTCAGAACACTTGGGCCCAGTACAGCAGGAGGCAGCAGAGCCCAACATTGCAAAAAAGGCTCACCACAAACTTCAAAAGAATTTAGAAGAAAATGAAAATAATGATGAAATGTCACAAATGAACAAGTTCACCATAATGATGTTCAACTAGAAGAAAATGAAAATAATAATGACATGTTGAATTATATACCTTCAAATATTTATGATCCAGGAGATGTTAGAAGAACTTGAATACACAAATTTAATTAGTCAATTTGCATCTCAAAAGGCAGGAAAAATATATTTTAAATGAAATATATTATAATATAAAAATATTAAATAAATATTAATTTAATTAATATATAAGTATAAAAAAGGCTACATTTTAGTTCTCACCTTAGGCTTCAAAATGTCTAGGGCCGGACCTGCTTACCAACCTAACTATCCTAAAAAATATTGAAAATATTAGAATATTTAATTAGATAATACACTACTAAATGTTGGCCATTTTTTTAAAGAGATATAATGGGTAATAACTAAAAGCAATTGAAGAAAGGTAGAGGAGGATTTATTAAAATAGTAGAATTTATAGTAGGCCATTAAGATATATATATATATATATATATATATATTTAATGGGTGATACATAGTAAAAAAATTGACATGTATCGGTAGTTGTTTTCCATGTGGTGGCGTTATTTTCCATATATCATACTTAATAAATAGAGGAAGTTAACAAAGATGATCTGTGTCATTGTTTTATGTATTGTCAAAGAGACATGTATTACCATTTTGAGTGTTCATAAGTTGTAGGGATTCAACTTTTATAATATATGTCTGTGTTATTCAAGCCGGCCCAACTTGGTAACCGATGACTTGGTACATAGACCTATTCGGGTCATCAATTGGATCGAATGTGTATAAGACCTGGTCAAAACCGATAAAACTTGGCTAGTTTTAAGCAAACTGTGTGACTCGACTGGATTTTAATAATCTAGCTTGGTTTGTTAATTGTATAAAATTATATTAATAGGTTCACCCCCATTGACTTCTTTATTATTTAGTGTGTAATAATATGATAATTTAAATTAGAGAAAAACTAAAGAAATTTTTTTTTTTTTAAAATGCACCGTTCTCTCACTTCTATTCACACTACTCTACTCATCACTTTTCACTATTTCATTTCTCCAAACTTGAGATTGTGCATCAATTTGCTACTCTAAATAGATTACTTTTTAGTTTCACTTAGGCTGTGTTTGGTTCCCGTAAAATATTTTCAAGTGTTTGGTTGCATTCCAAAAAATATTTTGGAAAATATTTTCTGGTGTTTGGTTGTATTCTTGAAAATGCTCTAGAAAACTCATTTTTATCATGTTTCTCACATATTCTCACATTTTCTTAGCTTCCAAACAAATATATCATCAAATCCAACAAAACCCAAATTCTCAATACCCAACAAAAAAAAATTCATCAGATCAGAGATCAACCCAAAATCAGAGAACAACAAAACAAGAACCACCCACGCCATCACAACAACAAGAAGAAAATCAGAGATCAAAGATAGCAAGTGGATCGGCGATGAGATCGACCCAGAGCAAGTAGATCGGCGATTCGGTGGGACGATCTTGGGTTTGACGAATGGTGCGACGATTTCTGGGTTCGCGACGATCGGTGGCGAATGGGTTTGACAATTTCTGGGTTTGCAACGATCAGTGACGAATGGGTTTGACGATTTCTGGGTTTGCGATATGAGTTATGGGTTCAACGGCGCGATCTCTCTCTCTCTCTCTCTCTCTCTCTCTCTCTCTTTGTGTTTGCGCGTTTGAGTCCTTCCTTCTCTCGCTTTCTCTCTCTCTTTGGGCATTGCTTGACGAACGAGCTCAGTCTTGGGTTTTCTGGGTTTGTCGGAGCTCTTGGATGTGGATCGATCTCGCCTTCGCCGGTGCTGGGGTGCTGGTGCGATCTCTTTTCCTTGCTATCTCTCTCTCTCTCTCTTCTATTTTCCTGGGGCAGAAGTGATTTGAAGTGAAAATGAGAACGGAAATTATTTTCAGCCCTCTCAGCCTTATTTTACGGTCAAACTGAAAACATTTTCAGTTTGACCGAATTTTCAGTAACAGCTAAACATCCACTTTTTCGAAAAAGCATTTCCGAAAATCATTTACACCCAAAACAAACACAGCCTTAGTCAGTTAGCACATTGGCATGAGTATAGTATATGTTATATAGTTTATTGTTTAAACATTCTTTTCTCTTATTTTGTTTTTACGTTTTTTGTGTTTTTAGAGGGTCTTTGGTTGATACCACACCGGTGCATTCTATAGGTATTTCACTCTTTAGGTACCCTAGAGTTGCGAGTTTGGACAATTAGCTCATTGACAATTCAGTGCATCATCAGATTTAATCCTTCAAGGAAAATTACCGTTTCATGCTATGTGAAATACACTTCTTAAGAAAAATCTACACTTTCACACCAAGTATCCACTTTTTCAGGAATGTTCACATTTAATACATGGTGACACTTGATGTGTACTGAGAGTGCATAAAGGAAATGTGAGACAATTAAATACATTCTTTAATGATCCCCAAAGAACATAGAGAAGAGGTTAGGGCTTATTTTGGTTAACTTTTTAAAAAATTGTTCAAAAAACCAGTGAAATAGTTTCCATAGGATCGCTTCATGCGTATAGATTACTCCCTGATTTCCCATTAGTCAATCTATTACCTACTTGAAAGACTTAACCAGGCTTTTCAAAAAATAAAAATAAAAAATACATAGAGAAGAGAGTAGGGCTTAAATAATAAACACTACTCTTTTACAAATTGTTCAAAAAATTCAGTGAAACGGTTTCTGTGGGGTGCTTCTCACATATAGATTACTCCCAGATTGCCCATTTTTTTTTTTTTGATAGGAAATACTGAACTTGTATTCAAGTGTTAAGAAATAGTCCTGAGCATAGGCTCGCTCAATATGGCTCGGGCAGGATTCTATCCAAGCAACGTAACTAACTAATGACTTAGAATACTATGCTAACATGTGGGCAGGGACATTTCCCTGCCTTTTTGTATGGGAGAAACAACATGACCTGAACCAACGTGATTGCTGGAGGATGCTATCCACGATGAAGAGGATCGAAGAGCTTGGTGTCGCTAAACCTTGGACAGCATTGAAGACAGCTAGCGCATCACACTCAACTACCACATCTCGGATGTCTAAGTCAGGTGCGAAGCGCATGCCAACCTCCATTGGTCTGGCTTTCGTCTTAAGGGCACCAAAGGGACCCACCATGGGGTTGCTTAGAGTAGCAATCACATTCCCATTGCTATCACGGATCATCACGCCCAGCCCCACCTTCCTCTGGTTCGCAAACACAGCCCCATCACAGTTTACCTTGTACTATCCCGGTGGTGGGGGCGCCCAGCGAACTGGTTCGAGGCTCACTGCAACTGGCTTCCATGGACCCTCATTGGCCATCTGGAACTCGTCCATTAAGCTAAGGGAGGTTTTCAAAGTGACCCTACCAGGTTTACCCCTTCCACCGGTACGGATGACATTTCTCTCTTTCCAGATACCCCAGCACACTGAGACAAACCGTTTAGCCAGGCCGGGATGCACTTCCTCATCTTGTAGAAGCTTTTCCATAATATCCAAAAAGAACTAATTAGGTTCAATATCAAAAGGAAGAGAGAGTTTACTCGTGTTCCATACATCCTTGGCATGAGCACAAAACCAGAGAATATGAAGAACGTTTTTCGTCAGGTTCCCGTATAGAGCACAGCCACCTTCCACTGCAATGTGCCTCTACTGTAGTGCCTCTTTGGAAGCCAGAATGTTTCTAGCCGCCTTCCAAGCAAAATGCTTGACTTTTTGAGGAAGGTTCATTCTCCACAACCCCTTCCATACGTTCTTCCTCGCGGAGGGTTCGAGCAATTTGCTTTGCCGCCACCCCAGTTCACCTCATAGGCTAGCCTATATGCGCTTTTAGCCGTAAATTTTCCACTTGGTGATTCCGCCCATATCAATCTGTCCTTGGGATGATGCAAACTTAGAGGGATGCTTAAAATAGCATCTGCATCCTCCTTTGTAAAACAGCCCCGGATCTGCTCTGCTTTCCACTCCATGGATGCTCTGTTTATGAGGTCGTAAACCAGAGCAACATTTGGGCAAGCATCTTCACATGTGACCACACTGTAGGAAGACAGCTTAGGAATCCATTTGTCACACCACACCCGTACACTCTCCCCCAAGCCTATTTGCCACCTCGTTCCCCTTTTCACCACCCCTTGGGCCACCATAATGCTTCGCCAAGCATAGGAGGGGTGGCGGCCTAAATCTGCCTCCAAGAAAGAGCAGTGGGGGAAATACTTCGCCTTAAACACTTGGGTAAACAAGGAAGTAGAGTTGATTTGTAATCTCCACCCTTGCTTTGCCAAAAGCGCCAAATTGAACATCCTCAAGTCCTTGAACCCATGCCGCCCATTTCCTTTGGCATGCACAGCTTATCCCAGCTTAACCAAGCTAACTTTTTCTCACCTTTAACCTGACCCCACTAGAACTGCCGAACCAAGGAAGTGAGTTCATCACATAATTTCTTTGGCAAGAGAAAACATGACATGGAGTAAGACGGTATTGCTTATGCAACCGCTTTGATCAGTATTTCCTTACCAGCAGTTGTCAAGAGTTTTTCCTTCTAACTCGACACTTTGTTTGCAACCCTCTGTTTTAAATTGATAAAAGTATTGCTTTTTGACCGGCCCACCAAGGATGGCAGCTCGAGGTAGGATTCATGAGGCCGAATCTCATTTGCACCGAACATTGCCTTGATTGACTCCTTTAACTCATCAGCTATGTTAGGACTGAAAAATAAGGAGGTTTTCGACCGATTTAACTTTTTTCCGGATGACTATTCGTAGACCTGAAGCACCTTCTGTATTTCAGCGCATTCCTCCAACGAGGCCCTCCCAAAAATGAGACTATCATCTGCAAAGAAGAGGTGAGACACGCTAGGTCCCCCACTCGAGGCAGCCATTCCTCTTAGCCTCTGCTGTGGAACTGAACTATGGATTAGAGCAGATAGACCCTCTGCACAAATGATAAAGAGATATGGAGAGAGTGGGTCGCCTTGTTGAAGTCCACACGACGGACGTATTTCTCCGCAAGGCTTGCCATTAATTTTTACTGCATAAGAGACCGACGACACGCACCTCATGACTATTTGCACCCAATGCCCATGAAAGCCTATTTTTAGCATTATCTACTTTAAGCACTCCCATTCTACTCGGTCGTAGGCTTTACTCATGTCTAATTTCAACACCATTTCCCCACTTTTGGCTTTTCTTCGTTTGCCGATATGATTCATCACTTCATGTGCCACTAAAATATTATCAGTGATTAACCTCTCTGCCACAAACGTACTTTGGTTTTCACACACAACTTCCTGCAGCACTACCTTCATTTTGTTTGCCACCACTTTTGAAGCCAATTTATAAGCCACGTTGCACAAGTTTATTGGTCGGTAATTCGTGACCTTTACCGGATCTTTCGTTTTTGGGATGAGCACAATATGTGTCTCATGGAACTTGGGTGGGGCCATGCTGTGGTTAAGAAAGTTTAAGGTATTACATATAACAGTCTCTCTAATAGTAGGCCAGAAATGTTGATAAATTAAAGGGGGCATACCGTCTGGGCCCGGGGCCGTCGTGGGGTGCATCTGCTTTAAGGCTTTTGCAACTTCCATTGCCTGGAATTCCCTGATCAGTGAGGCATTCATCCTATCCGATACCTTTGGCTGAATTGCATCAATAAGCTCCCCCTAAATCCGAGGGTCGGAGGAGGTAAAGAGGCCAGCAAAATACTGTACGAATTCATGACCAATCTGCTCCTCATCTTTTATCCACACGTTGTTGGAGTCCAGCACCCTGGCTATAGTGTTACGCTGCATGTGGTTGGATGCTTTGGTGTGGAAAAAAGTTGTATTCTTGTCCCCTACTTTCAACCAACTATTCCTTGACCTCTGAAGCCACATATCTTCCTCAATGGCAAGAGTTTTGTTTAACTTTAATCTAACCTCATGAAGACCATTCAAAGCCGCGCCCCCCATGTTCAAATTCTCCAGAATTTGGAGCTTCTGTTGTAGAGCAGTGACTCTTCTACCCACGTGGCCAAAAATATTTTTGTTCCACGATGTCAGAGCGGATTGGCATTCTTCCAGGTAGCTAGCAATTGGCCATTGAGAGCCCCTGTTTTCACCTCTTGCTCACGCTTCCTGAACTACCTCACTACATGCCTCATCTCTGAGCCATATGGCTTCGAATCGAAATAGTTTTGATCTCCTGGATTTCTGTCGAGGGGGGTTGGCTGCCTTTAGGAGTAGAATACTATGGTCAGATGTAGAGGAAGCAATATGTAGTAATTTGGAACGTGGGAACATCCCAACCCAATTGGTGGAGACCAGTGCACGGTCTAGTCTTTCTTGTATCCACCCGCGGTTGCCCAACCTCCACCGCCAAGTGAAAGCCGAGCCCTTGTACCCCAAGTCCTTGAGGTTGCATCTATTTATCGCATCCCGGAATTGTTTCATCTGACCCTCAGGTCTAGTATTACCACCCTTCTTTTCACTTGCGAACATGAGTTCATTACAATCCGCCATACACACCCAAGGTAAGTCACTGCGACTACTGAGTCTTGAAAGCAAAGCCCAAGATTCATTGCTCCTACTAGTTTCGGGGTGCCCATAAAAACCGGTAAACCTCCATTTCCTTGCACCCTAATTCTCCGAAATGATAACATCTATATGGTTGGGAGAGTAAGTTTGCACCTCCACAGTTGTAGAACACCTCCATAGGAGAGCAAGCCCACCCCCCTGACGAATACAAGGCACCACAAGCCCCTGTTTTCTGTCTAACTTCCTTAGTCTAAAGTGGGATCTTCCTCCTTCACTACTTTGTGGAGTGCTTTAACTATGAGGGGGTTCCCAAGCCCCCTATAGTTCCAACTTAATGCACTCATTGTTCCTGGCGGGGCTGACCCGCAGCCACCACCGATCCCAACTCTTGAGCCATGAGTTTGCTAAGGGCCATGACATCCCCTTCTACCTTTTTCCTTTTCACATTCTCCACCAAGCCCGAAATATCTTTCAAGGGAGAGCGAGTTCTACGCTTACCACTCTTTTCATTTTGTTCTACCTCCATCATGGTATTCGTCCCCAAGTCATCACTTTTCACCCTCACTATCCCTCTACATAAAACATTTTCTTTTCTTTGCATGGCTGGTCCTACTCGGCCTTTCCTTAAATTTATTTGGCTGGACTTTTTCGGTTTAGGCTTTGTGGGGCTAGCCGGTGAGGTTGGGCCCATAATAAAAAGAGGGAGAGTTGTAAAGTTTACTTGGGCTTTATTGGCTGGCCCATTATGCGGCTGTGACCCAAGTGGTGACATTATATTGTTATTTGACATTTCCTGGGGCCCATCATGCCTAGCATCATCTTCCACCTTCATCTGCGTATGGGTTGCCTGAACATTTGTTTGAATCACCTCGGTTATACCCGTGCTCTGCACTACTTTATGGTGATTTGTTGTGTCAGCCATATCCCTAAAAATTGCTGTGTCAATCTCCTTTAGTTGCTCCTCGAACTGACAGCCTTGCTGCTTGTGAGGGATTTGCGGGATTTTCGCCTCGGTAGCTGCGACCACAGCCCCCACGTCAGCTTTACCTTTTTCATTGTCCTTTACCGCCATCGTTTGGGGATCAATTCCCTTCACAGGACTTTGCGAATGCCAGTCTGATCCCGTGACAGCCTGAATATGGAGGTCTGGGTTCTTTTGTACCTCCTTATCGCTGTCCTGAAATGGTGCCAAGACCAGTTGTGGTTTTTGAAGTCTTTCCTGCGTTGCTCTCAGCCATGGCCCATACGGCTTGTCCTCTGCATTCATCCGTTTAGTACGTCGAAGCCCCACCAGGCAATCGTTTTCATCATGGGTCACCATACCACAAAGGTAGCAAAATATTGGCATTCGCTTGTACTTGAAATCAACCCAAAACTGACTTGATTCTCCCAGTCGAACCTTCCGGCCTCTGCACAGTGGATTTGAAATGTCTATCATTACCCTTATGCGCATGAAACTTCCAAGGCAGAAACCTTTTTCATTTGCATCTACACTTTCCACCGACCCAATGGTGGAACCTATGCTGTACCCCACCTCCTTGGTTTGGAACGTGGTTGGGATGCCGTGGATTTGGATCCATAGTGCCATCCTGTCAAACTTGATCTTACTCACTGCCTCCCCTGTTTTCAGCTTGTGCAGAGCAAGGAGGTATTTATCAAAGGACCAAGGACCTTGAAGTCGGACTTTATCTGCATCATCCTCATTTTGGAAAAGAAAGAGAGCCTTATTATCTCCTAAGTCGCTAACCTTAAAGCTCTAGTTCGTTTTCCAGATCGATCTTAGAACCCGCGCCACTGACTCCAGGTTCACACGCCGTTTCATGAAGAACTTCCCGGCCAACACTCTGTTACTTTCTGTCACTGGAGCATCTATAATAACCTCTGCTCCCTCCCTCTCTGATAGCTGTAAGCTCGCACATCTATTCAAGATATCATCCATGACTTTCTTACCATGGAATGTAAACCAAACGTTTCTACTGTGTTAATGAGAGAACTGTTCGTACAGAGACGAAAAAGTTTCACCTCTGGGACTCCTGGGAGAACCTAGAGAGAAAAAGGGAAAAAAAGTATTTTTTCTACCCCAGATTGCCCATTAGTCAATCTATTACCTACTTGAAAGACTTAACCAGGCTTTTCAAAAAATAAAAAATACATAGAGAAGAGATTAGGGCTTAAATAATAAACACTACTCTTTTACAAATTGTTAAAAAAAATCGGTGAAACGGTTTCTGTAGGGGTGCTTCTCACGTATAGATTACTCCAAGATTGCTATTAGTCAATCAATTACCTACTTAAACCCGTGTTAAAGACTTAACCAGGCTTCTAAATTAAAAAAAAAAAGAAAAAAGAAAAGAAAAAAGACTTAACCAGACCTGCTAATCACCCACGTCCACAAGTATGTCTTAACTGTTGAGCAATGCTGCACTCAGAACCATCCATCTTAATCTTATTAACATGGTTCTGTCCATACTCCATAGACTTATTGTGTTCCACTGAACACAAGCAAGATCCGTGAAGCAAAGGAAAGTGAACCCCTCCATGTAAAACGGCGAATATATGTATTAGATACATCATATATTTTCTCCTAGTTTACTGTTGACCAAGCAAGCCACTTACTTAACACAAATCCAAATCAAAGCTTCAAACCCAACGATTATATATTGAAAATCCAGCATTGAATCAAACCCAGCAGGCTTTAAAATCAGGTCATGGCATTGAATACGTATCAATTAACAGGCTCAACTATTATCCACTACAAAGAAATTGAAGGAAAATTATGTGGGGATAACAAACAGCTTGATTGAAAATTTGTTGCACTAATACTTTGTTTGCTATGAAGTAAAATATTTTCAAGCATGACAGGTAAAAAATTGGTGGCCTGAATGGTGTCTCCAGCCTCTAAACCTCCAACACTAGTGCCCAAAACAACAGTTTCAATTATTGATCTTCCAACACCGGTTGTTGGAACAGTGTCTCTAGTAATCGGACTAGTGACCTAGCCACTAGAAGGGGTGAGGTTTACATAAATTTTTTTTTTTTGAGAAGAAAGAAAATATGTCATTAGAACTAGACCCGAAGGTCGGACCGTACAAAAGCAGAGACGTCTGGAGGAACAGACTCCATCCAGACCTCTAAAGGGCAAGATACTCTGGCTCTCTAGGCTAAGGCATGCGCAACTGTGTTTCCTTGCCTATCTATATGAGAGAAAGAACAACTTTGAAAAGAGTTTAAATGAGACAAAATTTCTTTTAAAATATGCCCACCCTGGAAGTGGGACACGTTCCTATCCTGTAGAAGTGTGACACGTTCCTATCCTATAGAAGTTTGATAACAATTTTATTAAATCTATAAAAACTTGTAAATGTTTAGTCCCTACTTTTTAATCTATGTTTACAATTGTGTAAATTTATGAGTTTTTATAGATTTAATTATGTAAATTTATATTGATACTATTCATTATACATTTAATTTTTTTATTATTTCTTTATATATCTCAAGATTGAGGGAAGAGGGTGGATGATGATTGTTTTTTTTTTTTTTTTTGAGAAACTGGATGATGATTGTTGTGTGTGAAAAAAAAAACAAATAAAAAAATCAAGAAAAAATTGATATTTCAATGAAATATTGTGTAACATAGATAATCTGACCCGGTATGTTTTGAAAAATGAGGTGTTTTGACTTAGGGCAAAAATTTTAAATACGGTAAAATCGGTGCAAATTGAAAAGTCATACAACTAATTAAAAATATATATATATATATATATAAAATGATAACATATTTTGATAATATAACATAATAATAAAAGGGTCCGGTTAATGTGTGCCCTAAGGGCACACATTAAGCTTTCTATTTTTTGAAACATTTTCTCGAGAATTGAAAAAGCTGTCATTACTTTTTCAATTCTCGAGAGAATTTTTTCCAAAAATGAAAATTAATGTGTGCCCTAAGGGCACACATTAGTAAAATCCATAATAAAATGGGGGTTGATGTAAACTGTAAAGTGTAAATGCATGTCAGTATGTGGACAGTGAAAAAGTTTATTCAAAATTTCAAAAGGATGTGATATGAATATATGAAACTATTTTCTCCATTTAAAAAAAAATAATAATAATAAATGATTTGATAGGCAACAAGTTGGATGGATTTAAGTCAGTCAATAATAATAATAATAATAATAATAATAATAATATATTTAAAATTGTGTAAATTTATAAGTTTTTATAGTTTTAATTATGTAAATTTATATTGATACTATTTTTTATACATTTAATTTTTTTTATTTCTTTACGTATCTCAAGAATAAAGGAAAAGAATGGATGATGATTGTTGTATGTGAAAAAAATATACAATTAAAAAAATCAAGAAAAAATTGATATTTCAGTGAAATGTTATGTATAAAGAATAATTAATAAAAATATATCAGACAAATTTAAATTAAATAAACTAGTTCAAATATAAAAGATTGAAAATTTGTCCAAATCAAAAAGTCATACAACTAATTAAAATATATAAAAAATTTAGGCGAAAAGCACATTTTAGTCCCTACATTTTATTTTTACCGCTTTTAGTCCCTATCCTGAAAAACGCTTCCCATTTTGGTCCCTACCGTTACATCAGAAATGGAAAAAGCTGATGTGGCAAACGGTAGGAATAAATAATACTAATTTAATGTACACGTGGCCTAAATTAATAATAAAAAATATTTTTTGGCATTAAAAAATGCCACGTCAGCATCTAAATTAAAAAAAAAAATTTATTATTAACTAAATAAAAAAAATTAAAAACAGAATTAAAAACTAAAAATCATATGAATTGAGATCTAAATGTGTCTTGAACAAGAACACAAACCTAGATTTAAGAACACAAACCCAGAAATTAAAATTCAAAAATTAAAATTTTCAAAATCACCATTTTCTCAAACCCAGCAAAATCATCAAATCTTAAAACTCCAAATTATCAAATCAATCCAAAAATACATCACAACCAATCCAAACAAAAAAAATCTCAAACTTAGAAAAACCCATCAACCACCACGTCTGAAGCAAGCCATGAACCCAGGGACAATCACAGTGACCAAAGCCACCAATAAATTACAAACCAAAGCACAAATGAAGAACCAAACCACGAAGTAAGCCATAAACCAAACCCAGATCGGAACCACCAACCACCACCACCCTGACCCAAATTGGAACCACAACCCAACAAAACTTAACCTATGAAATCCATGAATTTGGAACAAACACTGTGGCCCACTCCCAACAAACACAATCAACAAACACCCCCCCCCCCCCCCCCAAAAATCCAAGACCAGCGACAAAAGCCAAATGCGAAAGAGGAAGAGAAAGAGAACTACCGCCGTCATGCCGCCGCCTTGGACCTGATCTGGTCGGACTAATGGGTTCACGATGGGCCGATGGTTTTCAGGTGGATGGGGACCATTGAGGTCTGATCAGGCGTTGGTTCCAAGAGTGTGAGATTTAGAGTGAGAAATAGATTTAGAGAGTTGTTGGTGATGATCGGAGAGAATAGTTTGAGTGGCTCTGGCCATGGGGTTTCAGAGTGAAGGCTTGGGTTTTGGGTTTGAGAACTAAGAGGTAGAGAAATGGGAAGGGATAGCTTCGGTGAGAAAGAGAAGTTGGGTCTGAGATGTGAAATTTAAATTTTGTTAATGCTTTTTTTTTTTTTTTTTTTTTTTTTTAAATTTCTGGGTTTGTGTTCTTGGATCTGGGTTTGTGTTCTTGTTCAAGACACACTTAAATCTCAATTCATATGATTTTTAGTTTTTAATTTTTTTTTATTTAGTTAAAATTAATAAATTTTTTTTTTAATTTAGATGCTGATGTGGCATTTTTTAATGCCAAAAAACATTTTTTATTACTAATTTAGGCCACGTGTACATTAAATTAGTATTATTTATTTCTGCCGTTTGCTACGTCAATTTTTTCCGTTTCTGATGTAACGACAGGGACCAAAACAGAAAGCGTTTTCTAAAATAGGGACTAAAAGCGATAAAAATAAAATGTAAAGACTAAAATGAAAATCGCCTGAAAATATAGGAATTAAAACGTGCTTTTTGTCAAAAATTTATAACATTTTTTTATAATAAAAATTATAACATAATGACAAAAGTTGGGGTTGATGTATATCACATCAATCCACGTGATAGTTGCAGACTATATTGGAATCAAAGTAAGCTATGGGCCCTATTGTTAATAACACAACAAACTAGGTTGTAAACTGTAAAGTGTAAACGCTGCAGACTATATATTGGAATCAAAAAAAGCTGTGGACCCTATTGTTAATAACACAACAAAATAGGTATAGACTGTGTAAATTGTAAAGGGTAAATGCATGTCAGTACGTGGACGGTGTCGAAGTTTATTCAAAATTTAAAAAGGAGGTGATATTAATATATGAAACTATCTTCTCGATAGAAATTTAAAATAAAATAAAATAATAATAACTGATATGACAAGCAAACAAGTTGGGTCGGATTCAAGTCGGTCAATAGTGATAATAAACATAGCATTTAAATAATGGTATAAATTTACAAGTTTATTATAACTTTAATTATGTAAATTTATATTTACATAGTTTATTTTGCATTTAATTTTTTTATTATTTATTTACGTACCTTGAGGATTAAGGGAGAGAGTGAATGATGATTGTTGTGTGTGAAGAAACCGTAAAATCTCTTTTAATTCTTGCTTACATAAAATATTAAGGGTCTAATGGCTGCTCTTAAATGGACAATTTTAAAAAAAAAATTTGATATCACTTCTATAGGAAAAATATCTATAAAATTTATTTAAAAAATTAGTTACTTTTTTTCTTTTTTCATAAAAATTCAAAATTTAATTTAGTAGTGAATGCCACTATCTTGAATAATCTTCACAAATTTAAGACTAAACTCATTACAATTAAATCTCACAAAATACAAGAAAACAATTTAATGAAATTACAACACATTTGTCATGAAATACATGCAACATAAACGTATGTAAATAACATAAATTAATAGTTATAAACTATGGTTAGGTTTAGAGAGACAATTCATGTTCATTAATATATAATATGGATTTGTTTTCTCATTTTGTGTGTGCAGCCGGTGATATATTGAGAAAGAAGAATCCTCCACCATCTACGCATCAACAGCTCTACCCAATGCAAAAGGAAAGCAATGGCTTGGTCATCAATGCATATGTACGTATTCTAGGGAATATATGTATGTATGTATGTATGTATCTAGGGAATGGATTTTTTAAACCATCCGTTTTATTATTATTATTATTGTTATTATTATTATTTATTTTGACAAGAACATGATCATTTATTTTCGAACATGTTGTTTGTTGTCCCTACACAATTTTCCTTCAATCATGCTTAGTGGAATTTTAAGGACCCTTACGTAATTTTTCTTCAATCATGCTTAGTGGAATTATAACAACCCGACCCAATTGTGTAAATATTTTATTTTCAAATAAGTTGTGTAATGAATAGGAAACCCTAAAACCCCATGTTTTGATTGTCTTCCTCCTTTGTTTGTTCTCACATGATCATTTATTTTCAAACAAGTTGTTTGTTGTCCCTACACAATTTTCCTTCAATTATGCCTAGTGGAATTTGCACAATTTTGCTTCAATTATGCTTAGTGGAATTATAAGGACCCTACATAATTTTCCTTTAATCATGCTTAGTGGAATTATAACAACCCCACACAATTGCATAAATATTAATATTGTCTACTTTGGTCAAAGGAGAGCCGTTCCTGGCTTGGATGTCATTTGTAAGGATTCCTACATAATTTTCCTTCAATTATGCTTAGTGGAATTGTAACAACCCCACCTCAACCATTCAATATTGTCAGCTTTGGCTTCATTAGGCCTCATGGCTTTTCTTCTCACCTTAGCACATCGGAAGGGAAAACATCTTGTTACAATGAAGAGTCGCATCCCTCCTTACGAACCAAACTTAGGACTCTCACTTAAGCGATATGGAACTCAACTTTGTTAGGCCTCCAAACAATATCTACAAAATTAGGGTGTGATCATTACAAATGGTATCAAAGTTGTAAAGTTGTGATTTACAACTATGATTTATGTTGGCTTTATTCCATGACAAAAAGTGTTGTAATTGCTTTAATTTTGTTCCTTGTATTTTGTGGGATTTTATTATATTGGGTTTAGTATTAAGTTGGTGAAGATTCAAGCTTAAATGAAGAATCAGTGGATTTCGCGAGAAGCTCGCGAGAAGCTAACCTGCGAAACAGCCATGTGAGAAGCACATGCTAGAAGCTGAAGAGTCATACTAGCCTAGAGGATTTCGCGAGTGTCTCGTGGGTAAGGCCTTCCCGCGAGATAGTTGTGAAACTCATTGCCTGGAGGATTTTTATGTGTGACTTTCTTACCCTTCACCTATACTATATTTACCCTCATTACCCACAAATGTAGAGGAGGCTATTCAGAGAGAAAAACCCTAGATAGGTTTTCTACAACACACACACCTATCTTTTTGAGAGAGAGTTACTCATCTTTAGTGAGAAATCATTGTAACCTCTTCTCCATCCCTCTCCCATTGTCATACCTTGAGAGGATATTTGTACCTAAACACAACTCACACCTATTCAGAGTGTAGAGAGTGTTTTGAAGTTTGGAAAGTTTTGGGGAATTGCCAAGAGAAGCCGGTGAGGCTTGGTTGATGCTATGGGCTATAGCGGGATTCGGTAAGCTAGAGAAGACAAAAGTTTGGCGTAATCTCGTTGGAGCAAGAAGCTTGGAGGATTTAGGTACATTGGGTAGATTAGGCTTGGAGGGTCTCTGTTGTTCATGTATCCCAACTTCATTCTCTAGTGGATCGATTACTGCTTGGAGGGCGGTGGAGAGGTTTTACACCGAAAACTTCAGTTTCCTCTTCGATAACACATCGCTTTGTTGTCTTTGTGTTTGCATCTTTCTTCCCTACTCTTTTACCTTTCATTTTACTGTTATGTTATTATGAATATGGGTTAGAGTAACTTGTTTGTTTATACGCTCGCATTTACTCTTTTCCGCACTTAGTAAAAGTTAGAGTAAAATCTATTGAGCTGTAATTTTAACTTGTGGGTCTAAATAGCTCTTGTGTTTTCACATATTTTAGAGCTTTCAAAAGTTATGCCCCAACCAAAAGTGTGGGCCCCACATATGAGGACTTGTGTGCCTATAAGAGGGGTGGATTGTGAATGACCAAAGGGAGAAGCAATCTTGCTAAGTCCCACATGTTGTATATATAGGTATATACATGAATAAGTTGTAATAATGATATTTGAGTTTGGAAAATATTGTTTCATAAAGTTGATAAAGTGAAAATTCAAGTTCTGGAATTTTCTAAGTAAAAATTCTAAATTCAGTATTTTTGATTGGTCGAAACTTTTGCTTGATCGATTGAAATGGTAATGAAATCTATCCTGAAGTCTCTGCTTGTTTTGATCCATGCTCGATTCCTGTTCAATCATTGAAAAAAGCATAAGATCGATCGAAAGGAACTCTCGACTGATCGAAAGTCGTAAAACTGAATTTTCTGTAGAATTTTTTGGTGACTGTTCGGAAAGTTTGAAGAGGTTTCAAGCCTTGTAAACGGTTTTATGAAACATTTTAACTCTTCATACATGCCTTTTGAAAAAATATAACCCTATAAGTATAAATAGAAGCTTATGTTCACTTGAAATCTTATGGTTATTCTCCAGAATTGCTATCTATAGAACCTAACATCTTGGTTGTATCCTAGGGACAAGTTTACGATAACCCTTTAGCAACAAGAGTGTGGGGGCAAATATTGTCTAAGGATAACAATTTTGCGCCTCCAAGTTATCTATTTCTCTTTATCCTTGCCCCTATATATTACATCCCAGCCCGATTCCTTGGTTTGGCCAGCTGAAATGAGTGGTCAGTTTTTAGTTAAGACGGGGAATAAATGTCTTTGTGATGATCCTCAAGCAAGTGAATTTGATTCAGAGTCAGCGGAGGTACAGAGGAGTTTGTGGAAGGGTGTTTGGAGGCTAAATGTCCCAGGAAAGATAAAACATTTCCTTTGGAAGTATTGCACCAATTCATTACCCACGAAGGAAAACCTATTGAAGAAAACCATTATTTCAGAGAATGTTTTCCATCTCCGTTCCGAGCATCCGGAGGATGTCATGCATGCTATGTGGGGTTGTACGAAGGTCCATCAAGTGTGGCAAAGGAGTTTTGGTTGGCTAGATCACAACCGGGTTGCAGAGGGATCTTTCCCTGATCTGGTACGCCTAGTGTAGACTAAACCGAGTATGTTTCCCCTGTTTGTAGTTATGGCTTGGGATATGTGGCATCACCATAATAAATCTCGGCTTCAAGCAGTCACCATTCCTCTTAATCGGCTTGCAGTGTTTGTAGAAACCTATCTACAAAATTATGCAGCAAGTCACGGTTAAAGGCTGCCACCTGTTAGAAGCGCTGTAGGTGCAGTCAAATGGAGGCTGCCGAGTGAGAATGTGGTGAAGACAAATTTTGATGGTGCACTATTTGGGGAGTCAAACTGTGCAGTGCTCGGTGCGGTGATTTGCAACTCAGAGGGCGTGGTGTTGGTTGCCCTTTCTGAAAAAATCGTGAAACCTCAAATAGTGGAATTGGTGGAG
Source organism: Quercus lobata (assembly GCF_001633185.2). Lineage (NCBI taxonomy): Eukaryota > Viridiplantae > Streptophyta > Magnoliopsida > Fagales > Fagaceae > Quercus > Quercus lobata. Next base: position 22,975,078 of record NC_044914.1, read on the forward strand.
ATACTGGCTGCACGACATGTGGTGTTGTTTTCTATTGAAATGGGCTTCCATAATTCAGTCTTTGAGGGAGACTCCACTTCGGTAATCAAGCATTTACAAGATAGGTTGGTGTCACATTCCCAGGGAGGGCATATCTTAAGAGACATAGTGTCTCATTTAAACTCTTTTCAAAGTTGTTCTTTCTCTCATGTTGGTAGGCAAGGCAATGTGGTTGCGCTTGCTTTAGCCTAGAGAGCTAGATTATCTTTTCCTTTAGAGTTTTGGACGGAGTTTGTTCCTCTAGCCATTTCTTCTTTTGTACTGTCTGATCTTCGGGTCTAGTTTTTTTATTGATGAGTTACCTTTCTTCTCAAAAAAAAAAAAAAAAAAAAATTGTGTATAATTCCCAACACCACATCGCTTAGGAAAGCAGATCGAGATGTGCTAAGCAGTGATCTCCCTTTTAATTTGTAGAGGTCTTTTCTCTACTCTATGGTGCGGCTTGAAATTTTGATTTTGATTTTTTAGTTTTTTAGTTTTTTTTTGTTTAGCATTTCTCTGTCAATTTCAAATTTCTATCAAGCTGAGCAATTGAATAATTGAATATCTAGTAATTGAATATCAAAATTTCAAATTTCCTAGCCGTTGAAGCAATTGAATATCCAGTAATATAATTTCAATGCATATTTAAAATATCAATAAGAGTAAAACCTTATTGAAGATTCACTTATATTTCACATATACTATTACTGATAAGGAAAGATCTACAAATTTTTGAATTTGAAAGGGATTACGAATTGGAAGAACAGAAAGGATTACGAATAGGAAATTCATGGGGTCACATTTACTTTCTTGGTGAATCACATGTTTACTACTGTTTTTGTCTTCTTGTGTTGGCAGAATCATGTTTGTCAAATTTACCTTAGTGAAATGATTTCAGCTTTTGTCACTTGTGAACTTCTGTCACATACTTTTGAAGTTTGATAACACCACTTGTCTTTTTTTAATTTTTTTAGGGAATTTATTTAAAAGTTAGGTGAGTGGCGAAGAACAAAAAAGAAAATTAAAAAAAGTTGGAGCTTTCAATCAATTAAAGCCAACGTGGAACTAGTTAGGTTGGAATTTGGAAACAGCCAGGCACAACAAATATTCCTCTACATAATGACCTTCGATCAATTATTTTAAGGCCCACTCCATGGACATTATTTTTACCAGTACCACTGACAATGGCAAGGCTCCAAGCATCCAAATTCTAACGGTGAAATTATTAAGTTCGTTAATTAAGAGCCCTCCAACGTTTAACACTAATTAAGCCCAAATAACAACAACAAAATCTTAGTAAACTTATTTTTAATACATAATTTTAAATAACAAAAACTGAAAATTTAAAAATTTTATTTATACCTAACTATTGATCTTTCCCCGTTAAGAATGAAAAAATCAAGACCACCCCACTATCCAAATTGTCATGTTGATATAATTAGGCAATGAAAATGGTAATAAAACCACCCCACCATCAAAATTTTCATGTTGATAAGAGCAACCACATCAGTGGTAGTAAAGTTTTGCAAAATACAAAAAATTGCTTAATTTACACATTTTGATAAAAAAAACACCAACATCAGTGGATCTAAAATTGTGCATAAATGCACAAGTGTTACAGTAATCGTGTATATATACACGGTTATTGTAACTCTTCTATATATTATTTTAGTATTAAAAAAAGATGGATTGAAGGATTGATGTGGATATTTTGTAAAAGTGATGGTGGGTGTTTTGTAAAAAAAAAATATAAAAATATTATTTATATAAAATATAGTATATAATAGATGGATTGATATGGGTGTTTTGTAAAAGTGATGATGTAAAATAGAAAAAGTAAATTTTTTGTGTAAAATAGACGAAGTCTTTTAGAAGAGCTGATGCGGTTGCTTAGGCAATGAAAATGGATACAAAACCATCCCACCATCCAACATGTCATTTTTATATCGTTGGGGATATAGTGGTCATTTCAATTTGTTGATATATGTATATATGCTGTACATGAGCCAACATTCCACCAGTTTGACTATACAACACCAAATATATCACCAGCTTCCTTAATCCTTCTCCAAACCAAATGACGCTTCACCAAACCAATTTGTGTGCATCCTCGTCTTTTTGCATATACCTTCATCTGATGATTCATCTCTTTCTCATTTTCCTACTCTGCTTGCAACCCACTATTATTGCCGCTGCTCCAACAAATGAGACTGATCGTTTCGCTTTGCTCAAATTCAAAGAATCTGTGTCTCAAGATCCCTATAACATATTGAGCTCATGGAATGACTCTATGCACTTCTGCAACTGGATAGGAGTCAAATGCGGCCGTCGGCACCAAAGAGTCACAGTCTTAGACCTACAAGGCCACAAGTTACGTGGAACTCTATCACCTTACATCGGCAACCTCAGCTTTCTAAGGTCCATCATCCTCCAGAATAATAGCTTTTATGGCGAAATTCCAAAAAAAATTGGTCATTTGTTCCGACTGCAACAACTCTATCTTTACAATAACACATTGGAAGGGGAAATACCATCCAGCTTGTCCAACTGCTCCAATCTCAGGCTCTTAGATCTTTGGGGGAATAAGCTTAAAGGGAAGATTCCAACAGAGCTAGGCTCTTTGATGAAACTCAAATCACTTCAGCTTGGCAAGAACAACTTGGTAGGAGGGATCCCACCTTCTCTAGGAAATCTTTCTTCACTCACAGATTTCGCTGTAGCGTACAATAATTTGGTGGGAAATATTCCAAATGCCATAGGCCAATTAAATGGCTTGGTAATTTTCACAATTACGTCTAATAAATTGTCAGGTACGATCCCTTCCTCTCTTTACAATGTGTCGTCTCTCCAAATCTTTTCAGTTTCAAAAAACCAACTTAATGGCACTCTTCCAGCCAACATAGGCCTAAATCTTCCAAATCTCCAAACTTTCTATTTTAGTAAAAATGAGTTCAGTGGGACAGTCCCTACTTCATTATTCAATGCAACTCAGCTTCAAGAAATTGATTTAGGTAAAAATAAGTTTTTGGGATCAATTCCAACAAATTTGGGAAATTTGCTAAATCTTTTATATCTTGATTTCAGTGTCAATTATCTAGGAAAGAGCCTCCATTTCTTAACATCGTTGACAAACTGTGGTAGACTTCAAGAATTGGATTTTGCTGTAAACCAATTTGACGGTGTTCTGCCCAATTCTGTATCAAACTTGTCCACCCAGCTCACTAAATTATATCTTGGAAAAAATAAAATATCTGGAACTATTCCTGGATCATTAATAAATCTCATTAACTTAATTGCCTTGGGCTTAAATGAGAATCACTTCACAGGCATCATTCCTACCACTTTTGGGAAGTTTGAGAAGATGCAAGCATTGGGTTTATTTGGAAATAGACTATCGGGAGAAATACCAACCTCCATAGGCAACCTTACTCGGTTGTTTATAATTGACTTACATGATAACGGATTTGAAGGAACCATACCTCCAAGTTTAGTAAACTCCCAAAATTTGCAAATCTTGGACATTTCACAAAATAACCTTAATGGATCCATACCCCAGCAGCTTATAGGTACTTCTTCGTTATCACTATTATACATCTCTTTATCTCACAACTCACTCTCGGGAACACTACCATTTGAAGTAGGTAATCTGAAAAATATCAACGAGATTGATATCTCTAACAATAATTTTTCTGGTGAGATTCCTACATCTATAGGAAATTGTTTGGTCTTGGAATATCTTTACCTGCAAGGGAATTCCTTTCATGGTGCCATACCATCATCTATGGCTTCTTTGAAAGGTCTTCTAGAATTAGATGTTTCACAAAATAACCTATCAGGGCCCATTCCAGAGGGTTTAGAGAAGCTGCTTTTCTTAGAAAAATTGAATCTCTCATTCAATAATTTTGAGGGCAAGGTACCAATTGAAGGGGTTTTCAAAAACATAGGTGCAGTATCATTGGTTGGAAATACTAAACTTTGTGGAGGTATACCAAAATTGCAGTTGCCAAAATGCCCTGTAAATGTTATGAAACCAAGAAAATCCATTGGATTCAAAATAGCAATTGTAATTATTTCTATTGTTCCAATTTTCCTTTTGTTTTCATCTTTTCTTGTTTGGATTAAAAATTCAAAAAAGAAATCACCTTCAATGGTTTCAACATTGGAACTCCTTCCATATGTTTCATACAAAGAACTCTATCACGCAACTAGTGGATTTTCTCCAAGTAATTTAATTGGATCTGGCAATTTTGGCTCTGTATACAAAGGACTTGTTCATCCAGAAGAAAGATCAATTGCTGTAAAGGTCCTTAATCTTCAACAAAAAGGTGCTTCCAAGAGCTTTATGGTTGAATGTAATGTCTTAAGAAATATTCGGCACAGAAATCTTGTTAAGATATTAACATGTTGCTCTAGCATGGATTACAATGGGAATCAATTCAAAGCTCTAGTATTTGAATTCATGACAAATGGAAGCTTAGATTTTTGGCTTCATCAAGGGCTAGACAATGAAAACCAATCAAGGTACTTAAGCCTTCTTCAAAGACTAAATGTTGCAATTGATGTGGCTTCTGCAATAGATTATCTTCACAACCATTCTACGCAAACAATCATTCATTGTGATTTAAAACCAAGCAATGTTCTTCTAGACAATGACATGGTTGCTCATGTAAGCGATTTTGGTTTAGCAAAGCTCCTCCCAATCATCAATGATTCTTTTGAAAAGCAAACTAGTACAATTGGGATAAAGGGATCAATTGGTTACATTGCTCCAGGTAACTTCTTTTGAATTCTTCTAGTTAAACCCTCAAAACATCTTTACATTTATTAAATTATTTTATTTTAGGAAATTACCTTACTATCAAGAGGGGATACACAAATTCTCTCTCTTCTTGCACACATAGAAGCGCACATAGCCACCCAATTTACAATTTTATTTTAATTGAAGAATTTAAAGGAAACAAAAGCAGCTTCTCAAAAAAAAAAAAAAAAAAAAAAGTAAACAAAAGCACCAAGCATGTTTTAAGCCTTGATAATTTTGATTAGTTGAGACATTGCTTTCTCCATTGACTAAGTATCTTCGTTTTTTAGGCATTTATTTCCCCAACACTATATGTTTGTGATGACTGATGATAGCTTGTCAATTTTTCATAGCAAATATGGTAAATTTGGTCTCAAAACAGTTCTGTGCTATAGTTTTGTGACATTAACTCATGTGTCCTATACTGAAGAAGTTGTCAACAGACATTATAGAAGTAATGGAAACTAATAGAAACCATGATTTTTGTAATGGAAACTGATAGGAACCATGCAGCGGAGGCATTCAAACCTAAGGAGTCCAACTAGTCCAAACCATTAACCACATTTTCCGTGCTACACATAAATCACAAATATTGCCTGCTTGTTATGAGTCTAATGTAGATTGTGATACTGATATGGAAGGAAGTGAATTTTTTTTAAAAATAGATTTGTTTCGCATGAAAAAGTTTACAAAATTTATATAAAACAACCAAAACACCAAAAAATATTTGATAGATATAATCTATGAACATATCGCACATTCGCACTAGAACATTCACATGCGCACAAATTATCAATGCTTCTAACTTGAAAATTTGAATTGATGGATTTTGTCTTCACGTTCCTCTTTAGGTTCAACATTTGTTTTGCTATTTAGAATATACAACCAAATGAAGTTGTACTTGTATTAGATTCCAAATATCATTGTAGGAAACTAAAAATCTTTCCTTACATATCATAATTAAATTACAGAGTATGGCATGGGTGGTGAGGCATCAGTAGAGGCCGACTTGTATAGCTATGGTGTATTACTATTGGAGATGTTCATAGGAAAGAGACCCACTGATAACATGTTTAAAGATGGTCTCAATCTCCACAATTTCGCTAAGATGGCATTGCCTGAAAAACTTGTTCAAATTGTTGATCCAATCCTTCTTCCAAGAGAAGTTCATGAAGCTCCAACAGCAATAGTGGCAGCTAGAAAATATAATAATGGCAATGAAATTCAAGTAGACGTGGGAGCTGAAGGTATTGCAAACTTGTGCCAAATGGATCCCAATTTGCATAAATGCTTAGTATCAATCCTTGAAATTGGACTTGCATGTTCAATGGAGTCACCAAAAGACAGAGTGAAGATGAAGGAAGTTACCAAGGAACTACATTTGATTAAAAGTGCTTTTGTTGATTCTACTATACACAGACGTGAATTTAGGAGAATCCAAGTTTAAGGTACTACTTGATATTTTAAATTTTAATTTGCCTAAATAATAAAATCGTCAATGACAATTACATCCAATCAACAAGGTTTTTTATTTTTATTTTTTATTTTTAAATTTATTGGATGGGTTAATTTTCTAATTTTGATGAATAGCTAGAGAAAAAAAAGTCTTTCTTATCAATTTTATCGATTATTTGATAATTATTAAACTCAGTCTTATTATTTTTATTCCTATTGGTGACGTTATCAATATTGACCCATGCCTTAATATTGATCTTCTTTCTAAGAAAAAAAATTGAGAATTTTCCAATACAAATATTTTCTATATGAATATTTTTTTATATATCTATACTATCATCTCTGAGGAGAGAATTATGGATCTACTAAAATGACTAAAGATCATCTTAAGAGTTATAGATTGGCCATTAAGTTTTACAATCTTTTGTTTCCTATTAATTTTGCATAAATGAAATCATGGTGGATGTCAATTTTATTTTTTATTTTAAATTGTGGACATCTTTTATTATTTTGATAAATGATCTTAATTGTATAAATAGTAATATTTTTCAATTCTCACTAATGATCAAATTTTATACTAAAATTTTTCACACTTTTAGATCCAAAACCATAGGAAAGGTTCATTCATATTCTATTTTTTAAAAATGGTCTCAATCATATGCAATAGTTGTTCTCGTTTCTTTCTTTTTTTATATTTTTTATTTTTTTATGGTTTTTCCTTATAAACTGAGAAATAATGAATATAACTAACTTTGTATTTGGACTGCAGAGCAAGAAACTATCAGAAGAGGTCATTGAAAGTGTGAAACTTCTTTCAAGTTCCCGTTGAGCATATATAGGTGTGCTAGTTCAATCTCCTTTGCCGAAATGTTTGAAATGATTTCCTTATATTTTCTTCTTTGGGATATGGTAGTCCTACTTGTGTATGCATATCGTCACTTTTTGACTGTACAAGCATGTTGAACACTCTACTATAGGTTCTGGTATAGTGTGTATGTATTTTGTTTTCTATTGAAAATCAATCCTACTACAAAAAACCCTTTTGTGTTGGGAATATCAACTATGATGCTTTTATTTGATTGTTTATTAAAGACATAACATGTATCCAAAATTCTTGAAATATTGAGCGGCAAAAAATATTGAGCTTAGTTCTTTATGTGTATTAGTGTAAATTATTCTTTCCAAATTTTTATTTGAATGTGAATGACTGGATATCTTGTTTATCGCTATCCGAGCATATGCTTGTGTTTGTGGCAAAATTGATTTTTGTTAAATTTCACTTTTCTGATGATTAATATCCTAAGATAGTATTGCAGTTGAAAGAAGTGTTAGCATTAATAATCTTCAATAAGCAAGTTGCTCGGTTTATGTTTGTTGTGCTTTTGTATGGACTTGCAAGCTTGAACAACTATAATTCAAGTGCTGTTAGGACCGCCTCCCATAAGATTTAGAAAGGGACCAGTCAGCTTGGTTGATGAGAAATTGATGCCCTTCAATTTTAATTTGTCATTGTGTCCTAGAACTAGAACTAGAAGCATAGTCCCACTGCTTTGTAGAGAAACAGTGAATAAAGCCCCTGGCCAGCATGCTTTTATTATAAACTATTCACATGATACACAGAAAATTTTGATATGAATATATTTTATTGGATAATTATTGAATTAATATATTAGATTGTATATTTTTAAAAGTCAATGTGTTATTTGAAATTACGTTTTATATTATAAGTTTTTTGTGGTGTAACAACTAACAAATTAAATATATTTTGTAGTTGGGTATTATATGTAGTGAGATATGTATGAAAATACAATACAATAACTTTTTTATATAAAAAAAAAAAATTACAGTGGGAGAACTATTAGATCAAGTTCAAATCATGTATACTTTATTTATTACTATACAGATGTACACGAGTCAACACTTATAGGTATATTTTTCTTCAAAACATAGATCCACGTCTCTTTGTTTCACACAATTGAAACTAAGTGAAAAAGTATATAAATATAACTATGCAATAGATCATTATCAATAAATCATATATCATAAAGTGGAAATATAAAATAAAATAAAATGCAATGCAAAGAACAAACTTTATTTCATCATATGAACATATGAACAAATCTTGCAATATATAACTCTTCAAATTCATAAACCACATGATTACTTAGATTTTATAGTAAAATAAGATCAATCCATCCATCGTGACATTGTAGTATAGTCTATATATAATTATATAAAAATCACCTTTTGTTGATCATGTTTCATAAACCAAAAGTACCGTCTATACATCTAATAAAATCTTTAAAGAATAACACATGAGAGTTCTTAATTTGAGAGAGAGAGAGAGAGAGAGAGAGAGAGAGCATAATGATGTTCTAGAGTAAATTATATTTTGTCTTATTCTCTTTTTGGTTTTTTCCTTAAAGATGATCAACTAAACAAAGTAAAAGCTTACCAAGAAAGCTCAAATTAGGTAAAAATTTAATGGTGGAGGTGCCTATTATTTGTAATAGAATGGACAAAATAAAAATTACAAACAGATTTGAGAAAGATGCATAAGACTAAACACATGGGATGCAACAATAACAAAATTACTATACTAAATATTTTTTTTACTTTTTGACACTCTACAAATAAGCACAAAAAAATGTTTGTGGGAGGAAACTTAATCTCGGCCCCAATTAGGTATTGTTTGCTTTGGGATGGGCAAAGTTGACCCTTGCTCCTGTAGGGAATTAACCCGAAATTGCCAACCTGTGAGAGATAAAAAATAGAGAAAACACATGCCAAAGAAAAACAATTACATGCACAAGACAGTATTTATGTGGTTTGTCAATTTGCCTACGTCCACGGAGTTGTAGGGATTTCACTATTATCAGGGAAAAATACAAAGTGCGGTAGTACAGTGTTTCAGTCTCTCAAGAATGACAACAACAAAACCCTAATCACCAAGTTGCGTTTTCTACATCCTATGCACAAGATACACAATGGGCTACAAAATGAGCCAAGCCTCCGCTCCATGGACTAAACCTCAGAAAATCTCCCATTAAAAACCACGCAATATTATTCGGGTTGGGTCAGGTCGTCAACCGGATCAAACAAAACTAGGCTCTACAAAGCCCAACAACTCCCACCCGCACAAATTTGCTTAATCCCACATCGGGTAAGTATTGAATTTCTTATATTTTCTATCAAAAAAAAAAAAAAAAAAAAAAAAGGGAAAGAAACGAAAACAATTTCACTGAGGAAGCTACAAGGACTATGGTGGAATTGAATTTTAGTGTCCATCTTGGGAATCTTGGTATAAATCCGAAGCTAGAAGGACTATGATTTAAAATGTAATTTCACTTTTAGTTTTTATTTAAGTATATATTGAACCACATTATTGGGGCATGCACCTATTACTATATTGCAACCTGATCGTTAACTATTTTATAAAAAAAAAGTCAAATAAATATAGGACATATTATAATTTGTGGAATATATATTGGAACATAAAAAAATATATTAGAAGTTTGGAACACAAAAGATAGTACAAAGTATTTGTATTCGTTAAGTGCTAGTAATTTAAAATGTTCCAACACGTTACCACTTGACCACTTAGTAGCTTAGAAAAGATTTTATGGGTTCCAGTCTTTCAGGCAGTTCAACTGATAAAATCTCTAATAATTACATGGATCTACAACTAGTTAATTTAAAAATGAATGACAAATAAATTAAACTAGAGTTAATCATATAAGACGGCTTTAAGAGAAGAGTTCTCATATGACCATAACAAAATGTTATAGCATTTTTATAGCAAGTGAAGTGTCAATCTACCATAGATCAACATAAAACAAAATAAATTAATTTAGTCCTTAAAGCTAATTTATTCCCTTAAAATTGTTAGGCCAGTTAGTTATTTTTCTCAACTATTTTAGGAACTAAGTTAACTTTAGGAACTAAATTGATTATACAAATTAATGCTGTGACATGTTACCCTGGTGACTTTGCCTTAAAATTGCAAATAAAAAATAGTATATGATATCGTCAATTATAAAAGAGTAGCCAATAGAATAACTTTTTTTTTGTTTTTTGTACTCAAATGGAACAAGACAAACCTTGGCTGGTATGATAGATTGCCAGAATACGAGCTTTTGTTTTTGTTTTGTTTTATGGAACCAACAAAATAAGTTAATAATCCTAAATATTCTATGTAAAAACATTACTTACAAAAGACCAGTGAATATATATATATATATATATATATATAAAATACTGTGACATGTTATCACGTGACTTTGCCTTGGAATATTGGTAAATAGAATAGTATATGATAACCATAAAGTTTAGTCTCAAAGGTGGGATCTATTTAGTTTTATTGATAAAATATCTTATTGTTGAATAAGAAATTTAGGGTTTAATCTCCATTTATACAAAAAAAAAAAAATCCGGATAACAGGTGCCCTCAAGTCATTCGTTTGTTAATGGACTATTTTAATCTTTTTATGCTACTTTTATGAAAAATATAAAAACTTGTAAACAAAAAAAGTTTCTTTTTTCTCTTTTTATATATATATAAAGTTTCTAATACTATTGTATCTTTAAAAACGTGAATGCTATAGGTTTGAAATACTATTGTATTTATTATTAAAAAAATTAGTTCAAAATTATAATTAGCTTTTTTCTTTTAGATTCCTAAGCACTTTGTACCATGGGCAAATTCACTTAGAGCTCAAAGGATTCAAATAAACCCCCTGATCTACCCCCCCCCCCAAAAAAAAAAACTATATATATATATAATTTTTTTGACCCCCTGAAAATATATAAAAAGTTGAACACTATGACCTTAAATTTTTTTTAAGTCCAGCTAAAATAAGTTTGAATATAATCCTCTTAACAATATTATGGTATTTAAAAAAAAAAAAAAACCTCAATAACAAACCAATTTGATATAAAATATTAGAAACAAATTAATAAGATCAACAACAAAAGTAGAAATTTGCTAATCTTAAAACTTAAAAAAATCCCATTAAGATCTTAAAAAATTTGAAATAAATCAATCAAATGGGAGATCAATGGATAATTATTGCTAGGCTGTGTATATTGAAAGAGATGTAACTTGTAAGACTAATAATGAAGATATCATGCAATGATTTCAAAATATGAACCATCGTATAAAGCAATTATAAAACTTTATATATTATGGTTGTGGTTGTTTTTTTGTTTTTTTTGGGTATCAATATATTCAACTTCTCTTTTTTTAAAAAAATTTTGTATAATTTATATCTCTTATTGATCCTCCTAAAAAATAATCCTAGAACCACAACTACTTTTTGCATGGAAAGGTACCCATTCAACTAGAAAGCCCTTAGCACCAATGTTTTATAGCTCTAAACAGAACCTATTATTCCTTGGAACGGTTAAAAATCAGTATATAATTTTGAGAATTACTAAAGAGTACTAGCCAATAGAATATTTTAGTTATTCACTTATTCCTTAATCTTAATGATCCACATGATTCATCCATGAATAAAAGTAATTAAATATAAGACCCTAGACATGCTTGGGTTTATGCCAATAATCAAGGTTAACAACTTTCTATCTTTATCCTTTACATTTTTTTTCTTTTCTAATTCTTGATTGACAGACACAATAAAATCTTATAATATTTTCATAACAAATTAAGTTATTAGGCTAACTACCACATGTCAACATAAAATGATAATAAAAATATATCGGGACTATCATAACTCAAAGAAAAGATATTACGAAAATATTTTAAGATATTTTTATGTCATTAGACTTTTTCTTTATACTAAATTATACTTGATGGTTTTCTAAAAAAATAAAAATAAAAAGTAAAAAGTTCTACTTGATGGGTAAGATGGCTGGTCAATGCTCCCTAAGTATATATATTTTTATCCTTTGCTGATCTTTACTTTCTTAATTTTTATTTTTATTTTTAAGAACTGTACAGGTCCTAATTTTTAAGTATTGATTTAAAATTAAAAAGAAAAAAGAAAAAGAAAGAAAGAAATGAAATGAAAACAATTTCACTGATGAAGCTAGAAGGACTATTGTATTGTGGTACAGAATTGTAGTGTCCATTCCGGAAAAGACCTGTTCCTTTTTGTTGAGATGAAGAGGATTAATTAAGATTTAAAATGCCATTTCCCTTTACATATCCTGATCGATCAATGCCCTTTAATTGGTACATATTGAACCACATTATTATCGTTGTGTATTGGGGCACGCGCGTATTACTATCACATGGACAAAGTCAAAGATGCTGCAACTTGATCTTTAAGTAATTTAAAATGTTCCAACATGCATGTACCACTTAGCCACTTCCTTATAAATAGCTGAATATGAGAAATGAAGAAGCACAAATTCAACCGCACTATTGCTAATGTCCTACTTTCTGTTCATTTCTGACTGTTATCAATCCAACTTAACTTTCCATTAACTATGGATGATACACTACTTATTGATCTCTTTAAGCAGTTGGGTGATACACTACTTGTTGGTCTCTTTAAGCAGTTGGGTTCAATCGCTGTTCAGCTGGCTAAACAAGAGAGCAAGTTGCTTGTTGGCGTTGATGAAGAAGTCCAAAAGCTTCAAGGCAAGCTCGGATTCATCAAGGCAATGCTGGACGATGCCGAGGAAAGACATGCAGTGAAGCAGCGTACTGAGAAGCTTTGGTTAGAGCAGCTCCAAGACAAATGCTACGAGATGGACGACGTTTTGGACACCTGGAGCACTGCAAGGATCAAAGCAGAGATAGAGAAAGATTAACGCTCCAGCTGTTGTGAAGAAGAAGGTATGCTCTTTTTGCCATCTCCATCATGTTGTTTTAACCTTCCACTGCGTCATGATCTTGGTCACATGATTAGAAAACTGAATGAAAAATTAGATATGATTTTCAAGGACAGAGGGAGTCATAGGATTGACTTTAACAGGCAACCTGAAGTAGTTGTGCGACCAACAACAACGTCCTTTGTGGATGAGTCCGATATAATTGGTCGTGATAACTATAAGGATGAGTTGTTGATCAACCTCTTAGCGTTGGTAGTCCAAAGGAAAGAAAACTCCATGTCATATCTTTGGTGCCTTGGTGGGCATGGGAGGTCTTGAAAAAACCACTCTTGCCCAAATAGTCTACAATCATAGTGAGGTGAAGGAACATTTTGATAAAAGAATGTGGGTTTGTGTTTCTGATCCTTCCGATTAGTGCAAGGTTGCCAAAGCAATCATTGAATCTCTTGAGTGTCAATCTCCCAATGCTACTGAATTACAAAGTTTATTAGATAAACTTTATAGTTTGATTGGGGGAAAGAGGTTCTTTCTTGTCCTAGATAATGTGTAGACTAACGACTTCACAATATGGGAGCCTTTTAGAAATACACTCAAATGTGGAGTTCAGGGTAGTAGAATTTTAGTGACTACACATAAAACTAGGGTTGCAAAGATGATGGAGAGTTCCCCCATAGTTGATTTGGGGGTATTGGCCCTTGAAGACTGTTGGTTGATATTCACTAAAATAGCGTTTTCTAACAAAGATCTACATCAATGTAGGGATCTAGAAGAGTTAGGTAGACAACTAGCAAATAAGTGCAAAGGCATACCAATCGTTGCAAAGACTCTCGGTAGTATTATGCGTGGCAAAATAAGTAAAAAAGAGTGGGAGAAGGTTTTGCACAATGATTTATGGAAATTAGAAGATGTTGAAAATGGTCTTTTGGGACCATTTTTTTTTTTTTTTTTGAGCTATTATGAATTGTCCTTGTTAGAGAAATAATGTTTCTTATCTTGCGCTGTTTTTCTAAAAGATCATCCCTTGGATAAATTTGAGTTAGTCTTGAATTGGATGGCACAAGGAAATATTGACTCAAAAGTTGATATGGAAGTGGAATCCATAGCACAACTCTACTTTGAAAATTTAGCCATGTGCTATTTTTTCCAAGTGTTGGTGCAAACACAATAATAATGGAAATAACACAACGAGAAACTGAATAATACTTTTGAATATTATTAACGTAAAGAAAGAAATTACACAACACTATTTAGACTGGGGCACGACACTTGCTTTCTTTAAGGAGATTTAAGCTCTTAGTTGGCTAAACTTTGTAACCGGTGCAAACCTTCTCTGACTTGTCTCCCGCAGGATACAACAGCCCAACAAGTGTCGTATAGCTCCAAGAGGCTGATTCATTTCCATTTTTGATACCTCCACTCTTCACCTCTCCCTTGCGCACGTATCTAGCCCAATATCTGAGACAATTCATGTTAACCCATTAATCACCACAATTAAAAATAATAAAATAGTTTCTCTCATTTTCAATGTGGGATTAAACATTTTCACTAACTTCTCATCTGCCATATTCACTTTCACATTTTTACATTTATGTTATAACATTTATTCATTTTAATTATTTAATATTAAAATACTCCAACAATCCCCCACTCATTTTAATATTAATTTTTTTTAGTTAAAGAGAGATTACCAGGCAAAGACGGGTCACTATGCATTATGAAGGTGTGTTCTGCATTGAACCTTCACTTTGCAAAACAGCAATCTTAACTCCAGAGTTGTAGTGGTCTTCGACTTGAACTATGACTGCTTTAGGGAAATTAAGCGTCACTGCTTACACATAACAACCCAAGTGTTAACATGAGTTTTTATAGCTAGCACTTTACGGCCGTGTACTGATCTCGGTTTCATGAGTGTATTTGAGACTAAGTCCAAATCTCATCGGGAGCGGCCCCACCCCCACACTCACATAGGTGAAATTTTGTCAAGGGTGCTCATGTAATTCTGACACCCCACTCATACGAGATACAAATTTCATTAAGAGTTTTTTACTCAATCTCTCCACATTACAGGTTAAATGCAATTATATCATAGGGATGAACAATTAAAAAATTATTTACAAAATAAATAATTAAAAAATAAATAAATTGTGCATTTCTTACGACCATCGTATGATTCGTTTTTCCCATTGAACCCAATTCTCAAGATCTCTAGTCCTTGGGTTGGGTATCCTCATACATGGTTCATGATTCTATGGACTTTAGTTCCATCCTTCTCGATGTATTCCAGGCTCTATCTTTTGCCAAGGCCTTGGTAAATGGATCTGCAAGATTATCATTAGATTTAATATAATTCACAGTTATGATGCCACTACTCAAATAAGATCGAATGGTACTGTGCTTTCTTCTTATAGGTCTGGATTCATCATTGTAGTAACGGTTTTTAACTCTACCAATTGTGGCAGTGCTATCATAATGAATTAATATAGGTGGAATTGGCTTTTCCCAAAGTGGAATTTCATATAACAAATCTCTAAGCCAATTTGCCTCTTCACTAGCTGAAGCTAATGGTATTAATTCAGCTTCCCTTGTTGAATTAAAAATTATTGTTTGCTTTTTAGATTTCCAACAAATAGCAGCACTATCTAAGATAAAAATATAACTAGTGGTAGAGAGAGAATCACCTGACAAAGTATTCCAATTGGTATCACTAAAACCTTCAATTATAGCAGGGTACTTTTTATAAAATAAACCATAATTTTTGGTACCAATTAAATATCTTATGACTCGTTCAATAGCTAGCCAATGATCTTTACTAGGCTTGCTAGTAAATTTGCTAAGTACTCCTATTGCATATGCAATGTCAGGTCTAGTACAATCAGTAGCATAACGCAAACTACCAATGATACTAGCATAATCCTTTTGATTAAAAATCTCATCATCATTATTCACAGGAAATAAATGAACACTAGAATCAAAAGGAGTAGCTACACTTTTGTGATCATGAAAATTATATTTTCTCAATATTTTCTCAACATAATGTGATTGATCAAGATATATTTCATCACATGCTTTTGTAATTTTCATGCCCAAAATAAAATTAGCCTCACCAAGATCTTTCATATCAAAATGGCTTTTAAGCATATTTTTTGTCTCATTTATAACATGCATATTTTAGCCAAAAATCAACATATTATCCACATAGAGGCTAATAATAACATGTAAATTATTTCATGATTTAGAATAAATACATTTATCACATTTATTTGATTTATAACCATTCTCAATCATGTAGGAATCAAACTTTTCATGCCACTGCTTAGGTGCTTATTTTAAGCCATATAGGGATTTAGTTAACTTACATACCTTGCTTTCTTGTCCAGGGTCCACATAAATCTCTTCCTCTAGGTCCCCATTTAGAAAAGCAGTTTTTACATCCATTTGATGAATTTTCAAATCAAAAATTGCAGCAATAGCAATTAACAATTTAATAGATGTAAATCTTGCTACCAGAGAAAATTTATCAAAGAAATCAAGATCAGCTTTTTGTTTAAAGCCTTTTGCAACAAGTCTAGCTTTAAACTTATCTATTGATCCATCCGGTTTCAACTTTTTTCTAAGGACCCATTTACAACCTATGGTCTTACAACCAGGTGGAAGATCTATTAATTTCCAAGTTCTATTAGAAATTAGAGATTCCATCTCATCATTTACAGTCTCTTTCCAAAATATAGCATCAGGTGATGTTAAAGCCTCTTTTAAATTTTGGGGATTTTCCTTAATGTTAAAAACATAATAATCAAGACGAAAATCCTTTTCAACTCTAGCTCTTTTACTTCTTCTAGGTTCCATTTCAAAATTTTCTTGATTTTGTAAATGTGAAGTAGAAGAACTAGGTTGTGACAAAATATTTTTTTCACTCCCCCTATTTTTTAATTTAAAAGGAAATTTTTCTTCATGAAAAATTACATCACCAGATTCAAAAATTATTTTGTTTTCAAGATCAAAAAATCTATAAGTTGTACTATTAATCGCATAACCAAGAAAAACACATGTAGTAGCTCTAATACCTAATTTAGGCATTTTAGGGTTAGTAAGTCTTACATAAGCAAGACAACCCCATACTCTCAAATATCCCAAATTTGGCTTATGTCCTTTCTACATCTCAAAAGGTGTGGTGTGTGACTTTTTATGTGGCACCCTATTCAAAACATGACATGCAGTTAAAATAGCTTCACCCCAAAAATGTAAAGGTGCACCAGATTCAATTAACATGGCATTTGTTAACTCAATTAAAGTTCTATTTTTTCTTTTAGCCACACCATTAGAAGCATGTGAATATGATGCAGTAGTTTCATAGATAATTCCCAAAGACTGAACAAATGAGTTGAATGCACTTGATTCATACTCATGGCCTCTATCACTTCTCATTCTTTTTATTTTTCAACCGAATTGATTTTTAACTTCTTTAAAAAAAATCTTGAAATTTTTTAAAAGTATCACTTTTATTTTTCAACAAATAAACAGTTGTATATTTTCAGAAATCATCAATAAAAGTGATAATATATATATCTATATATATATATATATATATTTCCTCCACGAGTTAAAATTCCCTCAAATTCACATAAATCGGAGTGAATTAACTCAAGTAATTCGGTATTTCTTACAACACTTTTATGAGACTTTTTTGTAATCTTAGCTTGACTACAAGTTTCATATTTTTCAAAATCTTTTGACAGTCTTGGAATTAATCATAAACTACTTATGATTCCCACATATCTACTATTTATATGACACAAATGAGCATGCCAAAAATTAATAGAAGAAAACATATAAACTGAACTGGTAGATGCTTTATTGTTCTCAACATTCAATTTAAACATTCCATCACAAGCATAACCCTTGCCCACAAATAATCCATTTTTAGTGATTACATAATTATCAGATTCCATAGTTTGTTTGAAGCCAGTCTTGTTAAGCAAAAAACTTGACATCAAATTCTTCCTTATGGACGGAGTGTAAAGTACATCTTTCAATGTTAGCACATGTCCAGAAGTGAATTTCAATTCAACCTCACCACTCCCAAGAACCTTGGTTTTGCTAGAGTCACCAAGCATAACAGCTTTTTCTTCTTTCAAAAGAGTGTACAACTTGAACCAATTTTTATCATAGCAGATGTGCCTATTAGCACCAAAATCTACCCACCACCCTTCAACATATTGCACCATATTGATGTTTGTAATCATAGCCACTAAAGGCTCTTCGGTTATGTTAGCCTGCGGGATAGATTCACGTTTCCAAAATTTGCAAAATTAAGCAATAGGCCCACTCTTGCCATAGACAAAACATGATCTATTAAATTGATCTTGTGAAGGGGGTCCTTGGTTCTTATTGTAATTTTTATTTGGGTTTCCCCTTCCTTGAGGTCTATTATTATTTTTAAAGGCTCTCTTTTTAGGCTTCAATTGACTATTTCTAGGAAAATGATTTTTGGGCATATTATTATTGGCTGAAATAAGGTTTACCTTTGTGGTGGAATTACCATTGCTCTCTTGTGTCATAAGTGCATCTTGTCCTCTAGCCCCCTCCTCCACACGGATGCGTGTGATCAAAGTCTCCAAGGTTGTCTTCTTTTGTTTGTACTGCAAAGTCTTTTGGAACTCCCTCCAAGAATTTGGTAGTTTATCAATTATGTTAGTTACCACCAAATTGTCTCAAATCTTTATGCCTTCGGATCTCAATTCTGCCACAATCATTTAGAAGTCTTGTGCTTGATCCACCACCGATTTTTCATCCACCAATTGATAATGGAAAAATCTACTAGCAGCATACTTCTTTGCACCTGCCTCCTTGGTATCATACTTGCTTTGTAAAGCTTTCCAAATTTTCTTAGCAGAATTATAAGTTGTATCATAATAATCATAAAAATGATTGGCAAGACAATTCAAAAGATAAGAGCGACAATTATATTCATCTTTTGTATACTTATCTATTTTTTCTTGATTGATACTATTTTCTTTCTCATTCATCTCATCGGTAGGAACTTTTGATAGATTCTTGTCAGTGAGAATGTAGGAGACTTTGAGAAGACTCAAGTAGATGAGCTTTCCTTTCCACCTCTTGAAGTGGGATCCCTTAAAGCAAAAGGTCTTGTTGAGATCTCCAACAGGCTCATTTGGTTTCTCTTGTTTAGACTCCATATGTTGAATCTCCTTAAAATTGTTGGTGCAAACATAATAATAATGGAAATAACACAACGAGAAACTGAATAATACTTTTGAATATTATTAACATAAAGAAAAAAATTACACAATACTATTGAAGAATGAAAAGGCCCAAACGGATAGTCCATTAAGTGGGTTAATGGCTCTTCATTGTCTATAATAAAAATGGAGAATTAATTCGGGCTATCTACTCACCAATGGACATGGTAATTACTCTGAATGGGCTGTCAAGTAGGAGGATCCAATATCTAGCCCAATATCTGAGACAATTCATGTTAGCCTATTAATTACCACAATTAAAAAGAATAAAATTGTCTCTCTCCTTTTCAATGTGGGATTAAATATTTTTACTAACTCCTCATCTTCTATATTCACTCCCACATCTTTACATTTATGTTATAACATTTATTCATTTTAATTATTTAATATTAAAATGCTCCAACACCAAGATTTTGAGAAAGATGAGAATGATGGTAGAATTGTAAGTTGCAAAATGCATGATATTGTGCATGACTTTGCACATTCAATGACAAAAGATGTATGCTTCACAATCAAAGGTGATGAAGAGGCTAAGATAGACTTGAAAAGGGCTCGCCAGTTGTCATTAATAGTTAAAGAAATTTTTCCTGAGTTTGTGTATTATGCAAAAAATCTACGCTTCTTCCATTTGAATTTTTGGTCTTCTCAAATTGTCCCGCCTGAGTTATTTGATCATTTGACATGTTTGCGGACATTGCATTTGGAAGGTCAATCCACTCTAGAACTTCCAAATGAGATGGTGAAATTAATACATTTAAGATACCTCAAGTTATCTTGTATTAGTTTAAAAGATTTGCTTGAAACAATATGAAATTTATGTAATTTACACAGTTTGGATGTTCGTAAGTTTCTTAAACTTGAGAAATTAGCTCAGGGGATAGGTAAATTAATTAATTTAAGACACCTTCTAATTTATGATGATTGTCAAATCAAATCATTTCCAAAAGGAATTGGGGGATTAACTTGTCTTAGAATGTTAACTTACTTCCCTATTGCTATAGGTGGTGAGGGTGATGAAATATGTAAATTGGGAGAGTTAGAAAATTTGAGCCACATTCAAGGGAGTCTTATAATACAAGGGTTGAAAAACGTCGTGGTAGAGTTAAGTGAGGCCAAGTACGTGCAGCTCAAGAAGATGATCCACCTCCGTGTTTTGTGTCTAAATTTTGACACAATAGATGAAAAGATGAAAAGAAGAAGAATGCACAATGATTATTAGTTTTGGATGATTTAGAGCCACCTCCACACTTGGAATCTTTAAGAATTGAGCTCTACATGGGCACCCGACTGTCTCCTATTTGGATGATGTCCTTGACTACATTGAAAAAGCTTACTCTTAGTGCATGCTTGAAGCTAGAGTGCTTGCCTCCTCTGTGGAAGCTGCCGTTCCTTGAATCATTTTTGATAGCATCCACGAAAAATGTTCGAAAGGTGGGAGATGAATTTTTGGGAATAGAATTAGAACCCAAGAACAAAAGCAAAAATAAGAAAGACGACTATGACGTCGTATTTCCAAATCTGAAACTTCTCAAATTTGTGGATCTGGACAACTGGGAAGAATGGAAAGAGATCGGAGCGGCGAGAGAAGAAGTAGAGAATGGTACTCTTAAGAATAATGCCACGTCTTCAATCCTTGAGAATTAACTATTGTCCTCAGCTAAAGTCACTGCCACACTTCATTCATACTAAGGAAGTGGTGATTGAAGACAATCCATCTCTCTACGAATGTGGGACAGGAGAGGAGTGGCTCAAGATTTCTCAAATCCCAAACATCAAAATTGGTTACAATATATTCATCAATTAAATATCTTGCTTTTCGGCCCAAAATTTCCACAAAAAAATTAAATAATAATAATAATAACTTTTGTAGATAACTTTGCTTAAATTTGCAAAGACGTTGCTATTTGATAACCTGCAATAGATGTTCCAATTTCTATGCACGCATAAATTAGCATAAACTAGAATTAGTTTTGCTCTAATCTGTTATTGGTAATATAAATCTCTTTAATTTTCAGAACTAAATTCAATCTAAAAAATTATAAGATTTTCCTAAATTTGATTTTTTTCTGATTCATTTATGGTTTAATCATCTTATAGTTACTTCACACCTGGTCTCTTCCGGCTGTTATAGTTATTTATTTATTACTACTAATTTATATATATTTTCAAATATATTAGTACTATGTATGTGCTTCTTCTTTTCTTATTTAATCTTAGTTTGCATCCCCCCTCCCTTTTATTCTTTAATTCTTCTCAGTTTTTCAAGTTTTGTAATATACTAATTTTGTGGGCAAAGTTATGAAATGTTGGTTTTCTTTTATATATATATATATTACTGCAATGTAGTGTATGATGCTCGTTTATTGACATTTTGGGAGTTATTTATATGATCAAATCATTTTTATTAAAAGCTTAGCTCTATTTTCACATACTGGTAACACTACTGTTGGTAATGGATTGTTCTCTCTTTTTCCACAATTAGAGATTTTGTGAATGATGATGCTGCAATAGGAAAGGGAAATAAAGGCTTTTTATTGATGTTTGGAATGGTTTTAGCTCTATCTCTTCT
The DNA here is from genome assembly GCF_001633185.2 of Quercus lobata. Lineage (NCBI taxonomy): Eukaryota > Viridiplantae > Streptophyta > Magnoliopsida > Fagales > Fagaceae > Quercus > Quercus lobata. Next base: position 22,996,979 of record NC_044914.1, read on the forward strand.
GCTTGATCTCTTCTCTCTCGGCTCAGATCCTTATCACCACCCTTTCCGCATTCTCCAGGTTTGTGTTTTTTTCTTTATATGAAATTTAATTGAAATATTTATCTGGTCCTGATCTGATTGGTGTTTATTTGCTTTCTTGCAAGATGCAGATTTTATGTGTTTTTTGGTGGTGCATATTAATTAAATAAATGGTGGAAGAGCTCAACATTAAGACGATGATCTTCACACTGTCGCAAGAATATCCAGACCTTGTTAATTGTTTCTGTTGCAGCTGACAAATATGTAAGGATAGCTGGATCTTAAATCCCATTCAAAAACTATGAATTTTTAATCTTATCAGTAATGAATTCAATATTCAAAATTATTACATACTAGCAGATTGAGTGTTAATTCTTTTTTACTTATCTCTTATATTGGTGATATCATTCGATTGGAGACGATGAAATTCATCATATTGGTTGTTCACAAAGCAGAGTTTTTTAATACCTCTACCCAATCAGATTGCTAATTTAAATAGCCATGCAATTTGCAGAGTACTGCGCAATTTTCCACCAATTTTATATGGTTATGAATTTCTGACATTCAAAAGGAGACCGCCAATTTGATACCCTTGGATTGATTTGTTCTTTATTCATTAAAGTGTTTGACTTAGAACCAAAATTGGATGTAAAAGAATCCATGATCAAACGGTATCCACAAAAGAGGTCTCTTTGTGCATATAGGGATGATTCATAGGCTTTTATACCCACAATACAATTCCGCTGACACCAAGGGCAGTGAATTACATCAACTATAGTGACTTGGTATTCAAACCACTTTTCAAACTTGAACATGGTGGTTCTGGCCTTGGCATGTCACCAAGGGGCTCTGATGCCTCTAAAATTGTTGACAGTATTCAAGAGTGAGGCATAAATCAGATCAACTTGTCTGCCATTTTCATTCATAGAGATCTATATCTCAATGTACATTGTTGCATCCGCATTTTCAATCAACTCCTAAATATGGAATTCAAAATTATTATTGTTTGATTTTTTCTCAGGTTTTAAGAGGAGATCGAACTTACAAAGGGGCTTCTATTATCTTTGAGGTAATGAGAGTTATATGGCTTTGACACTGATCTGTAGTGCTAGAAATGCAAGGATTTTTAGTTTTTTGAGTGATGGAATATGTGAAAATTTTTGCAATCATATTATGAAGATTTTAACAAAGCTGAGGTTTAATGCTGGAAATCAGGAGGCATGATCTTTAAGTTGCAATTGCGGGAATATTGAAGGCAATTAATGACATTCCAGTTCTACTCAAGCCATACTCAGCTTCAAAATTTGATGGTCATATACTCATATATACCAGTCTTGTGATGCAAAACTTAAACTTTGATTTGATATTGAAGCTGTTTCGTATTGTATATTATCCTTTTCATAGTTTAGGTTTTTGACATGTCATTTAGATTTGGCACTGCCGAGAGGGCTAAACAAGCTATTCATCAGCTCATGTTAAATCAGAAAGCATTGAGAATGGTATCAGTGTGGTCTAAGTTAACGGGCCACTACAATGGTAAGCTCCATTGCTTTGCATGGCTAATTTGATAGAATAAAGATATAGGTGACTCTTGAAAAATTGTTGGTTGAAATCCATATATTTTTATTACTCTGATAAAACTATGAAGATTCAACATTCATGGATGAAAAACAACGGCAACTATTCAAGATTACCCTATATTTTTATTCCAGTTCTCTTTTTCGTTGACTGTGATATCTATGCATGGATGGGGGATGCCTCCATCACTTAGGAGCAGTTCATGTTTCCTTTCCGTTATCCCCCTTGTATCCTGTATTTTTATACTTTGGCTTACTTCTTATTTGAGCTACATATTTGTTATAGTTGTTTTGATTTATCTCTAATTCATTTGCTTGATTTTAACCCCAGGTTCATCTGTTCTTTACTTCTATCTAAACAAACCTTAGGCATCCTTAAGTGATCACCATTGGTCAATCCAGGTTGCTAACTGGGGCACAGCCATCTGGTAATTACGCCACCCAGGTCAATTAGGTTTCTCATTAAGGGTCTTTCTTTTTGAAGTGCTTCTTTTCATTAATCTTCTTAATTGAAACAACCATTTTTTTTTTTAAAGAGAAACCTGTTTCTTGAATTTGCTTCACCAAATTTTTGTAAGTAAGAATATTTCATGTAAGATTCATAGCGAATGTATGCTACCCTTGTTTGCTGTGATGTGGACTGTTGCTTGATTACAGAGTCATGTTTTTAATTTGAAATCATTGGGAAAAGACTGAAAGAAAATGGGCACATGGTTATGTTAATAGTTGAAGGTACTTCTTTCTGAAAGCATGCATACAAAAGACCAGCAGGATGCTACTCCAGCATGTGAGTACGTGTATATCTCAGAAGATGAAGGTATGTTTGCTATATTGTATTGTCCTTTAGTGTTAAATATGTTGTTTGCCATGCCTGGCAACTGTGAACATCTCAGTTTTAAAATTTAGTAATGAAAGAACTTGGAGAGGATTATTTGTGTGGCAACTAATTCTAACCTTAAGGCTTTGTCTATAATTTCCTTCATTTTTCTTTAAGACATGATGCCAGAGATGTTAGAGTAGTTTCAACTGTTGCTTAATGTGCCTCTTTTCAATTTGACAAATAGTAACCATGGCAGCACTGCACCATGAATCATGTGGTACTTGCTTCCATTTGGCAGAACTTGCAAACTTAAGAACTATTGATTTGATTATAGGAAAGTCATGTGGCAGTTTATTTATGTCTATATTTTCAGAGAAATCCTGTTAATTACTTGTGACAAGATTGTAAACATAACAAAAGTTCATCTGTATTAATCACAGATTTTTGTTGTGGCAGCTGGAAATGATGAGTATAGTTGGGTCTTAAATCCCATTAAAACAAAATGAATTCTGAAGGGGCAAAATTTAGCGCAATGGACTTTCACGACATTGGGCCTGACGGATCTGAGCCCATGGGCCGGCAACGGTAGAGCCCAGTGGCCTAGAGCAGTTCCATACTCTTGGCGCGCACGTGTGGTCTCCAAGGAAACTAGAAACCTAGCGCAAGGAACATTCCGGAAGATACGCGCGTTAATCCCCTCTACAAGGAAATGTCTTGTCCATCACGTTTGGGATTACTCAAGGGGATTCCCATAAGGAAAAGACTTCTAGTCCAAGGAGGAGAAGCCGACTTTCTTCTACTATAAAAGCCTCAATACTCTCGCAAATCAAGGTACGCATAATTTACCCTCTCTAGCACTCTAGAGTTGAGAACAATTCTAACTTGACCATGGGAGGGTATTTGGTTGACATCACACCGGTGTCCACGGCGAGATCACTTCTTTCTTCTTGCAGGTTGTTAGCTGGAGCGAGCGTGGATTGTGCTGCTTACTGGTGATATTACGGCATCATCAGTTGGCGCCGTTTGTGGGAAACCGCAAAAAGTTTAAGCCAGATCATCGCCTCCCGGACATAAGAGTCGCATGGTACTCATGCTCGATGGCTACCACCAACAACGCTCAAGAAGACGATCCACTGAGATCTACTGCATTAGAAAGGCAGGTCCAGACTCTCATGACAGCAGTAGAACGACTCACAAAGCAGAACCACGATCTGGAGGAGCAGCTACGATAAAGGGATGTAGGACCCAACCTTCAGGAGCAAAACCAGGAAGGTAACAGTGCCGAGCGAAGGGAGTAGGAGAAGCCTGAGGGCAGCAATGCCCCAAGCCGACCAGAGCGGCAAAACGTGAGCCTTCTGTCTCTCATGGATTTTGCCCCCCCGCCTATCATCGCCGAGATGCAGGCGATGAAGGAGCAGATGGAGGTCATTATGAACGCCCTCAAGGGGTGAGTATCTTCTGATCTCGACGATTTAGTGAACAAAACCGACTCACCATTCACCGCGTCCGTCAACTCATTCCCCCTACCACAAAAGTTCCGGATGCCGCAGATCGAAAGTTACGACGGGGTTAAGGATCCACTCGATCATCTAGAGACCTTTAAGACCCTGATGCACCTTCAGGGCGTACCAGACGAGATCATGTGCAGGGCGTTCCCGACTACGCTAAAGGGGCCTGCGAGGGTCTAGTTCAGTAGGTTGACACCAAACTCCATCAATACTTTCAAGGAGTTGAGCACCTTGTTCACCTCACACTTCATAGGCGGACATCGATACAAAAAGTCCATCGCTTGCTTAATGAACATCAAGCAGTGAGAAGACGAGACGCTGCGAGCCTACATAACTCGTTTCAACAAAGAAGCCCTTTCGATTGACGAAGCTGATGATAAAATACTCGTAGCCGCGTTCACTAGCGGGCTACGGAAGGGTAAGTTCTTGTTTTCCTTATACAAGAATGACCCAAAAACCATGATGGACGTTCTCTATAGGGCTACCAAGTACATGAATGAAGAAGATGCGCTGCTGGCCCGCAAGGAAAGGCCTAAGAAGAGGGAAAGGTAGGAAGACACGAGACAAGACAGGGGGCGAAAGGTCGCTAAAACCGGGGATCAATGTGATGAAAAGCGCTCTAGACCCCCCACTGGAAGGTTCACCAATTTCACCCCGTTAACCGCCCCAATCGACCAAGTATTGATGCAAATCAAAGATGAAGGAGCATTGACCTTCCCTGGAAAGTTGAAGGGAGACCCCAACAAAAGACAGAGAGACAAGTATTGTCGCTTTCACCGGGACCACGGGCACGACACAGCTAACTGCTATGACCTGAAGCAGCAGATTGAGGCCCTAATCAGGTAGGGGAAACTACAGAGGTTCGTCAGCAGGGAAAGAACTGATACACCGGAAGAACAGGCTCCACGAAGGGAGAACGACCGCCCTAGACCACCTATAGAAGATATACGAATGATCGTAGGGGGCACAGCTGCAGCCGGATCTTCCAAGAAAGCCCTCAAAACCTACCTCAGGATGGTCCATAGCGTCCAACTCACAGGATTCGTACCAAAGATGTCGCGAATAGATAATCCTGTCATAAACTTTTCAGAGGATGACGCTTGGAGACTTCACCATCCTCATGACGACGCGCTAGTAGTCAGCCTGCAGATTGGGGATTATAATATGCACAGGGTCCTCGTCAACAACGGCAGCTCAACAGACATCCTGTACTATCCAGCATTCCAGCAGATGAGGATTGACAAGGAACGATTGTCCCCAACGAACGCCCCACTCGTAGGATTTGGGGGTACGAAGGTCTTCCCTTTGGGCGCAATAATGCTAGCTGTGACGACGGGTGACTACCCTCAGCAGATCACTAACGAGATAACGTTTCTCGTAGTCGACTTCTCGTCCGCTTACAACGCCATCCTCGGGCGACCCACTCTCAATTCCTAGAAGGCGGTAACCTCAACATACCACTTAATGATCAAATTCCCGACAGAATATGGGGTAGGAGAACTGCGGGGGAATCAAGTAGCAACACGAGAATGCTATATCGCCATGTTAGAGATGGAGGATCAGCAGCAGAAGATGTGCATCGGGAAGCAGCGAGCATTAGCAGAGCCGGTTGAAGAGCTAGAAGAAGTAAGACTTGACGACACACGGCCTGAACGAACGACTAAGATTGGCACACTAGCCAGTTGGCCCGTACGCCAGACGATTACAACTTTCCTAAGAAATAACCAAGATGTTTTCGCCTGGAATCATGAAGACATGCCGGGAATTGACCCATCGGTCATGGTCCACAAGTTGAATGTGTCGCCCTCCTTTCCTCCAATCCGGCAAAAGAAATGAGTCTTCGCCCAGGAGTGAGATAAGGCCATAGCCGAGGAAGTTCGGAAGTTACTGGAGGCAGGTTTCATCCGGGAAGTATATTATCCCGACTGGCTGGCGAATGTCGTTATGGTTAAAAAAGCCAACGGAAGCTGGAGGATGTGCGTAGACTTCACAGACCTCAACAAGGCTTGTCCCAAAGACAGCTACTCGTTCCCACGGATAGATACCCTTGTGGATTCGACCGCAAGACACCAGCTCCTCAGCTTCATGGATGCTTTCTCTGGCTACAACCAGATCAGGATGGACGAATTTGATCAGGAGAAGACCTCTTTTGTCACAAGCCAGGGATTATTCTGTTACAAGGTGATGCCTTTTGGACTCAAAAATGCTGGAGCAACATACCAAAGGCTAATGAACAAGATGTTTGCACATCAGATTGGCAGGAACATTCAGGTTTATGTTGACGAGATGTTGGTTAAATGCATGCACGAAGAAGATCACCTAGACGACCTCAGAGAAACATTCGATACGCTTCGATCGTTCAACATGAAGTTGAATCCGAACAAGTGTACGTTCGAAGTAATGGCGGGAAAATTCTTGGGTTACATGGTATCCCAAAGAGGAATAGAGGTCAACCCGGAGAAGGTATGGGCGATAATGGAGTTGGAACCACCAAGGACGATCAAGGAGGTCCAAAGTCTAAATGGAAAGATCGCAGCACTAAACAGGTTCGTCTCAAGGGCGACGGATAGGTGTTTGCCATTCTTCCGCACTCTGAGAAAGTCATTTGAGTGGACGGATGAATGCCAAATGGCTTTCAACGACTTAAAGACGTGTCTCTCGTCTCCACCACTGCTCAGTCCGTCCATACACGGAGAGGAACTCTACCTTTATTTGTCATTCTCAAGTGCCGCAGTAAGCGCATCCTTGGTAAGGGAGGAGGACGAGATACAGAAACCCGTCTACTTTACCAACCGTGCGCTCCGTGGAGCAAAAGAGAGGTACCCTCAGATGGAGAAGTTGGCTTTCACGTTAGTAATCGCTACGCAGAGGCTTAAGCCATACTTCCAGGCGCATACAATCATTGTCTTAACGGACAAGCCGCTGAGAAAATCCATGAATAGCCCAGAAGCAGCAGGAAGGATGGCCTTGTGGGCAATAGAGCTAAGCGAATTCGACATCCAGTACCGCCCGCGGACGGCCATAAAAGGACAGGCAGTAGTTGACTTCATCGCCGAGTTCACACTCGGGGGGAACCAGTTGGTAGACGAGAAGGAACAGTGGAGTATCCACACAGATGGATCCTCAAATAGACGAGCCGAAGGAGCCGGAGTAGTGATTAAAACTCCGCAGGGGGACACGATACAGTGCATGATCCGACTGGATTTCCCAACAACCAACAACGAGGCAGAGTATGAAGCCCTGGTCGCGGGGCTAGACCTTTCAAGGGCCGCGGGAGCAAAAAACATAATTGTCCACTGCGATTCATAAGTGGTAACAAATCAGATTAATGGCGACTACGAGTGCAAGAACGATAGAATAAAGAGATATCTGGAAGAAGTGAGGTACCAAATCAACAGCCTCGAAGTCGAATTCATTCAAAACCCAAGAGAAGAGAACGAATGGGCTGACCAACTAGCGAAAGCTGAAACACCCTTGGAACACGGAGCATCTTCGGAAATACTACCAGTAGAGGAAAATATGGGGAATCGGCGATTTCCAAGTTTATTTTATTCTAATCTTTTAGCTACAATTTACTAGTCTTTCCTTTTCACTTTTGCTATAATCTTTTTGTGCCTTTTTAAACCCAAGGGGGCAGGTACTTTTTCTACAAACGCATTTTCTTAAAAGAAGAATATTCAGACACAACTTTGATTTTTCACATGGATGTTTATTACAAATGTATATATAATACAGACAACAAAGTCCACAAAGTGGACGGATCACCAAAACGGTGAAATAACTACCCACAAAGTGGACAGATCACCAAAATGGTGAACTAATTTACAAGTCCACAAATTAGACGGATCACCAAAACGGTGAACTAATTTACATGTCCACAAATTGGACGGATCACCAAAACTGTGAACTAATTTACATGTCCCCAAAATGGACGGATCACTAAGGTGATGAAAAAACTGTCCACAAAGTGGACGGATCACCGAAACGGTGAACTAAATTACAAGTCCAAAAGTGGATGGATCATACGAAGTATGTAATTATCTTATACAAAGTGGACGGATTACCAAGATTGTGAAAAGTTGACGGACCACCCAGAGGATGTTATACCTGTCCTCAAGGAAGGCGGATCATCCAAATGGACGGATCAATCAATACTAAAAAAATAATAGAACTCCACACTGTGGACGAATTGAACGTTGGCTAGAAATACACTCGGATAGACGAGTGTAGGGACACGATTTTTGTTAACCCGGTCCTGGACGATCAGGCCCTGGCCCAAGAAGTCCCACACAATAAAGTTTGTAGAGTATAGGCTGAAGAACTCGGTTCCAGTTGGCTCAGACGGTTCGTTGCATGTCCTTAGTGGATGTAGAAACGTGAATCAAGAAAATGGATGTGAAAGTGGAAGTTTTATTCATGGACATGCTTTCATACAATGACTTCTTGCTTTTCTCTCTTCTCTCCTCTCCTTTTTTCTGTCCCCCCTTTTGGGGGACTCTTACATATGATATAGACCCTCTTTTATCATCTGGGCCCTACACTTATTGATCATCCAAACCCCCACTTGAGCACCTGTCCCATCAGACGCCCTTACCAGTTCTTTGTGAGTTGCAGTGACCAAGGTAATACTGTTCAGGGGTCTTCTCTTCATTAATGCGCCAGGAGAGTAGTTGTGGTGCATTTAATGTGGTGGTGACAGCCTTTGCTGGGATATTTTGAGCCTTCTTTCTTTTTATGTGTTTGGAGTGAGGGCTACAGTAACTGGGATGCATCATTGATCTGAATTTTGGAATGTCCGAGGAGGAATTGCTCCTCGCACGTGTTTTCTTCGCCCCAGTTGGCTTGGGCAGGGATTATGGGCCGCGACGTCTCCTCGGACAGAATCGTCCTCGGACGGGCCCAAGGCCTAGCCAACTTGTTATTCTAGGCCGGTCCCCATAATAGCCCCTCAAAACTCCGGTTTTGATCTCTCTCCGAGGAGAAAAGCGGGGTTTTGACATTTATGAAGGATGGAACGGATGAAATCTTGGTCCGCGCGCGTGGGCAGTTACTTTTGACGCGCCACAATTTACGAGGCGCGGCCATTTACTCCAGACAGCTTTATGTCTCCTTCATCCAACGGCGAGATGTGGATCTGACGGCCAGCATTGCTCCTTGAATTCATGAGCGGGAGGGATTTTTTCTCTCTCCCTCCTGCTATATAAAGCGCCTGGGAGGCTCCTTTTTTCTTTTTTATCCGCACATCAGAATAGAGAGCTCCAGAGAACTCCGGCGCCCAGAAATCCTTGAGCACCTCCGTCCTTCAAATCTCCATAATCGTTTCTGCGAAGCGCCCTTCTTAGAAGAGATTTTCGATCACCTCACCGGTCATTTGTGAAGATATCCGTAAGTTCCGTTCGCTTCGTCGCTTCGATTTTCTCCTCAGATTTTACTTTTCTCCTCGGTCTTTATTTCCATTCCTCCAATTCAGCTTAGATGGGTAGATTCAAAAAACTAGTAGACACTCCGGCTGCTATGGAGGCTTTTAGGGCAAAATACCATATCCCGCCGGGGGTGGTTCTGCGGTACTGTCCCCCAGAAGGAGTACTGTTAGATAGAGGCGTGGGTGAAGTGGTCATTCCCATGATTGCCTTTATACAAGGGGGAATGACACTCCCCATGCGTAGGATTACCCAAGACTACTTGTTCCACCATAGGTTGACGCCACACCATGCGCTCCAAACATGTTCAGGGTATTAGGCTGGATAGATGTCTTGAACAAGCGAATGGGTTTGGGTCTGACCTGGCATGACGTGGTACGCATGTATGAGTGCCACTACGTCGAGAATGGAGGGTATTACCTTAAATCTCGATCCGAGGTGGTTAGGCTAATCTCCTGTCTCCCCATATCCAATAAGACTATGAAGGATGACTTCTTCATTGCCTCAGGAGAATGGAGCGATGGTCTTCATTGTCCAACTCAGGCAGGAACCCCAGGTGCGGCGCCTTTAGGCCCAATCCTTTAGGGAAGGGGCTTAGCTCCTCGGACTTACTCTCTTTTCCGTTTGTCATAAATCTTTTAGTTTAATTCTAATTTTCTTCTCGGCTGTATTGCAGATAAAGCTTTGGTTGCTCCCAGGCTGAGCCACGTGAATGTTCCGACCCTAAATTATCTTTTAAGGTCAGAAATCTACGTCCACACGGACGGGCAGCTGCGTGCGTGTCATTTGGTTTTGGGCTATCGACCACTAACCCGTGCTTTCCAAGCCATTGGCCACGCCATTAGAGTTGGTAGCCCCCGGTTAGCTAGGATTGACGTGTCCAAGCCTAAGTTTTTGGCCCAACTAGATCTTAAGCCAGTTGTGCTACCTGGAGTTCGGGATCCTTCACCGGTCGTGCAACTGCCTCCAGAAGACCTTGAAGCCGCCATGCCAACTGAGGAAGAGGCTGAATCATCTCGTCTTTCCCTTGAGGAGGAAATAGACGAGTTTTATTTTGAAGAGGAGGTCGACAAAGCCCCCGTAGTCGAGCTCTCGAATCCTGAAGTAGAGCAGGATCGAAACTCCGTGGTTGGCGCTCCAATCATTATAACTTGCTCAGACGACTCTTCAGACGAGGAAGTAGGCAATATGGCTGGCAAGGGAAAATCTTTACGAGAACTGATGTCCAGCCGAGGAAAGGGTCAGTCTTCAAAGGCGCCTGCTAAGTCACAAGCCCAGGACCCTCCCCCAACCGCCCCTCAGGTTCCTTCAGACCTTGGCCTCAAGGTTAACCCTGACCTAAAAAAGAAAAGGCCGGTTGACGTTCCTGAGGAAGGTGAAGTGGCCCCTCACCCGGCCAAGCAGCAGAAAGCCACTCGGGGGCAGAGGAGTAAAAGGGCTAACTCCACGGAGAGCCGAGATGAGGAGAATCGGGCTGAGGTGCGCGTTAATCCCCACGCATGGAGTCCGAAGATGGAGCTAGACGGGGTTGCTATCCCCTACACTACCTCAGTTCGAGAGTACAACAGGGGTAGAGCGGGCTACATAGCTGAGGCCCTGGAGCAGCCAGTGCTCCTTCCTCGGGATATGGAGGCCTACAGGCGGTTCTCCCAGCCCGAGCTTTTTCTGTCCCTTAAAAGGGACCTTGCGATGGTAAGCCATTCTTGCACCCTTTTATTAAGCCATCAACGTTGTTGCATTCTATCCTAACTTTGGTTTTGTTTTGTTGGCAGATCACCCAGTAGGTGTTTATGGTTGAGGAGTTCTGCCGCAGCAACCGCAGCTTAGCTGAAGCTGAGGTTCAATCTCGGACTGAGGTGGAGAAGACCGTGGGGTCCCTTAAGCAAGAAATCCTTGAACTGACGGAGAAGTTCAAAGAGTCGGAGAAATAGCGCAAGAGCGCAGAGGCTGGCCTAAAGAGTGCTGAAACCCAAGCCGAGGATTAGCGCCAGAAATTGTACGTAACTGAAACCAGTCTTGCTACTGAGAAGCAGAATGTACTGGAACTTAAGGCCGCTTTGCAGAAAGCTGGGGACGAGATACGACAGGTTAAAGAAGAGGCTCAGCTGATCTGGGAACCTGCAGAGGCTGAAAAGAAAGCTTCTCATCAGCTCGGGATTCAAGAGACGGAGGCCAGGCTATCCGAGGAAATCCCCGAGGTGTGCAGGGACTACTGCAGCATCTCATGGGCTCACGCCCTTGATGCTGCAGGAATTCCTGCGGATTCGGTGCTGAGGCTTCTTGAGAACGTCTTCTATCCTCAAGAGATCCAAGAGAATCCTGATGGCGCCCAAGCAGCTTCTGAGCAGGACTTGGCGGTGCCTGATGCCATCCCTGTGCCCGATAAAGCGAAGGATCCTGCCATGGACTCTATCTCCGAGGCTCCTCCTCCTCAGCCAGAGCAGAAGAAGGATCCTCTTGCTAAGGCTTAGCTTTTAGGCTTTTAATTTTTGTACTTCCCTTTTTTTTTTGAATGAGAGTCGTCCTGTTTTTTGTGCTCTTTTGTAAGGACCTCTCTTTGTATTGACCTCGGAATATTCATATAGAATGTTCTCTTTGTTTTCTATGGATGTATGCTGGTACCATCCCTTTATTTAACGTTTGCAATGACATAAATAAATATAAATGGTCGAGACAAAAAAGGATGCTGTGCAACGAATCTGAATAAGGGTTGCAATGATGCTAGACCGCGTGCGCAGCTTGAAATGATTTCCCCTAAGTATGTGGTTCGAGGAGCCATGCAGGACTTAGGTTCTGTTTAAAACTTGAATAAATTGCATAAGTAATAATTTCCCCTAAGTCTGTGGTCCGAGGAGCCATGCAGGACTTAGGTTCTGTTTAAAACTTTGAGCAGTCGCCATAAGTGATAATTTCTCCTAAGTTTGTGGTCTGAGGAGCCATGCAGGACTTAGGTTCTGTTTAAAACTTTGAACAGTCGCCATAAGTGATAATTTCCCCTAAGTCTGTGGTTCGAGGAGCCATACAGGACTTAGGTTCTGTTTAAAACTTGAATAAATTGCATAAGTAATAATTTCCCCTAAGTCTGTGGTTCAAGGAGCCATGCAGGACTTAGGTTCTATTTAAAACTTTGAACAGTCGCCATAAGTGATCATTTCCCCTAAGTCTGTGGTCCGAGGAGCCATGCAGGACTTAGGTTCTGTTTAAAACTTTGAACAGTTGCCATAAGTGATAATTTCCCCTAAGTCTGTGGTCCGAGGAGCCATGCAGGACTTAGGTTCTGTTTAAAACTTGAATAAATTGCATAAGTAATAATTTCCCCTAAGTCTGTGGTCCGAGGATCCATGCAGGACTTGGGTTCTGTTTAAAACTTGAATAAATTGCATAAGTGATAATTTCCCCTAAGTCTGTGGTCCGAGGAGCCATGCAGGACTTAGGTTCTGTTTAAAACTTTGAACAGTCGCCATAAGTGATAATTTCCCCTAAGTCTGTGGTCCGAGGAGCCATGCAGGACTTAGGTTCTATTTAAAACTTGAATAAATTGCATAAGTAATAATTTTCCCTAAGTCTGTGGTCCGAGGATCCCTGCAGGACTTAGGTTCTGTTTAAAACTTGAATAAATTGCATAAGTGATAATTTCCCCTAAGTCTGTGGTCCGAGGAGCCATGCAAGACTTAGATTCTGTTTAAAACTTGAATAAATTGCATAAGTAATAATTTTCCCTAAGTCTGTGGTTCGAGGAGCCATGCAGGACTTAGGTTCTGTTTAAAATTTTGAACAGTCGCCATAAGTGATAATTTCCCCTAAGTCTGTGGTCCGATGAGCCATGCAGGACTTAGGTTCTGTTTAAAATTTTGAACAGTTGGAAATAGACCAGTGGGCATAGGATAATCACGAAACAAAACATGGGCAAAGCCATTTTCATTAATAATAGTATCTTCTTAGGTTATTTACATTCCATGGTTGAGGTACAGTTTTTTCATCCAAATCTTCTAGATAATAAGTGCCTATCCCGGCCACGGATGTGATGCGATACGGTCCTTCCCAATTGGGCCCCAACTTGCCCCAAGAGGGGTTTTTTGCGCTGTCGAGAATCTTTCTCATTACGAGATCACCCGGACCTAAAGGTCGCTGTTTAACATTGGCATCATATCCTTGTCTTAGCTTTTGATGATAATAGGCCATATGGATCATTGCTTTTTCCCTTCTTTCCTCAGCTAGGTCTAGACTTCTTCCCAATAACTCGTCGTTACTGTTTGGGGTAAATGAGTTAGACCTTAGTGTGGGAAAGTTGTTCTCGATTGGGAGCATGGCCTCAGCCCCATAAGTCATCGAAAAGGGGGTTTCACTGGTTGACCGTCGCGGCGTTGTCCGATAGGTCCATAAGACGTGTGGGAGTTCTTCTACCCATCTCCCCTTTGCCTCATCCAGTCTTTTCTTCAGTCCGTTCACTATGACCTTGTTCACGGCCTCGACCTGCCCATTTCCTTGGGGGTAGGCGGGAGTGGAGTATCGGTTAATGATCCCAAACTCGCGACAATACTCCCTAAAGTTCTTGCTGTCGAATTGGAGACTGTTGTCCGAAATGAGTGTGTGTGGAGTTCTGAAGCGGGTAATAATGTTCTTCCAGATGAATTTCTAGGCATCCATGTCCCTAATGTTGGCCAAAGGTTCAGCCTCCACCCATTTGGTGAAGTAATCAGTTCCGACTATTATGTATCGCTTATTCCCCGCAGCTTTGGGAAAAGGACCGACAATATCAAGACCCCATTGTGTGAACGGCCAGGGGCTAGAGAGGGGGTTGAGGACCCCTCCGGGTTGGTGGATATTTGGGGCGAATCTCTGGCACTGATCACACTTCTTGGCGTATTCTTGGGCCTCTCTTTGCATGTTCGGCCACCAGTATCCTTGGGTGAGTGCCCTGTGTGCTAGCGACCTCCCTCCAGTGTGACTTCAACAAATCCCCTCGTGTAACTCTTCAAGTAAAGACTCGGATTCTTCTGGATGTATGCAGAGTAGGTATGGCCTAGAGTAGGAGCGCCGATATAGTTTGTGGTCCTCCGATAGCCAGAACCGAGGAGCATTCCTCCGTATCTTCTCGGCCTCCAATTTTCCCTCTGGTAGGATGTCGTTTTGGAGGAAGTTTTTTATGGGATCCATCCAGCTGGGACTCTTTCTGATCTGATGGACCTAGGCCGGGTTTCTTCTAATGGGACTTGCTTGGACTAGATCTTCGACAAGGATCATTTGCGGCAGATTATGCTCCAAGGACGTGGCGAGAGTGGCCAGCGAGTCTGCATGGGTGTTTACACTCTTGGAAATGTGCGTCAGATTGAAGGACTCAAAACTCGACTGTAGGCGTTTGACTTTTCCTAGATACTCTTGCATCCTAGCATCTCTAGCTTCCAGCTCACCCATCACTTGGCCGACGACCAATTTAGAGTCCGAGAATGCTTCTATTACCCTTCCGCCCACTCTTTGAACCATCGTCATCCCTTGAAGTAAGGCTTCGTACTCGGCCTCGTTGTTCGTAGCCGAGAACCCGAGTCTCAGTGATTTTTCAATGGCAGCACCGTCCGGCGATAATTAAAACTATCCCAACTCCAGATCCTCTCTGGTTGGCCGCGCCATCCACGTAGACCTTCTAGTGCAAGGTCCCCCCTGCTGAAATTGTACCAACCGATTTTCCATCCATGTCTTTCTTCTCGGTTATTGTTTCTATAGAGGGTTCAGCAAACTCCGCGACCAAGTTTGCGAGGACCTGACCTTTGATGGAGGATCTGGGCATATATTTAATATCAAAGGCGCCCAAAAGCGCACTCCACATGGCGATCCTTCCTGTGTAGTCAGCGCTTCGAAGCACCGCTCGAAATGGAAGCTGAGTTAGAACGATGACCGTATGCGCCTGAAAGTAGTGAGGGAGCTTCCGTGTGGCTTGTACTATCGCCAGAATTGCTTTTTCCAAAGGTAGGTATCGCACCTCGGCCTCATGTAATGATTTGCTCACATAGTAAATCGGTCGCTGCACCTCATTATCATCCCGTATCAGTACCAGGCTTACAGCATGGGGAGCTACAGCGACGTATGCAAACAGTACCTCGTCTGCCTCAGGGCTGGACATGATGGGTGGTCGTGATAGGTATTCCTTAAGTTGTTGGAAGGCCCGAACACAATCCTCCGACCATTCAAACCCTTTCCACTTATTTATCAAGAGGTAAAAAGGTCGACATCGATCCGCTGATCGTGATATGAACCGGTAATTGCTTTGATTTGATCGAGACTTACTTCTATTCCCCTGTGGGTTACCATGTACCCTAAGAATTTTCCAGACCCGACCCCGAATGAACATTTGGAAGCATTAAGCCGCAACTTGTGCTCCCTTAAGATAGCAAAGATTATTTCAAGGTCTTTCACGTGCTCGGATACCATTTTACTCTTTACAACCATATCGTCTATGTAAACCTCAATGATTTTGCCCAGCTGTGGCTCGAACATCCTGGTCATCATCCTTTGGTAGGTTGACCCTGCGTTCTTTAGTCCAAACGGCATCACCTTATAGTGATAATTTCCGATGGGCGTCATGAAAGCCGTCTTCTCCTGGTCTTCTAACGCAAGGGGTATCTGATGATAGCCCTGGAAGGCGTCTAGGAAACTCATTCGAGGGTGACCCACGGTTGCATCCACCAATCGGTCGATTCGAGGTAAAGGAAATGGGTCCTTTGGGCACGCCTTGTTTAGGTCCGTGAAGTCCACGCAAACTCTCCACTTCCCTTTTTTCTTCCTTACCACCACCGTGTTTGCCAACCATTTGGGGTAAAAGACCTCTTTAATAGCCCCTGCTTTTTTCAGTTTTGCCACTTCGTCTCTTACGGCACTAGCATGTTCCTTTGAGGGGCGTCGGGGTGGTTGCTTCTTCGGAGTGGAAGATGGGTTAATGTTCAGGTGGTGACAAATAAGGCTAGGATCAACTCCCGGGGTGTCGTAGGCGTCCCATGCAAACACATCGACATTTCTTCTGAGAAATCTGACCAGTTCCTCTTTTTCTTGAGAAGGCAACTCGGAGCCAACCTGGAAAAATTTCTCCGGATCGTTGTTGACAGTGAATTTATCTAAAATTTCACACCTTATCTCCTCGGCTAGCCCATCGTCTTGCCCTGCCGAGGCGGCTGGTTACTATAAGCTCTCAGGGGCCGAGGACTCGACATGGGACCGATGTAAGATGGCGGCCACCATACACTGCCTGGCCATGGCCTGATCTCCACGAATCTCTTCTACTTGTCCTCTGGATGGGTATTTTACTTTTTGGTGAAGCGTGGAGGATACGGCTTCCAGGGCGTGGATCCAAGGCCTGGCAACTATCGCGGTGTAGGGTGAGTAAGCGTCGACCACGATAAAATTTACCTCCACCACTTCCGATCCAGTCTGTATAGGTAGTCTGATCTGCCCCTTTGGCATAACAGTCTTCCCTTCGAAGTTGATAAGGGGGGAGTCATAAGCTGTCAAATCCTCCGGCTTCAGGTTCAGCCCTTTGTATAGATCAGGGTACATTATCTCTACCGCACTTCCTGGGTCTACTAACACCCTTTTCACATCGAAGCCTCCAATTCTTAACGTAACCACTAAGGCATCGTCGTGAGGTTAGATAGTTCCTCTCTTATCCTCGTCCGAGAATCCTAGTATCAAAGAGCTTCCCTTTTTTGACCTTTTGGGTTCCCTTTGCCTGTCCTCGGAGGGGAGCCGATCAACAGCCAGTACCCTGGAGAGGGGTGGCCCAGTTCTTCCTGGTGCAGCGAGGATGACATGTATCGTTCCGGTGGGGGGTCTTAATGACACATCCTTTCGAGGCTCTTGCATTGCTTGACCGGGATGGCCGCTCGAGGGGTGCAGAAGATGACGTAGCTTCCCTTCTCGGACCAACTGATCTAGGTGATTCCATAGATTCTTGCAATCCTCAGTGGTATGCCCATGGTCCTGATGATAGTGGCAGTATAGGTTCTGGTTACGTTTGGAAGGGTCTCCAGCCATCTTTCCTGGCCATCTGAAATAGGGCTCGTTCCTTACTTTCTCCAGCACCTGTTGTACTGGCTCCCTGAACACGGCATTCACCGTTTGCGTGTTACTCTGTCCAGCCTGTCGCGAAAAATCTCTCCTCGGTTGGTTATGGTTATATCGTTCCGACCTAAAATCATTTGCTTTGGGGGGAATGACCTTCTCCTTTCCCCTTCCTTGCAGTTGATCTTCCTCCACCCTTTTGTACTTGTCAATCCTATCCATCAACTGATGAATGTTGGCAACTGGTTTACCAGTGAGGGATTTCCTTAAGCCATGCTCGGTGGGGAGACCGCTTTTGAATGTGCTAATAGCAACATCATCATGGTTGTCATCTAACTCGTTATACACCTCCCAATATCTATCCGAATATGCTTTCAGGGTCTCTCCCTCGTGCATGGATAAGGACAATAGCGAACTGAGGGGTCAAGGGACTCTGGTGTTTGTAATAAAGCGGGAGCAGAAAGCCTAAGTGAGCTGCTTGTATGAGCCTATGGAATTTGTCTTCAGGCTGTTGAACCACCTCATCGCCATTGGTCCCAAGCTGGATGGGAAGACTTTGCATATCAGGGCTTCATTTTGCGAGTAGATAGCCATTTTTTGGTTAAACTAACTCACGTGCTCTACCGGGTCTGCTCGGCCATTATAGATGGCGAACGCTGGTTGGTTGAAGCGTCAAGGTAGTTTAGCCCCTTCGATTCTATACATGAAGGGTGACCTTGAAATCTGGTCTAGCGCCCTCTTCATAGCATCGTTTCCCGAACCCTTGCTGGATGGGCTCTCATATTTCCGTACAGGGTGTGGTTCCCTTTCGTAAGAAAAGGTTTCACTTGGGGGGGTCCTTGACCTCCGTCGGTAACTCGCATCCTCCCCATTAGAGGACTCATCTGAGCTAGAGGGAGATCGTTTTCGCTGCACACGTCGTAACTTCCTTTTCAGGTCATCTATCTCTCGCTGCATGGCCTGATGACTATTTCGCCTCTAGGATACGTGACTACTTATCTGAGTGTGACTCTGGCTCGTCTGGATAGTATGCACACTTCCCTCACGATTCCCTCTGCCGCCTGGTTTGGTAGGGTTATTTTGCCTCTGGGACTCAATGGGTTGTGTCTATTGGGAGTTACCCTGGTGAGGATTCTCCTGATGTGGACCTAGTTCTGCCATGCTCGACCGTTGTGCTAGCTGATACCCTAGTTCTTCCCCCAGACGGCGCCAATTGTAGGGACACGATTTTTGTTAACCCGGTCCTGGACGATCAGGCCCTGGCCCAAGAAGTCCCACACAATGAAGTTTGTAGAGTATGGGCTGAAGAACTCGGTTCCAGTTGGCTCAGACGGTTCATTGCATGTCCTTAGTGGATGTAGAAACGTGAATCAAGAAAATGGATGTGAAAGTGGAAGTTTTATTCATGGACATGCTTTCATACAATGACTTCTTGCTTTTCTTTCTTCTCTCCTCTCCTTTTTTCCGTCCCCCCCTTTTGGGGGACTCTTACATATGATATAGGCCCTCTTTTATCATCTGGGCCCTACACTTGTTGATCATCCAAACCCCCACTTGAGCACCTGTCCCATCAGACGCTCCTACCAGTTCTTTGTGAGTTGCAATGACCAAGGTAACACTGTTCAGGGGTCTTCTCTTCATTAATGCGGCCAGGAGAGTAGTTGTGGTGCATTTAATGTGGTGGTGACAGCTTTTGCTTGGATATTTTGAGCCTTCTTTCTTTTTACGTGTTTGGAGTGAGGGCTACAGTAACTGGGATGCATCATTGATCTGGACTTTGGAATGTCCGAGGAGGAATTGCTCCTCGGACATGTTTTCTTCGCCCCAGTTGGCTTGGGCAGGGATTATGGGCCGCGACGTCTCCTTGGACAGAATCGTCCTCGAACGGACCCAAGGCCTAGCCAACTTGTTATTCTGGGCCGGTCCCCACAACGAGTAGTTTCTTAATCTCTCCTTCATAAGGAGGACGGATATTTAAGAAAGTTCCAAACAGTAATAGAAAGCATAAAAATAAAGTATAGCATTAATAAACAGATAAAAAGCCCAGGGGGCAACTGTTTAATACAAAAAAGGACAGATTGTTCTCAAATTAAATTACAAAAAAGACAAGTAATATTAGTCTACTTTTTTGGGTCGGCAACTTGGGCATCCTTCGACGGGACTGATTCTCCGTCACCCTGAACCACATCATCACCAAATAGGTCGTCCGTATTCTCTGAAGTGATGGGCAGAACAGACGTCTGATCTTGATCATTGACGTTTATCATTGATACATCCAGGTCAGGGTAGGCTTTTTTAAGCTGACGGAGTGCATCATCGAAACCTTGGAGGAACGAACCCCCCAGCTCTCTCAACAAAGCGTTGGAGTCTCGGTATTCACGGACAGCATCCTTCTTGGCTTGACAGAGCTTTTCCTTCAAGTCCTTTATTTCCTTGTCTTTGGCTTCCAAGGCCTTCCCAGCTTCCTCCGTCCTCTGCTCAAGCTCTTTTCTCGACTGCTCTGACAAGTCAAACTTCTTTTCCATTGTAGACTTCCACTTGTGAAGTTGACCGAGTTCGTCCTCCGTCTGCTCTACCTTCGCCCGTACACGTTCCAGAGCCGCCTCACGGTTTAGGCACCGGTCCATTAGGCCCTTCATCAAAACCAAGGACTGAAATAAACAAGTTAAAAGGGTGTTAAACAGAATGCTAAGAAAAGTTGACGAACACAAATCGACGGATAAAGTTACCTGAGCAACAGCAAACAGACCTGTCTCCCCCATTGCCTCTGTCGAATGATTGCCCAGGTCCTCATAATCCTTCAAGGAAATTATTGACGAAAATTTCTCTAAGGCAAATTTGGAGTCATCACGGAGAAGAGGAGGAGGTTTCTCCTGGCTGGTGGACGGGGCCTTCATTAAGCCCTTACCGGACCCTTGTTTTGCTGGGGTGACGGTCTTCGCACCCTCAGCCATCATGCCCACAACGGGTTCCAAAGGAACCTTCTGCTGCTTATGTGGACGGTCCGACTTGGACGGCTGCTTCCTCTTCGCCGACGACACCGTCCCCTTAGGAACCACAACCTCGCCCGTCTCCTTTTGCTTGACGGCCTGTGATCTTATCAGTGCCCTCCTCTTTGCGTCGTCCATTTCTGCAATACAGGATGGATGAAGCTATCTACATAAATTAGAACTACTTACGAAAAGTAAAAGCTGACGGACTTACGTCTGTGAACTCTTTCGTCGTATCTGATGGCCTCACGGGTAGGTTCGGGATTGTCACAATACCAATGGATTGTTTTCGGATTTACCAACTTTGCCCAAGTCCGTTCTTCCGGCTTCGTCTTCTGGAAAATTCTTTCTAGGAAGCCAAACTTTTCAACGCTGACTTGGGGGCGCCGTCTACCTGCAGATGAAGTAGACGGTTAGAGAAAACAGCCAAAGCTGACGAATGTAATATATCAAGTATAATGTGACGGGTTCATACGAGATGAATGTAAAACACCCCAAGTTGTATCGACAGGCATAAACTCCGTCTCCCCTGGATGGCTCATCCATCCGTCACCCTCCATGAAGAAATAGCGACTCTTCCAGACTCTATTTGAGTCTGGTGTTTCAAAAATGACCTTCAGCAACGGGCTCCTACTGGCAAAACTATAAATTCCCCTTGACTTGTCAATCTCGTCTGGACGGTAGCAATGAAGGAATTCACGCACCGTCAGCCTCCGTGCACCATCAGTCATTGCACCATAAAGTATCTCCATGGCAATGAAGACCCTCCAGGCATTTGGGGATATCTAGTTGACGGACAGACCAGATACTTTAAAAGCTCTCTATGCAATCTACTTAGCGGAAATCTAAGCCCCGCCTTCAGCATCTGTTCATACACTTCGACATCTTCCACCCCGTCATAATAGCATTTCTCTGATACGTAGGGCAGACGGATTGGAATGTAGTCAGGAATTTGAAAGTTGACCCTAAATGTGTTGAAGTGTTTCTCCTTAATGACGGATGTAAATTTGTGCACCGTCCACTCTGGTAGCATGATGAACTCCCTAAGTCCATCAGCATAGACGACGGGTTCCGATGGTAGATCCTCGCCATCATCAGACGATTCTTCTACTTCGACCATCTCTATATCCTCATTTATTGAGGACGAGGAAGAGGCGGACGGACTCCTCTCTTCGCCAGGACTCTCTTGGTCTTTATGACCGGACGGGTATACTTCCTCGTATTCCGTCCCGTCACGAACCATTGACTGGTTACTTGACGCACTAGACATTTCCTACAATGACGGCAAAACCTAAGACTGACGGATCTAAGAGTATTGACGGTTGTATAGATCTATCTGAATATAACTGCCAAATACAAAAACTTGCACATAATAATAGTAATACTCACTGTTCTTTGAAGTAATTGGAAGTTGACGGTTGTATGATCGACAGTTTTGTATGGGCGACGGACTGTTCTGACAAAGATGACAGTTGTGCTCTGACAATGTGTTTTGGCTGTGAAATGAAGAAATGAGGATTAAGAGGTGTTATATATATACCTGGAGTGCACGGAAGACGAAGCGACGCTTCGATCCGATAGAAAATCCAATCAAAATGCGACACGTGGCATGCTCATAAATGCTTGGCTATCTGCCATAAAAATAGTCGCAATCCGTCTTCTCCTAGAAAACCGTCAACTTTAGTAATCATATGGCACTGTCCTAAATTTTCTCTGACCATGAAATCCAAACAATATCAAACCGTCACCCTAAGGGTTCGTCCATATAAGAAATGACGGACCCATAGGGTGAAGGGGGCAGCTGAAGGGGCAAAATTTAGTGCAATGGAATTTCACGACATTGGGCCTGACGGATTCGAGCCCATGGGCCGGCAACGGTAGAGCCCAGTGGCCTAGAGCAGTTCCATACTCTTGGCACACACGTGTGGTCTCCAAGGAAACTAGAAACCTAGCGCAAGGAACATTCCGGAAGATACGCGCGTTAATCCCCTTTACAAGGAAATGTCTTGTCCATCACGTTTGGGATTACTCAAAGGGATTCCTATAAGGAAAAGACTTCTAGTCCAAGGAGGAGAAGCCGACTTTCTTCTACTATAAAAGCCTCAATACTCTCGCAAATCAAGGTACGCATAATTTACCCTCTCTAGCACTCTAGAGTTGAGAACAATTCTAACTTGACTGTCGGAGGGTATTTGGTCGACACTACACCGGTGCCCACGGCGAGATCACTTCTTTCTTCTTGCAGGTTGTTAGCTGGAGCGAGCGTGGATTGTGCTGCTCACTGGTGATATTACGGCATCATCAAATTCTTAACCGTATTAGTAATCAATTCAATAGTGAAAATTATTACATACCGGTGGATTGAGTGCAAGTCTTCTTTTTATTTCTCTTATATTTGTGATACCATTTGATTGGAGATGATCAAATTCCTCAGATTGGTTTTTCATGAAACAGAGTTTTCTCATGTATGAATAAACAAAACTATTTTCTCAAATGACTTCTGTAAAATAATCCCACCAATTGGACGTTATTATTTTTGTTCTTGAATATGAAAGAATGAACGTCACCTTCTCTTCTAATCTTGACAATGAAACATTATACTGTCAATGCAAATATATGAACATTATTGGAAAAATGTTTCAAAGTATAATCAGATCAACTTGTTTGACATTTTCATTCATAGATCTAGATTTGCCTTTTCAACCAACTCCCAAATGTGGCATTAAAAATTATTATTGTTTGATTATTTTTTTTATTTTTTTTTATTTTTTATTTTTTTTTTTATTTTTTTTTTTCTGGGTTTACATAACAGGATGAGATTGAACTCGGAAAGGGGCCTCTGTGATTTTTTAGGTAATACAGTTACCTTTGACACATCCTTAGTGCAACCAAAAAAAAAAAAATCAATAATCCAAGTTTTTTTAATGGGAAAATTTTTACAATCATATTATATAGTTTTTTACAAAGCCGATGTTTAATGCAGTAAATGAGGAGCCATGGTCTTGAAGTTGCAATTTCAGGAACATCGAATGATAAGGACATGCCAGTACTGTTCACGCCATACTCGACTTCTGAAATTTGATGGTCATATATACTCATCTGATGCAAAACTTTGTCTTGATATTATGACTGTCTAATATTGTGTATTATCATCTTCTTAGCTCAGGTTATTGACATGTGCTTTGGTTTTATGTTGTAAAGAAGGCTCAACAAGATATTCATGCAGCCCATATTAACTCAAAAGGCATTGAGAATGGTATCAGTCGTCGAGTTAATGGGCCACTTCAGTGGTAAGCTTCATTTCTTTGCATAGCTATTTTAATAGAATAAAGATGTGACTTGAAAAAATGTTGGGTTGATGTGAAGCTATGCTTAATATTACAGTAAAATAAGCTTACAAGGAAAAGAAAGCTATATATTTTACTACTGATAAAACTATGAAGATTCAACATTCATGATTAAAAACAAGGGCAATTATTTAAGCTATATTTTTATTTTATTTCTCTTTTTCATTGACTTTGTGATATCGATGCAGGGATGGGAGATGCCTCCATAATTTAGGAGCAGTTTATGTTTCCTTGTCTCCTTTCTTTTTTCCCCCATTGTACCTGGGTACCTGTATATTTCTTTTTGAGAATATTTTCATTGTTGTCTATTGCGATATTATGCCATCTTTAAACTTCTTACTTCTAATTGATACTTGTTAACTTGAATAATCCCTGCAGGGAAAACGTTGGGCTTCTGATCCCCTACTCCTTTGCAAATCTGCCTCCAACAATGCGTGTGCAAAAATCCACTCAAACTTCATGGAAGGTTGATAGAAGATGCCCTTAGAAACTGACTATGGCAAACAGAATTGCGAGGCAGCAATACCAGATGCTTGGATACGGCGAATCAAAGATCAGCTCATCAAGGCTTATTTATTTCTCCCTGCCAAAAGAAACAATACCCACATATATAGAAAGTTTGGCAAGAACTTGGGGATATAAGCAAAGATCCTAAACAGCCAATGAAGTAAGTCTTTCTTTTTGGCATATTAATATTGCCAATGACTAAATCTTCTCTTATGGTTGTCATTAATGACTCAGATCACAAATGAGGATCATTAAGCTAGTTACACAAAGTTATAAGCATGGAAAATGGTGTTGTGCACTATGGTGTTGAGCTTTATAGTGACGATGACTTCAAAAATTGGGTTTTAGTTTAATCATTTGAAGCCTTAATGTCTCTGTTTTCTCCTCATCATTAGGCATTCTTTGAAGGTTTGCCTTTTCCTGACTTGAACATCTATTCAATCTTTCTTTTGAAATTCATTGCCCATAGTGTACGCTGAGATTTTGCTTGTGCAGAGTCAGCCACTTATTTGTAAAGTACCTGAAATTGAACCATATAAAACTTTGGGTTTGGGCACTTATGTACTGAGATTGTTTCCTGTTAGCCTTTTCATATTATCTAAAGTAGAACAATATAAATAGTGGTAGCACACTGCCCAGCGATTATTATTCAAATTGTTGCCAAATCCTTCTACAGAAGGAGCATTCACATTGAAAGAACAAATGCTCCTTGCTTTCCGTACAACTGTTGCAAAAACTAGATTTTCATCTTTGTATCCTCATCTAATTAATATGTCAAACTTTGCACATAAGTATGTTTTTCTATTTTCTATCCTTTGTTTTGAATTATTGATCTTGTTTGTAAAAACTAATGCAGTTTGAACCTAATGGAGAAGCACAGTTTTATATTGGTGAAAATTGTTGAGCAAGGATGCACTTTATATAGCCACGTCTTACATTCTGGTGCAAGATATATTTGGTAAGCCTCATTGGCTGCAAAGCTCGATCAGTTAGAATAACAAAGCTCCCTTCCTCTTTACCCATTATATCCTAAATCTGTTCTATAAAATAACCCTATCAATTGAGCTTCATTATTTGAACAGTTTTGAAATTGGAACTATTTCCTCTCACTGTTTCGGCTTAAGCTTAAGGCAAGAGTCTGTTTGACTAGA
Source organism: Quercus lobata (assembly GCF_001633185.2). Lineage (NCBI taxonomy): Eukaryota > Viridiplantae > Streptophyta > Magnoliopsida > Fagales > Fagaceae > Quercus > Quercus lobata. The sequence goes on from NC_044914.1 coordinate 23,022,366, forward strand.
GTGATTTGAGGGAAGATGAAAAAAAAAGGGAGAGAAAATAGAGGAGAAAATAACTTTTGTGTTATTTGAAGAGATGTGGAGTTCAATTTCTATCTATATCAAAAACCGATTGGTGTATTGGTTTAATGATAAAGATTTATCATCAGAAGTGGACGTCATAAGTTAAAACTCTAACAAAAAAAAAAAAAAAAAAAAAAATGCAAAGGGCAAATTTGCTCTTCATTTTAACGTTGCTCATATCATATAACTTAATTTTTTTTTTTTTCTTTTCATCTTTATCCAAAACTTATCTTAGCAAAAACCAACATTGTTCTTTTTTTGGTGGAGAAACAATACCTGCGTCCAAATCCTAGGTTCCACAATTCATTCGAAAATTTTTTTCTTCATTTTATGATATTTTTATTTTAACCAATTTAATTAATCACCTTTTTTTATATATAAAATTAAACGAAGAGAAATAAATTAAAATAATTTTTTTTTGGAGAGGATAATTAAAATAAAGTAATAATTGTATTGTGTCACTTTTATAATATGTTTAATAATTTCTTATATACTCTGTAATCGAGGATTTTTTTTTTTCCTTCAATAAATATCCCAGACTAGTAGTATGGGTTCTCCAAAAAAAAAAAAAAGTAAATGGGGCATAAAAGTAAATTTATGCAAATTACATTTTCCATCATCTCACCTTTCTACTCCATCAAACAAATAAGTTTTACATCTTTCCACTTTTTCATTTCTTTCTCATTTTTTATCCTCTCACTTTTCTACCTCTCCAAAAGAAAAATCTAGGATAAATTACAAAGTGGGGGCTCGAGAATGACCCATCCTACCTTGAATGGGGAATGAAACTGAAAGGTAACCTCTAGCACTAGAAGGGACTTCTCTAAGAAGAGTAATTGTGGGCCTGAAATAGCCCATAATACCATGAAAAAGGGTGAAAGCCCAAAATTCATCTGCTGCAGAACAACCTGGGCAAATTTGATACATAACAACTTGGGCAAGCCGAAACAAATATATCCTAAGACCCTTCCAAATTTATAACCCAATAGTGAAAAATGGGCCCTTAGAGGCCCAAATCTTTTGTATAACTATAAAGGGATAAGAGCAAACCTGTCATCCACATTAGAGAACACGCACCAAAGATATTTGGTACATTGTGCTTTTTATCTTGATTAATCTTTTAATTTGTAAGCTTCTTCTTTCTCATGTGACGTTGCTTAGGAAAAGAACAATTACATGGTTTTTTGGTTTGGTGGTGGGTCTTGGTTAGGTAACAAAGAGCAAGACTTAGATAAAGTATTTAGGTGATATTCTTTAGATTTCCCTTTTAATATTCTGCCATGCGAATGACTGAAACTTAAAAGAGAAACCTAAAAAACAGCAATAAGATACTATATATAAGTTTTGTCTCATATCAAATTAATTAAGCTTATTGTTGATTAATTTACTTGTTCCCCTGTGACCTTTCATGGGAAAGACAAATCAACTGGATTCTATAGAAAAGGTACGTACGTAGTAGAGTCCACTACTTATTGGTATATTCTTCTCTTTCGATTAACAATAGCCACTTGCATATTTTGTTGTTAATAAACAAGTTGCTTGCCACCTAATCAAGAAAAAGCACAACTTACCTAACAGAGTGGACTAACTTAAAGCACTCACATAAGTTCAATTGGGCCAGGAGCATAGCAAATTGGTTTTTATAATATGGATTTGCTGTTTTCTCATTTTGTGTCTGAAACAAAAATCCTCCTCCATTATCAAACGCATCGACAGCAAAAGGAAAACATGAATGGTAGTAAACAGCTCAGTCATCAATGTATGTAGGGATTTGTCAATATAAAACTTGTATTGTTAGGACATATGTGATTCACTTGTTAAGAACATATGTCACTATTTTATGTAATTAGCTAATCCTTTCACAAAACGCACTTTACTTATAATTAGGTAGATCTAGGATGTGTTTAATACTTCAAGAAATCTTGTTTCAAGATCAAGTGTTAAAGCCATGCAAGTCTATCTAAGATTCAAGTCTATCTAAGATTCAAGTCTGAAAAGTGCTTGTTTATTAAAGCTCAACAGCTAGCCATCTATCGAGCCTTGAAGAGCTATTGAAGCCTTTGACAAAACGCACTTTACTTGTAATTAGGTAGATCTAAGATGTGTTTAATACTTCAAGAAACCCTGTTTCAAGATCAAATGTTAAAGTCATGCAAGTCTATCCAATATTCAAGTCTGAAAAGTGCTTGTTTATTAAAGCTTAACAGCTAGCCATCTATTAAGCCTTGAAGAGCTGTTGAAGCCCGTGGTTCGACAGTAGCTCGACAGATAGGCATTTGTCGAGGTTTATGAAAAACAAAATTTCAATTCTGTTTTGACTCCAATCCGTGATTGTATGTTTAAGATTTCTTTTTTCACAACCCTAGACATATAAAAGGATAATTTTAAGGAACGTCAAAGTGGACACAAGTTGCACAAGTGTTGAGTAAAGTTTATTTGTTCAAGCAAATTATGACCAGAGACAGAATTTTCCCTAGTTCATCGTTATTGTGTAGAAGTTGCTGTGTTTGTGCACCGTAGGGTTTTGTGACCAAGCATCTTCTCGATCTTCATCATCTGGATGAACTGAAGAACTTTGCAACCGACAACCTTCTCTAGTTGGTGATTGAAGTCGCGTATTGGGATCCACGCAATTGGTTAGTCACGTACTGGGAGCCGTGCATTACAAGGAGAGATTGTCACTACAGAATAAGTCCAATTGGGTATTGGGGTAAGGGTTCAACTGTAGGTTGGTATAAGGTACTGAGATTCGTTTACTTGTAATCACTTGTTTTGATAATAGTGGATTCTCGGGAGTGGTGACCTTAAAATTACCCGGTGGGGTTTTGCTGTGCAGGTTTTCCCCATTCATAAACAAATCACTGTGTCAATTTATTTTCCACTGCACTTAGTTTAATTGGTGATTTGTTGTTGCTACCACGTATTTGCATGTTAAACTTGGCTAATTAATCAATTAATTCATCACAATGGGTCAATTCGTTTTTAGCCTATCATGTATCAAGGCAGAAAGACCAATGACTATATACAATGCCGTGATCATGTTAGAGCATTAGCAGCAAAGAAGTTAAAAAGACAAAAAGCTAAAATTATATTGTTAATTGCTATAGTGGGCTGTTATAGCAAGGAGTTATTAAAAAAAATATATATTATTCTAATGTCACACGCTTGATTCTCCACACGTATGAAGTGAAAAAAAAAAAAAAAAAAAAAAAAAAAAAAAAAAAAAAAATCTATCATATTTTTATAATGCCACACGCTTGATTTTCCTCCCTTCCTCTCTCAGTGGCTGATTATCCGATTGGTTCATCGCCGATCCTCTGATCTTAGGCCTTATCAGATGGTGATGATCAATACTCAAATAGAATGGGATATGACAATAACAACCACAATAACTACAAAGTTTTAGCCCAGATAATCTAGTTTAAAAAAAAAAAAAAAATAGCACAAATGTGAGTTTCAATTATCTTATCTGGTAAAATTAGGGATGTCAATTCAGGTTAGCGTGTCGGATTTGTGTCGTGTTGAGGTAGGGATATTCGACTAAATGGCTCAACCCGAACTCGACCCATTTAATAATTGTGTCATGATCCTTCAACTTTAACCCAACCTATTAATAAAGCAGGTTGACTTAACCCAACCCACTTGATACGCTTAATAAACGGGCCGTGTTGGGTTGACACGAATATAACACAACCCATTTCAACCTATATAACATTAAATATAACATCCATTAAGATACTCCCACCACTGCTTTGTTTTTCTATCTCCAAGGATGAGTTGGAACCACTAGATGCATTTCATGAGAGATGGAGAGAGAGAGAGAGCACTCACACCATAGTAGGTAAGAGTGCCACGACAAACAATAGAATAAAATAGTCTTCTTTGTCTGGTGATGAGGAGTGGCACGGCCAGCATAGGCAAGTGGTGCTGGCTGAGCAGCTGACAAATCGGTGGTGATCGACAAAGATATCCAGACCAGACAAGGGTAGTTAAAGACTAAAATAGTAAAAGCCAGCCACGACAGGCATTATATAAGGGACCTTTGCCATGCACAGCAGGGGGGATTGGGGTAATAGTAACCTTTAGAAAGAAATCACAACACTAAAACAAATACTGAGAAAAGAAGAGAAAAGGAAAAAAAGAAAAGAAATTTTAGAAACAACGAAAGAAAACAGAGAGATAGAATGGCAGGCATGCACCAATAGGTTGATCCCTTCTCTCCCTTTACAAGCTCTGCTCTCTACCAAAGACAAAGGATTCTTTTGGACACAACCATTCAGGTTTGCTTCTCTCAAAGTGATTAATTTCTATGGCATGATTTTTCCTGGGAGATTATTCACATTAAGGAGAACGATTCCCTCCTTGGTCTTGGTCTTGTGACATAGTTTGGCATAGCAAATTGATCTTCTTTTTTTTTTTTTTTTGATAACACATGTCTCATCTAATTGGGGATTATTTATTCACTTTGTCTAAAGGCAAAAGTACTTTATTTTATTATTATTATCATGTATGCTTGCCATGACTTATCTGAAATAGTTTTGCCTGCCATGGGCATATGAACAAAGTTCCTAGCAAATGAGGCATAGTTTGTGCACAAGTCGGACCAAAGTGAGTTGCAGTTGGACCGGTCTCAACTCCCCTATTCAGAGCACTCGGGCCCAATACAACAGGAGGCAGCCCAGCTCAACATTGCAAAAAAGGCCCACCACAAACTTCAAAAGAATTTAGAAAAAAATGAAAATAATGATGAAAATGTCACAAATGAACAAGTTCACCATAATGATGTTCAACTAGAAGAAAATGAAAATAATAATGATATGTTGAATTATATACCTTCAAATATTTATGATCTAGGAGATGTTAGAAGAACTTGAATACAAAAATTTAATTAGTTAATTTGCATCTCAAAAGGCAAGAAAAATAGATTTTAAATGAAATATATTATAATATAAAAATATTAAATAAATATTAATTTAATTATGATAGGCCAAAAACGAATTGACCCCTTGTGATAAATTAACCAATTAATTTAGCCAAGTGAATTAATTAAGTTAATTAACATGCAAACGCGTGATAGCACAAACAAATTACCAATAAACTAATTATGCAGCGGAAAATAAATAACACGGTGATTTATTTACGAATGAGGAAAACCTAACGGCAAAAACCCCACCGGGTGATTTTTAGGTCACCACTCCCAAAATTCCACTATTATCAAAACAAGCGGTTATAAGTAAAGGAATCCCAATACCTTATACCAACCTACAGTTGAACCCTTACCCCAATACCCAATTGGACTTGTTCTGTAGTGACAATTTCCCCTTTTGATGCACGGCTCCCAAGTACGTGACTAACCAATGTATGGATCCCAGTACGTAACTTCAATCACCAACTAGAGAAGGTTGTTGGCTACAAAGTTCTTCAGTTCATCCCAACGATGAAGATTAAGAAGATGCTTGGTCACAAAACCTTACGGTGCACATACACAACAACTTCTTCACAAGAATGATGAACTAGGGCAAAACTTTGTCTCCGGTTACAAATTGCTTGAACAAACTTTGCTCAACACTTGTGCAACTTGTGTACCCTTTGATGGCCCTTAAAATAATCATTTTATATGTTTAAGGTTAGAAGAAAAGAAAACCTAAACACATAATCACGGATTAGAGTCAAAACAGAACTGAAATTCTATTTTTCATAAAGCTCAACAGATACCTGTTTGTCGAGATGCTATCGAGCAACTGTCGAGCCACGGGACTGAAACAGCTTCTTGAGCTCGATGGATAGCTAGTTATCGAGCTAGCTGTCGAGTTTTAATGAACAAAACTTTTTCAGCTTGAATCTTGAACAGACTTGCATGTTTTCAACACTTAATCTTGAAACACAGTTTCTTGAAGTATTAAACACATCCTAGATCTACCTAAATACAAGTAAAATGTGTTTTGTCAAAGGATAAGTCAATTACATAAAATAGTGACATATGTTCCTAACAAGTGAATCACATATGTCCTAACAAATTAATATATAAGTATAAAAATGCCATATTTTAGTTCTCGCCTTAGGTCCCAAAATGTCTAGGGCTAGCCCTGCTTACCAACCTAACTATCCTGAAAAATATTGAAAATATTAGAATATTTAATTAGATAATACACTACTAAATGTTGGCCATTTTTTAAAGAGGCATAATGGGTAATAACTAAAAGCAATTGAAGAAAGGTAGATGAGGATTTATTAAAATAGTAGAATTTATAGTAGGCAATTAAGATATATATATATATATATATATATATTTAATGGGTGATACATAGTAAAAAAATTGACATGTATCGGTAGTTGTTTTCCATGTGGTGGCGTTATTTTCCATATATCATACTTAATAAATAAAGGAAGTTAACAAAGATGATATATGTCATTGTTTTATGTATTGTCAAAGAGACACGTATTACCATTTTGTGTATTCATAAGTTATAGGGATTCAACTTTTATAATATATGTCTGTGTTATTCAACCCGGCCTAACTTGGTAACCCGATGACTTGGTACATAGACCTGTTCGGGTCATCAATTGGATCGAATGTGTATAAGACTTGGTCAAAACCGATAAAACTTGGCTAGTTTTAAGCAAACTGTGTGACTTGATTGGATTTTAATAACCTAGCTTGGTTTGTTAATTGTATAAAATTATATTAATAGATTCACCCCATTGACTTCTTTATAATTTAGTGTGTGATAATATGATAATTTAAATTAGAGAAAACCTAAAGATTTTTTTTTTTTAAAATGCACCGTTCTCTCACTTCTATTCACACTACTCTACTCATCACTTTTCACTATTTCAATTCTCCAAACTTGAGATTGTGCATCGATTTGCTGCTCTAAATAGATTACTTTTTAGTTTCACTTAGTCAGTTAGCACATTGGCATGAGTGTAGTATTGTTATATAGTTTATTGTTTAAACATTCTTTTCTATTATTTTGTTTTTACATTTTTTTTGTTTTTAGAGGGTCTTTGGTTGATACCACACCAGTGCATTCTATAAGTATTTCACTCTTCAGGTACCCTAGAGTTGCAAGTTTGGACAATTAGCTCATTGACAATTCAGTGCATCATCAGATTTAATCCTTCAAGGAAAATTACCGTTTCATGCTATGTGAAGTACACTTCTGGAGAAAAATCTACACTTTCACACCAAAGTATCCACTTTTTCAGGAATGTCCACATTTAATACATGGTGACACTTGATGTGTACTGAGATTGCATAAAGGAAATGCGAGACAATTAAATACAATCTTTAATGATCCCCAAAGAACATAGAGAAGAGGTTAGGGCTTATTTTGGTTAACTTTTTAAAAAATTGTTCAAAAAACCAGTGAAATAGTTTCCGTAGGATCGCTTTATGCGTACAGATTACTCCCAGATTGCCCATTAGTCAATCTATTACCTACTTGAAAGACTTAACCAGGCTTTTCAAAAAATAAAAATAAAAAATACACATGGAAGAGATTAGGGCTTAAATAATAAACACTACTCTTTTACTCCCAGATTACCCATTAGTCAATCTATTACCTACTTGAAAGACTTAACCAGGCTTTTCAAAAAATAAAAATAAAAAATACATAGAGAAGAGATTAGGGCTTAAATAATAAACACTACTCTTTTACTCCTAGATTGCCCATTAGTCAATCTATTACCTACTTGAAAGACTTAACCAGGCTTTTCAAAAAATAAAAATAAAAATACATAGAAAAGAGATTAGGGATTAAATAATAAACGCTACTCTTTTACTCCCAGATTGCCCATTTGTCAATCTATTACCTACTTGAAAGACTTAACCAGACTTTTCAAAAAATAAAAAAAAAAATTACATAGAGAAGAGATTAGGGCTTAAATAATAAACACTACTCTTTTACAAATTGTTCAAAAAAATCGGTGAAACGGTTTCTGTAGGGGTGCTTCTCACGTATAGATTACTCCCAGATTGCTATTAGTCAATCAATTACCTACTTAAACCAGTGTTAAAGAAAAAAGAAAAAGACTTAACCAGACCTACTAATCACCCACTTCCACAAGTATGTCTTAACTGTTGAGCAATGCTGCACTCAGAGCCATCCATCTTAATCTTATTAACGTGGTTCTGTCCATACTCCATAGACTTATTGGGAAGAAAATGAAAGTCCTATTTAAAGATTGAAACTTCATTTAAAACTTCAAACTCCTAGGAAATATTAACTGACAAGGAGAGAGAAACAAGATAACGAATGGCAACTCTCTAGAAAGCATAATATATTTCATATTACTTTATTTTCTATACTTGCATGTCTTTGGCATCCAACTACAATGGGATTCCGAGGTTTCTATTTGTCCTTTGTTTTACTGGCTTTAAGTTTCGAGCTACAAAACCTGAATTCTGAGACGCTAACATGCCATGTGGATGACTTCAGAGCCTTGAATGGCTTCTCCAGTTGTTTAGAGTCAACAATTGCTGGTTGGAACAACACTTCCTCTCCTGGTTGCTGCACCTGGACTGGCATCACTTGTGATAATTCCACTGTTTCCTGCAGAAGAGTGGTTGGCTTGGAACTTGGCAGCAAAAAACTTGCAGGGAAGATTTGTGGATCCCTGGCAGGCTTGAGTCAATTGAGAGTTCTAAACCTCTCTCATAATTTCCTTCAGGGGTCACTTCCTGATGAGTTGTTTAGTCTGCCAAACATAGAGATCATAGACTTAAGCAACAATGCTTTTGTTGGGTCCATCAAGAACAAAGGTATGTGTAAAATATCTACAAGAATTCAAGTGCTTAATTTCTCTAATAACCAAATTTCTGGAAAAGTTCCAAAAGGTTTGGAAAATTGTAATTCCCTACAACATCTCTCTTTTGATGAAAATGGTTTATCAGGGAGTTTGCCTGAGAGTCTCTTCCAGCTAAAAAATCTTAGTGAACTGAATCTTCAGGGTAATAGTATATCTGGGTCACTGAGTAATGGGATTAGTAACCTCTCTAACCTTGTCAAACTGGATATCTCCTCTAATTTGTTTTCTGGAGTTCTTCCAGACATTTTTGGGAGACTTGCAAGGCTTGAGCATTTCTCAGCCATGTCAAATTTATTCACTGGTCATTTGCCTAATTCACTGGTAAACTCCCCATCACTTCAAATGTTAAATTTGAACAACAACTCTCTAAGCGGTCCAATCAATCTCAACTGTTATGCAATGAAAAATCTTCTCTCCCTAGACCTTGGTTCTAACCTATTCCACGGTCCAATTCCCAATAGTCTTTCTTCCTGCAGAAGATTGAAAACACTAGGAGGCCGTTTGGATTCAGCGTTTTCTGCTGAATCCAAGCTGCGTTTTCTGAAATTTTTTTTTTTTTTTTTTTTTTTTTTTTTTTTTTTTTTTTTTTTACTTTAGCCGCACAATTTGACTAAATCAACTGTGAACAGTACATCGTGCACTGTTCACGGACCCACAAATTCCACTTTTCAGCAACTTTTTCATTAAAAATAGGTCCCACGATACTATTCACATATTTAAAAATTATTTTGCTACAGTGTTTTCAGTTTCAGTTTTCAATTTCAACAAAAATAAGCTCAATCCAAACGGACCCCTAGGTCTTGCCCGCAACAACCTCAGTGGAAAAATTCCCAACAACTACAGGAATTTGAAGTCTCTAACACATCTCTCACTGTCAAACACTAGCCTCTAATATATTATCAGCTCTCAGGATTCTACAATATTGCAGGAACTTAACTATGTTGGTCCTTACAATGAATTTTCATGATGAACAAATGCCGAATGATGAGAATCTGCATTTCAAAAACCTCAATGGTCTAATTCTTGCCAATTGTAAACTCAGAGGTTCAATCCCGCAATGGTTGAGTAGTTGCCACAAGTTGTAGCTTTTGGATTTATCATGGAATCATTTGGGTGGAAGCGTACCATCATGGTTTGGAAAGTTTGAATCTCTCTTTTACTTGGATTTGTCTAATAACTCTCTCAAAGGTGAGATACCAAAGAGCTTGACTGAACTACAGAGCCTCATAAGTGGGAATATCACAAGAGAAGAGCTTGTCTCAAGCTTTCAACTTCACACTGCTCGACAAGGTGGACCAATCTTAAGTTATAGGCAGATTTCAAGCATTCGACCAACTTTAGACCTGAGTTACAACAATCTCCAAGGCCCAATCTGGCCAGATTTTTGGAATTTGAAAAGGCTCCATGTTTTGAACCTGAAAGAGAATAACCTATCAGGCCCTATTCCAAATAATTTATCAGGGATGACAGGCTTGGAGAAACTTGATTTGTCTCACAATAAACTATCAGGTGAAATTCCACGTTCATTGGTAAATCTTAGCTTTGTGTCGACTTTCGACGTATCCTATAATCATTTGTGTGGGAAAATTCCTGAAGAAGGTCAGTTCGATACTTTTCCAAGTGCAAGCTTTGAGGGAAACAATGGTCTTTGTCATTCAGAGTACTGTACCTGTCAGTCTGACCAGACTCCTATTTATTCTCCTAGGGAGAAAAAGAAAATAATTATTGGTCTACCATTTGAAATTGGAGCTGCAACAGGTTTTGTTCTTACTGTCATATACTGCTTCATGTCCGAATTGTCATTCCCATAGCAGAACAATCAGGTAGAACATAAAAATTGAAATTGGATAGTAGGTGTATTTCAAAGAATAAAATAATATGTATTACCTCTCATTTGATAGTGTGCCAGATTAATTTCCATGAGTTCATATGAGAATCCGATTGGTGCAGTTATGTTAATTAAACTTAAATATTCTGTTTAGTATTTCTGTTCTTAATTATAACACTTGTAGTAGAAACCCAGTAAAGAATGTGATGTGTTAGTTGTGGCTGGTATGTTGAAATTGCTTTTTATTAGTTGTGGCTGAATCTCAGCTTTTGGTAAAGCGTGGCCGGTTTTTTCAGCTTGTTTTCAATGAAATTCTTGGTTATCCTAAAAACAAAAACAGTGAAGAATGTAACTATCATCTGCACTGCAGGGAAAATGTGAAATATATTCAAGAATTGGTATCTTCTTCACCTATTCAACATTTCTTTTTTAGGGATAAGTCCACTGATTCGTGTTCATGACCGTACCTATGGGAGAGGCAAATTGAGAGAGGAAGATAAATTGTTGTTACTCTCCTATGAAGCCACCTGATCGCAACGTCATTAACCACATAATTAATCTTTTTTATTTTTTTTTTACCTTTAATTTTTTTACAATATTAAATATATAAATATATTGGTTTTACAAATTTATTTTAGGAAGTTTTAACTTTATATATTCCTTTACTTTAATTTTGATGTTATAATCTATATAATAAATCTATGGAAAATCAAATAAAAGTATTGTCTATATATATTCATTTTGGACGGTTTTAACTTTACATATTATTTTGCCCCTTTATCTTCTTTTATTTTGGCTCTTCTTATTCCCATTATCTTACTATAAATTTGTCACTCTCTCCCATTCCATGCATATTTTTCCCATACAAAAAATGTTATCTCTCTCTCTCAAATTCTTTTTCATTTTTTGTTGGATTTTTTTCCCCTGTATCTCTACCTTAGATTGATGAATATTAGTTTTTTAGAATTCAACTTTTTAAAATTTTCTATAAAAAAATATTCACTGCCCATAGGAGGTTCTCCTACTAGAGATTTGTTCCCTTATTGTCCTATTATTAACTAGTTCATATGTGTTCATTGATGCAAGTATTTTTTTTTTTTTTTTTTTTGTCATTTATTTACAGCACTAAACACTTTTAATGAATGGTGTTTAATGTTGATCTGAATTGGGGAAAATCATATTATAATATGTCATATTTTGTGTTATTATTAGATTTTAGTTTCTTTGGAAAGCAATAAGATAATCTGGACAAGCTAATGAAGAATAGTTAGTGTAGTTGAAGATAATGGCTTTTGTGCAATTTCTTTTCGCTGTTTGTAAATATTGTGTTAAATATATTAGCAGCAAAATATTAAGTCTTTATTATATGATGTTCCTTAGATGTTTAACTAATTGTTTTAAGCGTTTACGAATATTTTATATTGTTTTATCATCTTCTTTATTTCATTATTGTGTTCTTTGAGATTTTTAAGAAAACAAATTCTATTTTGTGTTTAAAATTATTTATTCATCTATTCATTTTTCATATGTTGGATTAGATGTTAGATTAGATTATGACAACATTAACACAATAATTCTTTTTTCAAACAAACTTCTCTATTATTTCCTCTATGGAATTGTGCTCTTGTTTGTTTGTTTGTTTTTTTTTTTTTTTTTTTTTTTTTTTTTTAAGGAAAAAGAATTGCATCTTTTCTTTTATTTTATTTATTGAATTGTAGTTTTGTTGATTTTTATTAATTTTTTAGATAAGTTTTAGGTGTTTTTGATTTTATGGTAAAAAATTTATGGTTTGAAAAAATATGTTAAAATTGAAAGAAAAATTTCAGATTTTATATAATTTTTAATGATACACAAATATTATAAATAACATTTATTAAAAAATTAATTTTTTTTCTAACTTACCTTTTGAATTCTTAAGAAAAATTGTATTGTTTTGATACAAAAATAACACACACACACACACACACACACACACACATATATATATATATATATTACATTTGTGATTGTCCTTAAAATAAATTAAAATATGATTATAAATTACATTACTATTTATTAAATTAGTCAAAATGAAATTATAGATAAATTTAATGAGCTCACCCTAAAAAAATTATCACATGCAACGTGCAGGATCTGTGACTAGTCTATATCTATATCTATATGTATTTAAAAGCTGAAACATAACATTTAGTGTTGCTACGCTTCAATTAAGCTACATCAGCATTCACGTCATTATCATTTTCCTTTCTAATTTTGCTACAATTTTTTTTAACATTCACTTATTTTTTAAATATTTACACTTTCTCCAAACTTTCACATTCCCTTACTTTTTCATCTCCCCACTATTAAGACATGTATGTGATTCACTTGTTAGGAACATATGTCACTATTATATGTAATTAGCTAATCTTTTGACAAAACGCACTCTACTTGTATTTGGGTAGATTTAGGATGTGTTTAATACTTCAAGAAACTGTGTTTTAAGATCAAGTATTGAAGACATGCAAATCTATCCAGGAAACAAGCTGAAGAAGTGTTTGTCATTAAATCTCCACAGCTAGCCATCTACTGAGCTTAAGAATCTGTTCCAGGCTCGTGGCTAGACAGCAGCTCGACAGATAGGGTATCTGTCGAGGTTTATGAAAAACAGAATTTCAGTTCTGTTTTGACTTTAATCCATGATTATGTGTTTGAACTTTCTTTTCTCACAACTCTAGACATATAAAATGATTATTTTAAATGCCATCAAAGGTGACACAAGTTGCACAAGTGTTGAGCAAAGTTTGTTCAAGCAATTTGTAATCGGAGACACAATTTTTGCCCTAGTTTATCATTCTTGTGAAGAAGTTGCTATGTTTGTGTACCGTAGGGTTTTGTAATATAACCAAACATTTTCTTGATCTTCATCGTTGGGATGAACTAAAGAACTTTACAGCCAACAACCTTCTCTAGTTGGTGATTGAAGTTGCGTACTGGGATTCACGCAATTGGTTAGTCACGTACTAAGAGCCGTGCATCGAAATGAGAAATTGTCACTACAGAACAAGTCCAATTAGATATTGGGGTAAGGGTTCAACTATAAGTTGGTATAAGGTACTGGGATTCCTTTACTTATAACCGCTTGTTGTGATAATAGTGGAATTTTGGGAGTGGTGACCTTAAAATCACCCGGTGAGGTTTTTGCCGTGTTGGTTTTTCTCATTCGTAAACAAATCACCGTGTCAATTTATTTTCCGCTGCATACTTAGTTTAATTGCTGATCTCTCTCTCTCTCTCTAAAATTTCTTGAATCTCTACTTTAGATTTATCATTTTTGTATTTTTTGGAACTCTAATTAATTTAGGTTGATATAATTTAGTTTTGTGTTTTAAGTTATTATTATTATTATTTTTTTGTTCTCTTTAATTGTTACATATTTTCCGATTACATTATAAAGAATTAAATATAATATTATTCTATTATATAGTATGATTTCGATAATTTAGTATTTATTATTATATCTTTTAATTTCACTTTTTTTTTCTTCTCATCTTATTTTATTCAATATTGAAATTCAACCACATCCTCCTTATCATTAAATTATTTATATTTTCTCACCTTTTTTGTTTTAAAAAATAAAAAAAAGGTAATATTATACTTAATTCAAATAAAAAAAAATTGTCCTCATCAAATTGTACTCATTTTTTTTTAACATTTATACTTTCTCCAACCTTTCTCCTTCCTTTTACCTTTTCATCTCTCCAAAACTTCTACCTTAATATCACTCTTCCTCTTTCCCTTTATCTTCCTTTATTTTCTTTCTTTTTATTATCTTCCTTTTAGTATAAATTTTTCATTCACTCTTCCAATCTTTGCATAATTTTGCCTCATGAAAAAGGGATATTTCCTTCTCTTTCTCCCTTAGTATTTTGGTGGATCTTTTTTATTTTTCTTGCATCTCTACTTTAGCTTGATCAAGTTTTGTGTTCTCTAGAACTTTATTTTGGGTTTATGTGATTTAGTTTTATGTTTTAAGTAATTTTTTGTTCACTTTGCTTGTTAAATGTTATCCTATTACATTATAAAGAATTAAAGATAGTATATAAGAATATAATATTATTATATTACATAGAATGATTTGGATAAGTTAGTGCTTATTGTTATATATATTATTTTTAAATTTTTTTCTTCTCATATTATTTTATTCAACATTTGAATTCAGCCACACCCCCCATATATATCATTATTATTTATATTTTCTCTCCTTTTTATTTTAAAAAAATTAAACCTATAATATTTTTCTTAAATTTAATAAACAAAATTGTCCTCATAAAGTGAAGCTAGGGAAACCCTCATTCTCGAACCCAATGCATCAAAGGAAAAATGGAATACAAAACAAATATCAATTTAGAAACACTAAATTAAAAAAAAAAAAACTAATAATGCAAATTTAATGTCATAGAATCATCATCATATTTTGGAAAATGATAGGTTACCAATGGAGAGAGAGAGAGAGAGAGAGAGACAGATGGTAATGGAAAAACAATACAAAGTAATAAAGAGTAGATAAAAAAAAAAAAAAAAAATCAAACGTCAATTAGTAATCACTAATTGGAAAACAAAGAGATTGTAAGGAGAAGTAAAAAATAAAATAGAGATAACCATACGAACATTAAAAACTTTATAGTATAGTAAAATAAACCGTTAAATCCACTTAAAAAAATTAAATCAATAATCAACAATTAAATACAATCATAGTACTAAATTTAAACTTAAAACTAATCGAACTCTAACTATGGAAACCATATTTCTAATCATAATGTAAAAAGTGATGTTCTTTGGTAATAGTAGAAATTACATTAGATATAAAGTTATAAAATTTTAAATTCCTTTTTTGACATTTCATTTAAGCTTTTATATATATATATATATGTATGTATGTATGTATGTAAAGGTTAAAAAAAATGTATATTTAAGGTTTTTATTAACTTAAAAACTAATGAAAAACCAATGGTTAATAACTAAAATTATTGTACTAATAAAATATTTAATGAGATCATCTTAAAAAAATTATCACGCGCAACGTGCAGGTATGCGACTAGTCTATTTTATATCTATATCTATATCTATATCTATATAATAACTAATAGCCGAAAAGTTTGACTTTTTGTTGATCACTCTTCATGTTCATGGCGCCACTTGGCTATATAAATTGTTGCCACGTCTACAATTAAAAACAAAAGGATATAACTTTTCACAAACCGTATCAATCCTATTTTTCATACTTTTGGTGTATAGTTGCACCATTCCGTTGGGTAGTTATTAGTTTTTCCGGCCCTTATCAATTAACCACGCCAGACACAATTCAAACTATTCAAGCGTGAAGTGGTAAAAGTACAAGTCAGAGGTATTTTTATTTATCTAAAAATTTGCAACTCAATATTCAAAGTTATATTGAATTAAATAAGCTTCAGGCTGATTATCAATGTAAAAAAAAAAAAAAAAAACAATTATAGTTTTCAATTTATATTCTTTTTTCTATTATAACAACCCAGAAAGATAGCAAGAAAAAGTAATATACAATTCAAACTATTCTGAACTAAATATTTTATATGTTATACAATTCACATCCAGAATTCTAAGTAATTATCATGAAGAAAAAAACTTTATAAACTCATTTTCACAATTCCATAAATTTCATCCTTGCTTTCACATGCACACACATATATAGAAAATCCTATAATACTTTTACGTTTTTTGATGGTACAATTCTCACTATGAGCATGACCATCAATTTCAAAGGAGTTTAGTCTCTACCCTGTCTTCCTGAATATAAACTAAAAAATTAAATTAAAAGATACATAAGGCAGTGGAGTGTTTAAAAGCAAAATCACATAGACTAAAATCTTAATAATATAAAAGCGAACAAAAATGATTGACTTGGAGGCTTAATTGAATGTTATCTTTAGACAATATTTTTCCCATACAAGAGTTGCTAAAGGGTTACTACAAATTTATTCCCAAGATATTATTAAGTTTATTAGGTTTTACAAATAGCAGATTTGGAGAAGATGAAAGAGAAGAAGTTACAAAATGAATATAAACCACTATTTATATCCAAAAGATTATGACCCTTCAACAAATACCTTTTTATTCAATATGCATATTTTTGATCAATAGGTACATTTTCATTCAATAGGTACCCTTTCAGTCAATAAACACATTTTTTTTTTTTTAAGTGGTCAATAAATACATTTCCATTCAACAAGCACCTTTTTGGTCAATAGACACATCTTCGTTCAATAGGCACATTTTTGTTCAATAGGCATCTTTTCGTTTAACAAACATCTTTTTGGTTAATAGGCATATTTTTGTTCAAAAGGCACCTTTTGGTATATCCAATTTGCACCAATTTGAATAGTTATGTCCTTTCAAGAGGCACCTTTTGGTATATATATATATTAAAACATACCTTGTATATACCTATTTATACAACACAAACTAAACTAGAGATAAATTAAAAACATTATGTCTCTTATTCCTTCCAACAAAAAACTAATAATTAAAATAACATTTTTTTTTTTTGCTTTCTTGAAACTCATCCAGTAGCTATTCCCGTGTATCGCAGGGGTTAGTGACTAGTATTACTAAAAGCTGAAGCATAGTATTTATTGTTGCTATGCTCTTATTGTGCCACATTAGCAGCCACGTCATTAATTTATTTTATATAATTTCTTTTCTCTATTTAAACTTTTCTTCCCCCTATTTTCAAAAAAAAAAAAAAAAAACTCTTCTTCTCCCTATTAATTCACACACCTACTGTTACACTTCTTCCAATATTTCCCTTTCATTTTTGCCTTTTTATCTCCCTACAATTTTACCATTATACTTCCTTCATCTTTTTATATTTTGACTCTTGTCGAGGTTTCTTTTTATGTTTTTTGTACCTTAGACACACGTCTTGATGTTGTTGGACAACGCTTAGTCTCAGCTTTTTCTAAGAAGGAAGTTGTGTCTAGCGCTCTGCGGAATGGGTTCCAAAGTACCATTCTACCACTGCCAGTTTATACGCAAACGTTGAGTCGAAGTCCAAGGGAAGACACTGCAAAGTGGGTTTATCCTCTGCTTTTTCTGCAGAAGGAACTTTTCTCCAGTTTTTGCCACAAGACCGAATTTTTACTATATAGTAAAACTTTCTGCTACACAGTAAAACTTTCTACTATGCAGTAAAGCTTCTTGCTACGTATTTGCTGCACTATAAAAAATTTTGCTACGTAGTAAAGCTTTCTGCTGTGCAGTAAAACCTTCTGTTGTGCAGTAAAACTTTCTGCACTTTTCTGCAACGTGAATGACTACTCTTCATTTTTTATTTCAGAAATACTTTTTCTACTTACTGCACATAAACAAATCTAAAACCCAAAGAAAATACCCATCAAGCAAATGTTAGTTTACATGGGTTAGCATATTCTCAAATATATACATACATATATTCTATTTATACTTATACATATTCACATATATACATATAAAATATATTTTGCAAAACATGAGATACAATGTATATGTATATGTATTTATGGCTAGATAATGATTAGTTCGTGTCAAAAGTAAAACATGTAATAACAAAGAAATAAGAAGGCTTCAGCAGAAAAGGTTTAGCTAGTATAATAGCTAACACGGTAAATATAATAAAAAGGCGCTATAGCAGAATAACTAGTAAGCAAATAAAGATACCACATCAGGACAACTGATGCAGGAACATGATAAAAAATGACCTACAGCAGAATGACTAAATATAGCAGATATAAGTTCTAATGAGTGAAATGAAACATATTTGCAATTTAAATCAAGTATTGAATCTTCCCATAGGATAAGTAAACCAAAAAGGAATCCAAACCCCAATTTGAACAACCTTGTCATAGGCTTTTGCCATCAAAGTTGTGCATTTTGGAGAATAGGCCTAAATAGCTACTAGCTACTAGCTATTACTTTTATAGGACTTCAAAGATTGGGTTTATTAAGAGGGAGGGAAAATATGGTCTATTGATGTATGCCCCTATTCCTGCCATGTTTTCTCTCTTCTTTTTACCACTTTCTTTCTTTCTTTCTTTCTTTCCATTCTTTTTTTACTTTTAGTTTCTTACTACTCTCTTGCCATGGGTTGTTCCCTCTTGAGTCTTTCCTTTTCTTGGGTCCCTCTCTTTGGTTGCCTCCCCCTCTAAGTGCCTCTCAGGTGTTTACTCCTCTCTCTTACCATAGGTTTCTTCCCCTCATCTATAGCTACCTCTCCTTTATATAGTGAACTGATTTAATGGGATTTCTCCCTTTTACCCCTAGGGTTTCACCAATTGTTCTTGGCTTGTTGTAGGCATTCCTTTAGGACTACCCACCAACCCATTGGTTGCCTTGCTCTAAATACATTTGCTGCACCACTACTCATTTCGTGACAAAATTTCATTTTGTTTGTTTTTGCTGTATACCTCTACTTCTAGGTTCAAATGGATAAGGATTGGGCTACCTCACCACCTACCTCTATAGCATGCATCAAATGATCCTAGCCATCTATTACCTCTTTTGGGTAAGATACCATCCTATCAGGGTATATTCTCAAAAGAAGTTACGGTTGGAAACCAAATATAAACACCTTTTCCTCCCACCACCAAACCACACCCTTTGAATTCTCTTGACTGTGGGCCTACCTCCTTTATATTGGTTGTGTACAGTTTGGTAGTGCTCCGCCCTTTGTGTGCTTGCTCCACTATTTTCTGTTTTTGTCTTCTTTCATTCCCATGCTATTTCTACTGTAGTAGATTAGGTTTTTTTTTTTTTTTTTTTTTTTTTTTTTTTTTTTTTTTTTTCATTCTGTTGTGTGTCTCTGTCTTATTTCCTCATGCATTTCCTATTGTGTTTATCATTTCCTTTGGTTTGGCTTTTCTTTCCTTCATGCAATTCCTGCTGTTGACACTTCTTACTTCTCCTTGTTTCTGTCCCTCGTGCTTCTTCATATTATTTTTCACACCTATCCTTTTATACAAAAGGGTTTGGGCCTTTGTGGGCCAAATAATGTTGACTGGATCAAAAGGGTCTTAAACCCAATTTGCCTTGATTTGTCGAAGTAATTCTGTTGAAGAACTGTATTTTGTGGCTGATTTGTATTCTGTTGCAGATTTGCATTTTGTTGCAGATTGCTTTCCCTTGCATTTCTTTTTTTGGTCCTTTCTTGCTTTTCAATCTTCTTGGTAGGTCTTTGGGCCTTGCTTTTCATTGGGCTTTCCTTCGCATGAACTTTTGGGTAGGGATTTGCTAAAATGGGCATCAACAACTCTTCATCTACCCATTTTATTTTGTATAAATTTGATATCGTTTTCCCATTCAATCCATATTTTTCCCACAGAAAATTATGAGTACTCTCTCTCTCTCTCTCTCTCTCTCTCTCTCCATTCTTTGGTGAATTTTTATTCTTTCTTATAACACTAATTAAGGTTGATAGTTTTTTTTAATATGTGTTTTGGTTTTATGTTTTTTTTTTTTTAATATCCCATTAGAAATTCTTTTTTTTCCCTTTTATAGCTTTGGTTGAATTTTAGTTTGAGTTAATACATAGTTTTTTTTGGAAACTTGAATTTGAATATGCCTACCAATTGTTCAAGTAATAAATTATTATAAAGCATATTATTTATTCCTTTAGTTTCATTTTAATTTTGGTTAAGATAGTATTGTAATTTTGTAATGAGTTTTGATTATTATGAAAATTTCCTTATTCCTTAAGAGATGAGAAATTTGAATAATAAATTTGAAACTTATAAAGTTTAGTTGAATATTAAAAAAATATAATACACTACAATAGAAGTTAGAAGAATATGGTTCACCTTAAAAAAATATTAATCAAACATAAAATAATATTAATAATAATAAAATGGTATATTTGTAGAGATAAAAAGATTAAAAAAAAAATACTTGAAGAATTTAAAAAAAAAAAAAAGATACTTGAAGTAATGCTTATGTTACACCTCATTTCATAATATTTATATTCCCATGCATTTCGTAGGTTTGCGACTAGTTTAATGCTGCTGCTGCTCTCATGTTGTGCCACATCAGCTGCCATGTCATTCTTTTTTTTTCTTTTTTAAAATATAATTTGTCTTACAATTTTAAAATGGTTTTTACAATTTTCAGTCCTATAAATTCAGCCCACTACTTAGTTATTTACTTCCACTATCACCCTATAATAAATATGTATAATTAATCCAACCCACCTCTTATTTATTTAGTTCCACTATCAAGCCTAACCCAAAACCTTTTCAGTTCAGTTTTAGGGTTTTATGTGAACCTTTTTAGCTTAAAGGGGAAAAAAAAATTTTGAAGCGTTTCAAGCTTTAGGGTTTTTTTTTTTCCAATTTTCTTATAATTGTTTTTAACATTTATTTTTTTTTAATATTTACACTTCTCCAACCTTTCTCTCTTCCTTACCATTTCATCTCCCCACTATTTCTTCAATCTTTCTCCCTCCCTTACCTTTTCATCTCCCCACTACCCTCTACATTAATATCATTCTTCCTCTTTCCCTTCACCCTCCTTTATTTTTATCTCTTCTTATTCACACCCTCTTACTATAAATTTGTCACTATCTCTTCTATTCTATGCATAGTTTTCCCTCACCATAAAAAAAGGTTCCCTCTCTCTCTCTCTCTAAATTTTTTGGTGGATTTTTATTTTTTATTTTTCTTGCATCTCTACTTTAGGTTGATAATTTTTTATATTTTTAAAACTCTATTTTGGGTTAATGTGATTTAATTTTGTTTTTTAAATTGTGATTTAGTTTTGTTTTTTAAATTGTTGTTGTTGTTGTTGTTTATTTATTTATTTATTCTCTTTGATTGTTAAATGTTATCCTATTGCATTCTAAAGAATTAAATATAGCATATAAAAATATAATATTATTCTATTACATAGCATAATTTGGTATTTATTATGTTACATAGCATGATTTTTTATAGTGCTCAATTTAGATGTTAAACTATGAGACTTTACTAATTTTTGTTTATTTTCTAATCCTTTGTGGTGGACAAAGTACTCTTAATAGTTGTATTAGAAGTACTCTATAATGCCATTTATTTAAAGAAAAACAAAGGTTAGCCAAACGAAAATAATCGGATAGATGACAAATTTTAACTTTTGCAATTTTATTTTTATTATTATTATTATTTTATAAAAATGCATGTATAGAAATTTAATTCTTAGATTTTGCTAATAATTGTTTATTTAATAATATGTTTTGGGTGGCCGAAATTATAATTTCTACAAAGAAAATAACCTTAATAAATTATCAAAAACAAAATTTTATCCTAATATTGGTTCAATTAATCATTGTTAAGTTTTATTAATTTTTTTTAGTTTACGTTTTTTTGGTGTTTTTGATTGTTCCTATAATAAATAAAAATATGATTACGAAATACATTACTCATTATTAGATTAGTTTAAATTGTAAAAAAAAAAAAATTTAATAAAACCACCATAAAAATAATTATTACGTGCAACGCACAGGTTCACGGCTAGTTATTAATAAAAGTGTAAACACATTCATTTTCATATCATAGAGAATATGAAGCTAACTAATAAGCTACATGGTTAACATTAGGAGAAATACAATTAACGCTCCAGCCACAATTGAAGCTACATATAACTGTATGATTATTATTGTACCCATCCGATTTTCATATGAACACAAGGAAATTTGGTCTCGCTGTTACTTAAGAGGTAACAAATCTTATTTACTTTCTTTTGTGCGGCTTTGGCAGTGCCAATCCGGACATGAAGCAACATATGACAGTAAGAACAAAACCTGTTGCAGCTCCAGTTTTAAATGGTAGACCAATGATTGTCCTTTTTCTCTCCCTTATAGAAAGAATAGGAATTTGTTCAGACTGACAAGTACACAATGCGTGACAAACCATTGTTTCCCTCAAAGCTTGTATTCGGAAAAGTATCGAATTGACTTCCTAAAGGAATTTCCCCACATAGCTGATTATAGGATATGTCGAAAGTTGACAGAAAGCTAAGATTTATTAATGAATAGGGTATCTCCCCTAACATATTATTGTGAGACAAACCAAGTTTCTCCAAGTCTGTCATGCCTGATTGATAGTTTTTAGACCCCTTAAAAACACAATTGGATTAACCTAGGTAATTAGCCAAGTTGTTGCTTAGTCCAAATTCCAAATCTAGGTTTTCACAATCAAACAATCATATCATGCAAAGTAGCAGAAAGATAAATAACACAATGATATGATCACCTAGGAAACCAAACCGATAAAAACCTGGGGAGGATTTAACCTAACTATCCTCAAGGTAAACCTGAATTCACTATGAAAGAATCGAAGTTGTTCAACAGGACTTAGACCACTAACATCCTATTACTACCCACCAGTAGAAACTTACTAACACGACCACGTGCAAGCTCCGAAACCATGGACTCCTTCTTTCTTGGATTCTCCAGCAAGTACAAGCACACCCGCTTGTGTTTCTTTAAGTTCTTATGGCAGCAACTGAATGATCATCAAGATCTTGAAGAAATCTCCTTCTTGATAATCCTAAGCTTGTGTAAAGGAAAGCTCCTCACGGATCTCACAAGAGATTTACACAAACAACAATATGAGCAACACTAAAACGTGGCTAGGGTTTGCCTTATATACCTAGGGCAAATTAAAAAACCCTAAACGTCTTAAAACAAACTAGGGCAGAGTTGGAATTCTGTAGAAAACGCATTTGACCCGATTTTCGATCGATCGAGCCTAAGCTTCGATCAATCGAACCAAGCCAAGAAGCAATATTAATTTCTGCATCAGCTTGTTCCAACTTTACATAAATGAACCAACTTTGAGCAAGTCTAAACATGACTAAACATCTTGTTTTGATCATGGTTTGCCAACAATACACATTAGAATTCTAAATACATAAAATCCTAAGTCTTTAGAACCTAACACTAATAAATTATTTGGAATAGGGCTTGAAAGTTTATTCTCTTTCAGATTCAAAACATGGAGCCTTTTCAAATTCCCAAAACTTGGCCAGATTAGGCCTTGGAGAATGTTGTAACTCAGGTCTATAGTTGGTCGAAAACTTGAAATTTGCCTATAACTCAAGCCTGGTCCACCTTGTTGAGCAGTGTAAAGTTGAAAGCTTGAGACAGGCTTTTCTATTGTGATCTTCCCACTTATTAGGCATTGAAGTTCAGTCAAACTCTTTGGAAGTTCGCCTTTGAGAGAGTTATTTGACAAATCCAAGTAAAAGAGAGTCAAACTTTCCAACCCATGATGGTATGTTTCCACCAAGATGATTCCAAGACAAATCCAAAAATTGTAAGTTGTGGCAACGACTCAACCATTGCGGGATTGGACCTCTGAGTTGACAATTGGCAAGAATTAGACTGTTGAGGTTTTTGAATTCCAGACTCACATCATTTGGAATTTCTTCATCATGAAAGTTCCTTGTAAGGCCCAACATACTTAAATTCCTACAATGTTGTAGAATCCTAAGAGCTGATAATATATTACTAAGGCTAGTGTTTGACAGTGAGAGCTGTGTTAGAGACTTCAAATTCTTTAAGTTATTAGGGAGTTCACCGCCAAGGTTGTTGCGCCCAAGATTGAGTGCTTTCAATCCTCTGCAGGAGGAAAGACTATTAGGAATTGGGTCGTGGAACAGATTCGAACCAAGGCCTAAGGAGACAAGATTTTTCATTGCAGAACAGTTGAGGTTGATTGAACCACTTAGAGAGTTGTTGTTCAAATTTAACATTTGAAGTGATGGGGAGTTTACTAAAGAAGTAGGCAAATGACCGGTGAATAAATTTGACCTGGCTGAGAATTGCTCAAGCCTCGCTAGTCTCATAAAAATGTCTGGAAGAACTCTAGAGAACAAATTAGAGGAGATATCCAGTTTAACAAGGTTAGAGAGGTTACCTATTCCATTACTCAGCGACCCAGATAAGCTATTTCCCTGAAGATTCAGTTCACTAAGATTTTGTAGCTGGAAGAGACTCTCAGGCAAACTCCCTGATAAACTATTTTCATCAAAAGATAGATGTTGTAGGGAAGCACAAATAACCAAACCTTTTGGAACTTCTCCAGAAAATTGGTTATTAGAGAAATTAAGCACTTGAATTCTTGTAGATATTGTACACACACCTTTGTTGTTGATGGACCCAACAAATCATTGTTGCTTATGTCTATGATCTCTATGTTTGGCAGACTAAACAACTCATCAGGAAGTGAACCCTGAAGGAAATTATGAGAGAAGTTTAGAACTCTTAATTGATTCAAGCCTGCCAAGGATCCACAAATCTTCCCAACAAGTGTTTTGCTACCAAGTTCCAAGCCAACTACCCTTTTGTCAAAACCAGTGGAATTATCACAGGTGACACCAGTGCAAGTGCAGCAACCAGGAGAGTCAGTGCTATTCCACCCTGGAATTGTTGATACTAGACAATTGGAGAAACCATTCGATTCAAGCAGTGGTGACTCCAGAATTTTTTTGGAGGTTCAACAATAATAGAGCAAGAAATTTGTCATGGGAGTAAATAAAAAATAAAATGATATTTCGTTTTTCTGTACATACAACTTCCATATCAATATCAATATATATAATAAAATAGAGACCTCATGCAGGAAAGTATGAGATTCTGCCATGTGGCACACTCTATGAAGAGAATTGAAATACTTTTAAGTCATATCAAAGATAAGAACAAATTTAAAAATAGAGACTCTTTATTTCCTTTGGTTTAATGTTTCAAGACTATTTTTTGTTACATTTTTTATTCAATGTTACTATTTGTTTCATTTGGTTCAATATTTCAAAACCTTTCTTCTCTCTCACATAGAAAAAACTCTTTGCGTTTCCATTTACCATTTCCACTTTTACTCCTTTATATACACATGCCTATAACCCTTCATGCTATCCCATCTCAAATACACTCAAACAAAAAACGATGTCATTTACTTTCAACCTTTCAATGACACTTATGTAACTCTGACATTGTGGTACCATTTAATTCTAACCCGTATGAGTAGCCTATGACAAAGGAAGGGAGCTTGCGTTTTTTATTCAGTGACGATAGCTTACGATTTGATGTTGAAATCAGACATTTTGGATTTTGTAAAGGGTGTAATTTGTTTTGAGTCTTTGGGTGTTTGGGATTTTGGTTTGGGAAGTCATAAATGTATTTAGTTTTAGAACTAAATAAAATGAAACATTCTAATTGATTATTTATGAAGTTAGCTATTTTTTAAAAAAAAAAAAAGAAAAAAAATTTGTGTTAGAACTCATAATTTGTAGGTTTCTTTGTAGGTTTTTTTAACTGCTATTTTATGCAATATAAGCTATAGTGATAAAAATAAAAATTGATGATGATTTCAAATTATTTTCAGTTTTTTTTAAAGGGTATGGAAGCCCAAATAAAAACTATTAAATTTTGATAAATGGATGTGTTTTTAGCCAATTTCTCTTTCTTTAATCACGTTCTTTTTATGTTAATACTTACAAATAATTTCTTTAATTTCATTGAGACAATGAGTTGGGTGCTTGCGATTGAAGTCTCCATATTTAGTAGTAAGAATAGAGTGGTTGAAAAAGTGTTTGGGAGGTTGTGTAAATTCTAAATTTGTGCAATTTTAGAATATAAAAGTATTTTAGGCTTAAAATTATTATTTATAGATTTCAAAATCATATAATCAATTTAAAAAATAAATCTACTTTTAATGGTAAATAGTATAATATGTTATAGTCTTATAGTGTTATATAATTTTTTAAAATAAAATATGAATTAAGAAAATAAATTTTCAAAGTATTCAAAAATATTGTGGCCAAACATAAATATTATACAACAAAATAAGTATTATATGATGATCTTAATATACATAAAAATGATTTCAAGTGAAATTGTAAAATAGTTCGCGCATTGCGCGGGACATTATCTAGTTATATATAATAATCTAAAATGGTATTCTAAATACAATTCAGTATATAATAAAACTATATTGTACAATAATATAAAAAAGTTATTAATAGTTTAAAGATCAGTAAGACAATAAATATAATTAAATAATTAATCATACATTTTTGTCAAATTATAATAACTTATTATATTTATATGTATTATCAATTAAATAAAAATATATGATGAGAAGAATACTAAAACACCTAAGAGTAGAACTAAGAGTAATGTGAAACAAAGAAAAAAAATAGTAACTAATATAAGTTTTTGCTTTTGAAGTGTATGGTTTATTTTATTTTATTTTATTTATTTATTATTTTAGAATCATGCATGGCTTTTTAATCATACATGTGATTGCTCTCTTGGAATTTAAGCAAGCACTAAAAAACTTCTTGGACTTGGAAATCTATAGAGTATTTATCAAACAATTTGATCAAATAAAGAGAAAAACTAAGAAAATATAGAAGAGAGAAAGAGAGATAAAGAGAATGGGAAAGAATCACAAATGTAGATAGAGATATATTGGTTGTAATAGTAGTGTAATTTTTTGCTTATGGAGAAAAAAAGTGCATGAAAAAATAGTTTCATTTTGCTGTCAACAGTAAAGTAAACCAGAATCCTGCAAAGAATATACATATATATTTTTAACAAAGGAGCAAAAATGAAACTTTTTTTTTAATAATATTTTTTTTGAGTAAACAGTAATACTTATTAGAATATACACAAAAATAACAATAGTGTTTTAAACTAGGTTTATAACACATTACATAACCAGAGTACAACTACAAAAGGGCCTAACGTTTGTAGTTGTAGATTGGGGTTATAAACAGTGGACACTAGACATACACAACCAATGTGGGATAAACATCTTTATTTTTTTTTTAGTAAACAGTAATACTTACTAGAACACACATAAAAATTACTTAATAATATTCAATACACAATGCTTTTACAAAAATTTTATAACAAAATCTAGGTGGCAAGTTGTTAATGGTAGGTAAAAAGTAATGTTAATTATGGGTCTAAATAAAAACCAGTTACAACTTGCCATATAACATTTATTATGAAAATATTGTGAAAGTAGCATTAAGATGATCATATTCAAATTTATTTTAGTTGAATTTAAATAAAATTAAGGATCAAGGTGTTCAAATTTTTAATTTAGGAGATCAAAATAAAAGTTAAAAAAATTATTATATATATAAATGACAAGTCAGGGGGTTCATTTGAACCCCCTAGCTTGAAGATAACGCCCCCCTGCATTCAAGGCTCTCAAGTCATCTTTATTGCATGTCAGTGTCTCAGAATTCAGGTTTGGTAGTTCAAGACTTAGACTTACACTATATTTGGTTAGGGTGAAAATAGGGAGGATGGAAAACAGAGGGAGGAAAATAGGGTGGAAAACAGTGTTTTCCACTGTTTGGCAAAAGAAGGAAAATGCTGAGGACGGAAAACCCGGGAGAAAATTTTCTCTCCTAGGCCCACAATTTTCATCCTCCCAAATCGGGAGGAAAATTGTGGAGAGAAAAGTGCTCTCATAGCACTTTTATAGAAATGCCCTCACAGCTACAAACACAACGGCTACAAACGCAACAATCTTTCTCTCAAACATCTCTAACTCAAACATAATCAAGCATAATCAGATTATCAAAATACAAACTCAAAAACACAATTTTAAAATTAATCAAATCATAACAATAAAAGCAAAAAAGAAAAAAAAAAAAAAGAAGAAGAAGAAGACAAAAGACAGAAGTCATCTGACCCATCTGGACTACATTGAGGACGAAGATGAGCGACGACTTCGACTGGGCCAACTGCTTTGGGACAAAGATGATCCATCTAGACTGCGTTGGGGACGACTGTTCTGGAATCAAGTAAAAAAAAAAGATAGCGAGCTGGAGAAAAAAGAGAGAGAATGAGAGTGCTGGAACATTCTTGAGACTTGAATGAGGGAGAAAAAGAAAAAGAAGGGGTGGGGATAGAGATAGGACAACATGTGTGGAGGAGATAGTGTAGGGGAAAAAAAGGTATGGATGAAATGAAAAGAGAGAAAGGGGAAATAATATAGAGAATAAAAAATCATATTTGAAAAATGTTACTACAATATTTTCACAATAAATTTTAAGTAACAGATTGTTATTAGTTAATATTGGTGAGTAAAAAAATAATTTTAGTGAGTAAAAAAATAATTTTAGTGGTAGGTTCAAATTAGAATTAGTAACAACTTTCCACATAAATTTTGTTGTGAAAATATTGCGAAAAATGTTATAGACGTAACACTTCTCATTGGAAAAATATAATTGTTGGTAAATTTTATATTATTTAATGAGTACAAATAAATCTATTTCTTACCTATTATGTAATAAGGGTATGATAGTTAATTTATATAAACTACATTTTCTATCCCCCTTTTTCTCTCTAATCAAATAAAAGAGTTTTCTACTTTCCTACTTTTCCACCCGTCCAATAAAACACACATGAGAGAAAACTA
Organism: Quercus lobata; assembly: GCF_001633185.2. Classification (NCBI taxonomy): domain Eukaryota; kingdom Viridiplantae; phylum Streptophyta; class Magnoliopsida; order Fagales; family Fagaceae; genus Quercus; species Quercus lobata. The sequence continues at coordinate 23,051,526 of NC_044914.1, forward strand.
AATCTTTTCTATCCTTCCACTTTTCCATCCTCTCACTAATTTTCCATCCTCTTACTTTTCCACTCCTGTAACCAAACGAACCCTTAGAGCCATCAAAACGAAAAACAAACAGATATCTCAGAAGAACATTTTAGGTGGATGCCAATTGCCAAAGAGATTAAATTAGAGAATGCAAAAGTACCATACTAATAAGATATGTAATTATATATGCAATTTTAGCAAGTTGGGTTTTTTTTTTTTTGAATTATAGCAAGTGGTTCGGATCTCGATATTCGTTTTTCTTTTAATTGATCAAAAGTCTAAAGACTTTGATTTTCGTGCTAGTAAGTCAACATAAGTATGGACAAAGCCATGTTGATAAGATTAAGATGGATGGCTATGTAGACGCGCTAGAGTGTAGAATTGTTCAACAGTTTTGACATAAATGTGGAAGTGGGTGATAAGCAATTCTTGTTAAGTTTTTAAGTGGGCTCTAAGTAGGTAATTGATTGACTAATGGGCAATTTATAATATAAGCAATAACAATTTCCCAAATTTCTTCAAAAAAATTTAACCAATTTCCACAATTCCTCTACCAAATTTTCACAATTTCCACGTGTATGCACAAACAAATTTCTACTGTCAAACATCCAAAAAAATAAATAAATAAAGTTTGCATATAACATTTGATTCTAAGCTGAATTTTTGTTTATTTTATGTATTGTTTATGAGTCTCACAATACTTTTTATATTAGTTTTATTTTAAATAATTTTAATTTTAATTTTAATTTTTTTAGAAATAAACTAGTTTTTTGTTATTTGTCTTACATTATTTAAGTTACCAAAAATAAGCAATTTTCAAATGCATACAACGTACCGGTTTCTAAATTTCAATCTTTAAACACCCAAAAAAAGAAATTAAAAAACTATGTTATTGTCCACATTATTTAAATAAATTATGTGTGCTTGCATCAATTGACTAGTGGCCAAAGGCTTTGTAATTGAATTAACACGTCCTCATACACAAAGTGCTTGGGGGTCTAGGGGAAAAAGAGTTTGAGCTGCGGGATTAACAGCATGTTATAATTATTTCTCAAAAAAAAAAAATTGGCAAGTAGTGGGTTAAAGGATTTTCCTAAATTTGGAAGAAAACTTTTTTTTAACAGCAACAAAGCCATCAAGCCCAAGCGAACATATCACTACCAAGCCCAATCATCGGTTGAAGTTGTCAATTGAACAAAAGTAGCACAGTGACATGGTCTTGGAGTTGAACATTGTCACCAATCACCGCAAGAATGTCATTATGGTCAAATGTCAATGGCCATTGCTTGCAAACATTGTAGGAAAAGAAGAAAGAAGACAATGGAGAGTAAGTAGGGGGGGGAAGAATATTTACACTTGAAAAAGGTAATACATAAGCAAACAAATAAATTAAATGAACTCAATAATCAAGTCAAACCAAAAGCACAAATATAGATAAGAAAAGGAGGAAAAACACGCAGAAATGATGAACATTGGACCCTCTTGCTGGAAACAATAAATTTACCATAAGCTGCAGTGATATAGGAGCTGTTTGGTAGTGTATTTTAAACAACAATTTTCAATATTTAACTAACATTACACATATTTTTGTACGTTTTTTTATCCACATATATTTTTAAAAAATACAAATAAAGTTACTAAAACAACGTTATGGGACGAGCTTATAATTTAATTGGTACGTTAGACTTGTGTCACTGTTAGAGTGATGTATATTCCAATCAAAATTTGTAACGTCAGCATGACAAATATTGTGAGAGTGGGTGTCATATCATTATATGCTTAGCATTTCTGTGCCAGAATAGCATACACATTGCTTTTTTACTTTCTTTTTCTCTTGTATCTCTTTGGATTCTGATTCATACTAGTATGGGCTTTCGAGGTTTCTGTTTATACTTGGTTTTATTGGCTCTCAGTTTGGAGCCACAGAACCTGAAATCTGAGGAACTGACATGCAATCCAAATGACTTGAGAGCCTTGGCTGGTTTCTCCAATTGTTTAGAGTCGGCAATTGCTGGGTGGAACAGCACTGTATCTCCTGATTGCTGCACTTGGTCTGGAATCACTTGTGATAATTCCACTGTTTCGGGAAGAAGGGTGGTTGGCTTGGAACTTGGCAGCAAAAAACTTGAAGGGAAGATTTGTGGATCCCTGGCAGGCTTGAGTCAATTGAGAGTTCTAAACCTCTCTCATAATTTCCTTCAGGGGTCACTTCCTGATGAGTTGTTTAGTCTGCCATACATAGAGATCATAGACTTAAGCAACAATGCTTTTGCTGGGTCCATCAACAACAAAGGTATGTGTACAATATCTACAAGAATTCAAGTGCTTAATTTCTCTAATAACCATTTTTCTGGACAACTTCCAAAAGATTTAGCAAATTGTACTTTCCTAAATCATCTCTCTTTTGATGGGAATAGTTTATCAGGGAGTTTGCCCGGAACTCTCTTCCAGCTAAAAAATCTTAGTGAACTGAATCTTCAGGGTAATAGGATATCTGGACCATTGAGTAATGGAATTGGTAACCTCTCTAACCTTGTCAAACTGGATATCTCCTCTAATTTGTTTTCTGGAGTTCTTCCAGACATTTTTGGGAGCCTTGCAAGGCTTGAGCACTTCTCAGCCATGTCAAATTCATTCACTGGTCATTTGCCTAATTCGCTGGTAAACTCTCCATCACTTCAAATGTTGAATTTGAACAACAACTCTCTAAGTGGTCCAATCAATCTCAACTGTTCTGCAATGAAAAATCTTGTCTCCCTAGGCCTTGGTAGTAACCTATTCCTTGGTCCAATTCCTGATGGTCTTTCCTCCTGCAGAGGATTGAAAGCACTCAATCTTGCCCGCAACAACCTCGGCGGTGAACTCCCTAATAACTTCAAGAATTTGAAGTCTCTAACACAGCTCTCACTGTCAAACACTAGCCTTAGTAATATATTATCAGCTCTTAGGATTCTACAACATTGTAGGAATTTAAGTATGTTGGTACTTACAAGGAACTTTCTTGATGAACAAATTCCAAATGATGTGAGTCTGGAATTCAAAAACCTCAACAGTCTAATTCTTGCCAATTGTCAACTCAGAGGTCCAATCCCACAATGGTTGAGTCGTTGTCACAAGTTGCAGTTTTTGGATTTGTCTTGGAATCATTTGGGGGGAAACATACCATCATGGTTCGGAAAGTTTGATTCTCTCTTTTACTTGGATTTTTCTAATAATTCTTTCAAAGGTGAGATACCAAAGAGCTTGACTGAACTACAAAGCCTCATAATTGGGAATATCACAATAGAAGAGCCTGTCTCAAGCTTTCAACTTTACGCTGCTCGATAAGGTGAACCAAGCTTAAGTTATAGGCAGATTTCAGGCCTTCGACCAACTTTAGACCTGAGTTACAACGTTCTCCAAGGCCCAATCTGGCCTAGTTTTGGGAATTTGAAAAGGCTCCATGTTTTGAACCTGAAAGAGAATAATCTGTCAGGCCCTATTCCGAATAATTTATCAGGGATGACATACTTGGAGAAAGTTGATTTGTCTCACAATAAACTATCAGGAGAGATACCTCGTGCCTTGGTAAATCTTAGCTTTCTGTCGACTTTCGACATATCCTATAATCAGTTGTGTGGGGAAATCCCTGAAGGAAGCCAGTTTGATACATTTCCAGATACAAGCTTTGAGGGAAACAATGGTCTCTGTAGTGCAGAGTACTGTACTTGCCAGTCTGAACAGACTCTTCATTCTCTGGGGGAGAAAAAAATGACAACTATTGGTCTACCGTTTGGAATTGGAGCTGCAACAGGTTTTGTTCTTACTGTAATCTGCTGCTTCATGTCCGGATTGTCACTTCCATAGCCGGACAAGAGGCAGAACATAAAAATTATAATAGGAAACTAGGTGTATTGTAAAGAACAAAAATAATATGTGTGTATTACCTCTTATTGTCTTATTTGATAGTGTGCCAGATTTCCTTGACTTCATATGGAAATGGTGCAGTTATGTTAATTAAAGCTTCTGTTTAGGATGCAGTAGAAACGCAGCAAAGAATGTGTTGTATTATTTATGGCTGGTATGTTGAAATTGTATTATATTTGTTGCGGCTATCTTCACAGCTTGTTGTAATATGTTGCTGGTTTTCAGCTCTTGTTTTCAGTTTTCAATGAAATTCTTGATTATACACACGCACAAAGACAGTAAAGAGTGTAACCCGACATCTTCACTGCAAGTGAAATGTGAAATAAATATATCCAAGAATTTGTATCTACTTCACCTATTCAACATTTTGATTTTTTTTTTTTTAATTATTAATTTTTTTTTAAGGATAAGTGCACTGATGAAGGGAGAGGCAAATTGAGAGAGAAAGATAGACTGAGAAATAACAATAATAACAAGGGAAAATTATATTTTACCATCCTAAATTATACCTCGATTACACTTGTCATCCTGAACTATCAAAATGCATGATTAGTATCCTAAACTGTAACTCGTGCTTCGTTAAGCCCTAACTATTGCACCTGATCCAGATCTGTTTCTCTCAATACTCAATAATCATAGTTAAAACCATTAAATTGTAGTCTTAAGATTACCTGTGATGCTAGAGTGTAGGTGATAGATGGGCTTACACGGCCAGTATTCTTTGTGATTCTGATGGACAAGCAATCAGAGTGTACTTATTAGATTTCCATGTGCTATCAATAATCTGCAAAAGCATACCAGTCATTTAATGTTTAACCTGAGAAGCTAAAGATTGGAGACTAACCATTATTGAAAGTGACTTGGGATCTTCATTGATGCTATAACTAAAACGGCTCTGAGTTAAATTAAGGGCAAATTACACTTTTCCACCATAATCTTTCATCGGATTTACAATATTCTTCCAATCTTTCATCAGTAGTTGTTTTCCACGTGGTGGTGTTATTTTCCATATATCATACTTAATAAATAGAGGAAGTTACCAAAAATGATATGTGTCATTGTTTTATGTATTGTCAAAGAGACACGTGTTACCATTTTGTGTATTCATAAGTTGTAAGGATCCAACTTTTATAATATATATAAGTGTTATTCAACCTGGCCCTACCTGGTAACCCGATGACCCGGTACATAGACTGGTCCGAGTTATCAATTAGATCGGATGTGTATAAGACCTGGTCAAAACCAATAAAACTTGGCTAGTTTTAAGCAAACTATGTGGCCCGGCTGGATTTTAATAACCTAGCTTGGTTTGTTAATTGTATAAAATTATATTAATAGGTCCACCCCCCATTGACTTCTTTATTATTTAGTGTGTGACAATATGATAATTTAAATTAGAGAAAACCTAAAGATTTTTTTTTTTTTAAATGCACTGTTCTCTCACTTCTCTGGCGATTCACACTACTTTACCCACCACTTTTCACTATTTCAATTCTCCAAACTTGAGATTGTGCATGAATTTGCTGCTCTAAATAGATCACTTTTTAGTTTCACTTATCCAGTTAGCACGTTGGCATTAGTATAGTATATGTTATATAGTTTATTGCTTAAAATTCTTTTCTCTTATTTTGTTTATGTTTTTTGCGTTTTAGAAGGTTTTTGGCTGACACCACATTGGCGCATTCTGTAGGAATTTCACTCTTTAGGTACCCTAGCATTGCGAGTTTGGACAATTGGCTCATTGACAATTCAGTGCATCATCAGGTTTAATCCTTCAAAGGAAAATTATCGTTTCATGCTATGTGATATACACTTCTTAAGAAAAATATACACTTTCACACCAAGTATCCAACTTTTTCAAGAATGTACACATTTAATACATAGTGACACTTGATGTGTACTGAGAATGCATAAAGGAAATGTGAGACAATTAAATACATTCTTTAATGATCCCCAAAGAACATAGAGAAGAGGTTAGGGCTTATTTTGGTCAACTTTTTTAAAAATTGTTCAAAAAACCAGTGAAATAGTTTCCTTAGGATCACTTCATGCGTACAGATTACTCCCAGACTGCCCATTAGTCAATCTATTACCTACTTGAGAGACTTAACCAGGCCTTTCAAAAATAAAAAATAAACAATGCATAGAGTAGAGAGTAGGGCTTAAATAATAAACACTACTCTTTTACAAATTGTTCAAAAAAATCAGTGAAACGGTTTCTGTGGGGTGCTTCTCACGTATAGATTACTCCCAGATTGCTATTAGTCAATCAATTGCCTACTTAAACCCGTGTTAAAGACTTAACCAGACCTACTAATCACCCACTTCCACAAGTATGTCTTAACTGTTGAGCAATGCTGCACTCAGAGCCATCCATCTTAATCTTATTAACATGGTTCTGTCCATACTCCATAGACTTATTGGGAAGAAAATGAAAGTCCTATTTAAAGATTGAAACTTCATTTAAAACTACAAACTCCTAGGAAATATTAACTGACAAGGATAGAGAAACAAGATAACGAATGGCAACTCTCTAGAAAGCATAATATATTTCATATTACTTTATTTTCTATACTTGCATGTCTTTGGCAACCAACTACAATGGGATTCCGAGGTTTCTATTTGTCCTTTGTTTTACTGGCTTTAAGTTTCGAGCTACAGAACCTGAATTCTGAGACACTAACATGCAATCTGGATGACTTCAGAGCCTTGAATGGCTTCTCCAGTTGTTTAGAGTCAACAATTGCTGGTTGGAACAACACTTCCACTCCTGGTTGCTGCACCTGGACTGGCATCACTTGTGATAATTACATTGTTTCTTGCAGAAGAGTGGTTGACTTGGAACTTGGCAGCAAAAAACTTGCAGGGAAGATTTGTGGATCCCTGGCAGGCTTGAGTCAATTGAGAGTTCTAAACCTCTCTCATAATTTCCTTCAGGGGTCACTTCCTGATGAGTTGTTTAGTCTGCCAAACATAGAGATCATAGACTCAAGCAACAATGCTTTTGCTGGGTCCATCAACACAAAGGCATGTGTACAATATCTACAAGAATTCAAGTGCTTAATTTCTCTAATAACCAATTTTCTGGAGAAGTTCCAAAAGGTTTGGAAAAATGTACTTCCCTACAACATCTCTCTTTTGATGAAAATAGTTTATCAGGGAATTTGCCTGAAATTCTCTTCCAGTTAAAAAATCTTAGTGAACTGAATCTTCAGGGTAATAGTATATCTGGGTCACTGAGTAATGAAATTAGTAACCTCTCTAACCTTGTCAAACTGGATATCTCCTCTAATTTGTTTTCTGGAGTTCTTCCAGACATTTTTGGGAGACTTGCAAGGCTTGAGCACTTCTTAGCCATGTCAAATTTATTCACTGGTCATTTGCCTAATTCACTGGTAAACTCCCCATCACTTCAAATGTTAAATTTGAACAACTACTCTCTAAGCGGCCCAATCAATCTCAACTGTTATGCAATGAAAAATCTTCTCTCCCTAGACCTTGGTTCTAACCTATTTCACGGTCCAATTCCCAATAGTCTTTCTTCCTAAAGAAGATTGAAAACACTAAATCTTGCCCGCAACAACCTCAGTGGAAAATTTCCCAACAACTACAGGAATTTGAAGTCTAACACATCTCTCACTGTCAAACACTAGCCTCAATAATATATTATCAGCTCTCAGGATTCTACGAGATTGCAGGAACTTAAGTATGTTGGTCCTTACAATGAATTTTCATGATGAACAAATGCCGAATGATGAGAATCTGCATTTCCAAAACCTCAATAGTCTAATTCTTGCCAATTGTAAACTCAGAGGTTCAATCCCGCAATGGTTGAGTAGTTGCCACAAGTTGCAGCTTTTGGATTTATCATGGAATCATTTGGGTGGAAGCGTACCATCATGGTTTGGAAAGTTTGAATCTCTCTTTTACTTGAATTTGTCTAATAACTCTCTCAAAGGTGAGATACCAAAGAGCTTGACTGAACTACAAAGCCTCATAAGTGGGAATATCACAATAGATGAGCCTGTCTCAAGTTTTCAACTTCGCACTGCTCGACAAGGTGGACCAATCTTAGGTTATAGGCAGATTTCAAGCTTTCGACCAACTTTAGACCTGAGTTACAACAATCTCCAAGGCCCAATCTGGCCAGATTTTTGGAATTTGAAAAGGCTCCATGTTTTGAACCTGATAGAGAATAACCTATCAGGCCCTATTCCAAATAATTTATCAGGGATGACAGGCTTGGAGAAACTTGATTTGTCTCACAATAAACTATCAGGTGAAATTCCTCGTTCGTTGGTAAATCTTAGCTTTGTGTCGACTTTCTATAATCATTTGTGTGGGAAAATCCCTGAAGAAGGTCAGTTCGATACTTTTCCAAGTGCAAGCTTTGAGGGAAACTATGGTCTTTGTCATGCGTGTTGAGATATCTAAAGCTAAGTCAGCAATTGAGAAGCCTCAGTCCCAACGGCTAGTTTTTAAATCTCAAGAACAAAGTCACAGCAACGGCTAGTCTGCTAGAACGATGTCGTTGTATTTATTGATTAGTTATGTTGGTGTATAAAATGGTGCCGTTCTATTAAGCACCTTAGTAAGTCTGTTGTCAGTTGAGATTAGGCGGGAAAGGTTGTTAGAAGTAGCTCCATCTTTCCCGGATCCATTTCGTGATTTCAGGGTTGGTTAATTAAGTAGTTACAGTGAGTTCTATGTATAAATAGAGATAGTTGTAATGCAAATGAGAAAAGCAAGCTGAAGATGATAAAATATAGAGCCTGATGGGCCTACCTTAATGGGCCTGACGGATTGGAACTGTTGGGCCTGTGTAAAGATGGTCCCACGCGCTTTGAAGGCCCATCGCTGGCAGACATGGTAAGGGCCCATGATCCGAAATCTCTATGGCCTAGAAAATCCCTAAGATCCAAAAAGGGAAATCCTTGCTCACCACACTTTGGAGAATTTGTATTAGAGTTCCACATTGGAAAGATCTGGAGGTCAAGAAGAAAAGCCAACTCTCCACCACTATAAAAGGACTAACATTCTCGCAAATCGAGGTAAGATTAATTGACCCTCTCTAGCGCTCTAGAAGTGAAGAGACGAATTCCGACTTGACCTTCGGAGAGTGTTAGGCCGGCACCACACCGGTGCTCTCTAAAGGTTTTCTTTCGATCGTTCTTGTTGTGCAGGTTCGCTTTGAGTCGCGAGTACGGTGTGACCTATTGGTGATAATTTTCAACGTCATCAGTTGGCGCCGTCTGTGGGAAACGTGTAGCACTTCATCGCTTCCTAGACAAAAGAGTTACATGGTACTCACTCGCTCAATGGCAACCACGAATGACGTCCAAGAAGAAGAAGCCCCTACGACTGCCCTTGAGAAACAGGTCAGGACGCTCGCCGCAGCCGTGGAGCGCCTCACCAAACAAAACCACGACCTAGAAGAGCAGCTGAACCAAAAGAATGCGGCGACCAATAACCAAGGAGCGGATCAAGAAGGGACCAGCGCTGAAAGGAGAAATCAGGACGGACCACAGGAGAGTAACGCCCAGAGCAGACCAGTGCGACGGGACATTAGCATCCCTTCCCTGACGGATACGGCTCCACAATCCGTCATCGCGGAGATGCAGGCGATTAAGGAACAGATGGATGTAATGATGAACGCTCTCAAGGGGCGAGTGTCAAGTGATCTTGACAACCTTGTCAACCGGACTGACTCGCCATTCACGACAACCGTCAACTCCTTCCCCCTGCCGAATAAGTTCCGCATGCCAAATATGGATAGTTATGACGAAGTCAAGGACCCTCTAGATCACCTAGAGACCTTCAAGACCCTGATGCACCTTCAGGGAGTGGCAGACGCGATTATGTGCAGGGCCTTTCCTACAACCCTAAAGGGCGCAGCAAGGATTTGGTTCAACCGGCTAGCGCCCAACTCCATCAGTACCTTCAAGGAACTAAGTGCTCAATTTACTACGCACTTCATCGGAGGACATCGGCACAGAAAATCCATGGCTTGCTTAATGAATATCAAGCAGCGAGAGGAGGAGACGTTGCGGGCCTACATATCACGCTTCAATAAGGAAGCGCTCTCGATCGACGAAGCCGACGACAAGATATTGGTAGCAGCATTCACGAATGGGCTGAAGGGGGGTAAGTTTTTGTTCTCCCTATACAAAAACGACCCCAAGACCATGTCGGAGGTGCTTTATAGGGCCACCAAATATATGAACGCTGAAGACGCGCTATTGGCCCGAGAAGATAGACCCAAGAAAAGAGACAGACAAGAGGATCCCTGACAGGACCAGGGGCGGAAGAAGGGAAGGATGGGAGACTGAAGGGAGGACAGACGTCCAAAACCCACGGGGGGAAGGTTCACAAGTTTCACCCCGTTAACCGCGCCGATAGACCAAGTCCTAATGCAGATTAAGGACGAAGGGTCCCTGACGTTCCCAGGAAAGCTGAAGAGTGATCCCAGCAAAAGGTCCAGAGACAAATATTGCCGCTTCCATCGTGACCACGGCCACGACACGGCCGATTGCTACGACTTGAAGCAACAAATCGAAGCCCTTATCCGACAAGGGAAGCTGCAGAAGTTCGTCAACAAGGGGAGAACAGATCAACCCCCACAAGAACAACACCCCCGCCGAGAAGACGGGCGACCAAGACCCCCATTAGGGGACATAAGAATGATAATCGGAGGAACTGCTGCGGCCGGATCGTCAAAAAAGGCTCGCAAAACATACCTTCAGATGGTACAGAATGTCCAGTTGGCGGGCACAGTGCCAAAGATAGCAAAAAGAGAAAGCCCTGTTGTTGGGTTCTCAGAAGAGGATGCACGGCGCCTACACCATCCACACAACGATGCCCTCGTCGTCAGCATGCGAATAGGAGACTACAACATGCACCGAGTGTTGATCGACAATGGCAGCTCGGTCGATATCTTGTACTATCCGGCATTCCAGCAAATGAGGATTGACAGGGAGCAGCTAATACCGACAAACGCCCCGCTCGTTGGTTTCGGAGGGAGTAGGGTATTCCCTTCGGGCTCGGTAACGTTACCGGTGACGGTAGGAGATTACCCCCAACAAATCACCAGGAACGTGACATTCTTGGTGGTCGATTGCTCGTCCGCCTACAATGCTATTCTTGGACGACCTACGCTCAACTCGTGGAAGGCGGTAACATCAACTTACCACCTAATGATCAAGTTCCCAACGAAGTATGGGGTAGGAGAGCTACGCGGAAGTCAAATTGCCGCACGAGAATGCTACGTAGCTATGATGGAGATGCAAGACCAAATCCAGGCCTTGAGCATAGAAGAGCACCGAACGATGGCAGAACCCACAGAGAAGCTGGAGGAGATAACTCTCGACAGTTCTAATCCGAACAGAACAACCAAGATCGGAACGCTTGCCAAACCTGCAATCTGTCAAAAGCTCGTAGCTTTCTTGAGGAGCAATAAGGATATGTTCGCCTGGAGCCATGACGATATGCTGGGAATCGATCCTTCGGTCATGGTACACAAATTGAATGTATTGCCCTCATTTCCACCCGTCCGACAAAAGAAGAGAGTGTTCGCACCGGAACGAGACCAAGCAATAGCGGAAGAGGTCCGCAAACTCCAAGAGGCAAGCTTCATCAGGGAAGTCTACTATCCCGATTGGCTGGCGAATGTGGTAATGGTAAAGAAAGCGAGCGGCAAGTGGCGGATGTGCGTGGATTTCACCGATCTTAACAAAGCGTGCCCTAAAAATAGCTATCCCCTTCCAAGGGTCGACGTCCTAGTAGACTCGACGGCTCAACACCAATTACTAAGCTTCATGGACGCTTTCTCGAGTTATAACCAGATCCGCATGCACGAGGCCGATCAGGAGAAGACTTCGTTCGTAACCAGCCAAGGACTATTCTGTTACAAAGTAATGCCATTCGGCCTGAAGAATGCGGGGGCAACATACCAAAGGCTAATGAACAAGATGTTCGCGCAGCAAATCGGGAGGAATGTCCAAGTCTATGTCGACGACATGCTGGTGAAGAGCCGGAAGGAGGAAGACCACCTGGAAGATCTTAAGGAAACATTCGGTACGCTTCGATCCTACAACATGAAACTCAATCCGGGAAAGTGCGCATTCGGCGTAACGGCAGGCAAATTCCTAGGGTTCATGGTATCCTAGAGGGGGATTGAGGCTAACCCGGACAAAATCCGAGCAATAGTAGAGATGGCCCCCCCACGAAATGTGAAGGAGATACAAAGCCTTAACGGCAAGATAGCGGCATTAAATAGATTCGTGTCGAGGGCCACGGACAAGTGCTTGCCCTTCTTTCGCACATTAAAGAAATCCTTCGTGTGGACGGACGAGTGTCGGCGAGCATTCGAGGAATTAAAGGCATACCTATCTTCACCACCCCTATTGAGTCCCTCGCAACCTGGTGAAGAACTTTTCCTCTACTTGGCTGTCTCCTCTGTCGCCATCAGCGCGGCCTTAATTAGAGAAGAGGATAATACACAGAAGCCTGTATACTACGCCAGCCGGGCGCTCCGCGGTGCCGAAGAAAGATACCAACCTACGGAGAAACTCGCTTTTGCATTGGTCACGGCGGCTCGCAAGCTCAAACCCTACTTTCAAGCCCATACCGTGAACGTAATGACCGACAAGCCCTTGCGAAGGGCACTGAGTAATCCTGAAGCCGCAGGTCGACTGACGCTGTGGGCAATAGAATTAAGTGAGTATGATATCAAGTACCGTCCACGGGTGGCCATTAAAGGACAAGCTGTAGTCGACTTCATAGCAGAGTTTACGCGTGACGAGGACAAGGGGGCAGAAGAACCCCCCCAGTGGAGCATCTACACCGACGGATCATCCAATCAGCGAATTGGAGGGGCCGGCATAGTATTGCTGTCACCTGAAGGAGACAAGATCGAATGTATGGTCCGTCTCGACTTCCCCATTACCAACAATGAAGTAGAATACGAAGCGGTGGCGGCAGGACTCGACCTAGCCAAAGCCGCCGGAGCTGAAAGTGTGGTCGTTTATTGCGACTCTCAAGTCGTGACCAATCAAGTAAACGGAGATTATGAATGCAAGGGGGAAAGGTTGAAGAGATATCTTGATCAAGTAAGGGCGAGAGTCAACGGGCTAAAAGCGACGGTCGTCCAAATCCCCAGGGGAGAAAATGAGCTCGCCGATCGGCTAGCCAAAGCCGCTTCAGCAGAACATATGATGACACTGGGTAATGTACTTTCCTTTGTTAAACTCTTTCCACTAATAGACCCCGACAACATGCAGGAGATACGCTCCGAAAGAAACTAGACTACACAGATAACTTCATACTTGAAGGACGGGTTACTGCCACAAGAGAAGGAGGCAGCGAGAAAGCTAAAAGTCCAAGCGGTGAGGTTCGTCTTGATAAAAGACATTCTTTACAAGAGAGGTTTCTCCCGCCCTTATCTAAGATGCCTCGGGGTTGAAGAGGCAGACTACGTAATGAGGGAAGTTTACGAAAGGATATGCGGGAACCATTCTGGATCGCGGTCGTTGGTGCACAAACTGGTACGAGCTGGGTATTACTGGCCAACCATGCAGAAGGATGCCGAGTCTTACGTTAAAAGCTGCGACAAATGCCAGAGGTTCAGCAATTTTATCGGACAGCCAGCTGAGGAGCTGACCCCTATAACGGCTCCATGGCCGTTCGCTCAGTGGGGACTAGATATCATGGGACCTTTCCCAACGGCGGTAAGGCAGCTAAAGTTCTTGGTAGTGGGTATTGACTACTTCACAAAATGGGTAGAAGCGGAAGCCTTGGCCACCACTACAGAAAAGAACATTAGAAGTTTTGTCTGGCAGTGCATCGTATGCAGGTTTGGTATTCCTAGAGTCCTTGTCTCAGATAACGGGAGGCAGTTCGACAACGGCTACTTCCGGGATTTCTGCACACAGCTAGGAATAAAAAACCACTACTCATCACCCGCCCATCCTCAGGCTAATGGCCAGGTTGAAGTCACGAACCGATCCCTGCTAAAGATTATCAAGACTCGGCTCGAGGGGGCAAATAGCATATGGCCCGAAGAATTGCCGAGCATACTGTGGGCATACAGGACAACGGCGAGGACTCCAACAGGGGAGACGCCATTTCGACTGACATACGGGAGTGAGGCGGTCATCCCAGCAGAAGTTGGGCTCACAAGTTACAGGGTTCACAACCATGACGAAAGCAGGAACGACGAATCTATGAGGCTACAGCTGGACCTGATAGATGAGGTAAGGTCGGCGGCGGAGCAAAGGATCGCTAGATACCAGGATCGCATGGCCAGACATTACAACTTCCGGGTCTGACACAGAAACTTCCAAGTAGGAGACCTTGTACTCAGGAGGGTCATAGGTGCAACTAGAGACCCTACACAGGGAAAACTCGACCCCAACTGGGAAGGACCTTATAGAGTCACGGCATGGAAAAGGAAAGGAACATACCACCTGGAGACAACAGATGGAGAGAAGCTACCGCATCCATGGAATGCCGAGCATTTGAGAAAATACTACCAATGATAGTAATACGGCAAACGGCAACCATGTTTCTTTTTGGCTTTTTAAGTTTTTTATAAGTTTTTCATTTAACTGTTTTTCTTTTGCTACAATCTTGTCGTGCATTTTTTAAGCCCAAGGGGGCAGGCACTTTTCCTTTACGCATCTCTATAATTAGATACAATTATGATCTTCTACTTGGATGTCATTACCATTGTCCACAAAGTTAACGAAAGCTAGTTAAAAGTCCACGAGACGGACACAAAATAAAGTCCACAAGATGGATGAAGCATCCCACAGGGATGATAACATCCTACGGGGATGACAACTTATAGTCCACAAGATGGACGGACACAAAATAAAATCCACAAGATGGACGGAGCATCCCACAGGGATGATAACATCCTACGGGGATGACAACTTATAGTCCACAAGATGGACGGACACAAAATAAAGTCCACAAGATGGACGGAGCATCCCACAGGGATAATAACATCCTACGGGGATGACAACTTAAAGTCCACAAGATGGACGGACACAAAATAAAGTCCACAAGATGGACGGAGCATCCCCCAGGGATGACAACATCCTACGGGGATGACAACTTAAAGTCCACAAGATGGACGGATTCAAAATAAAGTCCACAAGATGGACGGAGCATCCCACAGGGATGATATCATCCTACAGAGATGATTACTTGAAATCAACAAGATGGACGTCCGACGGATCGTCCCAGAAGGATAACTACATAGTCCACAAGGTGGACGGATCACCCATAACGGTGAATAATTTTACAAGTCCATAAAGTGGACGGTGTAGCCGCCACAAAGTGGACGGATCACCCATAACGGTGAATAATTTTACAAGTCCATAAAGTGGACGGTGTAGCCGCCACAAAGTGGACGGATCACCCATAACGGTGAATAATTTTACAAGTCCATAAAGTGGACGGTATAGCCGCCACAAAGTGGACGGATCACCCAAAATGATGAATAATTTTACAAGTCCATAAGGTGGACGTGTAACCGCCACAAGGTGAACGGATCATCGACTCGATAAAAAGCTGCCCATAAAAGTGGACGGACCGTAAAAACGGCTGAAATAATTACGCTCTCAAAACGGACGGTTCTAAAACGCCCACGAAGTGGACGAACAACAAGACGATAAAGGTCAGCCACCACAAAGTGGACGGATAGTATATCCTATCCGTAATAGACGGGTTCGATTAGAGGTGAGAAAATTTTTTTAAAGTGGACGGATCAACTGACCAGTTTGTCCAGATTAACACTTAACATACAAGAAGACGGAGAGAAAAATCCTTAACGGATACAAATACTCCCTCCGTCCCACTTTGTTTGTCCTATTTGAAAAGTCAAACTTTTTAAGGGAACATCATTTATTATCTTGTCTACCTTTTACAAATGTATAAGTTTCCAAAACTACCCTTAAATAAATTTATCAAAAATTTGAATTATTAATAAAATAGGGGTATAATAGGAACATTAGTAAATTAATGACTTTTATTTTTAGAAACAAGACAATATTTTGGGATATCCTAAAATGGAATAGAGGACAAACAAAGTGGGACGGAGGGAGTACTTAACTAGCAACAAAAATATGCATAAACATATAATGAAAGAAAAACATTGTTCGGTACAAAAGCTAACTTAAAACAAACCGTCTTCAAAGTACTTAAAACATATAAAAAAGGGGACGAATCCTCCTCAACATTTACAAGAGATTAATCTACTTTCTTCGGCTCAGCAACTTGGACATCCTTCGACGGAACAGACTCCCCGTCGCCCTGAACGGCATCTTCACCAAAAAGGTCCTCCGTATTTTCTGAAGCGACGGGCAGAGCAGATGTCTGATCTTGATCACTAACGGTTATCATGGACACGTCCAGATCTAGGTAGGCCTTTTTTATCTAACAGAGTGCATCGTCAAAGCCTTGAAGGAACGATCCCCCCAGCTCCTTCAACAAAGCCTCAGAGTCGCGATACTCAATGACGGCATCCTCCCTGGCCTGACGGAGTTTCTTCTTTAAATCCTTTACCTCATCTTCTTTACCCTTCAAGGCCTTCCCAGCTTCCTCCGTCCTCTATTCAAACTCTTTCCTGGTCTTCTCAGACAGTTCGAACTTCTGCTCCATTGTGGACTTCCACTTATGTAGTTGGCTAAGCTCCTCCTCCGTCTGCCCAGCTTTTGACTGTACACGTTCCAGAGCCGCTTCACGGTTGAGGCAGCGGTCCATCAAGCCCTTCATCATAACCAAGGACTGAAATAGACAAAATTAAAAAGGTGTTAAATAGAAAACTAAGAGTGGACGGACATACAATGACGGATAAAAAAGGTTACCTGTGCAACGGCGAATAACCCCGTCTCCCCCATTGCCTCCGTCGAATGATTCCCCAGATCCTCATAATCCTCTGCGGAAATTATCGACGAAAGCTTCTCCAAAGCAAACTTCGAGTCGTCACGGAGAAGGGGAGGGGGCTTCTCCTTGCTGACGGGTGGGGCTTGCATTAAGCCCTTACCGGATCCATGTTTGGCTGGGGTGACGGTCTTAACACCCTCAGCCATCAAGCCCACAACGGGTTCCAATGAAACCTTCAGCTACTTGTATGGACGGTCAGACTTTGGCGGCTGCTTCCTCTTAGCCGACGACCCCAGCATCTTGGGAACCACAACTTCACCCGTCTTCTTTTGCTCGACGGCTAGCGATTTTATCATTGCCCTTCTCTTTGCGTCGTCCATTTCTGCAATACAGGACGGATGAAGATGTTTTCTCAAATTGAAGGCTAATTTCAAGAGTAAAAGTTGATGGACTCACGTTTGTGTATTCTTTCGTCGTATGCAATGGCCTCGTGGGTAGGTTCTGGACCGTCACAGTACCAGTGTATTGTTTTCGGGTTCACTAACTTGGCCCAGGTCCTTTCTTCCGGCTTAGTTTTTCTGCAAATCTCTTCAAGGAAACTGAATTCCTCAAGGCTAACTTGCGGGCGCCGTCTACCTACAGAGAAAGACAATCAAAATATACACATAAAAATGGACGGATATGAAAAGCATTACAAAATTAAGACGGGTGCATACGCAATTGATTTATCACTGCCCAGGTTGTGTCAACGGGCAGGTACTCTGTCTCCCCTGGACGGTTCATCCCTCTGTCACCCTCCAGGAAGAAGTAACGACTCTTCCAGTCTCTATTTGAGTCTGGGGTCTCAAAGATCACCTTCAATAAGGGGCTCCGACTGGCAAAACTATACATCCCCCTTGACCCAGAAATCTCGTCTGGACGGTAACAGTGAAGAAATTCACGAACCGTCAGTCTCCTTTCTCCATTCGACCATGCATCATAAAGAATCTCCATGGCTATGAAGACCCTCCAGGCGTTAGGAGATATCTGTGTGACGGACAACCCTAGATAGTGCAAAAGTTCCCTATGAAGTGTAGAGAGCGGGAACCGAAGTCCTGCCTTCAACGCCTACTCGTATACTCCGACACCTTCTACCCCTTCATAGTAACACTTCTCCGACACATAGGGTAGACGGATGGAAATGTAGTCTGGGATTTGGAAGTTGGTTCTAAAAGTGCTGAAATGTCTCTCCCTGATGACGGATGTGAACCTATGCACTGTCCACTCTGGCAACATGATGAACTTCCTTAGTCCATCAGCACCCACAACGGACTCCAGTGCTTGATTCCCGTCGTCATCAGAACCCTCTATTTCAACTATCTCCACATCCTCATTTGTTGAGGACGAAAAGGAGGCAGACGGACTCCTATCTTCGCCGGGGCTCTCTTGGTCTTTATGACCGGACGGGTATACATCTTCATATTCCGTCCCGTCACGAACCACCGACTGGTTACTTGACGCACTAGACATTTCCTACAATTGACGATGAAACCTAAGACTGACGGGTTTGAAAGCATTGACGGGTATAGTAAGCCTAACAACAATGCAAGGACAGAAATGTAACTTGATTATGGTATTAAAGTAAATACTTACCACACTTGGCGGAGGATGGGTGACGGTTGTTGTAATCGGTAGATACTCGTCCTCGACGGAGTGCTCTGACAAGGTTGACGGCTTCGCTCTGACAGATGATTTCTGATTGAAAATTGTGAAAATGGGAGAGTGAGGCGCCTTATATATATATAGGAGATGCACGGAAGACGAAGCGACGCTTCGATCCTATACAACGGCCATTCAGAGATTGACACGTGGCATTCACAATAAATGTTGACAACCTGTCAGTACGCATCAACAGATTGTACCCTTCGTGTAACCGTCAACTTGATGATTCTTCTTTTGACGGGTTGATTCATCTGGAACCGTCATCCTATCTTGCACGAATCCGCCAATCAGTTTAAACCTTCTTTTTGTCTCACGGATCCCATTCCGTCATAAAAATACCCGTCATACCCCTACGTTAGGATCGTCACCCCATTGATCCTTTAACCTAAAAGCGGACGAACCATTGGGGTGAAGGGGGCAACTGAAGATGATAAAATATAGAGCCTGATGGGCCTACCTTAATGGGCCTGACGGATTGGAACTATTGGGCCTGTGTAAAGATGGTCCCACGCGCTTTGAAGGCCCATCGTTGGCAGACATGGTAAGGGCCCATGATCCGAAATCTCTATAGCCTAGAAAAGCCCTAAGATCCAAAAAGGGAAATCCTTGCTCACCACACTTTGGAGAATTTGTATTAGAGTCCCACATTGGAAAGATCTGGAGGTCAAGAAGAAAAGCCAACTCTCCACCACTATAAAAGGACTAACATTCTCGCAAATCGAGGTAAGATTAATTGACCCTCTCTAGCGCTCTAGAAGTGAAGAGACGAATTCTGACTTGACCTTCGGAGAGTGTTAGGCCGGCACCACACCGGTGCTCTCTAAAGGTTTTCTTTCGATCGTTCTTGTTGTGCAGGTTCGCTTTGAGTCACGAGTACGGTGTGACCTATTGGTGATAATTTTCAACATCATCACAAGCATTTACAGAAAATTCTGGAGCTCTCTCTCTTCTTTTCTCTCTGTTTCTCACTTTTCTTTCATTCTCTATTTTTCCTGTGATTCTGAATTCTTTGTTTGCTTCAATCTTGACCTTAGTTCAATTCTCTTCGTGGTATCAGAGCTAAATACGATCCCTACCAACTCTGATTCAACAATGGCAGCTACAACTTCAACTTCTTCTTCAATCAACTTGGCCAATCAACCTCTGTTGCTGCTGTCAAACATGTCAAACATGATGACAGTCAAGTTGGACAATTCCAACTACTTTAATGACAGTCAAGTTTGATGTTATAATCTATATAATAAATCTATGGAAAATCAAATAAAAGTATTGTCTATATATATTCATCTTGACAGTTTTAACTTTACATATTATTTTGCCCCTTTATCTTCTTTTATTCGAACTCTTCTTATTCCCATTATCTTACTATAAATTTGTCACTCTCTCCCATTCCATGCATATTTTTCCCATACAAAAAATATTATCTCTCTCTCTCTCTCTCTCTCTCTCTCAAATTCTTTTTCATTTTTTCTTGTATTTTTTCCCCTGTATCTCTACCTCAGATTGATGAATATTTGTTTTTTAAAATTCAACTTTTTAAAATTTTCTATAAAAAAATATTCACTGCCCATAGGAGGTTCTCCTACTAGAGATTTGTTCCCTTATTGTCCTATTATTAACTAGTTCATATGTGTTCATTGATGCAAGTATTTTTTTTTTTTTTGGGTCATTTATTTACAACACTAAACACTTTTAATGAATGGTGTTTGATGTTGATCTGAATTGAGGAAAATCATATTATAATATGTCATGTTTTGTGTTATTGTCAGATTTTAGTTTCTTTGAAAAGTAATAAGATAATCTGGACAAGCTAATGAAAAACAGTTAGTGTAGTTGAAGACAATGGTTTTTGTGCAATTTCTTTTCGCTGTTTGTAAATATTGTGTTAAATATATTAGTAGCAAAATATTAAGTCTTTATTATATGATGTTCCTTAGCTGCTTAACTAATTGTTTTAAGCATTTACGAATATTTTATATTGTTTTTTCATCTTCTTTATTTCATTATTGTGTTTTTTGAGATTTTTAAGAAAACAAATTCTATTTTGTGTTTAAAATTATTTATTCATCTATTCATTTTTCATATGTTGGATTAGATGTTAGATTAGATTATGACAACATTAACACAATACTTCTTTTTTTAAACAAACTTCTCTACTTTTTCCTCTATGGAATTGTGCTCTTGTTTTTTTTTTTTTTTTTTTTTTTTTTAAGGAAAAAGAATTGCATCTTTTATTTTATTTTATTTATTGAATTTTATTTTATTTTTAATTAATTTTTTAGATAAGATTCTCGGTGTTTTTGATTGTATGGTAGAAAATTTCTGGTTTGAGAAAATATGTTAAAAATGGAAAGAAAATTTTTCAGATTTTATATAATTTTTACATGATACACAAATATTATTGTAGGGGAACAATTTGGTGGCCCAATCCTTGTTGTTCAAGTCTTGGTCCAAAAAGTCCAACATAATGAATTCTTGTAGAGTACGGGTTTAAGAACTAGGTTTAAGTAAGTTAAACGGATTACTGCATGGGTTGAGGGAATATATGAACAAGAAACAAAGTCATTACGTTTCAAAATCTCCCTGAATGATAAGGATAAAACCTAATTTCTCGATACAAAGTAATGCAGCAGGAACTCTTTACATGCAATAGTCTTTTCTTTTTCTTTTTCTTTTTTTCTTTTTTTTTCTCTCTCTTTTCATGCCCTCTCTTACGGGGACTTATACACATTATATAGGCCCTTTCTTATCATCTGGGCCTTACACTTGTCGATCATCTAAACCCTTACTTGAGCACTTGTCCCATCAGACACTCCTCTCAGTTCTTTGTGAGTTGCGGTAGCCAAAGTAGTACTGTTCAAGGGTCTTCTCCACATTAATGCGGCTAAGAGAGTAGCTGTAGCGCATTCAATGTGGCGGTGGCAGCTTTTACTTAGATATTTCGTGTTTCTTTCCTGTTCACGTATCTAGGAGAGGGGTTTCAATGGCTGGGATGTACATTTGCTCTTGTTTTTCAGTATCCGAGGAGAAATATCTCCTCGGACATGTCGTCTTTGTTCCCAATGACGTTTGAATATGGATGGCTTGAGTCACATTGACTCCTCGGATGGGCCGGGGTCCTAGGACGGGTCCAAGGCCCAACCTGTTATTTTGGTCCGGTCCCAACAATTATAAATAACGTTAATTAAAAAAATTAATGTTTTCGCTAACTTACTTTTTGAATTCTTAAGAAAAATTGTATTGTTTTGATTTGGTACCACAAAAATAACATATATATATATATATATTAACATTTGTGATTGTCCTTATAATAAATTAAAAAATGAATATAAATTATGTTACTATTTATTAAATTAGTCAAAAATGAAATTATAAATAAATTTAATGAGCCCACCCTAAAAAAATTATCACATGTAACGTGCAGGGTCCACGACTAGTTTATATCTATATCTATATATATCTAAAAGCTGAAGTGTAGCATTTATTGTTGCTACGCTTCAATTAAGCTACATCAGCATTCACGTCATTATCATTTTCCTTTCCAATTTTGCTACAATTTTTTTTTAACATCCACTATCCTCTACTTTAATATCACTATTTATTTTTCCCTTCATCTTCCTTTATTTATCTCTTCTTATTCACTTTTTTTTAACTTTAAATTTGTCATTCTCTCTTCTATTCTTTGCATAGTTTTCCCTCACAAAAAGGTTATCTCTCTCTCTCTCTCTCAAATTTCTTGCATCTTTGCTTTAGATTTATATTTTTTGTATTTTTTGAAACTCTAATTTAGGTTGATACAATTTAGTTTTGTGTTTTAAGTTATTATTATTATTTTTTGTTCTCTTTAATTGTTGAATATTTTCCGATTACATTATAAAGAATTAAATATAATATTATTCTATTATATAGTAAGATTTGGATAATTTAGTGTCTATTATTATATCTTTTAATTTCACTTTTTTTTTCTTCTCATCTTATTTTATTCAATTTTGAAATTCAACCACATCCTCCTTATCATTAAATTATTTATATTTTCTCACCTTTTTAAAAATAAAAAATAAAAAAAAATGTAATATTATACTTAATTCAAATAAAAAAAATTGTCCTCGTCAAATTGTACTCATTTTTTTTAACATTTATACTTTCTCCAACCTTTCTCCTTCCTTTTACCTTTTCATCTCCCCAAACCTTCTACCTTAATATCACTCTTCCTCTTTCCCTTTATCTTCCTTTATTTTCTTTCTTTTTTATATTTTCCTCTTAGTATAAATTTTTCATTCATTCTTCCATTCTTTGCATAATTTTACCTCACGAAAAAGGGATATTTCCTTCTCTTTCTCCCTCAGTATTTTGGTGGATCTTTTTTATTTTTCTTGCATCTCTACTTTAGCTTGATCAAGTTTTGTGTTCTTTAGAACTTTATTTTGGGTTTATGTGATTTAGTTTTATGTTTTAAGTAATTTTTTGTTCACTTTGCTTGTTAAATGTTATCCTATTACATTATAAAAAATTAAAGATAGTATATAAGAATATAATATTATTATATTACATAGAATGATTTGGATAAGTTAGTGCCTATTGTTATATATATATATATATATATATATATTATTTTTAATTTTTTTTTCTTCTCATATTATTTTATTCAACATTTGAATTCAGCAACACCCCCCATATATATCATTATTATTTATATTTTCTCTCCTTTTTATTTAAAAAAATTAAACCTATAATATTTTTCTTAAATTCAATAAATAAAATTGTCCTCATAAAGCGAAGCTAGGGAAACCCTCATTCTCGAACCCAATGCATCAAAGGAAAAATGGAATACAAAACAAATATCAATTTAGAAACACTAAATTAAAAAAAAAAAAAAAAAAAAACTAATAATGCAAATTTAATGTTATAGAATCATCATCATGTTTTGGAAAACGATAGGTTACCAATAGAGAGAGAGAGAGAGAGAGAGAGAGAGAGAGAGAGAGAGAGAGAGAGAGAGAGAGAGAGAGTAGAGAGAGAGAGAGAGAGAGAGAGAGAGAGAGAGAGAGAGAGAGAGTTGGTAATGGAAAAAACAATACAAAGTAATAAAGAGTAGATAAAAAAAATAAAAAAATTCAAACGTCAATTAGTAATCACTAATTGGAAAACAAAGAGATTGTAAGGAGAAGTAAAAAATAAAATAGAGATGACCATACGTAGAACATTAAAAACTTTATAATGTAGTAAAATAAACCGTTAAATCCACTTAAGAAATTAAATCAATAATCAACAATTAAATACAATCATAGTACTAAATTTAAACTTAAAACTAATCAAACTCTAACTATGGAAACCATATTTCTAATCATAACGTAAAAAGTGATGTTCTTTGGTAATAGTAGAAATTACATAAGATATAAAGTTATAAAATTTTAAATTCATTTTTTGACATTTTATTGAAGCTTTTATATATATATATATGTGTGTGTGTGTGTGTGTGTGTGTGTAAAGGTTTAAAAAAATGTATATTTAAGGTTTTTACTAACTTAAAAACTAATAAAAAAACAATGGTTAATAACTAAAATTATAGTATTAATAAAATATTTAATGAGATCATCTTTAAAAATTATCACGTTCAACGCGCAGGTATGCGATTAGTCTATTCTATATCTATATCTATATAATAACAAATAACCGAAAAGTTTGACTTTTTGTTGACCACTCTTCATGGTGCCACTTGGCTATATAAATTGTTGCCACGTCTACAATTAAAAACAAAAAGATATAACTTTTCACAAACCGTATCAATCCTATTTTTCCTAACTTTTGGTGTATGGTTGCACCATTCCGTTAGGTAGTTATTAGTTTTTCCAGCCCTTATCAATTAACCACTCAAGACACAATTCAAACTATTCAAGCGCAAAGCGGTAAAAGTACAAGTCAGAGGTATTTTTATTTATCTAAAAATTTGCAACTCAATATTCAAAGTTATATTGAATTGAATAGGCTTCAGGCTGATTAAAAAAAAAAAAAAAACTATAATAGTTTTCAATTTATATTCTTTTTTCTATTATAACAACCCAAAAAGATAGCAAGAAAAAGTAATATACAATTCAAACTATTCTAAACTAAATATTTTATATGTTCTACAATTCACATCCAGAATTCTAAGTAATTATCATGAAGAAAAAAACTTTATAAACTCATTTTCACAATTCCATAAATTTCATCCTTGCTTTCACATGCACACACATATATCGAAAATCCTATAATACTTTTACGTTTTTTGATGGTACAATTCTCACTATGATCATGACCATCAATTTCAAAGGGGTTTAGTCTCTAGTCTCTACCCTGTCTTCCTGAATATAAACTAAAAAATTAAATTAAAAGATACTTAAGGCAGTGGAGTGTTTAAAAGCAAAATCACATAGACTAAAATCTTGGACAAAATGGGCTTTTGCCCTTTTTGGGCAAATTAATTAGCTTTATACCCCCTTTCCCAAACTAAATAGGGAAATGCCCCTCTTTTAAAACTCGATTTATGATAAATCAAGTTAAAAAAAAAAAAAAAAAAAAATTCTGAAGCCCTATAGTGGCGTTTTAATGAGCCTATAGTGACGTTTTTAAGACCTATAGTAACATTTTTTAACTCAACTTCAATGAAATCGAGTTATAGGCAATTTTTTTACCTATAACTCGATTTCATTGAGGACGAGTTAAAAAACGTCACTATAGGTCTTAAAAAACGTCACTGTAGGCTCCTTAAAACGCCACTATAGGGCCTAACTCGATTTATCATAAATCGAGTTTTAAAAGAGGGACATTTCCCTACTTAGTTTGGGAAAGGGGGTATAAAACTAATTAATTTGTCCGAAAAGGACAAAAGCCCATTTTGTCCCTAAAATCTTAATAATATAAAAACGAACAAAAATGATTGACTTGGAGGCTTAATTGAATGTTATCCTTAAACAATATTTTTTCCCACACAAGAGTTGCTAAAGGGTTACTACAAATTTGTTCCCAAGATATTATTAAGTTTATTAGGTTCTGCAAATAGCAGATTTGGAGAAGATGAAAGAGAAGAAGTTCCCAAATGAATATAAACCACTATTCATATCCAAAAGATTATGACCCTTCAACAAACACCTTTTTATTCAATATGCATATTTTTTATCAATAGATACATTTTCATTCAATAGGTACCCTTTCAGTCAATAAACGCATTTTTTTTTTTTTTTTTGAAGTGGTCAATAAATACATTTTCATTCGACAAGCATCTTTTTGGTCAATAGACACATTTTTGTTCAATAGGCACATTTTTGTTCAATAGGCATCTTTTCGTTTAACAAACATCTTTTTGGTTAATAGGCATATTTTTGTTCAAATGGCACCTTTTGGTATATCCAATTTGCACCAATTTTAATAGTTATGACCTTTCAAGAGGCACCTTTTGGTATATATATATATATTACAACATAACTTGTATATACCTATATATACAACACAAACTAAACTAGAGATAAACTAAAAACATTATGTCTCTTATTCCTTCCAACAAAAAACTAATAATTAAAATAACCTTTTTTTTTTTTTTTGCTTTCTTGAAACTCATCCAGTAGCTATTCCCGTGTATCGCAGGAGTTAGCGACTAGTATTACTAAAAGTTGAAGTATAGTATTTATTGTTGCTATGCTCCTGTTGTGCCACTTTAGCAGCCATGTCATTAATTTATTTTACATATTTTCTTTTCTCTATTTAAACTTTTCTTCCCCCTATTTTCAAAAAAAAAAAAAACACTTCTTCTCTCTATTAATTCACACACCTACTATTACACTTCTTCCAACATTTCCCTTTCATCTCCCTACTATTTTACCATTATACTTCCTTCATCTTTTTATATTTTGACTCTTGTTGAGGTTTCTTTTTATGTTTTTTGTACCTTGATGTTATTGGACAATGCTTAGTCTCGGCTTTTTCTAAGAAGTTGTGTCTGGCGCTCTGCAGAATGGGCTCCAAAGTACCATTCTACCACTACCAGTTTGTGCGCAAACGTTGAGTCGAAGTCCAAAGGAAGACACTGCAAAGTGGGCTTATCCTCTGCTACTGTCGCAAAAGGAACTTTTCTCCAGTTTCTGCCACAGGACCGAATTTTTACTATGTAGTAAAACTTTCTGCTACACAGTAAAAATTTCTACTATGTAGTAAAGCTTCCTGCCACGCAGTACAACCTTTTGCTGCACTGTAAAACTTTCAACTATGCAGTAAAACCTTCTACTATGCAGTAAAACTTTCTGCACTTTTCTGCAACGTGAATGACTACTCTTCGTTTTTTATTGCATAAATACTTTTCTACTTATTGCACATAAACAAATCTAAAATCCAAAGAAAATACTCATCAAGAAAATGTTAGTTTACATGGGTTAGCATATTATCAAATATATACATACATATATTCTATATGTACTTATACATATTCACATATATACATATAAAATATATTTTGCAAAACATGAGATACAATGTATATGTATATATACTTATGGCTAGATAATGATTAGTTCGTGTCAAAAATAAAATACGTAATAACAAAGAAATAAGAAGGTTTCAGCAGAAAAGGTTTAGCTAGTATAATAGCTAGCACGGTAAATATAATAAAAAGGCGCTATAGCAGAATAACTAGTAAGCAAATAAAGATACCACATCAAGACAACTGATGCAGGAACATGATAAAAAAAATTATCTACAGCAGAACGACTAAATATAGCAGATATAAGTTCTAATGAGTGAAATCAAACATATTTGCAATTGAAATCAAGTATTGAATCTTCCCATAGGATAAGTAAACCAAAAAGGAATCCAAACCCCAATTTGAGCAACCTTGTCATAGGCTTTTGCCATCAAAGTTGTACATTTTGGAGAATAGGCCTAAATGGCTACTTGCTATTACTTTTATGGGACTTCAAAGACTGGGTTTGCTAAGAGGGAGGGAAAATATGGTCTATTGATGTATGCCCCTATTCCTGCCATGTTTTCTCTCTTCTTTTTACCACTTTCTTTCTTTCTTTCTCTCCGTTCTTTTTTTACTTTTAGTTTCTTACTACTCTCTTGCCATGGGTTGTTCCCTCTTGAGTCTTTCCTTTTCTTGGGTCCCTCTTTTTGAGTGCCTCCCCCTCTAAGTGCCTCTCAGGTGTTTACTCCTCTCTCTTACCATGGGTTTTTTTCCCTCATCTATAGCAACCTCTCCTTTATATAGTGGACTGATTTAATGGGATTTCTCCCTTTTACCCCTAAGGCTTCACCAAATGTTTTTGACTTGTTGTAGACATTCCTTTAGGACTACCCACCAACCCATTGGTTGCCTTGCTCTAAATACATTTGTTGCACCACTACTCATTTTGTTTGTTCTTGCTATATACCTCTACCTCTAGGTTCAAATGGATAAGGATTGGGTTACCTCACCACCTACCTCTATGGCATGCATCAAATGATCCCAACCATCTACTACCTCTTTTGGGTAAGATACCATCCCATCAAGGTATATTCCCAAAAGAAGTCACGGTTGGAAACCAAATATAAACACCTTTTCCCCCTACCACCAAACCACACCCTTTGAATCCCCTTGACTGTGGGCCTACCTCCTTTGTATTGGCTAGGTATAGTTTGGTAGTGCTCCGCCCTTTGTGTGCTTGCTCCACTATCTTTTGTTTTTGTCCTCTTTCATTTCCACGCTGTTTCTACTGTAGCAAATTAGTTTTGTTTCATTCTGCTGCGTGTCTCTGTCTTATTTCTTCATGCATTTCCTATTGTGTTTATCATTTCCTTTGATTTGGCTTTTCTTTCCTTCACGCAATTCCTGCTGTTGACACTTCTTGCTGCTCCTTGTTTCTTTTTATCGTGCTTCTTCATATTATTTTTCACACCTATCCTTTTATACAAAAGGGTTTGGGCCTTTGTGGGCCAAATAATGTTGACTAAATCAAAAGGGTCTTCGGCCCAATTTGCCTTGATCTGTCGAAGCAATTCTGTTGAAGAACTATATTTTGTGGCTGATTTGTATTTTGCTGCAGATTTGTATTCTGTTGCAGATCTGCATTTTGCTGCAGATTGCTTTCCCTTGCATTTCTTTCTTTGGACCTTTCTTGCTTTTCGATCTTCTTGGTGGGTCTTTGGGCCTTGCTTTTCATTGGGCTTTCCTCTGCATGGACTTTTGGTTAGGGATTTGCTAAAATTGGCATCAACAACTCTTCATCTACCCATTTTATTTTGTATAAATTTGTTATCATTTTCCCATTCAATCCATATTTGTCCCACACAAAATTGTGAGCTCTCTCTCACTCTCTCTCTCTCCTTTCTTTGGTGAATTTTTATTTTTTCTTATAACTCTAATTAAGGTTGATGGTTTTTTTTTTTAATATGTGTTTTGGTTTTATGTTTTTTTTTTTTAATATCCCATCAGAAATTCTTATTTTTCCCTTTTATAGCTTTGGTTGAATTTTAGTTTGAGTTAATACATAGTTTTTTTGGAAACATGAATTTGAATATGCCTACCAATTGTTTGAGTAATAAATTATTATAAAGCCTATTATTTATTCCTTTAGTTTCATTTTAATTTTGGTTAAGATAGTATTGTAATTTT
The DNA here is from genome assembly GCF_001633185.2 of Quercus lobata. Classification (NCBI taxonomy): domain Eukaryota; kingdom Viridiplantae; phylum Streptophyta; class Magnoliopsida; order Fagales; family Fagaceae; genus Quercus; species Quercus lobata. The sequence continues at coordinate 23,080,660 of NC_044914.1, forward strand.
GTAATGAGTTTTGATTATTATGAAAATTTCCTTATTCCTTAAGAGATGAGAAATTTGAATAATAAATTTGAAACTTATAAAGTTTAGTTGAATATTAAACAAATATAATACACTACAATAGAAGTTAGAAGAATATGGTTCACCTTAAAAAAATATTAATCAAACATAAAATAATATTATTAATAATAAAATGATATATTTGTAGAGATAAAATGATTAAAAAAAATACTAGTAGATTTTAAAAAATAAAAAAATAAACAGTACTTGTCATAATACTTATATTACACCTCATTTCATAATATTTATATTCTCATGCATTGCGTAGGTCTACAACTAGTCTATATATTACTAAAAGCTGAAGCGTAGTGTTTAATGCTGCTGCTCTCACGTTGCGCCACATCAGCTGCCACGTCATTCTTTTTTTTCTTTTCTTTTTTAAAATATATTTTGTCCTACAATTTTAAAATATTTTTTACAATTTTCAGCCCAGTAAATGCAACCCACTACTTATTTATTTACTTCCACTATCACCCTTTAATAAATCCAACTCACTACTTATTTATTTACTTCCATTATCACCCTATAATAAATCTATATAATTAATCCAGTCCGCCTCTTATTTATTTAGTTCCACTATCAAGCCCAACCCAAAGTCTTTTCAGTTCAGCTTTAGGGTTTTGTGTGAGCCTTTTCAGCTTAAAGGAAGAAAAAAAAAAACAAAATACGTTGAAACCTTACAAGCTTTAGGGTTTTTTTTTTTTTTTTAATAATTGTTTTTAACATTTATTTTTTAAAATATTTACACTTCTCCAACCTTTCTCTCTCCCTTACCATTTCATCTCCCCACTACTTCTTCAATCTTTCTCCCTCCCTTACCTTTTCATCTTCCCACTACCCTCTACATTAATATCATTCTTCCTCTTTTCCTTCATCTTCCTTTATTTTTGTCTCTTCTTATTCACACCCTCTTAATATAAATTTGTCACTATCTTTTCTATTCTATGCATAGTTTTCCCTCACAAAAAAAAGGTTCTCTCTCTCTCTCTCTCTCTCTCTCTCTCTCTCTCTCTAAATTTTTTGGTGGATTTTTTTATTTTTCTTGCATCTCTACTTTAGGTTGATAATTTTTTATATTCTTTAAAACTCTATTTTAGGTTAATGCGATTTAGTTTTGTTTTTTAAATTTTTGTTGTTTTTTTTTTTTTTAATTCTCTTTGATTGTTAAATGTTATCCTATTGTGTTCTAAAGAATTAAATATAGCATATAAAGATATAATATTATTCTATTACATAGCATGATTTGGATAATTTGGTATTTATTCTGTTACATACCATGATTTTTTATAGTGCTCAATTTAGATGTTAAAATATGAGACTTTACTAATTTTTGTTTATTTTCTAATCCTTTGTGGTGGACAAAGTACTCTTAATAGTTGTATTAGAAGTACTCTATAATGCCATTCATTTAAAGAAAAGCAAAGGTTAGCCAAACGAAATAATCGGATAGGTGACAAATTTTAACTTTTGCAATTTAATTTTTTTATTATTATCTTATAACAATGCATGTATAGAAATTTAATTCTTAGATTTTGCTAATAATTGTTTATTTGATAATATGTTTTGGGTGGCCAAAATTATAATTTCTACAAAGAAAATAACCTTAATAGATTATCAAAAACAAAATTTTATCCTAATATTGGTTGAATTAATCAATGTTTAGTTTTATTAATTTTTTTTAGTTTACGTTTTTTTGGTGTTTTGGATTGTTTCTATATTATATTTATGATTGTTCTTATACTAAATAAAAATATAATTACGAAATACATTACTCATTATTAGATTAGTTTAAATTGTAAAAAAAAAAAAAATTAATAAAACCACCATAAAAATAATTATCATGCGCAACGCGCGGGTTCGCAGCTAGTTATTAATAAAAGTGTAAACACATTCATTTTCATATCATAGAGAATATGAAACTAACTAATAAGCTACATGGTTAACATTAGGAGAAATACAATTAACTCTCTAGCCACAATTGAAGCTACATATATCTGTGTGATTAATCTGTATGATTAAGTTTGAAGAATGTTGGTTGTTGTGGGATGACTGTGAGCCTCGGGTTCAGCAAGCATGGAGTTTGGCAGGAAGTGGGGCTTCGGGTTTGGCAGATGTGCATGCAAAAATTAGGGCATGTGGTGATGAATTAAAGGCATGGGGAGACACAAGGACTAGACCTGAGGAGGAAGAAATTAAATCCCTTCAGAATCGGCTTGATAGAATTAATAGAGCTGTCACTACTGATGAAAGTAAGGTGGAGTTTTTGGCAGTTAGTAAACAGTTGGATGATCTCTTGTTGAAACAGGAGATTTATTGGGCACAGAGATCTAGGGTTGCATGGTTGAAACATGGGGATCGAAATACTAAATTTTTCCATTCAAAAGCCTCACAACGGCGACGACGGAATCATATAAAGGGCATCATGAACTCACAGGAGCAGTGGGTGGAGGAGGTGGAGGATATAGCCAGGATTGCAGTTGATTATTTTGATAATCTTTTTTCTGCAGGATCATGTCATCAAATGGAGGAGTGTTTAAGTACAGTTTCGGCCAAAGTGACTACAGACATGCAGGAGATGCTTTCTGGGGATTTTACTGTTGATGAAATCAAGGAAGCTGTTTTTCAGATGGGACCAACAAAGGCACCTGGCCCAGATGGTATGAATGCCTTATTTTATCAAAAATTCTGGCATATTGTAGGTGATGATGTAGTGCATGCTGTGTTAGATTTTTTGAATAATGGAGTTATGTTACCAGATTTAAATCATACCAACATTGTGCTTATCCCTAAAGTGAAAAATCCTGAGAAAATGTCTGAATTTAGACCTATTAGCCTCTGTAATGTCATTTATAAGGTTATCTCTAAAGTCCTTGCCAATAGACTGAAACAAGTGCTTCCTGATATTATTTCTCCCACTCAGAGTGCTTTTGTTCCAGGTAGACTTATTACAGATAATGTTATTGTGGCATATGAGGTCTTGCATTCCATGCATGTTAGGAAGAAGGGTAAAACAGGTGCTTTGGCTTTGAAGCTGGATGTCAGCAAAGCATATGATCGAGTGGAATGGCTATTCTTACAGGGCATTATGCAAAAGCTGGGTTTTCCAAATAAATGGATTGAGAGAGTGATGACCTGTGTTACCACCACATCATTCTCTATTCTTCTTAATGGAAAGCCTTATGGGAATGTGACTCCGACTAGGGGAATCCGCCAAGGAGACCCTCTTTCACCGTATTTATTTCTGTTATGTGCAGAGGGATTTACATCTTTGTTGGCAAAAGCAGAATCTGATGGCAAAATTCATGGCGCTTCCATTTGCAGAGGGGCACCGAAAATTTCTAACTTATTGTTTGCAGATGATTCCCTCTTATTTTGCAAGGCAACTCAAAATGAAGTGGAGGTTGTTTCTGAGGTGCTTCAGACTTATGCTAATGCGTCAGGCCAGTGCATAAACTTGGAAAAGTCCTCGGTCTTTTTTAGTAGCAATACTTCAGCCGGCCAGAAGCAGGGCATTTTAAGGATTTTGGGAGTGCAGGAAGTGAACCGATTTGAGTCCTATTTAGGGCTGCCTACATTAGTAGGGAGTAAAAAGTATCATACGTTCTCATACTTGAAGGATAGGATATGGAAAAAGCTACAGGGGTGGAAGGGGAAGATGTTGTCTAAGGCTGGTAAGGAAATTCTGATTAAAGCAGTTGCTCAGTCCATTCCTACTTACACTATGAGTGTTTTCCAACTCCCTTTGAAACTTTGTGATGAGTTGGATGCAATGTGTGCTAAGTTTTGGTGGGGACAGGTGGGGAATGAAAGGAAAATTCATTGGCAGAGGTGGGAAAAATTGACGCTATCAAAAAGGGAGGGAGGATTGGGGTTTAGGGATCTAAGGGCCTTTAATTTAGCAATGTTAGCTAAACAAGGGTGGAGGTTGCTGCATGATGATAATTCTTTGGTGTTCCAATGCCTCAAAGCTAGATATTTTCCAAGAACCTCTCTTTTTGCTGCTAAGAAGTCACCAAATTGCTCTTTTGTTTGGAAGAGTATTGTGGCTGCTTTTCCTACTTTGAAGGCTGGATGTTGCTGGAGAGTTGGGAATGGCCACTCTATTCAGATTCTAGGGGATAAATGGATACCAAATTATCCAACAAATGCTCCTCTAAATCTAGTGGAAGATGAAGTTCGTGAGGCGACTGTTGCTGAACTAATTGACCAAGACTTGCATGCATGGAGGGCTGATTTTATCATGGATATGTTTGAAAAAGAAGATGCAGAAGCTATTTGTAGAATTCAGCTCAGCCGAAGACATGTGGAGGACTGTATGATCTGGATGCACCAAAGGAAGGGGATTTTTACTGTTAAATCCGCTTACAAGGTGGCTAGGAAAGTGTTGAGTGAAGGAAGGGTAGCTGAATGTTCTCGGGGTTGTGCTGGAAAGGAAGTTTGGCCTGCAATTTGGAAGCTTAGAATTCCCAACAAAATAAAGGTGTTTGGGTGGAGAGCTTGTAATGAAATTTTACCAACAAAATTGAATCTGTCTAAGAGAAAGATTATTGCAGATGCGATGTGCCCAATTTGCTTGAGGTTTCCGGAGTCAGTTGTCCACGCACTTTGGGATTGTGATGCGGCTAGAGATGTGTGGGCAGGTAGCTTAAAAATTCTGCAGAAAGGTGGGTCAGGTATGGTGGATATGCTTCATTTAATGGAATACTTAATGGAGCGGGTAGAGTCTCATGATCTGGAGGTTGTGCTAGTTCAAGCATGGCTGATTTGGAATCAAAGAAATCGGGTTGTGCATGGGGGTAAGTTTCATGACCCAGGCTGGTTGAATAATCGGGCAACAGAGGTTCTTGAGGAGTTTCGGACTGCTTCTGCATTAATGGGACCATCACATGGAGGGCTAGCTTCTCGGGACACTTGGCAGCCCCCTCCTCCTTTGATCTTCAAGCTTAACTTTGATGCAGCTCTGTTTTCGGCTCTTAAAAGTTCAGGTTTTGGTGCAGTTATTCGGAACGAAAAAGGTGAGGTTATGGCAGCCATGGCAGCAAAGGGTCCTGAGGTATCTTCTAGTGAGGAGGCTGAGTTTCTCGCATGTCGGAAAGCTATTGAATTTGCCATTGATGCTGGCTTCTCTGAACTTGTCATTGAAGGGGATAATTCTTCTGTCATGAAAGCTGTTTCGGCTTTGCAGGATGATTTTTCTTTGATTGGAAATGTTGTTGGGGATATTCATCATTTGGTTCGGAACTTGCAATGGGTTAGGATTGAATGTACTAGGCGTGGAGGGAATAGAGTGGCTCATGAGTTAGCTCAATTTGCTAGAAACATTAGTCAAGATCTGTATTGGATGGAAGATGTTCCTCCAATAGTTAGGGAAGCTTTGTATCAGGATGTTGTTTTTTCTAATTAATTAAATGATATGTTTCCGTTTCAAAAAAAAAAAAAAAAAAAAAAAAAAAAAAGAAATATTACTGTACCCATCCGATTTCCATATGAACACAAGGAAATCTGGTCTCACTATCACTTAAGAGGTAACAAATCTTATGTACTTTCTTTTGTGCGGCTTTGGCAATGCCAATCCGGACATGAAGCAACATATGGCAGTAAGAACAAAGCCTGCTGCAGCTCCAGTTTTAAATAGTAGACCAATGATTGTCCTTTTTCTCTCCTTATAGAAAGAATAGGAATTTGTTCAAACTGACAAGTACACTGTACGTGACAAAGACCATTGTTTCCTTAAAGCTTGTATTCAGAAAAGTATCGAGCTGACTTCCTAAAGGAATTTCCCCACATAGCTGATTAGAGCATTCTCATCAGCTCTCTCATAAAAAATGTCATTTTAATATACCAAAAACCTACTTTATCACTTTAGCACACCATTTTACAATTCACCATTTATCACATCTTCTATTTTTCAATTCTATACATTAAAATAATATATCCAACACATTAAATAATATTAAACAAATTCCAACACATTAAACTACAATCACAATCAACCTCCACAAACCACCAACGGCAACGGCAACGGCAAATCACCACCAATGGCAAATCAACCTCCACAAACTACAATCACAATCACTGGATCTCCAACAAATTCCAAATCCAAAAACCTTAACAAAAGAGAAAAGAAAAAGAAAAAGAAACTCAAAATCTTCAACAAACACTGCCAGCCCACTATGGCCACAAACACCGCCGCCCACTACAGCCACAAACATTGCCGGCCCAAAACTCAACCAACCACCGCTACAACCATGACACCACCACCGGCCCAAAATCCCAACCCAACCGATCAATCAATGACCCAAAACCCACACATCAAAACCCACTATAGCCACAAATACCGTTGCCCACTACAGCCACAAACATTGCCGGCCCAAAACTCAACCAACCGCCGCCACAACCATGACACCACCACCAACCCAAAATCCCAACCCAACCGATCAATCAATGACCCAAAACCCATACATCGAAACCCATCCCAAATCTTACACCCACGACCCGATTAAGAGATCTGAAGGTTGGCGGCGAGGGCTATGGAGGCCGTGGAACAGATTCGAACCAAGGCCTAAGGAGACAAGATTTTTCATTGCAGAACAGTTGAGGTTGATTGGACCACTTAGAAAGTTGTTCAAATTTAACATTTGAAGTGATGGAGAGTTTACTAAAGAAGTAGGCAAATGACCGGTGAATAAATTTGACCTGGCTGAGAATTGCTCAAGCCTTGCTAGTCTCATAAAAATGTCTGGAAGAACTCCCGAGAACAAATTAGAGGAGATATCCAATTTAACAATGTTAGAGAGGTTACCAATTCCATTACTTAGCAACCCAGATAAGCAATTACCCTAAAGATTCAGTTCACTAAGATTTTGTAGCTGGAAAAGACTCTCGGGCAAACTCCCTGATAAACTATTTTCATCAAAAGAGAGATGTTGAAGGGAAGTACAATTAGCCAAATCTTTTGGAACTTCTCCAGAAAAATAGTTATCAGAGAAATTAAGCACTCGAATTTTTGTAGATATTGTACACATACCTTTGTTGTTGATTGGACCCAACAAAAGCATTGTTGCTTATGTCTATGATCTCTATGTTTGGCAAACTAAACAATTCATCAGGAAGTGAACCCTGAAGGAAATTATGAGAGAAGTTTAGAACTCTCAATTGATTCAAGCCTGCCAAGGATCCACAAATCTTCCCAACAAGTCTTTTGCTGCCAAGTTCCAACCCAACTACCCTTCTGTCAAAACCAGTGAAATCAGGGCCAAGGCCTAAGGCCCCACCCAAAAAAAACAATCACCTTAGAGAAAAAGGCCCCACATCCCATGGTTAAAGGCCCAAATTTTTATAAAATTATATATATGTATATATATATATTTTTTTTTTTAAATTGTGCATTTTTTTTTTTTTTTGGTGATGTTAAGAATACTATAAATTTTACTATTAGCCTACAAATTGCCATGTTACTAATCACAAAAAAGTGATTTAAACATTCATTAGTTAAATTGATGAATTTCATCAATGAAAGTCAATGTCACATCATATTGTGAACATTTTATAGTGCTTTCTCAATGTACAAGACCAATAGAACCCTAATCCAATTGAAACCCTAAAATGTTTCAAAAAAAAAAAATGTTGCAAATGTGTTAAATCATCAATTATAGATTAATATCCTCTAACAATTTGAGACTTTAATTTTTGTAAACTCATATCCTACAAAGCCATACACCAAATAATATCTATCTCTCTTAAAAACAAAATATAAAATTAAAAATTAGATGATAACTTTACTTCACTATGCATCGTTGTATATCCAAAATAAAGTATCTTTTATAATTGTAATATATTTTTATTTCTTTTTATTAATATTTATGGTTCAACTATGATATTCAATTCTCTATATGAAATTAACATTAGTTTTTTTTTTTTTTTTTTGAGAAAGAAATTGATTGATTTATAAATGTAAATCAACTACATCCACTCGTAAAATCGAAACAAAATGCGATGGGACATCTTCCATACATATTTGAAAATCTGGTATGCGTAACGCATTTTTCGCCAGACTATGAGCTAACCTATTGCCGTTTCTCTTAATGTGAGAATACAACAATCTTACATAATTATTAGCAAACATCTTCACATCTTCTATCAGCAAACCCGTTGGTGATAAGCTATGCTCCTCTGCCTTCAATGCTTGAATCAGTCCAAGAGAATCACCTTCAGGATTGGCTCTTCGGGAACCCAGCTCAAACACAAAAGACATAGCCTTCATGGTTGCCAACGCTTCAATCACATCAACCTTGTATGCTTGATGGATTTTTTCTGAGCATGATGCCAAAATAGCTCCCTTATCAACCCAGATTACTACTCCCATACCAGACATATGAGATTCACTAAATAAAACCCCATCAAAATTTATTTTTACCAAACCCGTTTGCAGACACCTCCATTTCGATCCTCCGTTGCCACTGTTCATTATCTGTACCTCAGGAACCTACTGATTTGCATGGAATTGTGCCAACATCTCCTTGGCCTGTTCTACCACTTGATGAAGCGGGATAGCTTGTAAATTCAGCGGGATGGCTTTTATTGCTGTGAGAACTTCCACGTCAAAGTTCACTTTGAGTCTCAACCCGGGTGGAGGTTTCCAGATGACCTGTTCTGAACCTCGAGAGAGTGGGAGAAGGGGTTTAGGTGGAATGGAGAGAACATAAGCAGCTCAGAGTCCCACCCTACCTGAATCCCCATTAAATCGTGCAATATCTGCAACAATATTCTTTATTTGAATTTCAAATAAAGTATCAAACGTAACCCCCAAAGGAATTAAATCATTAGCCAATCTCGTAACTCCCTCATTATAGCATGTATCCATTGATTCCTGAATTTCAGCTGGAGACAGCTGGCTCGAAGTAGAGTCTTGATTTGCTGGGATAGCTAAACCCAAGTGTAACGTTTCCCTCATAACCGTTTCATCATTAACATGACTTACACCCTCATTAATGATTGATTCCCCTTCAGTTTCCCTACTCGCCTAATCATTCTCCAATCTGCCCTCACCGGCTTCTGTCTCAATTCCTTCCGACTCCATTCTATCCAAATAAGAAGCTTTCCTCGTGAAAGTTTGCTTGTGTTCATAGAAACCTGGCACATAAATAACTTCCTTCCCAAGCATCATGAAAAGGGCTGATAGAAATTCACCGGAGCGTTGTTCCTTAGAGAGGACAAAGCCATTCGTTTCCTTCTCTGATAATGAAAGTTTGTTCCACTGACTGGCTAAATCCTCCATAGTACAGGATAGAGTGAAAAGTAGAAACAAGAGCATAAGAAGTATTTCCCTAGACCCCTGAAAAACAAACATGACCACTAGCTCGAAAGGTAAACTTGTTACCTTAAGAGAACACACTCTCCTTCTAAAGAAGGAACAGAACACTTCTACTGCCGAAGAAAAAGAGGGAAAAACCTCTATTTCTTTCCGACAGAGAGACATTTTCAAACTCATTTGTTAACTCATTTGGATAGTAAATTATAACATTAGTTTTGTTGGCATTATTCATTAAATTATATATTTAGGGTACGTTTGGTACACTGAATGTGGATTACAACAAGAATGAAAATCTTTATTACCAGAAATAAAATGTGTTGTAATGGAATAACTAAACATATTCATTAGTTTGGTTGTAAATTGTAATACTAGAATAAAACTTATGATCTATTTTAGGAAAAATCTCATTCATGCAATTATATTTCCCAAAAAATAATATATTTTAAATTTTAGAGAGATGAGTTATTTTTTTATGATTTTTTATTTCCATAATTGTTAGGTGGATATGGAAAGTTTATTTATTTGGAAATATATTAATGTTAAAAATTATTACATCTATTAAGGAATAGCTATTACAACCCTTTTAGAGAGGAATGGTTATTCCTCATTTTAAAGAATAGTCATTCATAAGGAATGACTATTCCCTGTAATAAAAACATAATCAAACTATTGAATAACTAAACCATAGGAATAACTATTACATTACAGTGCCTATTACAGTCTACCAAACGTGCCATTAATGTATCAAATTAACCTTGATTTGATTAATATTAAATAATTTTGTTTAATTGATATTTACATATTAAAAATCCGCATAAAATTTTTCGTCTTAAACCCCAAATTATGTTGAGCCTGAGTGGAATTATCACAGGTGACACCAGTCCAGGTGCAGCAACCAAGAGAGTCAGTGTTGTTCCCAGTTCCACCCTGGAATTGTTGGTACTAAACAATTGGAAAAACCATTCAAGGCTCTCAAGTCATCTGGATTGCATGTCAGTGTCTCAGAATTCAGGTTTGGTAGTTGGAGACTTAGACTTAGAGCCATCAAAACAAAGAACAAACAGATAAGTCAGAAGAACATTTTAGGTGGATACCAATTGCCAAAGAGATGAAAGTAGAGAATGCAAAGTACTACACTATTATATATGCAATTCAAACAAGTGGGTTCGGACCTCGGCACTCGTTATCTTTTAATTTATCAAAAGTCTAAAGACTTTGATTTTCATGCCAGTAAGTCAACGTAAGTATGGACAAAGCCATGTTGATAAGATTAAGATGGATGGCTATGTAGACGCGCTAGAGTGTAGAATTGTTCAACAGTTTTGACAGAAGTGTGGAAGTAGGTGATAAGCAAGTCTGGTTAAGTTTTTAAGTGGGATCTAAGTAGGTAATTGATTGACTAATGGGCAATTTATAATATAAGCAATCACAATTTCCCAAATTTCTTCAAAAAAATTTAACCAATTTCTACAATTCCTCTACCAAATTTACACAACTTCCATGTATATGCACAAACAAATTTCTACTCTCAAACACCCAAAAAAAAAAAAAAAACTCAAGTGTGCATATAACATTTGATTCTAAGCTGACTTTTTGTTTATTTTATATATTATTTGTAGGTCCCACAATATTTTTTATATTAGCTTTATTTCAAATAATTTAAATTTAAACTTTTTAGAAATAAACTAGTTTTTAGTTTTTTTGTCTCACATTAAATAAGCTACAAAAAATAAGCAATTTTCAAACAAATACAATGTACCCGTTTGGTTTGGACATTTTACTGCGTTTCAGCGTTTGTGTTTTGGGCATGGACCCACGCTACAGTAAACGCGTCCTCCTTTTTTTTTTTTTTTCACGCGTTTCAGGAGTAATGCGGCTACTGTTCATGAACAGTAGCCGCAAATGTTGACTTTTTCACGGTGAACAGTGCATCTGTGCACTGTTCATGGACCCACAAATTCCACTTTTCAGTAACTTTTTCATTAAAAATGGGTCACACGGCACTATTCACACATTTAAAAAATATTTTGCTATAGTGTTTTCAGTTTCAGTTTTCAGTTTCAACAAAAATAAGCTCAATCCAAACAGACCCAATGTATTGATTTCTAAATTTCAATCTTTAAACACCCAAAAAAAGAAATTAAAAAACTACGTTATTGTCTACAATATTTAAACAAATTAGATAACTCATTAATTATGTGTGCATGTATCAATTGGCAAGTAGTGGGTTAAAGGATATTCCTAAATTTGGAGGAAATTTTTTTTTAGCAGCAACAAAGCCATCAATCCCATCCCCTAGATACCTTATCCAATGGAACCCAACCGAACAAATCACTACCGAGCCAAATCATCGGTTGAAGTTGTCAATTGAACAAAAGTAGCACAGTGACATGGTCTTGGAGTTGAAAATTGTCACCAATCACTGCAAGAATGTCATTATGGTCAATGGTCATTGCTTGCAAACATTGCAGGAAGAAGGAGAAATAAGACAACGGAGAGGGAAAAAAGGGAGGGGGGAGGGGGGGGAGGGTGGGAGACTTGTGGGGCATAGTACATTAGGTGTTGGTTTTGATTTATTTATTTTATTGAAACTGGGCAAGAGAATATTTATACTTGAAAAAGGTAAGAAAAATAAGAATTTTAAAAAGCAATACATAAGCAAACAAATAAGTTAAATAAACTCAATAATCAAGTCAAACCAAAAGCACAAATATAGATAAGAAAAGGAGGGAAAATATGTAGAAATGATGAACATTGGAGTATTGGACCCTCTTGCTAGAAACAATAAATTTACCATCAGCTGCAGTGATAGAATTTGATTGGTACGTTAGAGTGATGTATGTTCCAATCAAAATTTGTGACGTCAGCATGACAAATATTGTGAGAGTGGGTGTTATATGCTTAGCATTTCTGTGCCAGAATAGCATACACATTGCTTTTTTACTTTCTTTTTCTCTTGTATCTCTTTGGATTCTGATTCATACTAGGATGGGCTTTCGAGTTTTCTGTTTATACTTGGCTTTATTGGCTCTCAGTTTGGAGCCACAGAACCTCAAATCTGAGGAACTGACATGCAATCCAAATGACTTGAGAGCCATGGCTGGTTTCTCCAATTGTTTAGAGTCAGCAATTGCTGGGTGGAACAGCACTGTATTTCCTGATTGCTGCTCTTGGTCTGGAATCACTTGTGATAATTCCACTGTTTCGGGAAGAAGGGTGGTTGGCTTGTAACTTGGTAGCAAAAGACTTACTGGGAAGATCTGTGAATCTTTGGCAGGATTGAATCAGTTGAGAGTTCTAAACCTCTCTCATAATTTCCTCTGGGGTTCCCTTCCTGCTGAGTTGTTTAGTCTGCAAAACATAGAGATCATAGACTTAAGTAACAATGATTTTGTTGGGTCCATCAACAACAAAGGTATGTGTACAATATCTACAAGAATTCAAGTGCTTAATTTCTCTAATAACCATTTTTCTGGACAAGTTCCAAAAGATTTAGCAAATTGTACTTTTCTAAATCATCTCTCTTTTGATGGGAATAGTTTAACAGGGAGTTTGCCCGGAACTCTCTTCCAGCTAAAAAATCTAAGTGAACTGAATCTTCAGGGTAATAGGATATCTGGACCATTGAGTAATGGAATTGGTAACCTCTCTAACCTTGTCAAAATGGATATCTCCTCTAATTTGATTTCTGGAGTTCTTCCAGACATTTTTGGGAGCCTTGCAAGGCTTGAGCACTTCTCAGCCATGTCAAATTCATTCACTGGTCATTTGCCTAATTCGCTGGTAAACTCCCCATCACTTCAAATGTTGAATTTGAGCAACAACTCTCTAAGTGGTCCAATCAATCTCAATTGTTCTGCAATGAAAAATCTTGTCTCCCTAGGCCTTGCTGGTAACCTATTCCTTGGTCCAATTCCTGATGGTCTTTCCTCCTGCAGAGGATTGAAAGCACTCAATCTTGCCCGCAACAACCTCGGCGGTGAACTCCCTAATAACTTCAAGAATTTGAAGTCTCTAACACAGCTCTCACTGTCAAACACTAGCCTTAGTAATATATTATCAGCTCTTAGGATTCTACAACATTGTAGGAATTTAAGTATGTTGGTACTTTCAAGGAACTTTCTTGATAAACAAATTCCAAATGATGCGAGTCTGGAATTCAAAAACCTCAACAGTCTAATTCTTGCCAATTGTCAACTCAGAGGTCCAATCCCACAGTGGTTGAGTCGTTGCCACAAGTTGCAGTTGTTGGATTTGTCTAGGAATCATTTGGGGGGAAACATACCATCATGGTTCGGAAAGTTTGATTCTCTCTTTTACTTGGATTTGTCTAATAACTCTCTCAAAGGTGAGATACCAAAGAGCTTGACTGAACTACAAAGCCTCATAAGTGGGAATATCACAATAGAAGAGCCTGTCTCAAGCTTTCCATTTCAACTTGTTCAACAAGGTAGACCAACCTTAACTTATAGACAGATTTCAAGCTTTCGACCAACTTTAGACCTGAGTTACAACAATCTCCAAGGCCCAATCTGGCCAGATTTTTGGAATTTGAAACGGCTCCATGTTTTGAACCTGAAAGGAAATAACCTATCCGGCCCTATTCCAAATAATTTATCAGGGATGAGAGACTTGGAGAAACTTGATTTGTCTCACAATAAACTATCAGGAGAGATACCCCGTTCAATGGTAAATCTTAGCTTTGTGTCAACTTTGGACGTATCCTATAATCATTTGTGTGGGGAAATCCCTAAAGGAGGTCAGTTCGATACTTTTCCCAGTACAAGCTTCGAGGGAAACAATGGTCTCTGTCGTGCAGAGTACTGTACTTGTCAGTCTGAACAGACTTTTATCAGGAAGAAAAAAACGACAATTATTGGTCTACCATTTGAAATTGGAGCTGCTACAGGTTTTGTTCTAACTGTCAACTACTGCTTCTTGTCCCGATAGTCACTCCCATAGCCAAATAAGAAGGCAGAACATAGAAATTATAATTGGAGATTAAAGTAGGTGTATTTCAAAGAACAAAAATAATATTTATTACCTCTTATTTGATAGTGTGCCAGATTTCCTTGAGTTCATTTGGGAATCGGATTGGTGAAGTAATGTTAATGAAATCTTCTGTATGGTGTTTCTGTTCTTAATTATAAAGCATGTTGTAAACACTAAATTTCAAGTTTAGAAATCAAACTATCAAAATAGTTTCACAAATGTATATTTGTATTAATGTATGAGTATGTACAATTCTCTAAAATTGAATCCTATTACAAAATAATACTCCTCTGATTCGACCTCCTTGAAAAATCTCTAATTCAAGTATAATCTTGATTTGAACACCAATGCTTCTCGATTTGATTGAGAAAATGATCAAAAGATCTTTGAAGTAGAATATCAATGAATCTCTAACTATGTGTTTGTTAGGAATCCTTCATTCTTCTCGTTCTTCGTGTATTCTTTGAATGTTCTTTGTGTGTTCTTCGTCTTTGAAGATTGTAGTAGAAGTTCTTCGAGGCTTTGGAGACTTGAATCCGTAGATCTTTATACTAACTTGCAATTTGAGATCTAGGAAGATCACTTGAATGATTTCTCTTTGAATGTGGTTAAGATTCGAAGGTTGAAGTTCTTGGAGGCTTTGGAGCTTAATTCCGACAGAGTTTCGAGACTTTTGAATGTGTGTGAATCCCCCAAAAAATTGAGGAGGATCTCTATTTATAGGAGTCTTGGGAAGACGTGATGACACATGATTGGCTATCATTAATAACATGTGTTATCATTTAAATTGAGGGACTTTATGTCTTGTTCTCCAAGGGATACATGACATTTTTTATTAGCCATAGTGATTTAATTTAAAATAACACATAACAGCTTTTAATTAGACTGCTTATCCCACTAAGTAACACGTGGCTTCTTGTGATTAGCCATTTTAAATGTACTACATGAATTTAGTGGTTTGACATGACAATTTGTAATTGGTAGAAAATTTCACTCTCTACACATGCAGTAGAAACGCAGTAAATAATGTGTTGTATTAGTTGTGGCTGGTATCTTGCAATCTATATATATCTAGAAGTTGAAGCGTAATATTTATTGTTATCATGCTCTTTTTGAGTCACCCCATCGTCATGGAGTCCAAATCTTCTGTTCCACTTTTCCTACTCCACCCTATGCTCCACTAATAAAAACTTGCCACATGTTCACCTAACTAATTAAATACTACCATTATTGACTTATTAATACTACCATTATTAATTAATGGTAATAATTAATTAATTAGGTGAACATGCGGCAAGTTTTTATTGATGGAGTATAGGGTGGAGCAGGAAAAGTGAGACAGAAGATTTGGATTGATCGCCACGTCATTGGCCACATAATTAGTCTTATTCATATTTATTTTTGACCTTTTAGTTTTTTTACAATACTAAATATATAAATATATTGGCTTTACAAATTCATCTTAGGTGGTTTTAATTTTACATATTCATCTACTTTAATTTTGATCTTATAATTATATATAATAAATCAATGGAAAATCAAATAAAAGTATTATCTATATATATTCAACTTGGGCGGTTTTAACTTTACATATTATTTTGCCCCTTCATCTTCATTTATTTTGGCTCTTCTTATTCCCATCATCTTACTATAAATTTGCCACTCTCTCCTATTTTATGCATATTTTTTCCATACAAAAAATGTTATTTCTCTCTCTCTCTCAAATTTTTTTTTTCATTTTTTGTTGGATTTTTTTATATTTTATTTTCCCTGTATCTCTACCTTAGATTGATGAATATTTGTTTTTTAGAATTCTACTTTCTAAAAAATTTCTATAAAAAATATATTCATTGCCCATATGAGGATCTCCTACTAGAGGTTCATTCCCTTATTGTCTTATTATTAACTAATTAATATGTGTTCCTTAATGAAAGTATTTTTTTATCATTTTATTTACAAAACTAAATATTTTTAATGAATGGTATTTTATGTTGATCTGAATTGGGGAAAAAATATTATAATATATCATATATTGTGTTGTTATTAGATTTTAATTTATTTGGAAAATAACAGAATAATCTAGACAAGCTGATGAAGAACAGTTAGTGTAGTTGAAGACAATGGTCTTTCTCTAGTTTCTTTTCACTGTTTGTAAATATTATGTTTAATATATTAGTGAAAAATTGTTATGTCTTTATTATATGATGTTCTTAGATGCTTAAGTAATTTTTTTAAGCGTTTACAAATATTTTATATTGTTTTTCATCATCTTTATTTCATTAGTATGTTCTTTGAGATTTTTAAGAAAACAAATTCTATTTTGTTTTTAAAATTATTTATTTATCTATTCATTTTTCATATGTTGGATTATATGTTGATTAGATTATGACAACATTAACACAATACTTCTTTTTTCCCAAAAAAAAAAAAAACTTCTCTACTTTTTCCCCTTTGGAATTGTACTCTTGGTTTTTTTTTTTTTTTAAGGAAAAAGAATTGCAATTTTTTTTTTTTTTTGAATTGTAGTTTTGTTGGATTTTATTAATTTTTTAGATAAGTTTCTTGGTGTTTTTAATTGTATGGTAGAAAATTTCTAATTTGAGAAATTTTTTTTTTTAAAACTAAAAGAAAAATTTTCAGATTTTATATAATTTTTAATGATACACAAAATATTATAATTAAGTTTTATTAAAAAATTAATATTTTCACTAATTTACCTTTTGAATTCTTAAGAAAATTTGTATTGTTTTGATTTGGTACGACAAAAATAATATATATTACATTTGTGATTGTCCCTATAATAACTTAAATTATGATTATAAATTACATTACTATTTATTAAATTAGTCCAAAATGAAATTATAAATAAATTTAATGAGAGTATGAGACCACTCTAAAAAAATTATCACGCATAACGCACAAGGTCCGAAACTAGTTGTATTGTAATAGTTGTGATTGACTTCTCAGCTTCTTGTAAGAGCATCCACATTGGTGGAGCCATAATTTTAGTTATTTGGCTCTACCAAAAGCTACTTTATCTATTTTACAAACCACCCAACATCAATGGTTTTATTTTAGCTTTCAACATAATAAAATAATATATTCATTACAATAAACAACAATCACAACCACCGCCACCGCTATATGATAGCAAAAAATAGTCTAGTGTAACAATAATATTTTTTTAACCCCAAATTATATATATACAATTTTTTTTTTTACTAAAACAATTTCTCAATTGTCAAGATAGCAAATAATCATCTAGTGTAACACACTACAAGAAATTTGTACTATTGCGACGGGTGCAAAAACTACTGCTATATGTCGCATATTGCGGCGTTTTTTGGGACTGCCATAGCAGCTCTAGTCTTTTGCAGCGTCAGGACATAAAACTGCTGCAATATATATGTTTTAGCGGCGTTAACTTAGATATAATGGCTCTCCAAAATTCCACCGCAATAAATATACAATTTTGCACAGATACTATAGCAGCAGTATAGAAAACCACCACAATATGTAAGTTATAGCGACATTGGGAAGACCACCGCAATAGGTACTCCTTTTTGCAACGCTTTTTCTTAGTTATAGTGGCGGGTTGAACCGCTGCAATAGACCTCTAAATTTCCCAATTCCAAAATTTCCCTCTGTTTTTTTCGGCTTCCCACTTATTAGGTTTTCACTTTTCACTTTTCCCATTTATCATTTTTCGGTTGGTAATTTTCCTCTCCAAACTCTCACTTCAGCCAAGCTTCCGCCGTCAACTCCATCTCCGCCGCCGCCGCCTCGCGTCCTCGCCGTCGCATTCTCTCTCTTGCTAAAGGTTTTAATCCGAGCTAACCCACTCGCTGGAGACTAAACCACTCGCACGCAGTAAGTTTCATTCCGATTTGTAAGTTTTATTTATTTTATTTTTGTTGATTGATCATCGGAGACTAACCCACTCATTGTGCAAGGAATGTTCTTCTTGGTCCATTCCCAACCCAACCCGACCTGCCTCATTCCCTTTCCATTCCAGTACCTTCCCTAGGGTTCTATCTCCATCTCCTCATCTCCCAATCCAAAGGTACTCTCCCTCTCTCTCTGATTCAACCATTTTTGTTGCCTTTGATTTATGATTATGCATGTGAATATATATATTAGTTACTACTCCCTGTTTGGTTTCTGAGAAAACAAGAAAAGAAAGAGAAACTTGTAGATCTTTAATTGCTTTGATGCTATTAAACCTTTGATTAAAAAAATTCTTAGTTGTAATCTTTTCTATCTTTTCTATCTTTTCATCTTTCTTGTTGTATATTCGTGTGTCATGATCATTGGTAACTAAATCGAAATCATAAAGTTGTGGTTGTGGTTGTGGCTGTAAGCTCTTGCATAAACTTTATTGTCCCTATTGCATTCTCTCTCTTGCCAAAGGTTTTAATCCGAGCTAACCCACTCACCGGAGACTAACTCACTCGCACGCGGTAAGTTTCATTCCGATTTGTAAGTTTTATTTATTTTTATTTTTCTTTATTTTATTTTTGTTGATTGATCGTCGGAGACTAACCCACTCATTGTGCAAGGAATGTTCTTCTTGGACCATTCCCAACCCAACCCGACCCGTCTCATTCCCTTTCCATTCCAGTACCTTCCCTAGGGTTCCACCTCCATCTTCTAATCTCCCAATCCAAAGGTACTCTCCCTCTCTCTCTAATTCAACCATTTTTGTTGCCTTTGATTTATGATTATGCATGTGAATATATATATTAGTTACTACTCCCTGTTTGGTTTTCGAGAAAACAAGAAAAGAAAGAGAAACTTGTAGATCTTTAATTGCTCTGTTGCTATTAAACCTTTGATTAAAAAAATTCTTAGTTGTAATCTTTTCTGTCTTTTCATCTTTCTTGTTGTATAATCGTGTGTCATGATCATTGGTAACTGAATCAAAATTGTAAAGTTGTGGTTGTGGCTATGAGCTCTTGCATAAACTTTATTGTCCCTGTGGCTTAAAGAACTTACAACCCCCTTCCCCCCCCCCCCAAAAATCTAGTCTGGATAATACTGTTAGGTTCTAAATATTTAGGATCTAAATGTATTAGAACTTCAATGTGTAATGTTGGCAAACCATGATCAACTTAGAGTCTAGATTTAGGCTGCTCAAAGTGATGTATGTGTAAAGTTGGAATCGAGTAATTGTAAAAAATTACTGTTCAATTTCTACAAGGCTCGATCGATCAAAAATTAGACTCGATCAATCGAAGCTCCTACAAAATGTTTTTTCTACAGAATTTCCAACTCAGGCCAAGCCCATATGACGTGCAAGGTTTTATGTTTTGCCTTAAGTATAAAAGGAAAAACTCTAGCCACGTTTTAGAGGTTGCTGATATACTGTGTGTGTGAATCTCTTGTGAGATCTAGAGGTATTTGCCTTCATACATACTTAGGGTTATCAAGATCAAGATTGATGTCGAGAGCTTGGTAATTGCTTCAGTTGCTGCATAAAGAGTTTAAAGAAAAACACAAGTGGGAGTACTTGTGGTTGCTATGAATCCAAGAAAAAAGTAGTTCGTGGACTTGGAGCTGTCACGTGGTCATGGTAGTAAATTTTCTACTTAAGGTAGCAATAGAATGTTAGTGGTCTAAGTCACTATTGTAAAACTTCAATTCTTTCATAGTGGATTTGTTTTACCTTGAGGATAGCTAGGTTAAATCCTTTCCAGGTTTTTTACCAGTTTAGTTTTCATGGGTTATCATATCATTGTGTTCTTTATTTTCCGCATTGTTTACTTGATATGATTTACTCGTGTTATCCTAGATTTGTATAATTTACCTAAGTAATCACTTGGCTAAATAACTAGTTTAAACAACTTGTGTTTTAAGGAGTCTAAAAACGTACAAGTGGTATCAGAGCGAGTTAGCTCTAGTATTTAGATCCTTTGATCTAAGAGTTGATCCTTGACCCTTGTTGTCATGGAATACGGTCACTCTCTTGTGATCCCACCTCATTTTGATAGGAACAACTATGCCTATTGGAAAGTAAGGATGAAAGAATTCCTGAAATCTATAGATGAGAGAGTCTGGAATTCCATTGAATATGGATGGGAAAAGCCCACTAATCCTGTTAGTGAGTGGCAAACTTCTGAGAAAGAAGCAGCCACTTTTAATAGCAAAACCATGAATGCTATTTATAATGTTGTTTCTATGGAGGAATTCAAGAGAATCTCTAATGTTGAGGTTGCTCATACTGCATGGAATATTCTCCAAACTGTGCATAAGGCACAAAGGCAGTTAAGATTAATAAACTGCAGTAGTTAACTACTAGATTTGAAAGTATTAAAATGTCTGATGATGAATATTTTGATGAATTCTATGCTAAACTGAATGATATTGTTAACTCTGTTTATAATTTGGGTGAAATCTATGATCAACCTAAGATTGTTAGGAAGATACTTAGATCATTGACTAAAGATTTTAGACCCAAAGTGACTATCATTACTGAAAGTAAGGATGTGGACTCCATCCCTATTGATGAACTTATAGGATCTCTCCAGTCCTATGAGTTAGACCTATCCAAGACAAACAAATCCAAATCAATGGCTCTTAAGTCAGTTGATGATGTTGATAGGAATGGATTTGATGATGAACTCTCTGCTACAGAGATCGCATATCTTGCTAAGAACTTTACAAATTTTCTTAGGAACAACAACATAAGGACAAGAGGTAAAAACAATATTGAATCTAGAAATTTTAGGAGGAATGATCCCACTAAAGTGAACAATACTGAAAAACTTAAAGAGAAAGTAGGTTAAACCTTTAATAATTTTATGAGTCAACAATGTTTTGGTTGTCAAGGGTATGGTTATGTGAAATCAGAATGTCCTACATTCTTAATATCAAAGGGTAAAACTATGGCTATAACCCGTAGTGATGATGAAATTTCTGACCATGAGTCTGGTAGTGATGAGGATGGAAACTTCATTACTTTCACAGCTACTGCTGTAGTTGATGAAAGTGTTGTGGTTGATGAGAACCCTTCTGATAGGGAACTCTCTGAGAATGCTGATGGGGAACTCTCTAAGAATGTAACCCTTAGTGATGATGAAGTTTCTGATCATGAGTCTGGTAGTGATGAGGATGGAAACTCCATTGCTTTCACAACTACTACTGTAGTTGATGAAAGTGTTGTGGTTGATAAGAACCCTTCTGATGGGGAACTCTCTGAGAATGCTGATTTGCAAAAAGCCTATAATAAGCTTTGCAAGGTTGCTGCAAAGGATGCTATAAATGTTGATTTAGGTTTACAGAAAATTGCTTCTTTTGAACTTGATAAGAAAAATTTGCTCTTGAAATTGTTTAATGCTAATGAATTGCTTGATAAGGTGAAGACTGAGAACATGTTGTTGCTTGATAAAGTAAAGAATTTGGAACTTCAATTATTTGTTGCTAGAGAACAAACAAATAGATCTGCTAGTTCCAAACTTGAACACGTGTTGAGTATTCAGAAGTCTCCCTTAGAAAAAACTAGTCTAGGTTTTGAAGATAGCATCTTTGTGCCTAAGACTCATTCCACAAACTTTGTTTCTTCTTTTGAGTCTTCCATGAGTGAGATTGTCAAATCAGTAGAAGTTACACCTCCTAGGAAAACTAGGGTTGATCTAAAAAAGTCTGAGCCTAAGAATCCTACCATTCCTAAGGATAAGAAGCATGATAGACCTTTATGGGTTTGTCATTTTTGTAGAAAGACTGAACACATTCGTCCAAACTGTTTCAAGTTGCAAGTTGCTAAGCAAGCAAATAAACCAAAAGTACTTGTGTCTCAAGCACAAGATCTCATGGTACTTATTGGTGAGTTGGTAAATGTTTTAAACCTTTATTCAAATCTTGGAGTTGCTCAGCATTCTAATATGAATAATAACTCCAATGCAAGAGTTGCATCTAAAAAGTTTTGGATGCAAAAGGTTCGATCTAATTGAGTCTTTCTGACATGGTCCTTGTGCTTCATTTTTTTTTATTCTTTGTAACCATTCTTCTTTGTTGTTTTTGTTTTCTTTGTTTTTTAGGATTTGCATTGCATAACATTCATGCATTTCATACTAGATTGTTTTTGTTATTTCTTTTCAAAAAAACAAAAAACAAAAAAAAGGAAGGAAAATGTGTTTTGCATTATTTTTCTTGGATTTGAAATCAAGGTTGGCCATTTTATTTTTACATAACATCTTTATGTATCTTGTTTAGTTTGGATGAGCTTATTTTAGTGCACCTTGCTAGTTTTAGCTTTGTAGTGCATGTTGTGTGGGAGTTGTTTATAGTTTTTTATCACATGATCTTGATCTTGAAATCACATGCTTTTGATTGTAAGGACTAAAAAATCCTAAAAGAAAGGCATAAATAAGTATCTCACCACTGTTTACTAGCCAATCATAAACACCTTAGTGCATATCTTATGATTTTATGCTCGAGAAAGTGTAGCACATGCACAAAAAGAATATAAGGTAAAGCCTCGGCTTATAATAATAAAATTGGTGTGTACATTATTAGGATATAATAAATTCAAATTGAAATGAAATTGGTGTGTACATTATGAGGCAAAACAAGAAACTTACATAATTGCAAGCTTGTTTTCTAAGAGATGTGAGAGTTATATGATGTAACTCTTTAGGTGATAGTCACTTTCAAACTTATGTGATGAATTTTGTAGAAATTGTGATTGATCAGTATTTACTTATCACCTCACATGTATCTCAAGCTATTCTAGTTGCACACACTACACAAATTATGCTTTGCTAAACTTAGTACATTATATTGTGTGTGATCTTGTTATGGCCATCCAAGATTAAAAGTTCCTTGATTTTAACGCAAAATGTGTTTAATGTTTGAGCTTTGAAGACAAATTGATTGAAAATCTTGTTTTTGGAAGATTTGGGTTGAATTTAAGGGTTTTTGAAAAACTTTTCATTTCATACTCATGCATTCTATTCATAAATCATTGTGCTTTGAGGAGTTTCTACATTAAAATGCCCTGTTTTTCAAAAAATTGTTTTTCCCAGATTTTCAATCGATCTAATCTGTCTCTCGATAGATCGAAAATGCGATAGAAACCTTAGTTACAATCTGCCTGGCTCGATCACAGCTTGATTGATGCTGGATCGATCGAATGTGTTTTTCAATCGATCAAATCTAATTTTCAACAGATCAAAAATCGTTCAGAGAAATTTTGAAAACAAGCTTTTCTCACGTGTTCTTCACTTTTATAAACTTTTCAAAAAGCTTTTTGCTCTCTCTCTTCAACCGATCCAGTTCAAGTGAATTTTTGTCGTTTTCTTCCAAATTTTTCTCAAGGTTTTTGTCTTCTTGTGCCGGTAAGACCTTTCTACCCTTTCTTTTTCATTTTATTCACATATTTCATGCATTTTTCATGCATTTTAAGAGAAATTTTTGGACCTATAGGAATTTGGGGTTTTTTTATTTTTGAGTTGGTTTCTTTCCAAATTGATCATTGGGTTTTTGTTCTAAGATGTTGTAAACATGTGTCTCATGCTTTAATTTGATTAATTTGGTGATTTGAGAACAATTTGAAATTCTAGGGCTTGTAACTACATGAATTTGGGGATTTTGTTCAATTGGGCTTAATTTGGTAAAATTGACTTGTGAAATTGTTTGATTATGTCATTATATGATGATTTCTATCTAGTGTAATGCTTAATTACTCAATTCGGTTAAATTTTTGAAAGTAAGTTTTTCAAAATTTGGGGTTTTTGTTTTAAACTCTATGTTCAAGTCAAATTCTTGGTTTATGAAGTATAATTGAATTGTTCTCAATGCATTAGAGCATGCATCATTTGTTCATTCTGTTCATGCATCATATAGATTGTTCTTTTCTATATTTTTGTGCTCTAACTCTTTCTGATGCAGTCTGCCCTTGGTTTTCTTTGTTTTCTGTCTTTTGGTTTTTGTTTTGGTCTTTCTTTCCTTCCCTTAGCATTATGGTTAGGAAGACTAGAGCCAATAAGAAAACCACCTCCACCTCTGCCCCTACCTTTGATAGTGAGCGGTTTTGGTTTAAGAAAAACCAAGAGGCCTATGAGAAGTTGAACATATTTAAGTCTGTGTGGGCTGAGAGGAAAGTTATGTTAGATGAGTTAGATCCGGAGATTAGGAGGAACTTTGAGCATAGGGGTGGGCTTCCTTTGTTAGATATTTCTCATCCTCCTCCGACTGCCTTGATTAGAGAGTTCTATTCGAAACTCTCTGTCCACTCTGATGACTCCAACAATCACTATGTGATGAGTTGGATAAGGGGTGAAGAGTATACCATTACTCCTCCAGTAGTGGCCTCTGCTTTTGGGGTTCCTTTGGTATGACAGCCAGTCCACCCTTATGATGAAACCCCTTCTCTTGATGACATTATGTCATATCTCACCCGTTCTTCCATTCAGTGGGGTACTGATCCTCGGATTACCTCCCATGAGCTTACCGAGATTCATTATTATTTTTTTCGGATTTCTTGTCACTCCATCTGGCCCATCTCTCACCTACACACCATTCCTATTGAGAGATGTGCATTTTTGTATGCCCTTGTGACTGATGCTTTTATGAGTTTTCCTACTCTTTTTATTTGATCCTTGGTTGAGGTTCATAGGAGTAGTTCTACAGCACATGGTCTTTTCTTCCCTGTTTTTATACATCAGATTTTGTTACATCTAGGATTAGAAGAGTTTCCCACTTCTGAGCCTGTACATATTATAGCTCCCATAGGTGCCACCTTCCTTAAGCAAAGAGTAGCTCAGATGAAATCTACCTCTAAATGCCCTAGAGTAGAGTCTTCCTCTGGTGCTACACCTCCTCCTCCTCCTTCTTTAGGTGATCCCACAGCTAAGTATGTCGATCCCACTGCTGCAATTGATCCTCCACCTTCTGCTTCAGGTGATTCTAGCATTCGGAGTATGTTGAATACTGTCATGACCATTCAGGCGGCTCATAGTCAACTTTTGGTGGATGTACTCACGGAGCTTTAGGCCTTGCGTGTAGATTTGGCGAGCATTCGGTGGTCACCTCCACCACCTCCTTTTGATGATGAGTCTTGATTGCCCTTTGGCAATTCGTCACAAAAAGGGGGAGTACATATGGATAGGGGTAGGGCAAGTTTTTGGTTTTTGGGAGCTTTGGAGCTTTAGATTGTATCTAGGTGCTTCATCTTGTATTTATTTATTTTGGCTTATGATGTGTTTACCTTGATGTATTTATTTTTATGGATGTATATGTTAGGGGGAGACATTATGTTTTTATTTCTATTTCTTGTTTCACATGTACTACATTGGCTATTGATTTATATTATCGGGTTATTCATGATATATGTCTTTTATTTTCTGTTTTGTGAAATCAAGAATTTATTTTGTTTTTACTTGTATTTTCCACACATGTGTTTATGTGTTTGTTCAGTGTTACAGGAATATACAGGTTGATTGTCATGTTGCTGTCAGCACTGGCAATTGATAGATAGTAGTTAGGTTGAATTGTTTTTGGGTATTTTATTGTAATGGGCTGTTTTGTAACTTTGAGCATTTTTTGTTTTTATGTGTTTTGTCACCGATTGCCAAAGGGGGAGTTTGTTAGGTTCTAAAGATTTAGGATCTAAATGTATTAGAACTTCAATATATAATGATGGCAAACCATGATCAAAACTTAGAGTCTAGATTTAGGCTGCTCAAAGTGATGTATGTGTAAAGTTGGAATCAAGTGATTGCAGAAAATTATTGTTCAATTTCTGCAAGGCTCGATCGATCAAAATTAGACTCGATCGATCGA
This sequence comes from Quercus lobata, assembly GCF_001633185.2. Taxonomy (NCBI): domain Eukaryota; kingdom Viridiplantae; phylum Streptophyta; class Magnoliopsida; order Fagales; family Fagaceae; genus Quercus; species Quercus lobata. The sequence continues at coordinate 23,106,803 of NC_044914.1, forward strand.
AGCTCATGCAGAATGTTTTTTCTGTAGAATTTTCCAACTCAGCCTAAGCCCATATAACGTATAGGGTTTTATGTTTTGCCTTAAGTATAAAAGCAAAAACCCTAGCCACATTTTAGAGGTTGTTGATATATTATGTGTGAATCTCTTGTGAGATCTAGAGGTGTTTGCCTTCATACATACTTAGGGTTATCAAGATCAAGATTGATGTCGAGAGATTGGTGATCGCTTCAGTTACTGCATAAAGAGCTTAAAGAAAAACACAAGTGGGAGTACTTATGGTTGCTGTGAATCCAAGAAAGAAGTAGTCCGTGGACTCAGAGTTGTCACATGGTCGTGGTAGTAAGTTTTCTACTCGAGGTAGCAATAGGATGATAGTGGTCTAAGTCACTATTGTAAAACTTCAATTCTTTCATAGTAGATCTGTTTTACCTTGAGGATAGTTAGGTTAAATTCTCCCTAGGTTTTTTACCCGTTTGGTTTTCCTGGATTATCATATCGTTGTGTTCTTTATTTTCCATATTGTTTACTTGATATAATTTACTTGTGTTAACCTAGATTTGAATAATTTACCTAAGTAATCACTTGGCTAAATAACTAGGTTAAACACCTTGTGTTTTAAGGGGTCTAAAAATGTACAAATACAATAGTCTATTCTGGTTATCATTCCATCTTTACGTACCAACTATACATAGATATGTGCACTTTCAAGGTGTCTGTAAGAGGCAAAGTTGGAACAGCAAGGGTCACTGTTTTAGTATGACTCCATAAGAATGATTATAGGCATTAAATATCAAGTATAACTACTCACAGACCACAAATTTCAAAGCATAAGGCAAACTAAAGCAATGAGTGGCTTATAAATAGCAAGTAGTCTTCAATGCCCTCAATTTTTAGTTGACAAAATCCCCACAGAAATACAATGACCAACCCGCCTAAATTTAATAATTTCAAGTTGTGCAAATTATTGGGAAAAGAAATCAAGGAAATTGAAAATTTTAAACCAAGCAGGTAAACTTTTTCAACATTTTTAAATATTACTAATTTGGGCTATATTCTGATAAATGAATAAGATACAAAAATTTAAAGGAACACATAAGTGCTCCAAAGTAAAGCCTATTCCAAAGCATAAGGCACACTAAAGCAATGAGTTAATGTCATTCATTTATGTGCTAAATTAGTTCTTGTATAATAAAATGAATATAATAATAACAAATCATAATTTTTTTTTTTTTGGGAAAATACTAAGTATTTTTAACACACACACACGGGGAGAGGGGAGAAAGTTTTTTTAAAGAAACTTATAATGGTGTATATCCAAAAGGGCCTATAACAAATCCTATTTATGTTGACATATAGATGCTGTAGAATTTATGCGCTATGTATAACGCATGGTACATATTTCCAATACCTAATAAGCATATCTTGCATGTCTTGATTACAAGATATGTTCTCACCATGCATTATCTTTCATTGATTTAGCTTCATATATCAACCCTGAAAGATCTGAAATCTTTTTACCTGCATTGACCTTGTTATTATAAGCTTCTCTAGAAAATTATAATTGCATTTAATTTATTTCTTTATTGGTAAGTTACACGCACATAGTGAGTCTTGAACCTACAGCCTCACCTTCCACCTAATACTTGCAAGAAAATGAGGTGCTAATTGAGCTAGATGTCAATGGCAATTATAGTTGCATTAAATTACATGGAAAGGCTAGGACATATCTCACATAGACACAAATATAATACTTACAAAATCATTAGAAAAGAAAAGAATCAAGGGATTCTTAGAACTTTAATGTTGTATCTGACTCTTCTAAGATTTCAGTAGCTTAGATTATATTTGTATCAACCCTTTTTTCTCTCATTTACATCATAGTACAATATTTTTCTCATAAGTCATCATCCTGTCTTAGTTCTAGTTCTATACCACCACTTGCCTGACCTTGCTGCCCATTTTGTAACACCAAATGAATCAGGTGCTAAAGCACCAAGCCCAAAGGGACCGGACTTACTAGATCATTCAAGAAACTAATATATCATTTATTTTGAAAAATATATCTTCAAGAGACCACAGTCTATCCCCATTTTCAATATTCCAATCTGGTTTGGGTTCTAGATTTATTATCAATATTCCTTTCTTTTTCAAATTTAATTGTTACTTGGATGATTGAGAATTGTTATTTTTTTTTTTTTTTAATTTTTTTTTTACAAGTTTCAGATTAAATGTGGATGTGAAATCAGTGATCGAATTGAAGGATTCAATTTTGGAAGCTCTTTATCATCTACTGAGCAGGCTTGGGTTCAAGGTTTTAATCTCTCTATTCTTATGTTATTCAAAATTTCAAATTTGATTGTTAATTGGATCAATTTTTGTTTGATAGTTGATTGATCATTTTTAGAAAATGTCACTCCTGTGAATATACTTCATCAGTGTGTATTTTGATATGGGAAAGAGAATTACTTAGGATATGGGAAAGAGAATTCCTACTGAGCTCCACCCGCTTCTTGTTTGCATATGAAATTTTTTTGTAAAGAAACTATTTACATATCAAAAAGAAGCATAGTACTTAAACCCAAAAAAAGAAAAGCAGAATTGCCCCCCCCCCCCCTCCTTCTCTTTTTTCTCTTTTATTGTTGACAAGAAATTAATTTATCTATTTAATTGTAGCATGGTTAACTCAAACTCATACTATGATAAAGATTGGTATTCTTCTGGAGTTTGTGATGACACAAATTTGCAATGGCAGATTAAGAAGCCGATACTATCAGCAGAAAACATCGTGGAAGAGTTCGTATTTGGAACAAAAAAGCAACTTCAAGAGAACCAAATGGTCAAGCTGGGATCCAACAGTGCAAAGGAAAATCCTTAATTTATGGGTAGTTCACTTTTTATAGGAATATCATGGACTTGAGTAAGGTTTTTACAACCTGTGTTGAATTTTTGAAAGTTGGAATGTGGAATGTGTATTGAAATATATATATATATTGAGGTGAGTTAAAGTAGGAACATAATCTTGTATTCTATTTAAAAAGTTGTGTTCCTTCTTCACTATGATCATCAAAACTACTTATTAATCAGTATGGAGTTCATGATAGAGTTCTGTTGATAATGACTATATATGTGCAGAGTATAAAATATAGATACAACTAATTGCTGGCAAAGTAAGTGAAGTTGGTGAAAGAATTAAGGTACTCTCTCTCTCTCTCTCCCTCTCTCTCTCTGTGGTTGTGATAGGTTGTTGAATTGGGGCAAGCAGATGGCTTGCATGGAGTAATAAGGTGGTTTTAGCTAATATTGGGAGTGTTGACTGTTTTGTATAATATTGGATGATTCTTGTTGAGTTGTTTTTATTTGATTAATTCATTTTAGGCTATTGCTAGTAATGATGTTATAGTTACTAAATGTATTGATAACTTCTCTATGCGTTTAAATTCATTATTTTCTTAGGAACATAGCTAAAAGTGAATGATTAAAGATGATTTGTTTCTTAAATTAAAGTGAAATTGTGTAAATGAAATGTGTGTTAACTCTTGCTTTGTGCTTTCATGAAATCACATTATATGTATTTCTTGTAAACCACTTTATAGCAATGGATAGGAGTTGGATGAAAATTACGAATAGAAGGTCACGAGAATATCTAGATGGAGTCCAACAGTTTCTGAATTTTGCATCTAACCATGCACAACAGGATGGAACGATTTCATGTCAGTGTAGAAAATGTGTGCATACAAATTCGTGGCCTATAGATGTCGTACATGCTCCCTTAGGTTTTTAATGGGGAATCATCATCTGCAAAGACTTCTTCTAAAATTCCTAATAATCATGTCCAAGAAAACTTGATAGAGTATACTGATCTTCATGACATGTTGCATGACATGTTCCCCATACAAGATATGGCATCTGGGCTAATGAAAGAAGTCTCTATTGTGCAACAACCCATAAAAGGTCCTAATGAAGATGCACTTCGGTTTATGAAATTACTTGAAGATGCTAATCAACTTTGTTATGAAGGTTGTAAGCATTTTAGCAAATTGTCAACCATTGTGCATTTGTACCACATGAAGTGTCTTAATGGTTAAACCAATAAATCATTTACTATGTTGCTGCAATTTTTGCTTGATTTTCTTCCTTCAAATGCTAAGTTGCCAAAAGATTGTTATGAGGCTAAGAAGATTATTAAGGATTTGGGCTTGAGCTATGAGAAGATTCATACTTATCCTAAAGATTGTATTTTATATTGGAAGGAGAATGACAAACTTAAAGCTTGTCCAAACTGTAACCGTTCAAGATGGGAAAGTAATGAGTCTAAAGGTCAACAAAGTACTAATGTTTCCTCCAAGAAAAGAAAGAAGAAAGCTACAAAGATCTTACGGTGGCTCCCCTTAAAGCCAAGATTGCAACGACTATTTATGTCTCCTGAAACAGCCAATCATATGAAGTGGCATACCGATGGTCATGTGAATGACAAGTTACTGAGGCATCTTGCTGATTCTAAAGCTTAGAAATCATTTGACTTTAAGTATATAGAGTTCTCATCCGAGCCTCGTAATGTGAGACTTGGATTAGCAGCCGATGGATTCAACCCGTATGGAAATATGAGTAGTACTCATAGTACATGGCCTGTCATTTTTATCCCATACAATCTCCCTCCATGGATGTGCATGAAAAAGTCTTCTTTCATGCTATCATTATTGATTTCCGATCCAACCTCGCCCGGGAACAATATAGACGTGTACTTACAACCCCTAGTAGAAGAACTAAATGAGTTATGGGATGTTGGAATAGAAACATTTGATGTGTCTTCCAAAAAATCATTCCAAATGCATGCTGCATTATTATGGACCATAAACGATTTTCCTGCATATAGTGATATCTCGGGTTAGAGTATCAAATGTGCTCTTGCATGTCCCCCTTGTAACTATGATAGTCAGTCTCGTTGGTTAAAATATGGAAGGAAATTCAGTTACATTGGACATAGGTGATTCTTGGATAGTGATCATAAATTCTATAAGCAGAAAAATTCATTTAATGGGCATGTTTATACGAGATCAGCTCCTATTACAGTATCCGGAGGGGAATTCATGTTACAAACAGATGCTGTAGCCGATCATGTGTTTGGAAAGTGATAGGCCAAGAATGTATTGACCCATTTGGTAAATTAATCAATTAATTAGCTAAGTTAATTAATTAGATTAAATTACATGCAATAAGCGTGGTTGCACAAAAAAAAAAATCACCAAATAAACTAAATATAACGGAAATTAAATTTGACACGAGTGATTTATTTACAAATAGGGAAAACCACAGAGACAAAACCCCACCGGGTGAATTTAAGATCACCACTCCCGAAAATTCTCTATTATTAAAACAAGTGGTTACAAGTCCGAAAATTCTCTATTATTAAAACAAGTGGTTACAAGTAAAAGAATTTTAGTACCTTATACCAACCTACAGTTGAACCCTTACCTCAATACACAATTGGATTGGTAATCTAGTGACAACCTCTCCTTTTCAATGCACGGCTCCCAGTACGTGATTAACCAATCAATGCACGAATCCAAGTACGTGACTAACACACCAACTTGAGAAGGATTTTGGTTGCAAAGTTCTTTAGTTCATCCATACGATAAAGATCAAGAAACTCCTTGGTTACAAAATCCTCCAGCATACAAATGCATCAGCTTCTTCAAGAGAAAGATGAACTAGGGCAAATTGTCTCCAGTCACAATATGCTTGCAACAACAAGTGCAACCACCTTATGACGGCCCTTAAAATAATCCTTCTATATGTCTAGAGTTGTGAGAGAAGAAAACCTAAACACAGCTTGGATATGCGTGAAAAACAATTCTGAAAAATTGATTTTCGTAATTCTCGATAGATATAGCTATCAAGCTTATTTGTAGAGCTTCACATTTTAAATCTCCATAGATACATCTGTCGAGCTATCTATCGAGCTTTAAAACACAGCACTTCTTCACTTGATTCTTGAACAGATTTGCATGACTTCAATACTTGGACTTGAACTCTTATTCCTTAAAGTATTAAACACATTTTAGATCTACCCAATTACAAGTAAAGTGCGTTTTGTCAAAGGATTAGCCAATTCTAAATGACATATATTCTTAACATGATCCACATATGTCCTAACAGGAAGAAAACAGTTAATTTGCCCAATAAAAGAAAAAGAGGGGAGGAAGCCTTAACTGTGTGGAAGAAGAGAAGTATATTTTTCACCTTACCTTATTGGGAGCACCATGTGTTGTGTCACAATCTTGATGTGATGCATATTGAAAAGAATGTAGTCGATAATATAATCGGCACATTGTTAAACTTAGATGGCAAGACAAAGGATAACTTGAAGAAACGTCAAGACTTAAAGGATATGGGTATAAAAAGTGAACCTCACTTGGAAAAGGTTGGGAATGATCAAACATGTATGCCACATGCCTGCTACCATATGAATGCTAGTGAAAAGAATGGTTTTCTGCAAGTTTTGAAGGATGTAAGAGTGCTATATGGATATTTTTCAAACATCTCACGTTGCGTTAAACTCAAAGAACGTAAGATTAGTGGGATGAGGAGCCATGATAATCACATCTTAATGCAACAACTTTTTCCGATAGCAATACACGGATCTTTGCCCCCTAAAATGAGTAGGCATTTAATTGACTTATCTTATTTCTTTAGGGAGATATGTTCCAAAGTACTGAATATGGAGGAACTTGGGGCTCTTGAGAAGAGAATTGCATTGACATTGTGTAAATTGGAAAGGATATTCCCTTCCTCTTTCTTTACAGTGATGGTACATCTAGTCGTGCATTTAGCTAGCGAAGCCAAAATTGGTGGCCCAATTCATTATCGTTGGATGTATCCTATAGAGAGGTAACACATATGGTAACTTGGTCTATTTGGTTTTGTTTAACTTATCAATTTCCCATTGTTGATCTTGGGTTTTCTAACAGGTACTTGTCAAGACTTAAGTCTTACGTGCATAATAAAACTTATCTAGAAGGCTCAATTGCAAAAGGGTATATAGCAGAGGAATGCTTAGCATTCTACTCACGCTATTTAAAATCTGTTGAAACTGCATTCAATCGGCCTGTAAGGAATGTCGAGGAATCCATGGGTGCGGTAGTGAGTATTACATTAGATTCAAATTCATGGATCCAAGCACATTGTTATGTGCTATTCAATTGTGAAGAAATCACCCCATTTCACGAGTAAGTAATATGTCATTGCGTATCCTTTCATGACATTCAAATACAATATTCTAACTTAACACTAACACGTTTGTCTACATAGGGTACACATAGCGGAGATCAAGGTTGATTTACCTTTTCATGTAACCGATAATGTTTTTCAAAAGCAGCACATGGAGAAATTCTGCAGCTAGTTAAGGAACTATATAAGTAAAGCATATATTTAAAACTTTATTATCTATATATAAAACTTGGTTGTAACATTTTAGATAGCATACTTATAAAAAACATCATTGTCTATAATAAGTGATGTCAATGGATGCATTTGAGAAAAAGAAACTCTCTGATAAAGTCATATAGCTTGCTCGATATCCAGATAATGAAGCAAAACAGTTCAAGCATTATGTTATAAATGGTTTGAAGTTTTACACCTAAGATTTTGAGGCAACTAGGAAAACTCAAAACAATGGAGTTTGTGTTGTTATTGAAGGTGGTGCTACTTATTATGGTGTACTAATCGATATTATTGAGTTGAACTACTCTAACGAGTATCGATATGTACTATTCAAATGTCAATGGGTTAACGTTATTAGTGGGAAAGGATGCAAAAAAGATGAGTTTGGATTTCCCCTTGTCAATGTTTCACGATTGATACACATAGGTGATCGATTAATTGACGAGCTTTATGTATTAGCATCTCAAGCTTTACAAGTGTTTTATATGGAAGATGTGAGACATAAAGATTGGGCGGTGGTGGTCAAAACAAAACCTAAGGAGGTGTTTGATGTTGGTCTTAATGCTTCACATGATAATGATGATGATGATGATGAAGTGGGTACCTATCTTGAGAATGTCCCTTATAATATAACTATTAATGATACATGTGATGATGCAAATGACAGTCATGCTTGGGCTCAAGTTAATGAAGAAGGAACCATTTATGATACACCGTTGATCATTGAGAATGAATTGCTTGAACAAGACTTTATCGATGATGAAGAGCTTAATGATGATGTTTATGAGTCTAATGATGATGACTCCAATGATGATGAGTCTAGTGATGATGAGTGTAGTTAATACTTTTGTTATCACTCATTATATTTTTCCTTAATGATTAGAGTTTCAAAACCTCTCTCTGGTTAGTTTCTTCTCCTTAAAATTATATGTCAATGTTTGTGTGTTTTTTCTTAAAGAATTGCTAAGATTTAGCTTCCAAAAAGATTGCAATTACTAACTTATTATCAAAACTTCAGGTTGGAGTGGGCATCTAGTATGTGGGAAATGTTATCATTTTATAATAAAGTCATGCATGTGCTGTAGAGATGTCTTGCATTTGTCAGAATCCAAGTGAGGACCATAACTTTTTCTCCTCTATTTGCCTTTTCTTTTTTTTTCTTTTTTTGTATAATTGAAATGTGTAGTAGCTCTTATATGGGTGTCAGTATGCTATAATCTAGCTTAAGTTATAGAAACTTAAGTTTGTTTGCAAGATTTAGTTGCAAGATTTAGTTGTGCATATGTATATAGAAACATCTATTAGGCATATAGCTTGTCATTGATGCTTATTTCTTAGAATTGAAATTCGGTTTTTTTAGTATTATGTATATAGAAACATCTATTAGGCATATAGCTTGTCATTGCTGTTATAATTTTTTTTTTTTTGCTGTTGAGCCAACATGTTCAAGCTTTATGTTTCTTTTCCCTTTTAATTACTAAGCTTTTATTTGGACTATGTAGTTCTGCCAAAGGGTATAATTTTGATTTTCTTTCTGGTTGATGGTTTCAGATGCTCGTTGGAGATGTGACAATTACAAAAGATGGTTCTACAACACTGAAAAGTTGCTATAATTTTTTTATGGCTTTTTGTGTACAAAGAACTACATTTGAACAACCGCATTTTTTGGAAATGTTGAAGGATTTGTTTAAATACTTTGAAACTATTGATTGTGGTATTAGCTTGGAACTTTGATGATAGTTATAGATAATGTTATATATTTGACAATATATTTCTTTGTTAATATAATGTTAGTTTGGAGACATTTGTGGTGTTATCTAGTTACATTTGTGGTATTGTCTTAGTGGAGCTAAAATTATTACAGGTTATTTGTAATAAAAATGTGGTTTTAAAACCCAAGAGGAAAAAAAAAAATTAACCTATAGCAACAGGCAAAAACCGCCGCTGAAAGATTAAAATTATGAAATAATTGAAGACCTATAGCAGTGTTTATAGCCTGCCACTAAAGCCTCACACATATAGCAGCGAGCATAACCACTGCTAAAAGATGCATAGAGTCTGCTATTTAATAAGCCTTATAGCAGCACTTATTGCCCGCTGCTAAAAGGTCACTTGACCTGAATGGTAACCTCATATGGCGATGGTTTTCAACCCACCGCAATAGACCAAAAGCGACGCTAAATGGCCGATCTATTGCAGCGCTTTTTGTTACCGCCGCAATAGATCTATAGCAACACCGCAACAGTGGCGGGTAGAACCACCACAATAGCACCCGCCACTAAAGGTCAAATGGACCTTCAGCGGCAGTTTTGGCCCGCCATAATAGTACGGTTTTTTTGTAGTGACAATAATATTTTTTTAACCCAAAATTTTGTAATAATTTGTTGTGATTTAACACAATTGTAATTTTAAATTAGTAATTTTCTTTACATGATGGACATGTATCCCACTAACTTCCTTTTGTTTTTATTTTATTTTTTTTCTTCACTTTTTTCTCAGGCACCCACATTTCTTTCCCATTCCCATCAAATATATTTTCTTTTCCTCCACTCACCATCTTGTCTCTTCTTCAGCTCTTCTTCTTCACCTAAAACTAAAAGATAGTTGACAAGAAGAAAGAGATATATTACACACAAAATGAGAGAAGAAGAAGCCACATCAATAAAGGAAGAAGCTTATGGTAGAAGAAGAAGAAGCCTGTAGCAACAGTGGGTTTATGAGTTTATGTTGGAATTGAAAATTGCACATTTGATTTAGAATTTTGCAATCTAATTGGTAGGTTAGAATTTGGAGGAAAGGAAAAGAAAGAAGAATTTGAGGAAGAGAAGAGAGAAACCAGAGAGAGGAGAGAGATTGAGAGCTGCAACGGTAATAAAATAGAAAAAGGAAAAGAAATTATTTAAATATTCTTCATTAGTGTGAACGCATAATTTTTTTTTTTTTTTTTTTTACTACAGTGGTTGTGAACTCTAGCTAAGAAGCTAAAATATATACATTTAGCTCCATCAATGTGCTCCCATTTTTGTAGTTGGTGGTGCTAAAAATAGCAATTTAGCTTTTTAGCACCACCAATACTAATGCTCTAATGCACAGCTGGTTTTCAGCTTTTTTTCAATGAAATTCTTGATTATCCAAAAAAATATATAAAAAATAAAATAAAATAAAAAAGTCAAGAATGTAACCCGAAATCTGCACTGAAGGGAAAGGCAAATTGAAAGTGGAAGATAGATTGAGAAATAATAATAATAACAACTACAACAAGAGGAAAATATCGAAGAAAAATAATAGTAACAACAACAACACTGACCACATACACATGTGACATTTTTGGTGAGAAGCTGAAGTGCTTACCAATTGATTGAATGTCGAAAAACATCAAAATGAAGGCACAAGCTCGATTGGAGAGAGACTGCAGGTGGGGTTCATGCAATTCTGGGTTGAGAATAAGCTGAACATTTGAGATTTTTAATGCCATCACTTTAGAGCTAGGCTTCACAGAGATTGACCTAGGGGGAGATACATTGTGCAAGGATGGACTCAGGATTTCTAGTTAGGAGGGGGCCAGAGTATAAGTAAAAAAAATCATGAAATTTCAAATAAGCATCTATTTAGTATTAACAAACTATTAATAAAGATAAATACAAAAAATCATTATTTCATAATATATTATAATGTAATCATCTACTAACAAAGACAAAGACACAATACACCATTGTTTCTTACTACATTAGAGCATCTGCAAAAAACTCTGTTTATTTTAGCATAATAACCTGCTTTTTTTTTATATACTCGCTTTTCAAAATACCTCACATCAAATTATTTATTTTGCACCACATTTCATTAGAATACTATTCACTAAATAATTTCTAAAACATTCATTTGCATAACAACAGGTAATTGTGTAAATTTTCCCAATCGACCCAAAATACGCTCATATCAGTGTATATATCATTGTACAAAAATCTGTATGCTATAGTAATTGTGTAAATCTGTAAAAAAAAATACATTTATGCTACAGTAATTGTGTAAATTTACACAGTCACTGTAGCACAAATGTATTTTTGCACAATGATATACATAGACTAATGTGTGTGTATTTTGGAGTTGATTGGACAAATTTGGGGTTTTATGTTATTTCATAATTGATGTAAATGCTATGACAATAAAATCAATGTAAAATTGTAAGGGAAGGGGCCCAAAATTTTTAAAAGAGGGGGCCCAAATATAAAATTGTAAAAAATATACCACTCTCTCTCTCTCTCTCTCTCTCTCTCTCTCTCTCTCTCTCTATATATATATATATATATATGTGTGTGTGTGTGTGTGTGTGTGTGTGTATAATTTTTTTTCTCTCTCTTAAGACTAGGGGGTTGGGCTCCCACCTAGTTCCATCCCTAGATTACAAGTAGAGACATAAGATGATGCCACTTTTGAAACCTATTATTAGATGCAAAAACACTAATGAGCATGTGCATATCAAGCCGGAGGGGAATGTCATTGCTCATCAAATAGCAAATATGCCTAGGGCTTCATTTAGTTGGGGGATGGAAAAGTAGGGATATAGAAAATTGTGGAGCGATAAAAAAGATTTTCCTCATTCATGTTTTGTTGGGAGTGGAAAAGTAGAGAGATAAAAAAAAACTTTTTTGTTTGCTTGAAAAAAAAAAAAAAAAAAAAAAGGAGAGTGAAGATAGAAAATAGAGTTTTTTTTTTTTTTTTGAGGGGGGTAGAAAATAGAGTTGGTATAAATTACTCTCATGCTCTCTTATTTTATTTAAAAAATATATTTTATAAATTAAGGAAAAAAATTATTGTTAGAATAAAAAAGAGAAAAAGAAAAGTAAAAAAGAATCAACACACATAGTTTTAGGGGGGAGGGGGGAGGGGGGTGGGATAGATGGGTAATTTCTAACAAACCCCCTCTCCTCCCCATTTTCTCTCCAATTTGGAAAGCTGAATTTTGACAAGCCAAGGAGAAAACACCCTAGTCCCAAAATCCCCCTATTTTCTCCTCTCTTTTCCATCCTCACAGATCACCAAACACTACCTAAGTCTTTAAGCCAAGAGATAGTTTGGATCAATGGAAGATGAGCCTAGTTTCAATGTTTCATAGTGGAATCAATGAGGAATGATAGAACCACCTGTAACATTTGATATTTGGAATGAAAAATATAATCTTTTCCTTTAAAATAATGTCAAATAAGAACAATAAGTGAGGAAGAATTTGTATCGATTTGTTCTTCAAAGTAAACATTACAAATATCTCATTGTTTAGGTGAATAATTATAATTAACCCTTTTATTTTTATGTTTAATGTATGAAAAGAGAAGATGTCTGTGAAAATTTTATTTTCTACAACTTAATCCATTTTTAATATGATTTCATGGCTGATCAAAATCAGCAAATTAATCTTGAATTTAAAATTTTAATCATAGAATTTTGTAGTTTGAATTGCAAATTACAAATATCTCCATGAGTTTTAGTAGAATAATCTCTTTATATGACTGGAATAGGATTCCTCGTGTCTCCTTTTCCTAAATCTCAAAAATTCACCTAAAATTTACTTAGCATTACCTCTATAAAAAATTTAGAAATGAGTAAATACCAGTTAGTTTAACAAGTAAAATATCTCGTTCTTATAAAAATAAATTAAAATAAAAAGTAAAAACTCTTGGTGTCAAATAAGGGGACTTGGATATAAATTCCACCTAAACTAAAAACTAATTGATGTCTTGATCTTATAATAAAAGGCAATCATCACGGAGCAAATGCCAAAAATACAAATCTTATTGCATCTATATTAAAAAAAAATTAAAAAAGGACAAGTAAATAAAATCATAAAGTCTTTGATATAGAACTATTTATTGTCCGTTTGTTTCGGCATAAAATGATTTTTGTCAAAAAATGTTTTCAATTGCAAACATTCTCAACGAAAACTTTTTTTTTCAATGATTGTAATGGTATTAAGAACAATTGTCCTGGACTTATTGATAGGAGTCATCTTGTTGGAAAGAGCAGTAGCATCAACTACTACTTGGTTTGACTTCTTAAAACTGAATGATGATTCCTTTGAAACAAATGAAACCCGGGGTTGATTTGAAACAAAGTAGTATTTCTTTGGCCTCTAATAGTAATAGTGGTGTTGATGCTACTATTTATCTTGGTAAATTATAGCTTAGTACTTTCACCTGCATAAGATGAAAAAATGACATCAACTATGATTTAATTAATTGACATTATTAAACGCAAAAGTAGTTAAAAATAGTTATAAGGTATAATTTACCAAGAGAAATAGTTGTCTTGAGAAAATCTGGTATTAGAAAAGTGCTAACTAGGTTGGTAATCGGAACTATGGTGCAGTTTGTCTAGGCATCTTTCTCTTGTCAATAGGCGCATCATTTGACTGATGCAACTGTACCAGCTAACTAGAGAACGAATTGAATTAAAGTAGATGTAAACTAGAGTCTCATTGCTAGGCAACCAAAGTGAAAGTTCAATAAGTGTATAAAACACCTTGAACGTTTAGACCCTCAATTTACAAATTACCAATTCAAGCTTAATATCAAACAATTAATGTGTGAAAAATGAACATAAGCTTAATACATAATTGATAAACAATCTAAACCAAATAAAATCACATCCACAACAGAAATTAAATGGAAAATATTAAGGGAAGAGAGATGCAAACACAAGGACAACATTCGATGTGTTATCGAAGAGGAAACCGAAACCCTCGGCGTAAAACCTCTCCGCCGCCCTCCAAGCGGTAAACAATCCACTAAATAATGTAGTTGGGATACATGAACAGTAGAAGACCCTCCAAGCCTAATCTACCCAATGTACCTAAGCCCTCCAAGCTCCTATTCCAACGAGGTTACGTCGAACCTATTTCTTCTTTAACTTGCCGGATTCCGCTACTTGACCATAGCATCTACCAATATGAAATTGGTCTCTTCTTAATTGCTTCCCAAACACCAAATGGCCTCCTCACAGATATGGGTATGATGAGAAAAGATTTTGGTAATGTACCTCTCAAGGATTTGACAATGGAGAGGAAGAGAGTAGAGGAAGTTGAAGAGTCTCTATGTGAAGATTGTGGATGAATCAATCTTGTTTTTCTCTAGGGTTTCTCTCTCAAAATTCTCTGAATATCGTGGGTATAAGGGTATATATATAATAGGGTGAGAAGGAATGTGAAAAGTCAATTTTTCCCAAACAGGGTGTTTTGGCAACCTGACCTCGCGACTGGGTTGAGTCGCGAGTTCAAGCCGCGAGCTAATGGTTTGGCCAGCCTGGGACTTTTGTCCTCTAGTGCAATAGCTGGCGTGACTCTTCAGCTTCTGGCATGCTTGGCACGTGTGTAACTTCTGGCGGCTTGCAAGCCGCGAGCCACCCGCGAGATCCAGTCGCGAGTCCCTGCTTCTTTTCACACTCTCTCACACACTACCCTTACATGATTCCCACCTAAATGCAGGGTTACTAATTGCTAAAATACAAGCAAATTTGGCACGGAATAAAACCAACAAGATGGTTGATAAAATTCAACCTTAGACAAAGAAATATCAGTTATCTGTTGGAAGTTGTCTAAAATCTTGTAACCATAACCCATAAAGACATTTTGTGGTACAATAGTTTCCAGGCTTCTAACTTTGTTTGGATTAAAGGCAAAAACACCTTCCATATAGTAGAAAAGGCAAAGTCTGCAAAAAGTATTACCTATTTTCTCTTCCTTTCTTAACTTAGTTTACACGAGAGCTTCCACTAACATTTCAAAACATCCTAGTATAATGCAAGTGATGGTTTTGTATATATATTGTTTGGACCTGATAAATAAACAAATTGTTAATGGTTCACGCTTGCATCAAATTGTATCCACTTGAAGTGGCCAAAATTATATTGTGTAACTTGCAGATGCTTGCCAGTGGAAATGGGATTGGGGAATACAAGAAAAAGCTTGAATTACTATTGATACAATCTGATCACATCCCATCTTCCAAGTCAATAAGCACAACTAATGAACAGAAGAAGAACATACTTGACTCTTATATTAGCATAACACTATATCTAAAAGGGAACTACAAAAGTACTTGGTAAATATCATACCTCAAATTTTGTAACTTGAGGATTGAAATGCCATATTCAAACAAAAAGTTTGAAGGCAGAATACCAAAAAATAAACTGTACCAAGTCAAGTACATGATAAGTGGAAAAATGAGATGAAAAAAAATTGTAACTAAGAAATCTAAAGCTTAACAAGGGCCAAGCAGGGTCTTTGGTTGACTCTGAAGGACCAAGGCTGTAATAGTGGCGGAGCCACACACAAAGGTGGGGGGCCAAGGTCCCCCAAAATTTTAAAAAATTAATTTATAGTATGTATATTATTTACATTTTAAAAAATGTAGCATGTAAAAATTGAAGTTGGCCCTCCCAAATTTTGAGTTATTTCAATGGTGCTCTTAAAAGAAAAAGAAATTATATTAAAATCATATAATTTAAGAGGTTTAACAAATTAAACTATGTAGAAAATGATAAATTTTTATACATGTTTAATAGAAGAAATACATGACTTTTATATACTCATTAAAATTTAGAAAATGATAAATTCTCTTAGTAAATTAATTTATATACATGTGTGTAGAGGTTTGTCTTAACTAATATATTAGCATTATAACTTGGCCCCCCCAAACCAAAATTTCTGGCTCTGCCCCTGGCTGTATGATGTCGGCTGCCTTGAGTCAATTCTTCTTCGCCACTGTTTGCCACCCAGAGCCAAAGATGTAGGAGATGCCGCTATCCAACTTCCACTTCTTCAATATGATGGTTGAATCTGCAAGGCTGGGCTCGATCAAGGGGACTTGCATTCCTTTGCAACTGGTGCTATTTGGTTCTCTTTGCTCTTGGTCCTCCTGCGCGAGAAAGTCAGCCCTCATCTGACCCTTTGGAATGGAAAGCCGAGCAGAGGAAGAGTCCATGTCAGTTAGGGACAACTGCTTCTGGATAACAAGCTTCAAATCCTGACCTT